>NW_028237787.1:1200000-1800000 GCF_034619465.1 Leptosomus discolor | reverse complement strand
TCTAGAAGATGTGCTTTTCATCTAGATTTTGGGCTTTACGTCTAGATATTGGGCTTTACCTGTAGATGTTGTGCTTTAGATCTAGAAGATGTGCTTTTCATCTAGATTTTGGGCTTTACGTCTAGATTTTGGACTTTACCTCTAGAAGTTAGGCTTTAGATCTAGAAGTTGGGCTTTACATCTAGATTTTGGGCTTTACGTCTAGATATTGGTCTTTACCTCTAGATTTTGGGTTTTAAATCTATATATTTGGCTTTTCCTGTATTAGTTGGTCTTTACCTCTACATTTTGGGCTCTACCAGTAGGTCTTGATCTTTACCTCTGGATTTTATACTTTACCTCTAGATGTTGGGCTTTACCTCTAGATATTGGGTTTTAAATCTATATATTTAGATTTTCCTCTAGATGTTGGGCTTTACCTCTAGATATCTGGCTTTACCTCTAGATGTTGGGCTTTACCTCTAGATTTTGGGCTCTACATCTAGGTGTTGGGCTTTGCCTCTAGAATTTGGACTTTTCCTCTAGAAGTTGCGCTTTACGTCTAGATATTGGGCTTTACCTCTAGATTTTGGGTTTTAAATCTATATATTTGTCTTTACCTCAAGACGTTGGGCTTTAACGCTAGATGTTGGGCTTTACCTCTAGATTTTGGGCCTTACCTCTAGAAGTTGGGGTTTACATCTGTATGTTTGGCTTTAACTGTAGATGTCGGGCCTTAACACTTGATTTCGGAATTCACCTCTAGATGTTAGGCTTTACCTCTAGATTCTGGGCTTTCCCTCTAGATGTTTGGCTTAGATCTAGAAGTTGGGCTTTATCTCTAGATGTTGGGGTTTAAATCTAGATTTGGGAGTTTAGCTCTAGAAGTTGGTCATTACCTCTAGACATTGGGCTTTACCTCCAGATGTTGGTCTTTAAGTCTAGATATTGGACTTTACCTCTAGGTGTAGGGTTTTACATCTAGATGTTTTGCTTTACATTTAGATGTTGGTCTTTATCTCTAGATGTTGGGTTATACCTCTATATGTTGTGCTTCACCTCTAGATGTTGGGCTTTACCTCTAGATTTTGGGCTCTACCACTAGGTCTTGGGCTTTACCTCTAGATTTTGGACTTTACCTCTAGAAGTTGGGCTTTACCTCTAGATTTTGGGCCTTACCTCTAGAAGTTGGGGGTTACATCTATATGTTTGGCTTTAACTGTAGATGTCTGGCCTTAACACTTGATTTTGGAATTCACCTCTAGATGTTAGGCTTTAGATCTAGATTCTGGGCTTTCCCTCTAGATGTTGGGTTTCAACTCTAGATTTTGGTCTTTACTCTAAATGATGCGCTTTATATATTGGGCTTTACCTCTAGAAGTTGGGCTTTACCTCTATATTTTGGGCTTTACGTCTAGACATTGGGCTTTACCTCTAGATTTTGGGTTTTAAATCTATATATTTGTCTTTACCTCAAGACGTTGGGCTTTACCTCTAGAAGTTGGGCTTTACCTCTAGATTTTGGGCCTTACCTCTAGAAGTTGGGGTTACATCTATATGTTTAGCTTTAACTGTAGATGTCGGGCCTTAACACTTGATATTGGAATTCACCTCTAGATGTTAGGCTTTACATCTAGATTTTGGGCTTTACGTCTAGATATTGGTCTTTACCTCTAGATTTTGGGTTTTAAATCTACATATTTGGCTTTTCCTCTAGATGTTGGGCTTTACCCCTAGATATCTGGCTTTACGTCTAGATGTTGGGCTTTACCTCTAGATTTTGGGCCTTACCTCTAGAAGTTGAGGTTTACATCTATATGGTTGGCTTTAACTGTAGATGTCGGTCCTTAACACTTGATTTTGGAATTCACCTCTAGATGTTAGGCTTTACCTCTAGATGTTGGGCTTTAGATCTAGAAGTTGGGATTTAACTCTAGATGTTGGGCTTTACTCTAAATGATGCGCTTTAACTCTAGATATTCGCCTTTACCTCTAGAAGTTGGGCTTTACCTCTAGATTTTGGTCTTTACGTCTAGATATTGGGCTTTATCTCTAGATTTTGGGTTTTAAATCTATATAATTGGCTTTTCCTCTAGATGTTGGGCTTTACCTCTAGATATCTGGCTTTACCTCTAGATGTTGGGCTTTAACTCTAGATTTTGGTCTCTGCCTCTAGGTGTTGGGCTTTGCCACTAGCATTTGGACTTTGCCTCTCGATGTTGGGCTTTACATCTGCAATTTGGGTTTCACCTGTAGATTTTGGGATTTAAATCTAGATATTTGGCTTTACCTCTAGAATTTGGGCTTTACCTCTAGACTTTGGGCTTTACCTCCAGATGTTGGTCTTTAAGTCTAGATTTTGGGCTCTACCTCTAGGTGTTGGGCTTTGCCTCCAGAATTTGGACTTTTCCTCTAGAATTTGGGCTTTACCTCTAGATGTTAGGCTTTACCTCATCATTCTGGGCTTTCCCTCTAGATGTTGTTCTTTAACTCTAGATTTTGGGCTTTACTCTAAATGATGCGCTTTAACTCTAGATATTCGCCTTTACCTCTAGAAGTTGGGCTTTACATCTAGATTTTGGGCTTTAGATCTAGAAGTTGGGCTTTATATCTAGATATTGGTCTTTACATCTAGATATTGGGCTTTACCTCTAGATTTTGAGTTTTAAATCTATATATTTGGCTTTTCCTCTAGATGTTGGGCTTTAACTCCAGATATCTGGTTTTACCTCTAGATGTTGGGCTTTACCTCTATATTTTGAGCTCTACCACTAGGTCTTGGGCTTTACCTCTAGAATTTGGACTTTACCTCTAGAAGTTGGGCTTTACATCTAGACTTTGGGCTTTACCTCAAGACGTTCGGCTTTACCTCTAGATATTCGGCTTTACCTCTATTTATTGGGCCTTACGTCTAGAAGTTGGCGGTTACATCTATATGTTTGGATTTAACTGTAGATGTCGGGCCTTAACACTTGATTTTGGAATTCACCTCTAGATGTTAGGCTTTACCTCTAGATGTTGGGCTTTACCTCTAGATGTTTGGCTTAGATCTAGAAGTTGGGCTTTATCTCTAGATGTTGGGGTTAAAATCTAGATTTGGGGTTTTAGCTCTAGAAGTTGGTCATTACCTCTAGACATTGGGCTTTACCTCCAGATGTTGGTCTTTAAGTCTAGATATTGGACTTTCCCTCTAGATGTAGGGTTTTACATCTAGATGTTTTGCTTTACATTTAGATGTTGGTCTTTATCTCTAGATGTTGGGTTATACCTCTATATGTTGTGCTTCACCTCTAGATGTTAGGCTTTACCTCTAGATGTTGGGATTACATCTAGACGTTGGCTTTATCTCTAGAATTTGGGCTATACCTCTATATGTTGGGCTTTACCTCTAGAGTTTGGGTTTTGCATCTAGATGTTTGCCTTTACCTCTGTAAGTTATGCTTTACCTGCAGACATTGGGCTGTAGGACTAGATGATGGGCTTTAGCTCTAGAAGTTTGGCTTTACATCTAGATTTTGGGGTTTACCTCTAAATGATGGGCTTAAACTCTAAATATTGGGCTTTACCTCTAGATTTTGGGCTTTAGAATAAGAAATTGTGCTCTACATCTATATATTTGGGCTTTAGATCTAGAAGTTGGGCTTTACATCTAGATATTGGTCTTTACGTCTAGATATTGGGCTTTACCTCTAGATTTTGGGTTTTAAATCTATATATTTGGCTTTTCCTCTAGATGTTGGGCTTTACCCCTAGATATCTGGCTTTACCTCTAGATGATGGGCTTTACCTCTAGATTTTGGGTTTTCCATTTGGATTTTTGGCTTCTCTCTAGAATCTGGGCTTTACCTCCAGACTTGGGCTTTACCTCTAGATAAGGCCTGACATCTACAGTTAAATCCAACCATATAGATATAACCCCCAACTTCTAGAGGTAAGGCCCAAAATCTAGAGGTAAAGCCCAACAGCTAGAGTTAAAGCCGAACGTCTTGAGGTAAAGCCCAAAGTCTAGAGTTAAAGCTCAACTTCTAGAGGTATGGCCCAACATCTAGACGTAAAGCCAGATATCTGACGGTAAAGCCCAACATCTAGAGGAAGAGCCAAATATATAGATTTAAAACTCAAAATCTAGAGATAAAGCCGAACATCTAAATGTAAAGCAAAACATCTAGATGTAATCCAAACATCTAGAGGTAAAGCCTAACATCTACAGGTAAATCCAGATATCTAGGGGTAAAGCCCAACATCTAGAGGAAAAGCCAAATATATGGATATAAAACCCAAAATCTAGAGGTAAAGCCCAATATTTAGACATAAAGACCAAAATCTAGATGTAAAGCCCAACTTCTAGATCTAAAGCCTAAAATCTAGATGTAAAGCCAAACTTCTAGAGGTAAAGCTGAATATATATATCGCATCATTTAGAGTAAAGCCCAAAATCTAGAGTTGAAGCCCCACATCTAGAGGGAAAGCCCAGAATCTAGATGTAAAGCCTAACATCTAGAGGTGAATTCCAAAATCAAGTGTTAAGTCCCGACATCTACAGTTAAAGCCAACCATATAGATGCAACCCCACACTTCTAGAGGTAAGGCCCAAAATCTAGAGGTAGAGCCCAACTTCTAGAGGAAAAGTCCAAATTCTAGAGGTAAAGCCCAAGACCTAGTGGTAGAGCCTAAAATCTAGAGGTAAAGCCATACATCTAGACGTAAAGCCAGATATCTGACGGTAAAACCCAAAATCTAGAGGTAAAGCCCAACATCTAAATGTAAAGCAAAACATCTAGATGTAAAACCCGACATCTAGAGGTAAAGTCCAATATCTAGACTTAAAGACCAACATCTAGAGGTAAAACCCAAGATCTAGAGGTAAAGCCCAACATCTGGAGGTAAAGCCCAGATTCTAGAGAGAAGCCAAAAATCCAGATGGAAAACCCAAAATCTAGAGGTAAAGCCCAAAATCTAGAGGAAAAGCCAAATATATAGATTTAAAACCCAAAATCGAGAGGTAAAGACCAATATCTAGACATGAAGCCCAAAATCTAGATGTAAAGCCCAACTTCTAGATCTAAAGCCCAACATCTACAGGTAAAGCCTAACATCTAGTGGTGAATTCCAAATCTAGTGTTAAGGCCCGACATCTACAGTTAAAGGCAAACATATAGATGTAAACCCCAACTTCTAGAGGTAAGGCCCAAAATCTAGAGGTAAAGCCAAAGTGTAGAATTAAAGCCCAACTTCTAGAGGTAAAGACAAATATATAGATTTAAACCCCAACATCTAGAGGTAAAGCCCAATATCTAGACGTAAAGCCCAACTTCTAGAGGAAAAGTCCAAATTCTAGAGGCAAAGCCCAACACCTAGAGGTAGAGCCCAAAATCTAGAGGTAAAGGAACATCTAGAGGTAAAGCCAGATATCTAGAGGTAAAGCCCAACATCTAGAGGAAAAGCCAAATATATAGATTTATAAACCAAAATATAGAGGTAAAGCCCGATATCTAGACGTAAAGACCAAAATCTAGATGTAAAGCCCAACTTCTAGAGGTAAAGCCGAATATATAAAGCGCATCATTTAGAGTAAAGCCCAAAATCTAGAGTTGAAGCCCCACATCTAGAGGGAAAGCCCAGAATCTAGATGTAAAGCCTAACATCTAGAGGTGAATTCCAAAATCAAGTGTTAAGGCCCGACATCTACAGTTAAAGCCAAACATATAGATGCAACCCCCAACTTCTAGAGGTAAGGCCCAAAATCTAGAGGTAAAGCCCAACTTCTAGAGGTAAAGTCCAAAATCTAGAGGTAAAGCCCAAGACCTAGTGGTAGAGCCCAAAATCTAGAGGTAAAGCCCAACATCTAAACATAAAGCCAGATATGTAGGGGTAAAGCCCAACATCTAGAGGAAAAGCCAAATATATAGATTTAAAACCCAAAATCTAGAGGTAAAGACCAATATCTAGACTTAAAGCCCAAAATCTAGATGTAAAGCCCAACTTCTAGATCTAAAGCCTATCTTCTAGTGGTGAAGTCCAAAATCTAGAGGTAAAGCCCAAGACCTAGTGGTAGAGCCCAAAATCTAGAGGTAAAGCCCAACATCTAGAGGTAAAACCAGATATCTAGAGGTAAAGGCAACATCTAGAGGAAAAGCCAAATATATAGATTTAAAACCCAAAATCTAGAGGTAAAGACCAATATCTAGACATAAAGACCAATATCTAGATGTAAAGCCCAACTCCAAATCTAAAGCCCAAAATCTAGATGTAAAGCCCAACTTCTAGAGGTAAAGGCGAGTATCTAGAGTTAAAAAACAACATCTAGAGGGAAAGCCCAGAATCCAGAGGTAAAGCCGAACATCTAGAGGTGAATTCCAAAATCAAGTGTTAAGGCCCGACATCTACAGTTAAATCCAAACATATAGATGTAACCCCCAACTTCCAGACGTAAGGCCCAAAAAATAGAGGTAAAGCGCAATATCTAGAGGTAAAGCCGAACATCTTGAGGTAAAGCCCAAAGTCTAGATGTAAAGCCCAACTTCTAGAGGTAAAGTCCAAAATCTAGAGGTAAAGATCAAGACCTAGTGGTAGAGCCCAAAATGTAGAGGTAAAGCCCAACATCTATAGGAAAAGCCAAATATATAGATTTAAAACCCAAAATCTAGAGATAAAGCCCAACATCTAAATGTAAAGCAAAATATCTAGATGTAAAACCCGACATCTAGAGGTAAAGTCAATATCTAGACTTAAAGACCAACATCTAGATGTAAAACCCAAGATCTAGAGGTAAAGCCCAACATCTGGAGGTAAAGCCCAGATTCTAGAGAGAAGCCAAAAATCCAGATGGAAAACCCAAAATCTAGAGGTAAAGCCCAACATCTAGAGGTAAAGCCAGATATCTAGGGGTAAAGCCCAACATCTAGAGGAAAAGCCAAATACATAGATTTAAAACCGAAAATCTAGAGGTAAAGCCCAACATCTGAATGTAAAGCAAAACATCTAGATGTAAAACCCGACATCTAGAGGTAAAGTCCAATATCTAGACTTAAAGACCAACATCTAGAGGTAAAACCCAACATCTTGAGGTAAAGCCCAACGTCTGGAGGTACAGCCCAGATTCTAGAGAGAAGCCAAAAATCCAGATGGAAAACCCAAAATCTAGTGTTAAAGCCCAACATCTAGAGGTAAAGCCCAGAATCTAGAGGTAAAGCCTAATATCTAGAGGTGAATTCTTAAATCTAGTCTTAAGGCCCGACATCTACAGTTAAAGCCAAAGATATAGATGTAACCCCCAACTTCTAGAGGTAAGGCCCAAAATCTAGATGTAAAGCCCAACTTCTAGAGGTAAAGTCCAAAATCTAGAGGTAAAGCCCAAGACCTAGTGGTAGAGCCCAAAATCTAGAGGTAAAGCCCAAGACCTAGTGGTAGAGCCCAAAATGTAGAGGTAAAGCCCAAGACCTAGTGGTAGAGCCCAAAATGTAGAGGTAAAGCCCAACATCTATAGGAAAAGCCAAATATATAGATTTAAAGCCCAAAATCTAGAGGTAAAGCCCAAGACCTAGTGGTAGAGCCCAAAATGTAGAGGTAAAGCCCAAGACCTAGTGGTAGAGCCCAAAATCTAGAGGTAAAGCCCAACATCTAGAGGAAAAGCCAGATATATAGATCTAAACCCCAAAATCTAGAGGTGAAGCCCAATATCTAGACGTAAAGCCCAAAATCTAGATGTAAAGCCCAACTTCTAGAGGTAAAGCCCATCATCTAGAACTACAGCCCAATGTCTGCAGGTAAAGCCCAACTTACAGAGGTGAAGGCAAACATATAGATGTAAAACCCAAAATCTAGAGGTAAAGCCCAACATCTAGAGGAAAAGCCAAATATATAGATTTAAAACCCAAAATCTAGAGGTAAAGCCCAATATCTAGACCTAAAGCCCAAAATCTAGATGTAAAGCCCAGCTTCTAGATCTAAAGCCCAAAATCTAGATGTAAAGCCCAAATTCTAGATCTAACACCCAAAATCTCGAGGTAAAGACCACTATCTAGAGGTAAAACCCAACAGCTAGAGGTAAAGCCAGATATCTTGAGGTAAAGCCCAACATCTAGAGGAAAAGCAAAATATATAGATTTCAAACCCAAATTCTAGAGTTAAATCCCAACATCTAGAGGTAAAGCCCAACTTCCAGAGTTAAAGTCCAAAATCTAGAGGTAAACACCAATACCTAGAGTTAGAGCCCAAAATCTAGAGATAAAGCCTAACATCTAGATATAAAGCCAGATATATAGATTTAAAATCCAAAATCTGGAGGTAAAGCCCAACATCTAGAGCTAAAACCCCAAATCTAGATGTAAAGCCCAATTGCTAGATCTAAAGCCAAATACTCTAGAGGTAAAGCCCAACATGTAGAGGGAAAGACTAAGATCTAGAGGTGAATTCCAATATCTAGTGTTAAAGCCCGACACCTACAGTTAAAGCCAAACATCTAGATGTAAAACCCAACTTCTAGAGGTAAAGCCGAATATCTAGAGTTAAAGCGCATCCTTTCGAGTAAAGCCCAAAATCTAGAGTTAAAGCCCAACATCTAGAGGGAAAGCCCAGAATCTAGAGGTAAAGCCTAATATCTAGAGGTGAATTCTTAAATCAAGTCTTAAGACCCGACATCTACAGTTAAAGCCAAACATATAGATGTAACCCCCAACTTCTAGAGGTAAGGCCCAAAATCTATATGTAAAGCCCAACTTCTAGATGTAAAGCCGAATATATAAAGCGCATCATTTAGAGTAAAGCCCAAAATTTAGAGTTAAAGCCCAACATCTAGAGGGAAGCCCAGAATCTAGATGTAAAGCCTAACATCTAGAGGTGAATTCCAAAATCAAGTGTTAAGGCCTGACATATACAGTTAAATCCAACCATATATATATAACCCCGAACTTCTAGAGGTAAGGCCCAAAATCTAGAGGTAAAGCCCAACAGCTAGAGTTAAAGCCAAACGTCTTGAGGTAAAGCACAAAGTCTAGAGTTAAAGCCCAACTTCTAGAGGTAAAGCCCAACATCTAGACTTAAAGCCAGATACATAACGGTAAAGCCCAACATCTAGAGGAAAAGTCAAATATATAGATTTAAAACCCAAAATCTAGAGATAAAGCCGAACATCTAAATGTAAAGCAAAACATCTAGATGTAATCCAAACACCTAGAGGTAAAGCCCAACATCTAGAGGTAAAGCCAGATATCTAGGGGTAAAGCCCAACATCTAGAGGAAAATCCAAATATATAGATATAAAACCCTAAATCTAGAGGTAAAGCCCAATATCTAGACGTAAAGCCCAAAATCTCGATGAAAAGCACAACTTCTAGATCTAAAGCCCAACATCTAGAGGTAAAGACCAATATCTAGAGGTAAAACCCAACATCTAGACGTAAAGCCAGATATCTAGAGGTAAAGCCCAACGTCTGGAGGTAAAGCCCATCATCTAGTCCTAGAGCCCAATGTCTGCAGGTAAAGCCCAACTTACAGAGGTGAAGGCAAACATCTAGATGTAAAATCCCAAATCTAGAGGTAAAGCCCAACATCTAGAGGAAAAGCCAAATATATATATATTTAAAACCCAAAATCTAGAGCTAAAGCCCAACATCTAGAGGTAAAGACAGATATCTAGGGGTAAAGCCCAACATCTAGAGGAAAAGCCAAATATATAGATTTAAAATCCAAAATCTAGAGGTAAAGCCCAATATCTAGACGTAAAGCCCAAAGTCTAGAGTTAAAGCCCAACTTCTAGAGGTAAAGCCCAAAATCTAGATGTAAAGCCCAAATTCTAGATCTAACGCCCAAAATCTAGAGGTAAAGACCAATATCTAGAGGTAAAACCCAACATCTAGAGGTAAAGCCAGATATCTAGAGGTAAAGCCCAACATCTAGAGGGAAAGCCCACAATCTAGATGTAAAGCCTAACATCTAGAGGTGAATTCCAAAATCAAGTGTTAAGGCCTGACATCTACAGTTAAATCCAGCCATATAGATATAACCCCCAACTTCTAGAGGTAAGGCCCAAAATCTAGAGGTAAAGCCCAACAGCTAGAGTTAAAGCCGAACGTCTTGAGGTAAAGCCCAAAGTCTAGAGTTAAAGCTCAACTTCTAGAGGTATGGCCCAACATCTAGACGTAAAGCCAGATATCTGACGGTAAAGCCCAACATCTAGAGGAAGAGCCAAATATATAGATTTAAAACTCAAAATCTAGAGATAAAGCCGAACATCTAAATGTAAAGCAAAACATCTAGATGTAATCCAAACATCTAGAGGTAAAGCCTAACATCTAGAGATGAAGCACAACATATAGAGGTATAACCCAACATCTAGAGACAAAGACCAACATCTAAATGTAAAGCAAAACATCTAGATTTAAAACCCTACATCTAGAGGTAAAGTCCAATATCTAGACCTAAAGACCAACATCTAGAGGTAAAACCCAACATCTAGTGGTAAAGCTCAACGTCTGGAGGTAAAGCCCAGATTCTAGAGAGAAGCCAAAAATCCAGATGTAAAACCCAAAATCTAGAGGTAAAGCCCAACATCTACAGGTAAATCCAGATATGTAGGGGTGAAGCCCAACATCTAGAGGAAAAGCCAAATATATAGATATAAAACCCAAAATCTAGAGGTAAAGCCCAATATCTAGACGTAAAGCCCAAAATCTAGATGTAAAGCACAAATTCTAGATCGAAAGCCCAACATCTAGAGGTGAAGACCAATATCTAGAGGTAAAACCCAACATCGAGACGTAAAGCCAGATATCTAGAGGTAAAGCCCAACATCTAGAGGAAAAGCAAAATATATAGATTTCAAACCCAATTTCTAGAGTTAAATCCCAACATCTAGGGGTAAAGCCCAAAATCTAGATGTAAAGCTCAACTTCCAGATTTAAAGTCAAAAATCTAAATGTAAATACCAATACCTAGAGGTAGAGCTTAAAATGTAGAGGTAAAGCCCAACACCTAGATATAAAGCCAGATATATAGATCTAAACCCCAAAATCTAGAGGTGAAGCCCAATATCTAGACGTAAAGCCCAAAATCTAGATGTAAAGCCCAACTTCTAGAGGTAAAGCCCATCATCTAGAACTACAGCCCAATGTCTGCAGGTAAAGCCCAACTTACAGAGGTGAAGGCAAACATATAGATGTAAAACCCAAAATCTAGAGGTAAAGCCCAACATCTAGAGGAAAAGCCAAATATATAGATTTAAAACCCAAAATCTAGAGGTAAAGCCCAATATCTAGACCTAAAGCCCAAAATCTAGATGTAAAGCCCAGCTTCTAGATCTAAAGCCCAAAATCTAGATGTAAAGCCCAAATTCTAGATCTAACACCCAAAATCTCAAGGTAAAGACCACTATCTAGAGGTAAAACCCAACAGCTAGAGGTAAAGCCAGATATCTTGAGGTAAAGCCCAACATCTAGAGGAAAAGCAAAATATATAGATTTCAAACCCAAATTCTAGAGTTAAATCCCAACATCTAGAGGTAAAGCCCAACTTCCAGAGTTAAAGTCCAAAATCTAGAGGTAAACACCAATACCTAGAGTTAGAGCCCAAAATCTAGAGATAAAGCCTAACATCTAGATATAAAGCCAGATATATAGATTTAAAATCCAAAATCTGGAGGTAAAGCCCAACATCTAGAGCTAAAACCCCAAATCTAGATGTAAAGCCCAATTGCTAGATCTAAAGCCAAATACTCTGGAGGTAAAGCCCAACATCTAGAGCTAAAACCCCAAATCTAGATGTAAAGCCCAATTGCTAGATCTAAAGCCAAATACTCTAGAGGTAAAGCCCAACATGTAGAGGGAAAGACTAAGATCTAGAGGTGAATTCCAATATCTAGTGTTAAAGCCCGACACCTACAGTTAAAGCCAAACATCTAGATGTAAAACCCAACTTCTAGAGGTAAAGCCGAATATCTAGAGTTAAAGCGCATCCTTTCGAGTAAAGCCCAAAATCTAGAGTTAAAGCCCAACATCTAGAGGGAAAGCCCAGAATCTAGAGGTAAAGCCTAATATCTAGAGGTGAATTCTTAAATCAAGTCTTAAGACCCGACATCTACAGTTAAAGCCAAACATATAGATGTAACCCCCAACTTCTAGAGGTAAGGCCCAAAATCTATATGTAAAGCCCAACTTCTAGATGTAAAGCCGAATATATAAAGCGCATCATTTAGAGTAAAGCCCAAAATTTAGAGTTAAAGCCCAACATCTAGAGGGAAGCCCAGAATCTAGATGTAAAGCCTAACATCTAGAGGTGAATTCCAAAATCAAGTGTTAAGGCCTGACATATACAGTTAAATCCAACCATATATATATAACCCCGAACTTCTAGAGGTAAGGCCCAAAATCTAGAGGTAAAGCCCAACAGCTAGAGTTAAAGCCAAACGTCTTGAGGTAAAGCACAAAGTCTAGAGTTAAAGCCCAACTTCTAGAGGTAAAGCCCAACATCTAGACTTAAAGCCAGATACATAACGGTAAAGCCCAACATCTAGAGGAAAAGTCAAATATATAGATTTAAAACCCAAAATCTAGAGATAAAGCCGAACATCTAAATGTAAAGCAAAACATCTAGATGTAATCCAAACACCTAGAGGTAAAGCCCAACATCTAGAGGTAAAGCCAGATATCTAGGGGTAAAGCCCAACATCTAGAGGAAAAGCCAAATATATAGATTTAAAACCCAAAATCTAGAGGTAAAGCCCAATATCAAGACGTAAAGCCCAAAATCTAGATGTAAAGCACAACTTCTAGATCTAAAGCCCAAAATCTAGATGTAAAGCCCAAATTCTAGATTTAACGCCCAAAATCTAGAGATAAAGTCCAATATCTAGAGGTAAAACCCAATATCTAGAGGTAAAGCCAGATATCTAGAGGTAAAGCCCAAAATCTAGAGATAAAGCCAGATATATAGATCTAAAGCCCAAAATCTAGAGGTGAAGCCCAATATCCAGACGTAAAGCCCAAAATCTAGATGTAAAGCCCAATATTTAGAGTTTACGCGCATCTTTTAGAGGTAAAGCCCAAAATCTAGATGTAAAGCCCAACTTCTAGAGGTAAAGCCCATCATCTATTCCTACAGCCCAATGTCTGCAGGTAAAGCCCAACTTACAGAGGTGAAGGCAAACATCTAGATGTAAAACCCAAAATCTAGAGGTAAAGCCCAACATCTAGAGGAAAAGCCAAATATATAGATTTAAAACCCAAAATCTAGAGGTAAAGCCCAATATCTAGACGTAAAGCCCAAAGTCTAGATGTAAAGCCCAACTTCTAGATCTAAAGCCCAAAATGCAGATGTAAAGCCCAAATTCTAGATCTAACACCCAAAATCTAGAGGTAAAGACCAATATCTAGAGGTAAAACCCAACATCTAGAGGTAAAGCCAGATATCTAGAGGTAAAGTCGAACATCTAGAGGAAAAGCAAAATATATAGATTTCAAACCCAAATTCTAGAGTTCAATCCCAACATCTAGAGGTAAAGCCCAACTTCCAGAGTTAAAGTCCGAAATCTAGAGGTAAACACCAATACCTAGAGTTAGAGCCCAAAATCTAGAGATAAAGCCCAACATCTAGAGATAAAGCCAGATATAGAGATTTAAAATCCAAAATCTGGAGGTAAAGCCCAACATCTAGAGCTAAAGCCCCAAATCTAGATGTAAAGCCCAATTGCTAGATCTAAAGCCAAATACTCTAGAGGTAAAGCCCAACATGTAGAGGGAAAGACTAAGATCTAGAGGTGAATTCCAATATCTAGTGTTAAAGGCCGACACCTACAGTTAAAGCCAAACTTCTAGAGGTAAAGCCGAATATCTAGAGTTAAAGCGCATCCTTTAGAGTAAAGCCCAAAATCTAGAGTTAAAGCCCAACATCTAGAGGGAAAGCCCAGAATCTAGATGTAAAGCCTAACATCTAGAGGTGAATTCCAAAATCAAGTGTTAAGGCCTGACATCTACAGTTAAATCCAACCATATAGATATAACCCCCAACTTCTAGAGGTAAGGCCCAAAATCTAGAGGTAAAGCCCAACAGCTAGAGTTAAAGCCGAACGTCTTGAGGTAAAGCCCAAAGTCTAGAGTTAAAGCCCAACTTCTAGAGGTAAAGCCCAACATCTAGAGGTAAAGCCAGATATCTGACGGTAAAGCCCAACATCTAGAGGAAAAGCCAAATATATAGATTTAAAACCCAAAATCTAGAGATAAAGCCGAACATCTAAATGTAAAGCAAAACATCTAGATGTAATCCAAACATCTAGAGGTAAAGCCTAACATCTAGAGGTGAAGCACAACATATAGAGGTATAACCCAACATCAAGAGATAAAGACCAACATCTAAATGTAAAGCAAAACATCTAGATGTAAAACCCTACATCTAGAGGTAAAGTCCAATAGCTAGACCTAAAGACCAACATCTAGAGGTAAAACCCAACATCTAGTGGTAAAGCCCAACGTCTGGAGGTAAAGCCCAGATTCTAGAGAGAAGCCATAAATCCAGATGGAAAACCCAAAATCTAGAGGTAAAGCCCAACATCTAGAGGTAAAGCCAGATATCTAGAGGTAAAGCCCAACATCTAGAGGAAAAGCCAAATATATAGATTTCAAACCCAAATTCTAGAGTTAAATCCCAACATCTAGAGGTAAATCCCAAAGTCTAGATGTAAAGCTCAACTTCCAGATTTAAAGTAAAAAATCTAAATGTAAATACCAATACCTAGAGGTAGAGCCCAAAATGTAGAGGTAAAGCCCAACATCTAGAGATAAAGCCAGATATATAGATCTATAGCCCAAAATCTAGAGGTGAAGCCCAATATCCAGACGTAAAGCCCAAAATCTAGATGTAAAGCCCAATATTTAGAGTTTAAGCGCATCTTTTAGAGGTAAAGCCCAAAATCTAGATGTAAAGCCCAACTTCTAGAGGTAAAGCCCATCATCTAGTCCTACAGCCCAATGTCTGCAGGTAAAGCCCAACTTACAGAGGTGAAGGCAAACATCTAGATTTAAAACCCAAAATCTAGAGGTAAAGCCCAACATCTAGAGGAAAAGCCAAATATATAGATTTAAAACCCCAAATCTAGAGGTAAAGCCCAATATCTAGACGTAAAGCCCAACGTCTAGATGTAAAGCCCAACTTCTAGATCTAAAGCCCAAAATCTAGATGTAAAGCCCAAATTCTAGATCTAACACCCAAAATCTAGAAGTAAAGACCAATATCTAGAGGTAAAACCCAACATCTAGAGGTAAAGCCAGATATCTAGAGGTAAAGCCCAACATCTAGAGGAAAAGCAAAATATATAGATATAAAACCCAAAATCTAGAGTTAAATCCCAACATCTAGAGGTAAAGCCCAACTTCCAGAGTTAAAGTCCAAAATCTAGAGGGAAAGTCCAGAATCTAGATGTAAAGCCTAACATATAGAGGTGAATTCCAAAATCAAGTGTTAAGGCCTGACATCTACAGTTAAATCCAACCATATAGATATAACCCCCAACTTCTAGAGGTAAGGCCCAAAATCTAGAGGTAAAGCCCAACAGCTAGAGTTAAAGCCGAACGTCTTGAGGTAAAGCCCAAAGTCTAGAGTTAAAGCCCAACTTCTAGAGGTAAAGCCCAACTTCTAGAGGTAAATCCCAACATCTAGAGGTAAAGCCAGATATCTGACGGTAAAGCCCAACATCTAGAGGAAAAGCCAAATATATAGATTTAAAATCCAAAATCTAGAGGTAAAGCCCAATATCTAGACGTAAAGCCCAAAATCTAGATGTAAAGCCCAACTTCTAGATCTAAAGCCCAAAATCTAGATGTAAAGCCCAAATTCTAGATCTAACGCCCAAAATCTAGAGGTAAAGACCAATATCTAGAGGTAAAACCCAACATCTAGAGGTAAAGCCAGATATCTAGAGGTAAAGCCCAACATCTAGAGGGAAAGCCCACAATCTAGATGTAAAGCCTAACATCTAGAGGTGAATTCCAAAATCAAGTGTTAAGGCCTGACATCTACAGTTAAATCCAACCATATAGATATAACCCCCAACTTCTAGAGGTAAGGCCCAAAATCTAGAGGTAAAGCCCAACAGCTAGAGTTAAAGCCGAACGTCTTGAGATAAAGCCCAAAGTCTAGAGTTAAAGCTCAACTTCTAGAGGTATGGCCCAACATCTAGACGTAAAGCCAGATATCTGACGGTAAAGCCCAACATCTAGAGGAAGAGCCAAATATACAGATTTAAAACCCAAAATCTAGAGATAAAGCCGAACATCTAAATGTAAAGCAAAACATCTAGATGTAATCCAAACATCTAGAGGTAAAGCCTAACATCTAGAGATGAAGCACAACATATAGAGGTATAACCCAACATCTAGAGATAAAGACCAACATCTAAATGTAAAGCAAAACATCTAGATGTAAAACCCTACATCTAGAGGTAAAGTCCAATAGCTAGACCTAAAGACCAACATCTAGAGGTAAAACCCAACATCTAGTGGTAAAGCTCAACGTCTGGAGATAAAGCCCAGATTCTAGAGAGAAGCCAAAAATCCAGATGTAAAACCCAAAATCTAGAGGTAAAGCCCAACATCTACAGGTAAATCCAGATATGTAGGGGTGAAGCCCAACATCTAGAGGAAAAGCCAAATATATAGATATAAAACCCAAAATCTAGAGGTAAAGCCCAATATCTAGACGTAAAGCCCATAATCTAGATGTAAAGCACAAATTCTAGATCGAAAGCCCAACATCTAGAGGTGAAGACCTATATCTAGAGGTAAAACCCAACATCGAGACGTAAAGCCAGATATCTAGAGGTAAAGCCCAACATCTAGAGGAAAAGCAAAATATATAGATTTCAAACCCAATTTCTAGAGTTAAATCCCAACATCTAGGGGTAAAGCCCAAAATCTAGATGTAAAGCTCAACTTCCAGATTTAAAGTCAAAAATCTAAATGTAAATACCAATACCTAGAGGTAGAGCTTAAAATGTAGAGGTAAAGCCCAACACCTAGATATAAAGCCAGATATATAGATCTAAACCCCAAAATCTAGAGGTGAAGCCCAATATTTAGACGTAAAGCCCAAAATCTAGATGTAAAGCCCAACTTCTAGAGGTAAAGCCCATCATCTAGAACTACAGCCCAATGTCTGCAGGTAAAGCCCAACTTACAGAGGTGAAGGCAAACATCTAGATGTAAAACCCAAAATCTAGAGGTAAAGCCCAACATCTAGAGGAAAAGCCAAATATATAGATTTAAAACCCAAAATCTAGAGGTAAAGCCCAATACCTAGACGTAAAGCCCAAAATCTAGAGGTAAAGCCCAATACCTAGACGTAAAGCCCAAAATCTAGATGTAAAGCCCAGCTTCTAGATCTAAAGCCCAAAATCTAGATGTAAAGCCCAAATTCTAGATCTAACACCCAAAATCTCGAGGTAAAGACCACTATCTAGAGGTAAAACCCAACAGCTAGAGGTAAAGCCAGATATCTAGAGGTAAAGCCCAACATCTAGAGGAAAAGCAAAATATATAGATTTCAAACCCAAATTCTAGAGTTAAATCCCAACATCTAGAGGTAAAGCCCAACTTCCAGAGTTAAAGTCCAAAATCTAGAGGTAAACACCAATACCTAGAGTTAGAGCCCAAAATCTAGAGATATGCCAAATATATAGATTTAAAACCCAAAATCTAGAGGTAAAGCCAGATATCTAGATGTAAAGCCCATCATCTAGTCCTATAGCCCAATGTCTGCAGGTAAAGCCCAACTTACAGAGGTGAAGGGAAACATCTAGATGTAAAACCCAAAATCTCGAGGTAAAGCCCAACATCTAGAGGGAAAGCCCAGAATCTAGATGTAAAGCCTAACATCTAGAGGTGAATTCCAAAATCAAATGTTAAGGCCCGACATCTACAGTTAAAGCCAACCATATAGATGCAACCCCACACTTCTAGAGGTAAGGCCCAAAATCTAGAGGTAGAGCCCAACTTCTAGAGGAAAAGTCCAAATTCTAGAGGTAAAGCCCAAGACCTAGTGGTAGAGCCTAAAATCTAGACGTAAAGCCATACATCTAGACGTAAAGCCAGATATCTGACGGTAAAACCCAAAATCTAGAGGTAAAGCCCAACATCTAAATGTAAAGCAAAACATCTAGATGTAAAACCCGACATCTAGAGGTAAAGTCCAATATCTAGACTTAAAGACCAACATCTAGAGGTAAAACCCAAGATCTAGAGGTAAAGCCCAACATCTGGAGGTAAAGCCCAGATTCTAGAGAGAAGCCAAAAATCCAGATGGAAAACCCAAAATCTAGAGGTAAAGCCCAACATCTAGAGGAAAAGCCAAATATATAGATTTAAAACCCAAAATCGAGAGGTAAAGACCAATATCTAGACATGAAGCCCAAAATCTAGATGTAAAGCCCAACTTCTAGATCTAAAGCCCAACATCTACAGGTAAAGCCTAACATCTAGTGGTGAATTCCAAAATCTAGTGTTAAGGCCCGACATCTACAGTTAAAGGCAAACATATAGATGTAAACCCCAACTTCTAGAGGTAAGGCCCAAAATCTAGAGGTAAATCCAAAGTGTAGAATTAAAGCCCAACTTCTAGAGGTAAAGACAAATATATAGATTTAAAACCCAACATCTAGAGGTAAAGCCCAATATCTAGACGTAAAGCCCAACTTCTAGAGGAAAAGTCCAAATTCTAGAGGCAAAGCCCAACACCTAGAGGTAAAGCCCAAAATCTAGAGGTAAAGGAACATCTAGAGGTAAAGCCCGATATCTAGAGGTAAAGCCCAACATCTAGAGGAAAAGCCAAATATATAGATTTATAACCCAAAATATAGAGGTAAAGCCCGATATCTAGACGTAAAGACCAAAATCTAGATGTAAAGCCCAACTTCTAGAGGTAAAGCCGAATATATAAAGCGCATCATTTAGAGTAAAGCCCAAAATCTAGAGTCGAAGCCCCACATCTAGAGGGAAAGCCCAGAATCTAGATGTAAAGCCTAACATCTAGAGGTGAATTCCAAAATCAAGTGTTAAGGCCCGACATCTACAGTTAAAGCCAAACATATAGATGCAACCCCCAACTTCTAGAGGTAAGGCCGAAAATCTAGAGGTAAAGCCCAACTTCTAGAGGTAAAGTCCAAAATCTAGAGGTAAAGCCCAAGACCTAGTGGTAGAGCCCAAAATCTAGAGGTAAAGCCCAACATCTAGAGGTAAAGCCAGATATCTAGAGGTAAAGGCAACATCTAGAGGAAAAGCCAAATATATAGATTTAAAACCCAAAATCTAGAGGTAAAGAGAAATATCTAGACATAAAGACCAATATCTAGATGTAAAGCCCAATTTCTAGATCTAAAGCCAAAAATCTAGATGTAAAGCCCAACTTCTAGAGGTAAAGGCGAATATCTAGAGTTAAAAAACAACATCTAGAGTGAAAGCCCAGAATCCAGAGGTAAAGCCGGACATCTAGAGGTGAATTCCAAAATCAAGTGTTAAGGCCCGACATCTACAGTTAAAGCCAAACATATAGATGCAAACCCCAACTTCTAGAGGTAAGGCCCAAAATCTAGAGGTAAAGCCCAACTTCTAGAGGTAAAGTCCAAAATCTAGAGGTAAAGCCCAAGACCTAGTGGTAGAGCCCAAAATGTAGAGGTAAAGCCCAACATCTATAGGAAAAGCCAAATATATAGATTTAAAACCCAAAATCTAGAGATAAAGCCCAAAATCTAAATGTAAAGCAAAACATCTAGATGTAATCCAAACATCTAGAGGTAAAGCCTAACATCTAGAGGAAAATCCAAATATATAGATTTAAAAACCAAAATCTAGAGGTAAAGCCCAATATCTAGACGTAAAGCCCAAAATCTAGATGTAAAGCCCAAATTCTAGATCTAACGCCCAAAATCTAGAGATAAAGACCAATATCTAGAGGTAAAACCCAACATCTAGAGGTAAAGCCAGATATCTAGAGGTAAAGCCCAACATCTAGAGGAAAAGCAAAATATATAGATTTCAAACCCAAATTCTAGAGTTAAATCCCAACATCTAGAGGTAAATCCCAAAGTCTAGATGTAAAGCTCAACTTCCAGATTTAAAGTCAAAAATCTAAATGTAAATACCAATACCTAGAGGTAGAGCCCAAAATGTAGAGGTAAAGCCCAACATCTAGACGTAAAGCCAGATATCTAGAGGTAAAGCCCAACATCTAGAGGAAAAGCAAAATATATAGATTTCAAACCCAAATTCTAGAGTTATATCCCAACATCTAGGGGTAAACCCCAACTTCCAGAGTTAAAGTCCAAAATCTAGAGGTAAACACCAATACATAGAGTTTGAGCCCAAAATCTAGAGATAAAGCCCAACATCTAGAGATAAAGCCAGATATATAGATTTAAAATCCAATATCTGGAGGTAAAGCCCAACATCTAGAGCTAAAGCCCCAAATCTAGATGTAAAGCCCAATTGCTAGATCTAAAGCCAAATACTCTAGAGGTAAATCCCAACATGTAAAGACTAAGATCTAGAGGTGAATTCCAATATCTAGTGTTAAAGCCCGACACCTACAGTTAAAGCCAAACATCTAGATGTACAACCCAACTTCTAGAGGTAAAGCCGAATATCTAGAGTTAAAGCGCATCCTTTAGAGTAAAGCCCAAAATCTAGAGTTAAAGCCCAACATCTAGAGGGAAAGCCCAGAATCTAGATGTAAAGCCTAACATCTAGAGGTGAATTCCAAAATCAAGTGTTAAGGCCTGACATCTACAGTTAAATCCAACCATATAGATATAACCCCCAACTTCTAGAGGTAAGGCCCAAAATCTAGAGGGAAAGCCCAAGAGCTAGAGTTAAAGCCGAACGTCTTGAGGTAAAGCCCAAAGTCTAGAGTTAAAGCCCAACTTCTAGAGGTAAAGCCCAACTTCCAGAGTTAAAGTCCAAAATCTAGAGGTAAACACCAATACCTAGAGTTAGAGCCCAAAATCTAGAGATATGCCAAATATATAGGTTTAAAACCCAAAATCTAGATATAAAGCCGAACATCGAAATGTAAAGCAAAACATCTAGATGTAATCCAAACATCTAGAGGTAAAGCCTAACACCTAGAGGTGAAGCACAACATATAGAGGTATAACCCAACATCTAGAGATAAAGACCAACATCTAAATGTAAAGCAAAACATCTAGATGTAAAACCCTACATCTAGAGGTAAAGCCCAACGTCTGGAGGTAAAGCCCAGATTCTAGAGAGAAGCCAAAAATCTAGATGGAAAACCCAAAATCTAGAGGTAAAGCCCAACATCTACAGGAAAATCCAGATATCTAGGGGTAAAGCCCAACATCTAGAGGAAAAGCCAAATATATAGATATAAAACCCAAAATCTAGAGGTAAAGCCCAATATCTAGACGTAAAGCCCAAAATCTCGATGAAAAGCACAACTTCTAGATCTAAAGCCCAACATCTAGAGGTAAAGACCAATATCTAGAGGTAAAACCCAACATCTAGACGTAAAGCCAGATATCTAGAGGTAAAGCCCAACGTCTGGAGGTAAAGCCCATCATCTAGTCCTACAGCCCAATGTCTGCAGATAAAGCCCAACTTACAGAGGTGAAGGCAAACATCTAGATGTAAAACCCCAAATCTAGAGGTAAAGCCCAACATCTAGAGGAAAAGCCAAATATATATATATTTAAAACCCCAAATCTAGAGGTAAAGCCCAACATCTAGAGGAAAAGCCAAATATATATATATTTAAAACCCAAAATCTAGAGGTAAAGCCCAACATCTAGAGGTAAAGACAGATATCTAGGGGTAAAGCCCAACATCTAGAGGAAAAGCCAAATATATAGATTTAAAATCCAAAATCTAGAGGTAAAGCCCAATATCTAGACGTAAAGCCCAAAATCTAGATGTAAAGCCCAACTTCTAGATCTAAAGCCCAAAATCTAGATGTAAAGCCTAAATTCTAGATCTAACGCCCAAAATCTAGAGATAAAGACCAATATCTAGAGGTAAAACCCAACATCTAGAGGTAAAGCCAGATATCTAGAGGTAAAGCCCAACATCTAGAGGGAAATCCCACAATCTAGATGTAAAGCCTAACATCTAGAGGTGAATTCCAAAATCAAGTGTTAAGGCCTGACATCTACAGTTAAATCCAACCATATAGATATAACCCCCAACTTCTAGAGGTAAGGCCCAAAATCTAGAGGTAAAGCCCAACAGCTAGAGTTAAAGCCGAACGTCTTGAGGTAAAGCCCAAGGTCTAGAGTTAAAGCTCAACTTCTAGAGGTATGGCCCAACATCTAGACGTAAAGCCAGATATCTGACGGTAAAGCCCAACATCTAGAGGAAGAGCCAAATACATAGATTTAAAACCCAAAATCTAGAGATAAAGCCGAACATCTAAATGTAAAGCAAAACATCTAGATGTAATCCAAACATCTAGAGGTAAAGCCTAACATCTAGAGATGAAGCACAACATATAGAGGTATAACCCAACATCTAGAGATAAAGACCAACATCTAAATGTAAAGCAAAACATCTAGATGTAAAACCCTACATCTAGAGGTAAAGTCCAATATCTAGACCTAAAGACCAACATCTAGAGGTAAAACCCAACATCTAGTGGTAAAGCTCAACGTCTGGAGGTAAAGCCCAGATTCTAGAGAGAAGCCAAAAATCCAGATGGAAAACCCAAAATCTAGTGTTAAAGCCCAACATCTACAGGTAAATCCAGATATGTAGGGGTGAAGCCCAACATCTAGAGGAAAAGCCAAATATATAGATATAAAACCCAAAATCTAGAGGTAAAGCCCAATATCTAGACGTAAAGCCCAAAATCTAGATGTAAAGCACAAATTCTAGATCGAAAGCCCAACATCTAGAGGTGAAGACCAATATCTAGAGGTAAAACCCAACATCGAGACGTAAAGCCAGATATCTAGAGGTAAAGCCCAACATCTAGAGGAAAAGCAAAATATATAGATTTCAAACCCAATTTCTAGAGTTAAATCCCAACATCTAGGGGTAAAGCCCAAAATCTAGATGTAAAGCTCAACTTCCAGATTTAAAGTCAAAAATCTAAATGTAAATACCAATACCTAGAGGTAGAGCTTAAAATGTAGAGGTAAAGCCCAACACCTAGATATAAAGCCAGATATATAGATCTAAACCCCAAAATCTAGAGGTGAAGCCCAATATCTAGACGTAAAGCCCAAAATCTAGATGTAAAGCCCAATTTCTAGAGGTAAAGCCCATCATCTAGAACTACAGCCCAATGTCTGCAGGTAAAGCCCAACTTACAGAGGTGAAGGCAAACATCTAGATGTAAAACCCAAAATCTAGAGGTAAAGCCCAACATCTAGAGGAAAAGCCAAATATATAGATTTAAAACCCAAAATCTAGAGGTAAAGCCCAATATCTAGACGTAAAGCCCAAAATCTAGATGTAAAGCCCAGCTTCTAGATCTAAAGCCCAAAATCTAGATGTAAAGCCCAAATTCTAGATCTAACACCCAAAATCTCGAGGTAAAGACCACTATCTAGAGGTAAAACCCAACAGCTAGAGGTAAAGCCAGATATCTTGAGGTAAAGCCCAACATCTAGAGGAAAAGCAAAATATATAGATTTCAAACCCAAATTCTAGAGTTAAATCCCAACATCTAGAGGTAAAGCCCAACTTCCAGAGTTGAAGTCCAAAATCTAGAGGTAAACACCAATACCTAGAGTTTGAGCCCTAAATCTAGATATAAAGCCCAACATCTAGAGATAAAGCCAGATATATAGATTTAAAATCCAAAATCTGGAGGTAAAGCCCAACATCTAGAGCTAAAACCCCAAATCTAGATGTAAAGCCCAATTGCTAGATCTAAAGCCAAATACTCTAGAGGTAAAGCCCAACATGTAGAGGTAAAGACTAAGATCTAGAGGTGAATTCCAATATCTAGTGTTAAAGCCCGACACCTACAGTTAAAGCCAAACATCTAGATGTAAAACCCAACTTCTAGAGGTAAAGCCGAATATCTAGAGTTAAAGCGCATCCTTTCGAGTAAAGCCCAAAATCTAGAGATAAAGCCCAACATCTAGAGGGAAAGCCCAGAATCTAGATGTAAAGCCTAACATCTAGAAGTGAATTCCAAAATCAAGTGTTAAGGCCTGACATCTACAGTTAAATCCAACCATATAGATATAACCCCCAACTTCTAGAGGTAAGGCCCAAAATCTAGAGGTAAAGCCCAACAGCTAGAGTTAAAGATGAACGTCTTGAGGTAAAGTCCAAAATCTAGAGCTAAAGCCACACATCTGGAAGTAAAGCCATATATCTAGAGGTAAAGCCCAACATCTATAGGAAAAGCCAAATATATAGATTTAAACCCCAAAATCCAGAGGTAAAGTCCAATATCGAGAGGTAAAGCCCAAAATCTATATGTAAAGCCCAACTTCTAGATCTAAAGCCTAACTTCTAGAGGTAAAGTTCAAAATGTAGAGGTAAAGCCCAAGACCTAGTGGTAGAGCCAAAATCTAGAGGTAAAGACCAACATCTAGACGTAAAGCCAGATATCTAGAGGTAAAGCCCAACATCTAGAGGAAAAGTCAAATATATAGATTTAAAACCCAAAATCTAGAGAGAAAGCCCAACATCTAAATGTAAAGCAAAACATCTAGATGTAAAACCCTACATCTAGAGTTAAAGTCCAATATCTAGACTTAAAGACCAACATCTAGAGGTAAAACCCAACATCTTGAGGTAAAGCCCAACGTCTGGAGGTACAGCCCAGATTCTAGAGAGAAGCCAAAAATCCAGATGGAAAACCCAAAATCTAGTGTTAAAGCCCAACATCTAGAGGTAAAGCCCAGAATCTAGAGGTAAAGCCTAATATCTAGAGGTGAATTCTTAAATCAAGTCTTAAGACCCGACATCTACAGTTAAAGCCAAACATATAGATGTAACCCCCAACTTCTAGAGGTAAGGCCCAAAATCTATATGTAAAGCCCAACTTCTAGATGTAAAGCCGAATATATAAAGCGCATCATTTAGAGTAAAGCCCAAAATTTAGAGTTAAAGCCCAACATCTAGAGGGAAAGCCCAGAATCTAGATGTAAAGCCTAACATCTAGAGGTGAATTCCAAAATCAAGTGTTAAGGCCTGACATCTACAGTTAAATCCAACCATATAGATATAACCCCGAACTTCTAGAGGTAAGGCCCAAAATCTAGAGGTAAAGCCCAACAGCTAGAGTTAAAGCCAAACGTCTTGAGGTAAAGCACAAAGTCTAGAGTTAAAGCCCAACTTCTAGAGGTAAAGCCCAACATCTAGACTTAAAGCCAGATACATAACGGTAAAGCCCAACATCTAGAGGAAAAGTCAAATATATAGATTTAAAACCCAAAATCTAGAGATAAAGCCGAACATCTAAATGTAAAGCAAAACATCTAGATGTAATCCAAACACCTAGAGGTAAAGCCCAACATCTAGAGGTAAAGCCAGATATCTAGGGGTAAAGCCCAACATCTAGAGGAAAATCCAAATATATAGATATAAAACCCTAAATCTAGAGGTAAAGCCCAATATCTAGACGTAAAGCCCAAAATCTCGATGAAAAGCACAACTTCTAGATCTAAAGCCCAACATCTAGAGGTAAAGACCAATATCTAGAGGTAAAACCCAACATCTAGACGTAAAGCCAGATATCTAGAGGTAAAGCCCAACGTCTGGAGGTAAAGCCCATCATCTAGTCCTAGAGCCCAATGTCTGCAGGTAAAGCCCAACTTACAGAGGTGAAGGCAAACATCTAGATGTAAAATCCCAAATCTAGAGGTAAAGCCCAACATCTAGAGGAAAAGCCAAATATATATATATTTAAAACCCAAAATCTAGAGCTAAAGCCCAACATCTAGAGGTAAAGACAGATATCTAGGGGTAAAGCCCAACATCTAGAGGAAAAGCCAAATATATAGATTTAAAATCCAAAATCTAGAGGTAAAGCCCAATATCTAGACGTAAAGCCCAAAGTCTAGAGTTAAAGCCCAACTTCTAGAGGTAAAGCCCAAAATCTAGATGTAAAGCCCAAATTCTAGATCTAACGCCCAAAATCTAGAGGTAAAGCCCAACATCTAGAGGGAAAGCCCACAATCTAGATGTAAAGCCTAACATCTAGAGGTGAATTCCAAAATCAAGTGTTAAGGCCTGACATCTACAGTTAAATCCAACCATATAGATATAACCCCCAACTTCTAGAGGTAAGGCCCAAAATCTAGAGGTAAAGCCCAACAGCTAGAGTTAAAGCCGAACGTCTTGAGGTAAAGCCCAAAGTCTAGAGTTAAAGCTCAACTTCTAGAGGTATGGCCCAACATCTAGACGTAAAGCCAGATATCTGACGGTAAAGCCCAACATCTAGAGGAAGAGCCAAATATATAGATTTAAAACTCAAAATCTAGAGATAAAGCCGAACATCTAAATGTAAAGCAAAACATCTAGATGTAATCCAAACATCTAGAGGTAAAGCCTAACATCTAGAGATGAAGCACAACATATAGAGGTATAACCCAACATCTAGAGACAAAGACCAACATCTAAATGTAAAGCAAAACATCTAGATTTAAAACCCTACATCTAGAGGTAAAGTCCAATATCTAGACCTAAAGACCAACATCTAGAGGTAAAACCCAACATCTAGTGGTAAAGCTCAACGTCTGGAGGTAAAGCCCAGATTCTAGAGAGAAGCCAAAAATCCAGATGTAAAACCCAAAATCTAGAGGTAAAGCCCAACATCTACAGGTAAATCCAGATATGTAGGGGTGAAGCCCAACATCTAGAGGAAAAGCCAAATATATAGATATAAATCCCAAAATCTAGAGGTAAAGCCCAATATCTAGACGTAAAGCCCAAAATCTAGATGTAAAGCACAAATTCTAGATCGAAAGCCCAACATCTAGAGGTGAAGACCAATATCTAGAGGTAAAACCCAACATCGAGACGTAAAGCCAGATATCTAGAGGTAAAGCCCAACATCTAGAGGAAAAGCAAAATATATAGATTTCAAACCCAATTTCTAGAGTTAAATCCCAACATCTAGGGGTAAAGCCCAAAATCTAGATGTAAAGCTCAACTTCCAGATTTAAAGTCAAAAATCTAAATGTAAATACCAATACCTAGAGGTAGAGCTTAAAATGTAGAGGTAAAGCCCAACACCTAGATATAAAGCCAGATATATAGATCTAAACCCCAAAATCTAGAGGTGAAGCCCAATATCTAGACGTAAAGCCCAAAATCTAGATGTAAAGCCCAACTTCTAGAGGTAAAGCCCATCATCTAGAACTACAGCCCAATGTCTGCAGGTAAAGCCCAACTTACAGAGGTGAAGGCAAACATATAGATGTAAAACCCAAAATCTAGAGGTAAAGCCCAACATCTAGAGGAAAAGCCAAATATATAGATTTAAAACCCAAAATCTAGAGGTAAAGCCCAATATCTAGACCTAAAGCCCAAAATCTAGATGTAAAGCCCAGCTTCTAGATCTAAAGCCCAAAATCTAGATGTAAAGCCCAAATTCTAGATCTAACACCCAAAATCTCAAGGTAAAGACCACTATCTAGAGGTAAAACCCAACAGCTAGAGGTAAAGCCAGATATCTTGAGGTAAAGCCCAACATCTAGAGGAAAAGCAAAATATATAGATTTCAAACCCAAATTCTAGAGTTAAATCCCAACATCTAGAGGTAAAGCCCAACTTCCAGAGTTAAAGTCCAAAATCTAGAGGTAAACACCAATACCTAGAGTTAGAGCCCAAAATCTAGAGATAAAGCCTAACATCTAGATATAAAGCCAGATATATAGATTTAAAATCCAAAATCTGGAGGTAAAGCCCAACATCTAGAGCTAAAACCCCAAATCTAGATGTAAAGCCCAATTGCTAGATCTAAAGCCAAATACTCTAGAGGTAAAGCCCAACATGTAGAGGGAAAGACTAAGATCTAGAGGTGAATTCCAATATCTAGTGTTAAAGCCCGACACCTACAGTTAAAGCCAAACATCTAGATGTAAAACCCAACTTCTAGAGGTAAAGCCGAATATCTAGAGTTAAAGCGCATCCTTTCGAGTAAAGCCCAAAATCTAGAGTTAAAGCCCAACATCTAGAGGGAAAGCCCAGAATCTAGAGGTAAAGCCTAATATCTAGAGGTGAATTCTTAAATCAAGTCTTAAGACCCGACATCTACAGTTAAAGCCAAACATATAGATGTAACCCCCAACTTCTAGAGGTAAGGCCCAAAATCTATATGTAAAGCCCAACTTCTAGATGTAAAGCCGAATATATAAAGCGCATCATTTAGAGTAAAGCCCAAAATTTAGAGTTAAAGCCCAACATCTAGAGGGAAGCCCAGAATCTAGATGTAAAGCCTAACATCTAGAGGTGAATTCCAAAATCAAGTGTTAAGGCCTGACATATACAGTTAAATCCAACCATATATATATAACCCCGAACTTCTAGAGGTAAGGCCCAAAATCTAGAGGTAAAGCCCAACAGCTAGAGTTAAAGCCAAACGTCTTGAGGTAAAGCACAAAGTCTAGAGTTAAAGCCCAACTTCTAGAGGTAAAGCCCAACATCTAGACTTAAAGCCAGATACATAACGGTAAAGCCCAACATCTAGAGGAAAAGTCAAATATATAGATTTAAAACCCAAAATCTAGAGATAAAGCCGAACATCTAAATGTAAAGCAAAACATCTAGATGTAATCCAAACACCTAGAGGTAAAGCCCAACATCTAGAGGTAAAGCCAGATATCTAGGGGTAAAGCCCAACATCTAGAGGAAAAGCCAAATATATAGATTTAAAACCCAAAATCTAGAGGTAAAGCCCAATATCAAGACGTAAAGCCCAAAATCTAGATGTAAAGCACAACTTCTAGATCTAAAGCCCAAAATCTAGATGTAAAGCCCAAATTCTAGATTTAACGCCCAAAATCTAGAGATAAAGTCCAATATCTAGAGGTAAAACCCAATATCTAGAGGTAAAGCCAGATATCTAGAGGTAAAGCCCAAAATCTAGAGATAAAGCCAGATATATAGATCTAAAGCCCAAAATCTAGAGGTGAAGCCCAATATCCAGACGTAAAGCCCAAAATCTAGATGTAAAGCCCAATATTTAGAGTTTACGCGCATCTTTTAGAGGTAAAGCCCAAAATCTAGATGTAAAGCCCAACTTCTAGAGGTAAAGCCCATCATCTATTCCTACAGCCCAATGTCTGCAGGTAAAGCCCAACTTACAGAGGTGAAGGCAAACATCTAGATGTAAAACCCAAAATCTAGAGGTAAAGCCCAACATCTAGAGGAAAAGCCAAATATATAGATTTAAAACCCAAAATCTAGAGGTAAAGCCCAATATCTAGACGTAAAGCCCAAAGTCTAGATGTAAAGCCCAACTTCTAGATCTAAAGCCCAAAATGCAGATGTAAAGCCCAAATTCTAGATCTAACACCCAAAATCTAGAGGTAAAGACCAATATCTAGAGGTAAAACCCAACATCTAGAGGTAAAGCCAGATATCTAGAGGTAAAGTCGAACATCTAGAGGAAAAGCAAAATATATAGATTTCAAACCCAAATTCTAGAGTTCAATCCCAACATCTAGAGGTAAAGCCCAACTTCCAGAGTTAAAGTCCGAAATCTAGAGGTAAACACCAATACCTAGAGTTAGAGCCCAAAATCTAGAGATAAAGCCCAACATCTAGAGATAAAGCCAGATATAGAGATTTAAAATCCAAAATCTGGAGGTAAAGCCCAACATCTAGAGCTAAAGCCCCAAATCTAGATGTAAAGCCCAATTGCTAGATCTAAAGCCAAATACTCTAGAGGTAAAGCCCAACATGTAGAGGGAAAGACTAAGATCTAGAGGTGAATTCCAATATCTAGTGTTAAAGGCCGACACCTACAGTTAAAGCCAAACTTCTAGAGGTAAAGCCGAATATCTAGAGTTAAAGCGCATCCTTTAGAGTAAAGCCCAAAATCTAGAGTTAAAGCCCAACATCTAGAGGGAAAGCCCAGAATCTAGATGTAAAGCCTAACATCTAGAGGTGAATTCCAAAATCAAGTGTTAAGGCCTGACATCTACAGTTAAATCCAACCATATAGATATAACCCCCAACTTCTAGAGGTAAGGCCCAAAATCTAGAGGTAAAGCCCAACAGCTAGAGTTAAAGCCGAACGTCTTGAGGTAAAGCCCAAAGTCTAGAGTTAAAGCCCAACTTCTAGAGGTAAAGCCCAACATCTAGAGGTAAAGCCAGATATCTGACGGTAAAGCCCAACATCTAGAGGAAAAGCCAAATATATAGATTTAAAACCCAAAATCTAGAGATAAAGCCGAACATCTAAATGTAAAGCAAAACATCTAGATGTAATCCAAACATCTAGAGGTAAAGCCTAACATCTAGAGGTGAAGCACAACATATAGAGGTATAACCCAACATCAAGAGATAAAGACCAACATCTAAATGTAAAGCAAAACATCTAGATGTAAAACCCTACATCTAGAGGTAAAGTCCAATAGCTAGACCTAAAGACCAACATCTAGAGGTAAAACCCAACATCTAGTGGTAAAGCCCAACATCTGGAGGTAAAGCCCAGATTCTAGAGAGAAGCCAAAAATCCAGATGGAAAACCCAAAATCTAGAGGTAAAGCCCAACATCTAGAGGAAAAGCCAAATATATAGATTTAAAACCCAAAATCGAGAGGTAAAGACCAATATCTAGACATGAAGCCCAAAATCTAGATGTAAAGCCCAACTTCTAGATCTAAAGCCCAACATCTACAGGTAAAGCCTAACATCTAGTGGTGAATTCCAAAATCTAGTGTTAAGGCCCGACATCTACAGTTAAAGGCAAACATATAGATGTAAACCCCAACTTCTAGAGGTAAGGCCCAAAATCTAGAGGTAAATCCAAAGTGTAGAATTAAAGCCCAACTTCTAGAGGTAAAGACAAATATATAGATTTAAAACCCAACATCTAGAGGTAAAGCCCAATATCTAGACGTAAAGCCCAACTTCTAGAGGAAAAGTCCAAATTCTAGAGGCAAAGCCCAACACCTAGAGGTAAAGCCCAAAATCTAGAGGTAAAGGAACATCTAGAGGTAAAGCCCGATATCTAGAGGTAAAGCCCAACATCTAGAGGAAAAGCCAAATATATAGATTTATAACCCAAAATATAGAGGTAAAGCCCGATATCTAGACGTAAAGACCAAAATCTAGATGTAAAGCCCAACTTCTAGAGGTAAAGCCGAATATATAAAGCGCATCATTTAGAGTAAAGCCCAAAATCTAGAGTCGAAGCCCCACATCTAGAGGGAAAGCCCAGAATCTAGATGTAAAGCCTAACATCTAGAGGTGAATTCCAAAATCAAGTGTTAAGGCCCGACATCTACAGTTAAAGCCAAACATATAGATGCAACCCCCAACTTCTAGAGGTAAGGCCGAAAATCTAGAGGTAAAGCCCAACTTCTAGAGGTAAAGTCCAAAATCTAGAGGTAAAGCCCAAGACCTAGTGGTAGAGCCCAAAATCTAGAGGTAAAGCCCAACATCTAGAGGTAAAGCCAGATATCTAGAGGTAAAGGCAACATCTAGAGGAAAAGCCAAATATATAGATTTAAAACCCAAAATCTAGAGGTAAAGAGAAATATCTAGACATAAAGACCAATATCTAGATGTAAAGCCCAATTTCTAGATCTAAAGCCAAAAATCTAGATGTAAAGCCCAACTTCTAGAGGTAAAGGCGAATATCTAGAGTTAAAAAACAACATCTAGAGTGAAAGCCCAGAATCCAGAGGTAAAGCCGGACATCTAGAGGTGAATTCCAAAATCAAGTGTTAAGGCCCGACATCTACAGTTAAAGCCAAACATATAGATGCAAACCCCAACTTCTAGAGGTAAGGCCCAAAATCTAGAGGTAAAGCCCAACTTCTAGAGGTAAAGTCCAAAATCTAGAGGTAAAGCCCAAGACCTAGTGGTAGAGCCCAAAATGTAGAGGTAAAGCCCAACATCTATAGGAAAAGCCAAATATATAGATTTAAAACCCAAAATCTAGAGATAAAGCCCAAAATCTAAATGTAAAGCAAAACATCTAGATGTAATCCAAACATCTAGAGGTAAAGCCTAACATCTAGAGGAAAATCCAAATATATAGATTTAAAAACCAAAATCTAGAGGTAAAGCCCAATATCTAGACGTAAAGCCCAAAATCTAGATGTAAAGCCCAAATTCTAGATCTAACGCCCAAAATCTAGAGATAAAGACCAATATCTAGAGGTAAAACCCAACATCTAGAGGTAAAGCCAGATATCTAGAGGTAAAGCCCAACATCTAGAGGAAAAGCAAAATATATAGATTTCAAACCCAAATTCTAGAGTTAAATCCCAACATCTAGAGGTAAATCCCAAAGTCTAGATGTAAAGCTCAACTTCCAGATTTAAAGTCAAAAATCTAAATGTAAATACCAATACCTAGAGGTAGAGCCCAAAATGTAGAGGTAAAGCCCAACATCTAGACGTAAAGCCAGATATCTAGAGGTAAAGCCCAACATCTAGAGGAAAAGCAAAATATATAGATTTCAAACCCAAATTCTAGAGTTATATCCCAACATCTAGGGGTAAACCCCAACTTCCAGAGTTAAAGTCCAAAATCTAGAGGTAAACACCAATACATAGAGTTTGAGCCCAAAATCTAGAGATAAAGCCCAACATCTAGAGATAAAGCCAGATATATAGATTTAAAATCCAATATCTGGAGGTAAAGCCCAACATCTAGAGCTAAAGCCCCAAATCTAGATGTAAAGCCCAATTGCTAGATCTAAAGCCAAATACTCTAGAGGTAAATCCCAACATGTAAAGACTAAGATCTAGAGGTGAATTCCAATATCTAGTGTTAAAGCCCGACACCTACAGTTAAAGCCAAACATCTAGATGTACAACCCAACTTCTAGAGGTAAAGCCGAATATCTAGAGTTAAAGCGCATCCTTTAGAGTAAAGCCCAAAATCTAGAGTTAAAGCCCAACATCTAGAGGGAAAGCCCAGAATCTAGATGTAAAGCCTAACATCTAGAGGTGAATTCCAAAATCAAGTGTTAAGGCCTGACATCTACAGTTAAATCCAACCATATAGATATAACCCCCAACTTCTAGAGGTAAGGCCCAAAATCTAGAGGGAAAGCCCAAGAGCTAGAGTTAAAGCCGAACGTCTTGAGGTAAAGCCCAAAGTCTAGAGTTAAAGCCCAACTTCTAGAGGTAAAGCCCAACTTCCAGAGTTAAAGTCCAAAATCTAGAGGTAAACACCAATACCTAGAGTTAGAGCCCAAAATCTAGAGATATGCCAAATATATAGGTTTAAAACCCAAAATCTAGATATAAAGCCGAACATCGAAATGTAAAGCAAAACATCTAGATGTAATCCAAACATCTAGAGGTAAAGCCTAACACCTAGAGGTGAAGCACAACATATAGAGGTATAACCCAACATCTAGAGATAAAGACCAACATCTAAATGTAAAGCAAAACATCTAGATGTAAAACCCTACATCTAGAGGTAAAGCCCAACGTCTGGAGGTAAAGCCCAGATTCTAGAGAGAAGCCAAAAATCTAGATGGAAAACCCAAAATCTAGAGGTAAAGCCCAACATCTACAGGAAAATCCAGATATCTAGGGGTAAAGCCCAACATCTAGAGGAAAAGCCAAATATATAGATATAAAACCCAAAATCTAGAGGTAAAGCCCAATATCTAGACGTAAAGCCCAAAATCTCTATGAAAAGCACAACTTCTAGATCTAAAGCCCAACATCTAGAGGTAAAGACCAATATCTAGAGGTAAAACCCAACATCTAGACGTAAAGCCAGATATCTAGAGGTAAAGCCCAACGTCTGGAGGTAAAGCCCATCATCTAGTCCTACAGCCCAATGTCTGCAGATAAAGCCCAACTTACAGAGGTGAAGGCAAACATCTAGATGTAAAACCCCAAATCTAGAGGTAAAGCCCAACATCTAGAGGAAAAGCCAAATATATATATATTTAAAACCCCAAATCTAGAGGTAAAGCCCAACATCTAGAGGAAAAGCCAAATATATATATATTTAAAACCCAAAATCTAGAGGTAAAGCCCAACATCTAGAGGTAAAGACAGATATCTAGGGGTAAAGCCCAACATCTAGAGGAAAAGCCAAATATATAGATTTAAAATCCAAAATCTAGAGGTAAAGCCCAATATCTAGACGTAAAGCCCAAAATCTAGATGTAAAGCCCAACTTCTAGATCTAAAGCCCAAAATCTAGATGTAAAGCCTAAATTCTAGATCTAACGCCCAAAATCTAGAGATAAAGACCAATATCTAGAGGTAAAACCCAACATCTAGAGGTAAAGCCAGATATCTAGAGGTAAAGCCCAACATCTAGAGGGAAATCCCACAATCTAGATGTAAAGCCTAACATCTAGAGGTGAATTCCAAAATCAAGTGTTAAGGCCTGACATCTACAGTTAAATCCAACCATATAGATATAACCCCCAACTTCTAGAGGTAAGGCCCAAAATCTAGAGGTAAAGCCCAACAGCTAGAGTTAAAGCCGAACGTCTTGAGGTAAAGCCCAAGGTCTAGAGTTAAAGCTCAACTTCTAGAGGTATGGCCCAACATCTAGACGTAAAGCCAGATATCTGACGGTAAAGCCCAACATCTAGAGGAAGAGCCAAATACATAGATTTAAAACCCAAAATCTAGAGATAAAGCCGAACATCTAAATGTAAAGCAAAACATCTAGATGTAATCCAAACATCTAGAGGTAAAGCCTAACATCTAGAGATGAAGCACAACATATAGAGGTATAACCCAACATCTAGAGATAAAGACCAACATCTAAATGTAAAGCAAAACATCTAGATGTAAAACCCTACATCTAGAGGTAAAGTCCAATATCTAGACCTAAAGACCAACATCTAGAGGTAAAACCCAACATCTAGTGGTAAAGCTCAACGTCTGGAGGTAAAGCCCAGATTCTAGAGAGAAGCCAAAAATCCAGATGGAAAACCCAAAATCTAGTGTTAAAGCCCAACATCTACAGGTAAATCCAGATATGTAGGGGTGAAGCCCAACATCTAGAGGAAAAGCCAAATATATAGATATAAAACCCAAAATCTAGAGGTAAAGCCCAATATCTAGACGTAAAGCCCAAAATCTAGATGTAAAGCACAAATTCTAGATCGAAAGCCCAACATCTAGAGGTGAAGACCAATATCTAGAGGTAAAACCCAACATCGAGACGTAAAGCCAGATATCTAGAGGTAAAGCCCAACATCTAGAGGAAAAGCAAAATATATAGATTTCAAACCCAATTTCTAGAGTTAAATCCCAACATCTAGGGGTAAAGCCCAAAATCTAGATGTAAAGCTCAACTTCCAGATTTAAAGTCAAAAATCTAAATGTAAATACCAATACCTAGAGGTAGAGCTTAAAATGTAGAGGTAAAGCCCAACACCTAGATATAAAGCCAGATATATAGATCTAAACCCCAAAATCTAGAGGTGAAGCCCAATATCTAGACGTAAAGCCCAAAATCTAGATGTAAAGCCCAATTTCTAGAGGTAAAGCCCATCATCTAGAACTACAGCCCAATGTCTGCAGGTAAAGCCCAACTTACAGAGGTGAAGGCAAACATCTAGATGTAAAACCCAAAATCTAGAGGTAAAGCCCAACATCTAGAGGAAAAGCCAAATATATAGATTTAAAACCCAAAATCTAGAGGTAAAGCCCAATATCTAGACGTAAAGCCCAAAATCTAGATGTAAAGCCCAGCTTCTAGATCTAAAGCCCAAAATCTAGATGTAAAGCCCAAATTCTAGATCTAACACCCAAAATCTCGAGGTAAAGACCACTATCTAGAGGTAAAACCCAACAGCTAGAGGTAAAGCCAGATATCTTGAGGTAAAGCCCAACATCTAGAGGAAAAGCAAAATATATAGATTTCAAACCCAAATTCTAGAGTTAAATCCCAACATCTAGAGGTAAAGCCCAACTTCCAGAGTTGAAGTCCAAAATCTAGAGGTAAACACCAATACCTAGAGTTTGAGCCCTAAATCTAGATATAAAGCCCAACATCTAGAGATAAAGCCAGATATATAGATTTAAAATCCAAAATCTGGAGGTAAAGCCCAACATCTAGAGCTAAAACCCCAAATCTAGATGTAAAGCCCAATTGCTAGATCTAAAGCCAAATACTCTAGAGGTAAAGCCCAACATGTAGAGGTAAAGACTAAGATCTAGAGGTGAATTCCAATATCTAGTGTTAAAGCCCGACACCTACAGTTAAAGCCAAACATCTAGATGTAAAACCCAACTTCTAGAGGTAAAGCCGAATATCTAGAGTTAAAGCGCATCCTTTCGAGTAAAGCCCAAAATCTAGAGATAAAGCCCAACATCTAGAGGGAAAGCCCAGAATCTAGATGTAAAGCCTAACATCTAGAAGTGAATTCCAAAATCAAGTGTTAAGGCCTGACATCTACAGTTAAATCCAACCATATAGATATAACCCCCAACTTCTAGAGGTAAGGCCCAAAATCTAGAGGTAAAGCCCAACAGCTAGAGTTAAAGATGAACGTCTTGAGGTAAAGTCCAAAATCTAGAGCTAAAGCCACACATCTGGAAGTAAAGCCATATATCTAGAGGTAAAGCCCAACATCTATAGGAAAAGCCAAATATATAGATTTAAACCCCAAAATCCAGAGGTAAAGTCCAATATCGAGAGGTAAAGCCCAAAATCTATATGTAAAGCCCAACTTCTAGATCTAAAGCCTAACTTCTAGAGGTAAAGTTCAAAATGTAGAGGTAAAGCCCAAGACCTAGTGGTAGAGCCAAAATCTAGAGGTAAAGACCAACATCTAGACGTAAAGCCAGATATCTAGAGGTAAAGCCCAACATCTAGAGGAAAAGTCAAATATATAGATTTAAAACCCAAAATCTAGAGAGAAAGCCCAACATCTAAATGTAAAGCAAAACATCTAGATGTAAAACCCTACATCTAGAGTTAAAGTCCAATATCTAGACTTAAAGACCAACATCTAGAGGTAAAACCCAACATCTTGAGGTAAAGCCCAACGTCTGGAGGTACAGCCCAGATTCTAGAGAGAAGCCAAAAATCCAGATGGAAAACCCAAAATCTAGTGTTAAAGCCCAACATCTAGAGGTAAAGCCCAGAATCTAGAGGTAAAGCCTAATATCTAGAGGTGAATTCTTAAATCAAGTCTTAAGACCCGACATCTACAGTTAAAGCCAAACATATAGATGTAACCCCCAACTTCTAGAGGTAAGGCCCAAAATCTATATGTAAAGCCCAACTTCTAGATGTAAAGCCGAATATATAAAGCGCATCATTTAGAGTAAAGCCCAAAATTTAGAGTTAAAGCCCAACATCTAGAGGGAAAGCCCAGAATCTAGATGTAAAGCCTAACATCTAGAGGTGAATTCCAAAATCAAGTGTTAAGGCCTGACATCTACAGTTAAATCCAACCATATAGATATAACCCCGAACTTCTAGAGGTAAGGCCCAAAATCTAGAGGTAAAGCCCAACAGCTAGAGTTAAAGCCAAACGTCTTGAGGTAAAGCACAAAGTCTAGAGTTAAAGCCCAACTTCTAGAGGTAAAGCCCAACATCTAGACTTAAAGCCAGATACATAACGGTAAAGCCCAACATCTAGAGGAAAAGTCAAATATATAGATTTAAAACCCAAAATCTAGAGATAAAGCCGAACATCTAAATGTAAAGCAAAACATCTAGATGTAATCCAAACACCTAGAGGTAAAGCCCAACATCTAGAGGTAAAGCCAGATATCTAGGGGTAAAGCCCAACATCTAGAGGAAAATCCAAATATATAGATATAAAACCCTAAATCTAGAGGTAAAGCCCAATATCTAGACGTAAAGCCCAAAATCTCGATGAAAAGCACAACTTCTAGATCTAAAGCCCAACATCTAGAGGTAAAGACCAATATCTAGAGGTAAAACCCAACATCTAGACGTAAAGCCAGATATCTAGAGGTAAAGCCCAACGTCTGGAGGTAAAGCCCATCATCTAGTCCTAGAGCCCAATGTCTGCAGGTAAAGCCCAACTTACAGAGGTGAAGGCAAACATCTAGATGTAAAATCCCAAATCTAGAGGTAAAGCCCAACATCTAGAGGAAAAGCCAAATATATATATATTTAAAACCCAAAATCTAGAGCTAAAGCCCAACATCTAGAGGTAAAGACAGATATCTAGGGGTAAAGCCCAACATCTAGAGGAAAAGCCAAATATATAGATTTAAAATCCAAAATCTAGAGGTAAAGCCCAATATCTAGACGTAAAGCCCAAAGTCTAGAGTTAAAGCCCAACTTCTAGAGGTAAAGCCCAAAATCTAGATGTAAAGCCCAAATTCTAGATCTAACGCCCAAAATCTAGAGGTAAAGACCAATATCTAGAGGTAAAACCCAACATCTAGAGGTAAAGCCAGATATCTAGAGGTAAAGCCCAACATCTAGAGGGAAAGCCCACAATCTAGATGTAAAGCCTAACATCTAGAGGTGAATTCCAAAATCAAGTGTTAAGGCCTGACATCTACAGTTAAATCCAACCATATAGATATAACCCCCAACTTCTAGAGGTAAGGCCCAAAATCTAGAGGTAAAGCCCAACAGCTAGAGTTAAAGCCGAACGTCTTGAGGTAAAGCCCAAAGTCTAGAGTTAAAGCTCAACTTCTAGAGGTATGGCCCAACATCTAGACGTAAAGCCAGATATCTGACGGTAAAGCCCAACATCTAGAGGAAGAGCCAAATATATAGATTTAAAACTCAAAATCTAGAGATAAAGCCGAACATCTAAATGTAAAGCAAAACATCTAGATGTAATCCAAACATCTAGAGGTAAAGCCTAACATCTAGAGATGAAGCACAACATATAGAGGTATAACCCAACATCTAGAGACAAAGACCAACATCTAAATGTAAAGCAAAACATCTAGATTTAAAACCCTACATCTAGAGGTAAAGTCCAATATCTAGACCTAAAGACCAACATCTAGAGGTAAAACCCAACATCTAGTGGTAAAGCTCAACGTCTGGAGGTAAAGCCCAGATTCTAGAGAGAAACCAAAAATCCAGATGTAAAACCCAAAATCTAGAGGTAAAGCCCAACATCTACAGGTAAATCCAGATATGTAGGGGTGAAGCCCAACATCTAGAGGAAAAGCCAAATATATAGATATAAAACCCAAAATCTAGAGGTAAAGCCCAATATCTAGACGTAAAGCCCAAAATCTAGATGTAAAGCACAAATTCTAGATCGAAAGCCCAACATCTAGAGGTGAAGACCAATATCTAGAGGTAAAACCCAACATCGAGACGTAAAGCCAGATATCTAGAGGTAAAGCCCAACATCTAGAGGAAAAGCAAAATATATAGATTTCAAACCCAATTTCTAGAGTTAAATCCCAACATCTAGGGGTAAAGCCCAAAATCTAGATGTAAAGCTCAACTTCCAGATTTAAAGTCAAAAATCTAAATGTAAATACCAATACCTAGAGGTAGAGCTTAAAATGTAGAGGTAAAGCCCAACACCTAGATATAAAGCCAGATATATAGATCTAAACCCCAAAATCTAGAGGTGAAGCCCAATATCTAGACGTAAAGCCCAAAATCTAGATGTAAAGCCCAACTTCTAGAGGTAAAGCCCATCATCTAGAACTACAGCCCAATGTCTGCAGGTAAAGCCCAACTTACAGAGGTGAAGGCAAACATATAGATGTAAAACCCAAAATCTAGAGGTAAAGCCCAACATCTAGAGGAAAAGCCAAATATATAGATTTAAAACCCAAAATCTAGAGGTAAAGCCCAATATCTAGACCTAAAGCCCAAAATCTAGATGTAAAGCCCAGCTTCTAGATCTAAAGCCCAAAATCTAGATGTAAAGCCCAAATTCTAGATCTAACACCCAAAATCTCAAGGTAAAGACCACTATCTAGAGGTAAAACCCAACAGCTAGAGGTAAAGCCAGATATCTTGAGGTAAAGCCCAACATCTAGAGGAAAAGCAAAATATATAGATTTCAAACCCAAATTCTAGAGTTAAATCCCAACATCTAGAGGTAAAGCCCAACTTCCAGAGTTAAAGTCCAAAATCTAGAGGTAAACACCAATACCTAGAGTTAGAGCCCAAAATCTAGAGATAAAGCCTAACATCTAGATATAAAGCCAGATATATAGATTTAAAATCCAAAATCTGGAGGTAAAGCCCAACATCTAGAGCTAAAACCCCAAATCTAGATGTAAAGCCCAATTGCTAGATCTAAAGCCAAATACTCTAGAGGTAAAGCCCAACATGTAGAGGGAAAGACTAAGATCTAGAGGTGAATTCCAATATCTAGTGTTAAAGCCCGACACCTACAGTTAAAGCCAAACATCTAGATGTAAAACCCAACTTCTAGAGGTAAAGCCGAATATCTAGAGTTAAAGCGCATCCTTTCGAGTAAAGCCCAAAATCTAGAGTTAAAGCCCAACATCTAGAGGGAAAGCCCAGAATCTAGAGGTAAAGCCTAATATCTAGAGGTGAATTCTTAAATCAAGTCTTAAGACCCGACATCTACAGTTAAAGCCAAACATATAGATGTAACCCCCAACTTCTAGAGGTAAGGCCCAAAATCTATATGTAAAGCCCAACTTCTAGATGTAAAGCCGAATATATAAAGCGCATCATTTAGAGTAAAGCCCAAAATTTAGAGTTAAAGCCCAACATCTAGAGGGAAGCCCAGAATCTAGATGTAAAGCCTAACATCTAGAGGTGAATTCCAAAATCAAGTGTTAAGGCCTGACATATACAGTTAAATCCAACCATATATATATAACCCCGAACTTCTAGAGGTAAGGCCCAAAATCTAGAGGTAAAGCCCAACAGCTAGAGTTAAAGCCAAACGTCTTGAGGTAAAGCACAAAGTCTAGAGTTAAAGCCCAACTTCTAGAGGTAAAGCCCAACATCTAGACTTAAAGCCAGATACATAACGGTAAAGCCCAACATCTAGAGGAAAAGTCAAATATATAGATTTAAAACCCAAAATCTAGAGATAAAGCCGAACATCTAAATGTAAAGCAAAACATCTAGATGTAATCCAAACACCTAGAGGTAAAGCCCAACATCTAGAGGTAAAGCCAGATATCTAGGGGTAAAGCCCAACATCTAGAGGAAAAGCCAAATATATAGATTTAAAACCCAAAATCTAGAGGTAAAGCCCAATATCAAGACGTAAAGCCCAAAATCTAGATGTAAAGCACAACTTCTAGATCTAAAGCCCAAAATCTAGATGTAAAGCCCAAATTCTAGATTTAACGCCCAAAATCTAGAGATAAAGTCCAATATCTAGAGGTAAAACCCAATATCTAGAGGTAAAGCCAGATATCTAGAGGTAAAGCCCAAAATCTAGAGATAAAGCCAGATATATAGATCTAAAGCCCAAAATCTAGAGGTGAAGCCCAATATCCAGACGTAAAGCCCAAAATCTAGATGTAAAGCCCAATATTTAGAGTTTACGCGCATCTTTTAGAGGTAAAGCCCAAAATCTAGATGTAAAGCCCAACTTCTAGAGGTAAAGCCCATCATCTATTCCTACAGCCCAATGTCTGCAGGTAAAGCCCAACTTACAGAGGTGAAGGCAAACATCTAGATGTAAAACCCAAAATCTAGAGGTAAAGCCCAACATCTAGAGGAAAAGCCAAATATATAGATTTAAAACCCAAAATCTAGAGGTAAAGCCCAATATCTAGACGTAAAGCCCAAAGTCTAGATGTAAAGCCCAACTTCTAGATCTAAAGCCCAAAATGCAGATGTAAAGCCCAAATTCTAGATCTAACACCCAAAATCTAGAGGTAAAGACCAATATCTAGAGGTAAAACCCAACATCTAGAGGTAAAGCCAGATATCTAGAGGTAAAGTCGAACATCTAGAGGAAAAGCAAAATATATAGATTTCAAACCCAAATTCTAGAGTTCAATCCCAACATCTAGAGGTAAAGCCCAACTTCCAGAGTTAAAGTCCGAAATCTAGAGGTAAACACCAATACCTAGAGTTAGAGCCCAAAATCTAGAGATAAAGCCCAACATCTAGAGATAAAGCCAGATATAGAGATTTAAAATCCAAAATCTGGAGGTAAAGCCCAACATCTAGAGCTAAAGCCCCAAATCTAGATGTAAAGCCCAATTGCTAGATCTAAAGCCAAATACTCTAGAGGTAAAGCCCAACATGTAGAGGGAAAGACTAAGATCTAGAGGTGAATTCCAATATCTAGTGTTAAAGGCCGACACCTACAGTTAAAGCCAAACTTCTAGAGGTAAAGCCGAATATCTAGAGTTAAAGCGCATCCTTTAGAGTAAAGCCCAAAATCTAGAGTTAAAGCCCAACATCTAGAGGGAAAGCCCAGAATCTAGATGTAAAGCCTAACATCTAGAGGTGAATTCCAAAATCAAGTGTTAAGGCCTGACATCTACAGTTAAATCCAACCATATAGATATAACCCCCAACTTCTAGAGGTAAGGCCCAAAATCTAGAGGTAAAGCCCAACAGCTAGAGTTAAAGCCGAACGTCTTGAGGTAAAGCCCAAAGTCTAGAGTTAAAGCCCAATTTCTAGAGGTAAAGCCCAACATCTAGAGGTAAAGCCAGATATCTGACGGTAAAGCCCAACATCTAGAGGAAAAGCCAAATATATAGATTTAAAACCCAAAATCTAGAGATAAAGCCGAACATCTAAATGTAAAGCAAAACATCTAGATGTAATCCAAACATCTAGAGGTAAAGCCTAACATCTAGAGGTGAAGCACAACATATAGAGGTATAACCCAACATCAAGAGATAAAGACCAACATCTAAATGTAAAGCAAAACATCTAGATGTAAAACCCTACATCTAGAGGTAAAGTCCAATAGCTAGACCTAAAGACCAACATCTAGAGGTAAAACCCAACATCTAGTGGTAAAGCCCAACGTCTGGAGGTAAAGCCCAGATTCTAGAGAGAAGCCATAAATCCAGATGGAAAACCCAAAATCTAGAGGTAAAGCCCAACATCTAGAGGTAAAGCCAGATATCTAGAGGTAAAGCCCAACATCTAGAGGAAAAGCCAAATATATAGATTTCAAACCCAAATTCTAGAGTTAAATCCCAACATCTAGAGGTAAATCCCAAAGTCTAGATGTAAAGCTCAACTTCCAGATTTAAAGTAAAAAATCTAAATGTAAATACCAATACCTAGAGGTAGAGCCCAAAATGTAGAGGTAAAGCCCAACATCTAGAGATAAAGCCAGATATATAGATCTATAGCCCAAAATCTAGAGGTGAAGCCCAATATCCAGACGTAAAGCCCAAAATCTAGATGTAAAGCCCAATATTTAGAGTTTAAGCGCATCTTTTAGAGGTAAAGCCCAAAATCTAGATGTAAAGCCCAACTTCTAGAGGTAAAGCCCATCATCTAGTCCTACAGCCCAATGTCTGCAGGTAAAGCCCAACTTACAGAGGTGAAGGCAAACATCTAGATTTAAAACCCAAAATCTAGAGGTAAAGCCCAACATCTAGAGGAAAAGCCAAATATATAGATTTAAAACCCCAAATCTAGAGGTAAAGCCCAATATCTAGACGTAAAGCCCAACGTCTAGATGTAAAGCCCAACTTCTAGATCTAAAGCCCAAAATCTAGATGTAAAGCCCAAATTCTAGATCTAACACCCAAAATCTAGAAGTAAAGACCAATATCTAGAGGTAAAACCCAACATCTAGAGGTAAAGCCAGATATCTAGAGGTAAAGCCCAACATCTAGAGGAAAAGCAAAATATATAGATATAAAACCCAAAATCTAGAGTTAAATCCCAACATCTAGAGGTAAAGCCCAACTTCCAGAGTTAAAGTCCAAAATCTAGAGGGAAAGTCCAGAATCTAGATGTAAAGCCTAACATATAGAGGTGAATTCCAAAATCAAGTGTTAAGGCCTGACATCTACAGTTAAATCCAACCATATAGATATAACCCCCAACTTCTAGAGGTAAGGCCCAAAATCTAGAGGTAAAGCCCAACAGCTAGAGTTAAAGCCGAACGTCTTGAGGTAAAGCCCAAAGTCTAGAGTTAAAGCCCAACTTCTAGAGGTAAAGCCCAACTTCTAGAGGTAAATCCCAACATCTAGAGGTAAAGCCAGATATCTGACGGTAAAGCCCAACATCTAGAGGAAAAGCCAAATATATAGATTTAAAATCCAAAATCTAGAGGTAAAGCCCAATATCTAGACGTAAAGCCCAAAATCTAGATGTAAAGCCCAACTTCTAGATCTAAAGCCCAAAATCTAGATGTAAAGCCCAAATTCTAGATCTAACGCCCAAAATCTAGAGGTAAAGACCAATATCTAGAGGTAAAACCCAACATCTAGAGGTAAAGCCAGATATCTAGAGGTAAAGCCCAACATCTAGAGGGAAAGCCCACAATCTAGATGTAAAGCCTAACATCTAGAGGTGAATTCCAAAATCAAGTGTTAAGGCCTGACATCTACAGTTAAATCCAACCATATAGATATAACCCCCAACTTCTAGAGGTAAGGCCCAAAATCTAGAGGTAAAGCCCAACAGCTAGAGTTAAAGCCGAACGTCTTGAGATAAAGCCCAAAGTCTAGAGTTAAAGCTCAACTTCTAGAGGTATGGCCCAACATCTAGACGTAAAGCCAGATATCTGACGGTAAAGCCCAACATCTAGAGGAAGAGCCAAATATACAGATTTAAAACCCAAAATCTAGAGATAAAGCCGAACATCTAAATGTAAAGCAAAACATCTAGATGTAATCCAAACATCTAGAGGTAAAGCCTAACATCTAGAGATGAAGCACAACATATAGAGGTATAACCCAACATCTAGAGATAAAGACCAACATCTAAATGTAAAGCAAAACATCTAGATGTAAAACCCTACATCTAGAGGTAAAGTCCAATAGCTAGACCTAAAGACCAACATCTAGAGGTAAAACCCAACATCTAGTGGTAAAGCTCAACGTCTGGAGATAAAGCCCAGATTCTAGAGAGAAGCCAAAAATCCAGATGTAAAACCCAAAATCTAGAGGTAAAGCCCAACATCTACAGGTAAATCCAGATATGTAGGGGTGAAGCCCAACATCTAGAGGAAAAGCCAAATATATAGATATAAAACCCAAAATCTAGAGGTAAAGCCCAACATCTAGAGGAAAAGCCAAATATATAGATTTAAAACCCCAAATCTAGAGGTAAAGCCCAATATCTAGACGTAAAGCCCAACGTCTAGATGTAAAGCCCAACTTCTAGATCTAAAGCCCAAAATCTAGATGTAAAGCCCAAATTCTAGATCTAACACCCAAAATCTAGAAGTAAAGACCAATATCTAGAGGTAAAACCCAACATCTAGAGGTAAAGCCAGATATCTAGAGGTAAAGCCCAACATCTAGAGGAAAAGCAAAATATATAGATATAAAACCCAAAATCTAGAGTTAAATCCCAACATCTAGAGGTAAAGCCCAACTTCCAGAGTTAAAGTCCAAAATCTAGAGGGAAAGTCCAGAATCTAGATGTAAAGCCTAACATATAGAGGTGAATTCCAAAATCAAGTGTTAAGGCCTGACATCTACAGTTAAATCCAACCATATAGATATAACCCCCAACTTCTAGAGGTAAGGCCCAAAATCTAGAGGTAAAGCCCAACAGCTAGAGTTAAAGCCGAACGTCTTGAGGTAAAGCCCAAAGTCTAGAGTTAAAGCCCAACTTCTAGAGGTAAAGCCCAACTTCTAGAGGTAAATCCCAACATCTAGAGGTAAAGCCAGATATCTGACGGTAAAGCCCAACATCTAGAGGAAAAGCCAAATATATAGATTTAAAATCCAAAATCTAGAGGTAAAGCCCAATATCTAGACGTAAAGCCCAAAATCTAGATGTAAAGCCCAACTTCTAGATCTAAAGCCCAAAATCTAGATGTAAAGCCCAAATTCTAGATCTAACGCCCAAAATCTAGAGGTAAAGACCAATATCTAGAGGTAAAACCCAACATCTAGAGGTAAAGCCAGATATCTAGAGGTAAAGCCCAACATCTAGAGGGAAAGCCCACAATCTAGATGTAAAGCCTAACATCTAGAGGTGAATTCCAAAATCAAGTGTTAAGGCCTGACATCTACAGTTAAATCCAACCATATAGATATAACCCCCAACTTCTAGAGGTAAGGCCCAAAATCTAGAGGTAAAGCCCAACAGCTAGAGTTAAAGCCGAACGTCTTGAGATAAAGCCCAAAGTCTAGAGTTAAAGCTCAACTTCTAGAGGTATGGCCCAACATCTAGACGTAAAGCCAGATATCTGACGGTAAAGCCCAACATCTAGAGGAAGAGCCAAATATACAGATTTAAAACCCAAAATCTAGAGATAAAGCCGAACATCGAAATGTAAAGCAAAACATCTAGATGTAATCCAAACATCTAGAGGTAAAGCCTAACACCTAGAGGTGAAGCACAACATATAGAGGTATAACCCAACATCTAGAGATAAAGACCAACATCTAAATGTAAAGCAAAACATCTAGATGTAAAACCCTACATCTAGAGGTAAAGCCCAACGTCTGGAGGTAAAGCCCAGATTCTAGAGAGAAGCCAAAAATCTAGATGGAAAACCCAAAATCTAGAGGTAAAGCCCAACATCTACAGGAAAATCCAGATATCTAGGGGTAAAGCCCAACATCTAGAGGAAAAGCCAAATATATAGATATAAAACCCAAAATCTAGAGGTAAAGCCCAATATCTAGACGTAAAGCCCAAAATCTCTATGAAAAGCACAACTTCTAGATCTAAAGCCCAACATCTAGAGGTAAAGACCAATATCTAGAGGTAAAACCCAACATCTAGACGTAAAGCCAGATATCTAGAGGTAAAGCCCAACGTCTGGAGGTAAAGCCCATCATCTAGTCCTACAGCCCAATGTCTGCAGATAAAGCCCAACTTACAGAGGTGAAGGCAAACATCTAGATGTAAAACCCCAAATCTAGAGGTAAAGCCCAACATCTAGAGGAAAAGCCAAATATATATATATTTAAAACCCCAAATCTAGAGGTAAAGCCCAACATCTAGAGGAAAAGCCAAATATATATATATTTAAAACCCAAAATCTAGAGGTAAAGCCCAACATCTAGAGGTAAAGACAGATATCTAGGGGTAAAGCCCAACATCTAGAGGAAAAGCCAAATATATAGATTTAAAATCCAAAATCTAGAGGTAAAGCCCAATATCTAGACGTAAAGCCCAAAATCTAGATGTAAAGCCCAACTTCTAGATCTAAAGCCCAAAATCTAGATGTAAAGCCTAAATTCTAGATCTAACGCCCAAAATCTAGAGATAAAGACCAATATCTAGAGGTAAAACCCAACATCTAGAGGTAAAGCCAGATATCTAGAGGTAAAGCCCAACATCTAGAGGGAAATCCCACAATCTAGATGTAAAGCCTAACATCTAGAGGTGAATTCCAAAATCAAGTGTTAAGGCCTGACATCTACAGTTAAATCCAACCATATAGATATAACCCCCAACTTCTAGAGGTAAGGCCCAAAATCTAGAGGTAAAGCCCAACAGCTAGAGTTAAAGCCGAACGTCTTGAGGTAAAGCCCAAGGTCTAGAGTTAAAGCTCAACTTCTAGAGGTATGGCCCAACATCTAGACGTAAAGCCAGATATCTGACGGTAAAGCCCAACATCTAGAGGAAGAGCCAAATACATAGATTTAAAACCCAAAATCTAGAGATAAAGCCGAACATCTAAATGTAAAGCAAAACATCTAGATGTAATCCAAACATCTAGAGGTAAAGCCTAACATCTAGAGATGAAGCACAACATATAGAGGTATAACCCAACATCTAGAGATAAAGACCAACATCTAAATGTAAAGCAAAACATCTAGATGTAAAACCCTACATCTAGAGGTAAAGTCCAATATCTAGACCTAAAGACCAACATCTAGAGGTAAAACCCAACATCTAGTGGTAAAGCTCAACGTCTGGAGGTAAAGCCCAGATTCTAGAGAGAAGCCAAAAATCCAGATGGAAAACCCAAAATCTAGTGTTAAAGCCCAACATCTACAGGTAAATCCAGATATGTAGGGGTGAAGCCCAACATCTAGAGGAAAAGCCAAATATATAGATATAAAACCCAAAATCTAGAGGTAAAGCCCAATATCTAGACGTAAAGCCCAAAATCTAGATGTAAAGCACAAATTCTAGATCGAAAGCCCAACATCTAGAGGTGAAGACCAATATCTAGAGGTAAAACCCAACATCGAGACGTAAAGCCAGATATCTAGAGGTAAAGCCCAACATCTAGAGGAAAAGCAAAATATATAGATTTCAAACCCAATTTCTAGAGTTAAATCCCAACATCTAGGGGTAAAGCCCAAAATCTAGATGTAAAGCTCAACTTCCAGATTTAAAGTCAAAAATCTAAATGTAAATACCAATACCTAGAGGTAGAGCTTAAAATGTAGAGGTAAAGCCCAACACCTAGATATAAAGCCAGATATATAGATCTAAACCCCAAAATCTAGAGGTGAAGCCCAATATCTAGACGTAAAGCCCAAAATCTAGATGTAAAGCCCAACATCTAGAGGAAAAGCCAAATATATAGATTTAAAACCCAAAATCTAGAGGTAAAGCCCAATATCTAGACGTAAAGCCCAAAATCTAGATGTAAAGCCCAGCTTCTAGATCTAAAGCCCAAAATCTAGATGTAAAGCCCAAATTCTAGATCTAACACCCAAAATCTCGAGGTAAAGACCACTATCTAGAGGTAAAACCCAACAGCTAGAGGTAAAGCCAGATATCTTGAGGTAAAGCCCAACATCTAGAGGAAAAGCAAAATATATAGATTTCAAACCCAAATTCTAGAGTTAAATCCCAACATCTAGAGGTAAAGCCCAACTTCCAGAGTTGAAGTCCAAAATCTAGAGGTAAACACCAATACCTAGAGTTTGAGCCCTAAATCTAGATATAAAGCCCAACATCTAGAGATAAAGCCAGATATATAGATTTAAAATCCAAAATCTGGAGGTAAAGCCCAACATCTAGAGCTAAAACCCCAAATCTAGATGTAAAGCCCAATTGCTAGATCTAAAGCCAAATACTCTAGAGGTAAAGCCCAACATGTAGAGGTAAAGACTAAGATCTAGAGGTGAATTCCAATATCTAGTGTTAAAGCCCGACACCTACAGTTAAAGCCAAACATCTAGATGTAAAACCCAACTTCTAGAGGTAAAGCCGAATATCTAGAGTTAAAGCGCATCCTTTCGAGTAAAGCCCAAAATCTAGAGATAAAGCCCAACATCTAGAGGGAAAGCCCAGAATCTAGATGTAAAGCCTAACATCTAGAAGTGAATTCCAAAATCAAGTGTTAAGGCCTGACATCTACAGTTAAATCCAACCATATAGATATAACCCCCAACTTCTAGAGGTAAGGCCCAAAATCTAGAGGTAAAGCCCAACAGCTAGAGTTAAAGATGAACGTCTTGAGGTAAAGTCCAAAATCTAGAGCTAAAGCCACACATCTGGAAGTAAAGCCATATATCTAGAGGTAAAGCCCAACATCTATAGGAAAAGCCAAATATATAGATTTAAACCCCAAAATCCAGAGGTAAAGTCCAATATCGAGAGGTAAAGCCCAAAATCTATATGTAAAGCCCAACTTCTAGATCTAAAGCCTAACTTCTAGAGGTAAAGTTCAAAATGTAGAGGTAAAGCCCAAGACCTAGTGGTAGAGCCAAAATCTAGAGGTAAAGACCAACATCTAGACGTAAAGCCAGATATCTAGAGGTAAAGCCCAACATCTAGAGGAAAAGTCAAATATATAGATTTAAAACCCAAAATCTAGAGAGAAAGCCCAACATCTAAATGTAAAGCAAAACATCTAGATGTAAAACCCTACATCTAGAGTTAAAGTCCAATATCTAGACTTAAAGACCAACATCTAGAGGTAAAACCCAACATCTTGAGGTAAAGCCCAACGTCTGGAGGTACAGCCCAGATTCTAGAGAGAAGCCAAAAATCCAGATGGAAAACCCAAAATCTAGTGTTAAAGCCCAACATCTAGAGGTAAAGCCCAGAATCTAGAGGTAAAGCCTAATATCTAGAGGTGAATTCTTAAATCAAGTCTTAAGACCCGACATCTACAGTTAAAGCCAAACATATAGATGTAACCCCCAACTTCTAGAGGTAAGGCCCAAAATCTATATGTAAAGCCCAACTTCTAGATGTAAAGCCGAATATATAAAGCGCATCATTTAGAGTAAAGCCCAAAATTTAGAGTTAAAGCCCAACATCTAGAGGGAAAGCCCAGAATCTAGATGTAAAGCCTAACATCTAGAGGTGAATTCCAAAATCAAGTGTTAAGGCCTGACATCTACAGTTAAATCCAACCATATAGATATAACCCCGAACTTCTAGAGGTAAGGCCCAAAATCTAGAGGTAAAGCCCAACAGCTAGAGTTAAAGCCAAACGTCTTGAGGTAAAGCACAAAGTCTAGAGTTAAAGCCCAACTTCTAGAGGTAAAGCCCAACATCTAGACTTAAAGCCAGATACATAACGGTAAAGCCCAACATCTAGAGGAAAAGTCAAATATATAGATTTAAAACCCAAAATCTAGAGATAAAGCCGAACATCTAAATGTAAAGCAAAACATCTAGATGTAATCCAAACACCTAGAGGTAAAGCCCAACATCTAGAGGTAAAGCCAGATATCTAGGGGTAAAGCCCAACATCTAGAGGAAAATCCAAATATATAGATATAAAACCCTAAATCTAGAGGTAAAGCCCAATATCTAGACGTAAAGCCCAAAATCTCGATGAAAAGCACAACTTCTAGATCTAAAGCCCAACATCTAGAGGTAAAGACCAATATCTAGAGGTAAAACCCAACATCTAGACGTAAAGCCAGATATCTAGAGGTAAAGCCCAACGTCTGGAGGTAAAGCCCATCATCTAGTCCTAGAGCCCAATGTCTGCAGGTAAAGCCCAACTTACAGAGGTGAAGGCAAACATCTAGATGTAAAATCCCAAATCTAGAGGTAAAGCCCAACATCTAGAGGAAAAGCCAAATATATATATATTTAAAACCCAAAATCTAGAGCTAAAGCCCAACATCTAGAGGTAAAGACAGATATCTAGGGGTAAAGCCCAACATCTAGAGGAAAAGCCAAATATATAGATTTAAAATCCAAAATCTAGAGGTAAAGCCCAATATCTAGACGTAAAGCCCAAAGTCTAGAGTTAAAGCCCAACTTCTAGAGGTAAAGCCCAAAATCTAGATGTAAAGCCCAAATTCTAGATCTAACGCCCAAAATCTAGAGGTAAAGACCAATATCTAGAGGTAAAACCCAACATCTAGAGGTAAAGCCAGATATCTAGAGGTAAAGCCCAACATCTAGAGGGAAAGCCCACAATCTAGATGTAAAGCCTAACATCTAGAGGTGAATTCCAAAATCAAGTGTTAAGGCCTGACATCTACAGTTAAATCCAACCATATAGATATAACCCCCAACTTCTAGAGGTAAGGCCCAAAATCTAGAGGTAAAGCCCAACAGCTAGAGTTAAAGCCGAACGTCTTGAGGTAAAGCCCAAAGTCTAGAGTTAAAGCTCAACTTCTAGAGGTATGGCCCAACATCTAGACGTAAAGCCAGATATCTGACGGTAAAGCCCAACATCTAGAGGAAGAGCCAAATATATAGATTTAAAACTCAAAATCTAGAGATAAAGCCGAACATCTAAATGTAAAGCAAAACATCTAGATGTAATCCAAACATCTAGAGGTAAAGCCTAACATCTAGAGATGAAGCACAACATATAGAGGTATAACCCAACATCTAGAGACAAAGACCAACATCTAAATGTAAAGCAAAACATCTAGATTTAAAACCCTACATCTAGAGGTAAAGTCCAATATCTAGACCTAAAGACCAACATCTAGAGGTAAAACCCAACATCTAGTGGTAAAGCTCAACGTCTGGAGGTAAAGCCCAGATTCTAGAGAGAAACCAAAAATCCAGATGTAAAACCCAAAATCTAGAGGTAAAGCCCAACATCTACAGGTAAATCCAGATATGTAGGGGTGAAGCCCAACATCTAGAGGAAAAGCCAAATATATAGATATAAAACCCAAAATCTAGAGGTAAAGCCCAATATCTAGACGTAAAGCCCAAAATCTAGATGTAAAGCACAAATTCTAGATCGAAAGCCCAACATCTAGAGGTGAAGACCAATATCTAGAGGTAAAACCCAACATCGAGACGTAAAGCCAGATATCTAGAGGTAAAGCCCAACATCTAGAGGAAAAGCAAAATATATAGATTTCAAACCCAATTTCTAGAGTTAAATCCCAACATCTAGGGGTAAAGCCCAAAATCTAGATGTAAAGCTCAACTTCCAGATTTAAAGTCAAAAATCTAAATGTAAATACCAATACCTAGAGGTAGAGCTTAAAATGTAGAGGTAAAGCCCAACACCTAGATATAAAGCCAGATATATAGATCTAAACCCCAAAATCTAGAGGTGAAGCCCAATATCTAGACGTAAAGCCCAAAATCTAGATGTAAAGCCCAACTTCTAGAGGTAAAGCCCATCATCTAGAACTACAGCCCAATGTCTGCAGGTAAAGCCCAACTTACAGAGGTGAAGGCAAACATATAGATGTAAAACCCAAAATCTAGAGGTAAAGCCCAACATCTAGAGGAAAAGCCAAATATATAGATTTAAAACCCAAAATCTAGAGGTAAAGCCCAATATCTAGACCTAAAGCCCAAAATCTAGATGTAAAGCCCAGCTTCTAGATCTAAAGCCCAAAATCTAGATGTAAAGCCCAAATTCTAGATCTAACACCCAAAATCTCAAGGTAAAGACCACTATCTAGAGGTAAAACCCAACAGCTAGAGGTAAAGCCAGATATCTTGAGGTAAAGCCCAACATCTAGAGGAAAAGCAAAATATATAGATTTCAAACCCAAATTCTAGAGTTAAATCCCAACATCTAGAGGTAAAGCCCAACTTCCAGAGTTAAAGTCCAAAATCTAGAGGTAAACACCAATACCTAGAGTTAGAGCCCAAAATCTAGAGATAAAGCCTAACATCTAGATATAAAGCCAGATATATAGATTTAAAATCCAAAATCTGGAGGTAAAGCCCAACATCTAGAGCTAAAACCCCAAATCTAGATGTAAAGCCCAATTGCTAGATCTAAAGCCAAATACTCTAGAGGTAAAGCCCAACATGTAGAGGGAAAGACTAAGATCTAGAGGTGAATTCCAATATCTAGTGTTAAAGCCCGACACCTACAGTTAAAGCCAAACATCTAGATGTAAAACCCAACTTCTAGAGGTAAAGCCGAATATCTAGAGTTAAAGCGCATCCTTTCGAGTAAAGCCCAAAATCTAGAGTTAAAGCCCAACATCTAGAGGGAAAGCCCAGAATCTAGAGGTAAAGCCTAATATCTAGAGGTGAATTCTTAAATCAAGTCTTAAGACCCGACATCTACAGTTAAAGCCAAACATATAGATGTAACCCCCAACTTCTAGAGGTAAGGCCCAAAATCTATATGTAAAGCCCAACTTCTAGATGTAAAGCCGAATATATAAAGCGCATCATTTAGAGTAAAGCCCAAAATTTAGAGTTAAAGCCCAACATCTAGAGGGAAGCCCAGAATCTAGATGTAAAGCCTAACATCTAGAGGTGAATTCCAAAATCAAGTGTTAAGGCCTGACATATACAGTTAAATCCAACCATATATATATAACCCCGAACTTCTAGAGGTAAGGCCCAAAATCTAGAGGTAAAGCCCAACAGCTAGAGTTAAAGCCAAACGTCTTGAGGTAAAGCACAAAGTCTAGAGTTAAAGCCCAACTTCTAGAGGTAAAGCCCAACATCTAGACTTAAAGCCAGATACATAACGGTAAAGCCCAACATCTAGAGGAAAAGTCAAATATATAGATTTAAAACCCAAAATCTAGAGATAAAGCCGAACATCTAAATGTAAAGCAAAACATCTAGATGTAATCCAAACACCTAGAGGTAAAGCCCAACATCTAGAGGTAAAGCCAGATATCTAGGGGTAAAGCCCAACATCTAGAGGAAAAGCCAAATATATAGATTTAAAACCCAAAATCTAGAGGTAAAGCCCAATATCAAGACGTAAAGCCCAAAATCTAGATGTAAAGCACAACTTCTAGATCTAAAGCCCAAAATCTAGATGTAAAGCCCAAATTCTAGATTTAACGCCCAAAATCTAGAGATAAAGTCCAATATCTAGAGGTAAAACCCAATATCTAGAGGTAAAGCCAGATATCTAGAGGTAAAGCCCAAAATCTAGAGATAAAGCCAGATATATAGATCTAAAGCCCAAAATCTAGAGGTGAAGCCCAATATCCAGACGTAAAGCCCAAAATCTAGATGTAAAGCCCAATATTTAGAGTTTACGCGCATCTTTTAGAGGTAAAGCCCAAAATCTAGATGTAAAGCCCAACTTCTAGAGGTAAAGCCCATCATCTATTCCTACAGCCCAATGTCTGCAGGTAAAGCCCAACTTACAGAGGTGAAGGCAAACATCTAGATGTAAAACCCAAAATCTAGAGGTAAAGCCCAACATCTAGAGGAAAAGCCAAATATATAGATTTAAAACCCAAAATCTAGAGGTAAAGCCCAATATCTAGACGTAAAGCCCAAAGTCTAGATGTAAAGCCCAACTTCTAGATCTAAAGCCCAAAATGCAGATGTAAAGCCCAAATTCTAGATCTAACACCCAAAATCTAGAGGTAAAGACCAATATCTAGAGGTAAAACCCAACATCTAGAGGTAAAGCCAGATATCTAGAGGTAAAGTCGAACATCTAGAGGAAAAGCAAAATATATAGATTTCAAACCCAAATTCTAGAGTTCAATCCCAACATCTAGAGGTAAAGCCCAACTTCCAGAGTTAAAGTCCGAAATCTAGAGGTAAACACCAATACCTAGAGTTAGAGCCCAAAATCTAGAGATAAAGCCCAACATCTAGAGATAAAGCCAGATATAGAGATTTAAAATCCAAAATCTGGAGGTAAAGCCCAACATCTAGAGCTAAAGCCCCAAATCTAGATGTAAAGCCCAATTGCTAGATCTAAAGCCAAATACTCTAGAGGTAAAGCCCAACATGTAGAGGGAAAGACTAAGATCTAGAGGTGAATTCCAATATCTAGTGTTAAAGGCCGACACCTACAGTTAAAGCCAAACTTCTAGAGGTAAAGCCGAATATCTAGAGTTAAAGCGCATCCTTTAGAGTAAAGCCCAAAATCTAGAGTTAAAGCCCAACATCTAGAGGGAAAGCCCAGAATCTAGATGTAAAGCCTAACATCTAGAGGTGAATTCCAAAATCAAGTGTTAAGGCCTGACATCTACAGTTAAATCCAACCATATAGATATAACCCCCAACTTCTAGAGGTAAGGCCCAAAATCTAGAGGTAAAGCCCAACAGCTAGAGTTAAAGCCGAACGTCTTGAGGTAAAGCCCAAAGTCTAGAGTTAAAGCCCAATTTCTAGAGGTAAAGCCCAACATCTAGAGGTAAAGCCAGATATCTGACGGTAAAGCCCAACATCTAGAGGAAAAGCCAAATATATAGATTTAAAACCCAAAATCTAGAGATAAAGCCGAACATCTAAATGTAAAGCAAAACATCTAGATGTAATCCAAACATCTAGAGGTAAAGCCTAACATCTAGAGGTGAAGCACAACATATAGAGGTATAACCCAACATCAAGAGATAAAGACCAACATCTAAATGTAAAGCAAAACATCTAGATGTAAAACCCTACATCTAGAGGTAAAGTCCAATAGCTAGACCTAAAGACCAACATCTAGAGGTAAAACCCAACATCTAGTGGTAAAGCCCAACGTCTGGAGGTAAAGCCCAGATTCTAGAGAGAAGCCATAAATCCAGATGGAAAACCCAAAATCTAGAGGTAAAGCCCAACATCTAGAGGTAAAGCCAGATATCTAGAGGTAAAGCCCAACATCTAGAGGAAAAGCCAAATATATAGATTTCAAACCCAAATTCTAGAGTTAAATCCCAACATCTAGAGGTAAATCCCAAAGTCTAGATGTAAAGCTCAACTTCCAGATTTAAAGTAAAAAATCTAAATGTAAATACCAATACCTAGAGGTAGAGCCCAAAATGTAGAGGTAAAGCCCAACATCTAGAGATAAAGCCAGATATATAGATCTATAGCCCAAAATCTAGAGGTGAAGCCCAATATCCAGACGTAAAGCCCAAAATCTAGATGTAAAGCCCAATATTTAGAGTTTAAGCGCATCTTTTAGAGGTAAAGCCCAAAATCTAGATGTAAAGCCCAACTTCTAGAGGTAAAGCCCATCATCTAGTCCTACAGCCCAATGTCTGCAGGTAAAGCCCAACTTACAGAGGTGAAGGCAAACATCTAGATTTAAAACCCAAAATCTAGAGGTAAAGCCCAACATCTAGAGGAAAAGCCAAATATATAGATTTAAAACCCCAAATCTAGAGGTAAAGCCCAATATCTAGACGTAAAGCCCAACGTCTAGATGTAAAGCCCAACTTCTAGATCTAAAGCCCAAAATCTAGATGTAAAGCCCAAATTCTAGATCTAACACCCAAAATCTAGAAGTAAAGACCAATATCTAGAGGTAAAACCCAACATCTAGAGGTAAAGCCAGATATCTAGAGGTAAAGCCCAACATCTAGAGGAAAAGCAAAATATATAGATATAAAACCCAAAATCTAGAGTTAAATCCCAACATCTAGAGGTAAAGCCCAACTTCCAGAGTTAAAGTCCAAAATCTAGAGGGAAAGTCCAGAATCTAGATGTAAAGCCTAACATATAGAGGTGAATTCCAAAATCAAGTGTTAAGGCCTGACATCTACAGTTAAATCCAACCATATAGATATAACCCCCAACTTCTAGAGGTAAGGCCCAAAATCTAGAGGTAAAGCCCAACAGCTAGAGTTAAAGCCGAACGTCTTGAGGTAAAGCCCAAAGTCTAGAGTTAAAGCCCAACTTCTAGAGGTAAAGCCCAACTTCTAGAGGTAAATCCCAACATCTAGAGGTAAAGCCAGATATCTGACGGTAAAGCCCAACATCTAGAGGAAAAGCCAAATATATAGATTTAAAATCCAAAATCTAGAGGTAAAGCCCAATATCTAGACGTAAAGCCCAAAATCTAGATGTAAAGCCCAACTTCTAGATCTAAAGCCCAAAATCTAGATGTAAAGCCCAAATTCTAGATCTAACGCCCAAAATCTAGAGGTAAAGACCAATATCTAGAGGTAAAACCCAACATCTAGAGGTAAAGCCAGATATCTAGAGGTAAAGCCCAACATCTAGAGGGAAAGCCCACAATCTAGATGTAAAGCCTAACATCTAGAGGTGAATTCCAAAATCAAGTGTTAAGGCCTGACATCTACAGTTAAATCCAACCATATAGATATAACCCCCAACTTCTAGAGGTAAGGCCCAAAATCTAGAGGTAAAGCCCAACAGCTAGAGTTAAAGCCGAACGTCTTGAGATAAAGCCCAAAGTCTAGAGTTAAAGCTCAACTTCTAGAGGTATGGCCCAACATCTAGACGTAAAGCCAGATATCTGACGGTAAAGCCCAACATCTAGAGGAAGAGCCAAATATACAGATTTAAAACCCAAAATCTAGAGATAAAGCCGAACATCTAAATGTAAAGCAAAACATCTAGATGTAATCCAAACATCTAGAGGTAAAGCCTAACATCTAGAGATGAAGCACAACATATAGAGGTATAACCCAACATCTAGAGATAAAGACCAACATCTAAATGTAAAGCAAAACATCTAGATGTAAAACCCTACATCTAGAGGTAAAGTCCAATAGCTAGACCTAAAGACCAACATCTAGAGGTAAAACCCAACATCTAGTGGTAAAGCTCAACGTCTGGAGATAAAGCCCAGATTCTAGAGAGAAGCCAAAAATCCAGATGTAAAACCCAAAATCTAGAGGTAAAGCCCAACATCTACAGGTAAATCCAGATATGTAGGGGTGAAGCCCAACATCTAGAGGAAAAGCCAAATATATAGATATAAAACCCAAAATCTAGAGGTAAAGCCCAACATCTAGAGGAAAAGCCAAATATATAGATTTAAAACCCCAAATCTAGAGGTAAAGCCCAATATCTAGACGTAAAGCCCAACGTCTAGATGTAAAGCCCAACTTCTAGATCTAAAGCCCAAAATCTAGATGTAAAGCCCAAATTCTAGATCTAACACCCAAAATCTAGAAGTAAAGACCAATATCTAGAGGTAAAACCCAACATCTAGAGGTAAAGCCAGATATCTAGAGGTAAAGCCCAACATCTAGAGGAAAAGCAAAATATATAGATATAAAACCCAAAATCTAGAGTTAAATCCCAACATCTAGAGGTAAAGCCCAACTTCCAGAGTTAAAGTCCAAAATCTAGAGGGAAAGTCCAGAATCTAGATGTAAAGCCTAACATATAGAGGTGAATTCCAAAATCAAGTGTTAAGGCCTGACATCTACAGTTAAATCCAACCATATAGATATAACCCCCAACTTCTAGAGGTAAGGCCCAAAATCTAGAGGTAAAGCCCAACAGCTAGAGTTAAAGCCGAACGTCTTGAGGTAAAGCCCAAAGTCTAGAGTTAAAGCCCAACTTCTAGAGGTAAAGCCCAACTTCTAGAGGTAAATCCCAACATCTAGAGGTAAAGCCAGATATCTGACGGTAAAGCCCAACATCTAGAGGAAAAGCCAAATATATAGATTTAAAATCCAAAATCTAGAGGTAAAGCCCAATATCTAGACGTAAAGCCCAAAATCTAGATGTAAAGCCCAACTTCTAGATCTAAAGCCCAAAATCTAGATGTAAAGCCCAAATTCTAGATCTAACGCCCAAAATCTAGAGGTAAAGACCAATATCTAGAGGTAAAACCCAACATCTAGAGGTAAAGCCAGATATCTAGAGGTAAAGCCCAACATCTAGAGGGAAAGCCCACAATCTAGATGTAAAGCCTAACATCTAGAGGTGAATTCCAAAATCAAGTGTTAAGGCCTGACATCTACAGTTAAATCCAACCATATAGATATAACCCCCAACTTCTAGAGGTAAGGCCCAAAATCTAGAGGTAAAGCCCAACAGCTAGAGTTAAAGCCGAACGTCTTGAGATAAAGCCCAAAGTCTAGAGTTAAAGCTCAACTTCTAGAGGTATGGCCCAACATCTAGACGTAAAGCCAGATATCTGACGGTAAAGCCCAACATCTAGAGGAAGAGCCAAATATACAGATTTAAAACCCAAAATCTAGAGATAAAGCCGAACATCTAAATGTAAAGCAAAACATCTAGATGTAATCCAAACATCTAGAGGTAAAGCCTAACATCTAGAGATGAAGCACAACATATAGAGGTATAACCCAACATCTAGAGATAAAGACCAACATCTAAATGTAAAGCAAAACATCTAGATGTAAAACCCTACATCTAGAGGTAAAGTCCAATAGCTAGACCTAAAGACCAACATCTAGAGGTAAAACCCAACATCTAGTGGTAAAGCTCAACGTCTGGAGATAAAGCCCAGATTCTAGAGAGAAGCCAAAAATCCAGATGTAAAACCCAAAATCTAGAGGTAAAGCCCAACATCTACAGGTAAATCCAGATATGTAGGGGTGAAGCCCAACATCTAGAGGAAAAGCCAAATATATAGATATAAAACCCAAAATCTAGAGGTAAAGCCCAATATCTAGACGTAAAGCCCATAATCTAGATGTAAAGCACAAATTCTAGATCGAAAGCCCAACATCTAGAGGTGAAGACCTATATCTAGAGGTAAAACCCAACATCGAGACGTAAAGCCAGATATCTAGAGGTAAAGCCCAACATCTAGAGGAAAAGCAAAATATATAGATTTCAAACCCAATTTCTAGAGTTAAATCCCAACATCTAGGGGTAAAGCCCAAAATCTAGATGTAAAGCTCAACTTCCAGATTTAAAGTCAAAAATCTAAATGTAAATACCAATACCTAGAGGTAGAGCTTAAAATGTAGAGGTAAAGCCCAACACCTAGATATAAAGCCAGATATATAGATCTAAACCCCAAAATCTAGAGGTGAAGCCCAATATTTAGACGTAAAGCCCAAAATCTAGATGTAAAGCCCAACTTCTAGAGGTAAAGCCCATCATCTAGAACTACAGCCCAATGTCTGCAGGTAAAGCCCAACTTACAGAGGTGAAGGCAAACATCTAGATGTAAAACCCAAAATCTAGAGGTAAAGCCCAACATCTAGAGGAAAAGCCAAATATATAGATTTAAAACCCAAAATCTAGAGGTAAAGCCCAATACCTAGACGTAAAGCCCAAAATCTAGAGGTAAAGCCCAATACCTAGACGTAAAGCCCAAAATCTAGATGTAAAGCCCAGCTTCTAGATCTAAAGCCCAAAATCTAGATGTAAAGCCCAAATTCTAGATCTAACACCCAAAATCTCGAGGTAAAGACCACTATCTAGAGGTAAAACCCAACAGCTAGAGGTAAAGCCAGATATCTAGAGGTAAAGCCCAACATCTAGAGGAAAAGCAAAATATATAGATTTCAAACCCAAATTCTAGAGTTAAATCCCAACATCTAGAGGTAAAGCCCAACTTCCAGAGTTAAAGTCCAAAATCTAGAGGTAAACACCAATACCTAGAGTTAGAGCCCAAAATCTAGAGATATGCCAAATATATAGATTTAAAACCCAAAATCTAGAGGTAAAGCCAGATATCTAGATGTAAAGCCCATCATCTAGTCCTATAGCCCAATGTCTGCAGGTAAAGCCCAACTTACAGAGGTGAAGGGAAACATCTAGATGTAAAACCCAAAATCTCGAGGTAAAGCCCAACATCTAGAGGGAAAGCCCAGAATCTAGATGTAAAGCCTAACATCTAGAGGTGAATTCCAAAATCAAATGTTAAGGCCCGACATCTACAGTTAAAGCCAACCATATAGATGCAACCCCACACTTCTAGAGGTAAGGCCCAAAATCTAGAGGTAGAGCCCAACTTCTAGAGGAAAAGTCCAAATTCTAGAGGTAAAGCCCAAGACCTAGTGGTAGAGCCTAAAATCTAGACGTAAAGCCATACATCTAGACGTAAAGCCAGATATCTGACGGTAAAACCCAAAATCTAGAGGTAAAGCCCAACATCTAAATGTAAAGCAAAACATCTAGATGTAAAACCCGACATCTAGAGGTAAAGTCCAATATCTAGACTTAAAGACCAACATCTAGAGGTAAAACCCAAGATCTAGAGGTAAAGCCCAACATCTGGAGGTAAAGCCCAGATTCTAGAGAGAAGCCAAAAATCCAGATGGAAAACCCAAAATCTAGAGGTAAAGCCCAACATCTAGAGGAAAAGCCAAATATATAGATTTAAAACCCAAAATCGAGAGGTAAAGACCAATATCTAGACATGAAGCCCAAAATCTAGATGTAAAGCCCAACTTCTAGATCTAAAGCCCAACATCTACAGGTAAAGCCTAACATCTAGTGGTGAATTCCAAAATCTAGTGTTAAGGCCCGACATCTACAGTTAAAGGCAAACATATAGATGTAAACCCCAACTTCTAGAGGTAAGGCCCAAAATCTAGAGGTAAATCCAAAGTGTAGAATTAAAGCCCAACTTCTAGAGGTAAAGACAAATATATAGATTTAAAACCCAACATCTAGAGGTAAAGCCCAATATCTAGACGTAAAGCCCAACTTCTAGAGGAAAAGTCCAAATTCTAGAGGCAAAGCCCAACACCTAGAGGTAAAGCCCAAAATCTAGAGGTAAAGGAACATCTAGAGGTAAAGCCCGATATCTAGAGGTAAAGCCCAACATCTAGAGGAAAAGCCAAATATATAGATTTATAACCCAAAATATAGAGGTAAAGCCCGATATCTAGACGTAAAGACCAAAATCTAGATGTAAAGCCCAACTTCTAGAGGTAAAGCCGAATATATAAAGCGCATCATTTAGAGTAAAGCCCAAAATCTAGAGTCGAAGCCCCACATCTAGAGGGAAAGCCCAGAATCTAGATGTAAAGCCTAACATCTAGAGGTGAATTCCAAAATCAAGTGTTAAGGCCCGACATCTACAGTTAAAGCCAAACATATAGATGCAACCCCCAACTTCTAGAGGTAAGGCCGAAAATCTAGAGGTAAAGCCCAACTTCTAGAGGTAAAGTCCAAAATCTAGAGGTAAAGCCCAAGACCTAGTGGTAGAGCCCAAAATCTAGAGGTAAAGCCCAACATCTAGAGGTAAAGCCAGATATCTAGAGGTAAAGGCAACATCTAGAGGAAAAGCCAAATATATAGATTTAAAACCCAAAATCTAGAGGTAAAGAGAAATATCTAGACATAAAGACCAATATCTAGATGTAAAGCCCAATTTCTAGATCTAAAGCCAAAAATCTAGATGTAAAGCCCAACTTCTAGAGGTAAAGGCGAATATCTAGAGTTAAAAAACAACATCTAGAGTGAAAGCCCAGAATCCAGAGGTAAAGCCGGACATCTAGAGGTGAATTCCAAAATCAAGTGTTAAGGCCCGACATCTACAGTTAAAGCCAAACATATAGATGCAAACCCCAACTTCTAGAGGTAAGGCCCAAAATCTAGAGGTAAAGCCCAACTTCTAGAGGTAAAGTCCAAAATCTAGAGGTAAAGCCCAAGACCTAGTGGTAGAGCCCAAAATGTAGAGGTAAAGCCCAACATCTATAGGAAAAGCCAAATATATAGATTTAAAACCCAAAATCTAGAGATAAAGCCCAAAATCTAAATGTAAAGCAAAACATCTAGATGTAATCCAAACATCTAGAGGTAAAGCCTAACATCTAGAGGAAAATCCAAATATATAGATTTAAAAACCAAAATCTAGAGGTAAAGCCCAATATCTAGACGTAAAGCCCAAAATCTAGATGTAAAGCCCAAATTCTAGATCTAACGCCCAAAATCTAGAGATAAAGACCAATATCTAGAGGTAAAACCCAACATCTAGAGGTAAAGCCAGATATCTAGAGGTAAAGCCCAACATCTAGAGGAAAAGCAAAATATATAGATATAAAACCCAAAATCTAGAGTTAAATCCCAACATCTAGAGGTAAAGCCCAACTTCCAGAGTTAAAGTCCAAAATCTAGAGGGAAAGTCCAGAATCTAGATGTAAAGCCTAACATATAGAGGTGAATTCCAAAATCAAGTGTTAAGGCCTGACATCTACAGTTAAATCCAACCATATAGATATAACCCCCAACTTCTAGAGGTAAGGCCCAAAATCTAGAGGTAAAGCCCAACAGCTAGAGTTAAAGCCGAACGTCTTGAGGTAAAGCCCAAAGTCTAGAGTTAAAGCCCAACTTCTAGAGGTAAAGCCCAACTTCTAGAGGTAAATCCCAACATCTAGAGGTAAAGCCAGATATCTGACGGTAAAGCCCAACATCTAGAGGAAAAGCCAAATATATAGATTTAAAATCCAAAATCTAGAGGTAAAGCCCAATATCTAGACGTAAAGCCCAAAATCTAGATGTAAAGCCCAACTTCTAGATCTAAAGCCCAAAATCTAGATGTAAAGCCCAAATTCTAGATCTAACGCCCAAAATCTAGAGGTAAAGACCAATATCTAGAGGTAAAACCCAACATCTAGAGGTAAAGCCAGATATCTAGAGGTAAAGCCCAACATCTAGAGGGAAAGCCCACAATCTAGATGTAAAGCCTAACATCTAGAGGTGAATTCCAAAATCAAGTGTTAAGGCCTGACATCTACAGTTAAATCCAACCATATAGATATAACCCCCAACTTCTAGAGGTAAGGCCCAAAATCTAGAGGTAAAGCCCAACAGCTAGAGTTAAAGCCGAACGTCTTGAGATAAAGCCCAAAGTCTAGAGTTAAAGCTCAACTTCTAGAGGTATGGCCCAACATCTAGACGTAAAGCCAGATATCTGACGGTAAAGCCCAACATCTAGAGGAAGAGCCAAATATACAGATTTAAAACCCAAAATCTAGAGATAAAGCCGAACATCTAAATGTAAAGCAAAACATCTAGATGTAATCCAAACATCTAGAGGTAAAGCCTAACATCTAGAGATGAAGCACAACATATAGAGGTATAACCCAACATCTAGAGATAAAGACCAACATCTAAATGTAAAGCAAAACATCTAGATGTAAAACCCTACATCTAGAGGTAAAGTCCAATAGCTAGACCTAAAGACCAACATCTAGAGGTAAAACCCAACATCTAGTGGTAAAGCTCAACGTCTGGAGATAAAGCCCAGATTCTAGAGAGAAGCCAAAAATCCAGATGTAAAACCCAAAATCTAGAGGTAAAGCCCAACATCTACAGGTAAATCCAGATATGTAGGGGTGAAGCCCAACATCTAGAGGAAAAGCCAAATATATAGATATAAAACCCAAAATCTAGAGGTAAAGCCCAATATCTAGACGTAAAGCCCATAATCTAGATGTAAAGCACAAATTCTAGATCGAAAGCCCAACATCTAGAGGTGAAGACCTATATCTAGAGGTAAAACCCAACATCGAGACGTAAAGCCAGATATCTAGAGGTAAAGCCCAACATCTAGAGGAAAAGCAAAATATATAGATTTCAAACCCAATTTCTAGAGTTAAATCCCAACATCTAGGGGTAAAGCCCAAAATCTAGATGTAAAGCTCAACTTCCAGATTTAAAGTCAAAAATCTAAATGTAAATACCAATACCTAGAGGTAGAGCTTAAAATGTAGAGGTAAAGCCCAACACCTAGATATAAAGCCAGATATATAGATCTAAACCCCAAAATCTAGAGGTGAAGCCCAATATTTAGACGTAAAGCCCAAAATCTAGATGTAAAGCCCAACTTCTAGAGGTAAAGCCCATCATCTAGAACTACAGCCCAATGTCTGCAGGTAAAGCCCAACTTACAGAGGTGAAGGCAAACATCTAGATGTAAAACCCAAAATCTAGAGGTAAAGCCCAACATCTAGAGGAAAAGCCAAATATATAGATTTAAAACCCAAAATCTAGAGGTAAAGCCCAATACCTAGACGTAAAGCCCAAAATCTAGATGTAAAGCCCAGCTTCTAGATCTAAAGCCCAAAATCTAGATGTAAAGCCCAAATTCTAGATCTAACACCCAAAATCTCGAGGTAAAGACCACTATCTAGAGGTAAAACCCAACAGCTAGAGGTAAAGCCAGATATCTAGAGGTAAAGCCCAACATCTAGAGGAAAAGCAAAATATATAGATTTCAAACCCAAATTCTAGAGTTAAATCCCAACATCTAGAGGTAAAGCCCAACTTCCAGAGTTAAAGTCCAAAATCTAGAGGTAAACACCAATACCTAGAGTTAGAGCCCAAAATCTAGAGATATGCCAAATATATAGATTTAAAACCCAAAATCTAGAGGTAAAGCCAGATATCTAGATGTAAAGCCCATCATCTAGTCCTATAGCCCAATGTCTGCAGGTAAAGCCCAACTTACAGAGGTGAAGGGAAACATCTAGATGTAAAACCCAAAATCTCGAGGTAAAGCCCAACATCTAGAGGGAAAGCCCAGAATCTAGATGTAAAGCCTAACATCTAGAGGTGAATTCCAAAATCAAATGTTAAGGCCCGACATCTACAGTTAAAGCCAACCATATAGATGCAACCCCACACTTCTAGAGGTAAGGCCCAAAATCTAGAGGTAGAGCCCAACTTCTAGAGGAAAAGTCCAAATTCTAGAGGTAAAGCCCAAGACCTAGTGGTAGAGCCTAAAATCTAGACGTAAAGCCATACATCTAGACGTAAAGCCAGATATCTGACGGTAAAACCCAAAATCTAGAGGTAAAGCCCAACATCTAAATGTAAAGCAAAACATCTAGATGTAAAACCCGACATCTAGAGGTAAAGTCCAATATCTAGACTTAAAGACCAACATCTAGAGGTAAAACCCAAGATCTAGAGGTAAAGCCCAACATCTGGAGGTAAAGCCCAGATTCTAGAGAGAAGCCAAAAATCCAGATGGAAAACCCAAAATCTAGAGGTAAAGCCCAACATCTAGAGGAAAAGCCAAATATATAGATTTAAAACCCAAAATCGAGAGGTAAAGACCAATATCTAGACATGAAGCCCAAAATCTAGATGTAAAGCCCAACTTCTAGATCTAAAGCCCAACATCTACAGGTAAAGCCTAACATCTAGTGGTGAATTCCAAAATCTAGTGTTAAGGCCCGACATCTACAGTTAAAGGCAAACATATAGATGTAAACCCCAACTTCTAGAGGTAAGGCCCAAAATCTAGAGGTAAATCCAAAGTGTAGAATTAAAGCCCAACTTCTAGAGGTAAAGACAAATATATAGATTTAAAACCCAACATCTAGAGGTAAAGCCCAATATCTAGACGTAAAGCCCAACTTCTAGAGGAAAAGTCCAAATTCTAGAGGCAAAGCCCAACACCTAGAGGTAAAGCCCAAAATCTAGAGGTAAAGGAACATCTAGAGGTAAAGCCCGATATCTAGAGGTAAAGCCCAACATCTAGAGGAAAAGCCAAATATATAGATTTATAACCCAAAATATAGAGGTAAAGCCCGATATCTAGACGTAAAGACCAAAATCTAGATGTAAAGCCCAACTTCTAGAGGTAAAGCCGAATATATAAAGCGCATCATTTAGAGTAAAGCCCAAAATCTAGAGTCGAAGCCCCACATCTAGAGGGAAAGCCCAGAATCTAGATGTAAAGCCTAACATCTAGAGGTGAATTCCAAAATCAAGTGTTAAGGCCCGACATCTACAGTTAAAGCCAAACATATAGATGCAACCCCCAACTTCTAGAGGTAAGGCCGAAAATCTAGAGGTAAAGCCCAACTTCTAGAGGTAAAGTCCAAAATCTAGAGGTAAAGCCCAAGACCTAGTGGTAGAGCCCAAAATCTAGAGGTAAAGCCCAACATCTAGAGGTAAAGCCAGATATCTAGAGGTAAAGGCAACATCTAGAGGAAAAGCCAAATATATAGATTTAAAACCCAAAATCTAGAGGTAAAGAGAAATATCTAGACATAAAGACCAATATCTAGATGTAAAGCCCAATTTCTAGATCTAAAGCCAAAAATCTAGATGTAAAGCCCAACTTCTAGAGGTAAAGGCGAATATCTAGAGTTAAAAAACAACATCTAGAGTGAAAGCCCAGAATCCAGAGGTAAAGCCGGACATCTAGAGGTGAATTCCAAAATCAAGTGTTAAGGCCCGACATCTACAGTTAAAGCCAAACATATAGATGCAAACCCCAACTTCTAGAGGTAAGGCCCAAAATCTAGAGGTAAAGCCCAACTTCTAGAGGTAAAGTCCAAAATCTAGAGGTAAAGCCCAAGACCTAGTGGTAGAGCCCAAAATGTAGAGGTAAAGCCCAACATCTATAGGAAAAGCCAAATATATAGATTTAAAACCCAAAATCTAGAGATAAAGCCCAAAATCTAAATGTAAAGCAAAACATCTAGATGTAATCCAAACATCTAGAGGTAAAGCCTAACATCTAGAGGAAAATCCAAATATATAGATTTAAAAACCAAAATCTAGAGGTAAAGCCCAATATCTAGACGTAAAGCCCAAAATCTAGATGTAAAGCCCAAATTCTAGATCTAACGCCCAAAATCTAGAGATAAAGACCAATATCTAGAGGTAAAACCCAACATCTAGAGGTAAAGCCAGATATCTAGAGGTAAAGCCCAACATCTAGAGGAAAAGCAAAATATATAGATTTCAAACCCAAATTCTAGAGTTAAATCCCAACATCTAGAGGTAAATCCCAAAGTCTAGATGTAAAGCTCAACTTCCAGATTTAAAGTCAAAAATCTAAATGTAAATACCAATACCTAGAGGTAGAGCCCAAAATGTAGAGGTAAAGCCCAACATCTAGACGTAAAGCCAGATATCTAGAGGTAAAGCCCAACATCTAGAGGAAAAGCAAAATATATAGATTTCAAACCCAAATTCTAGAGTTATATCCCAACATCTAGGGGTAAACCCCAACTTCCAGAGTTAAAGTCCAAAATCTAGAGGTAAACACCAATACATAGAGTTTGAGCCCAAAATCTAGAGATAAAGCCCAACATCTAGAGATAAAGCCAGATATATAGATTTAAAATCCAATATCTGGAGGTAAAGCCCAACATCTAGAGCTAAAGCCCCAAATCTAGATGTAAAGCCCAATTGCTAGATCTAAAGCCAAATACTCTAGAGGTAAATCCCAACATGTAAAGACTAAGATCTAGAGGTGAATTCCAATATCTAGTGTTAAAGCCCGACACCTACAGTTAAAGCCAAACATCTAGATGTACAACCCAACTTCTAGAGGTAAAGCCGAATATCTAGAGTTAAAGCGCATCCTTTAGAGTAAAGCCCAAAATCTAGAGTTAAAGCCCAACATCTAGAGGGAAAGCCCAGAATCTAGATGTAAAGCCTAACATCTAGAGGTGAATTCCAAAATCAAGTGTTAAGGCCTGACATCTACAGTTAAATCCAACCATATAGATATAACCCCCAACTTCTAGAGGTAAGGCCCAAAATCTAGAGGGAAAGCCCAAGAGCTAGAGTTAAAGCCGAACGTCTTGAGGTAAAGCCCAAAGTCTAGAGTTAAAGCCCAACTTCTAGAGGTAAAGCCCAACTTCCAGAGTTAAAGTCCAAAATCTAGAGGTAAACACCAATACCTAGAGTTAGAGCCCAAAATCTAGAGATATGCCAAATATATAGGTTTAAAACCCAATATCTAGATATAAAGCCGAACATCGAAATGTAAAGCAAAACATCTAGATGTAATCCAAACATCTAGAGGTAAAGCCTAACACCTAGAGGTGAAGCACAACATATAGAGGTATAACCCAACATCTAGAGATAAAGACCAACATCTAAATGTAAAGCAAAACATCTAGATGTAAAACCCTACATCTAGAGGTAAAGCCCAACGTCTGGAGGTAAAGCCCAGATTCTAGAGAGAAGCCAAAAATCTAGATGGAAAACCCAAAATCTAGAGGTAAAGCCCAACATCTACAGGAAAATCCAGATATCTAGGGGTAAAGCCCAACATCTAGAGGAAAAGCCAAATATATAGATATAAAACCCAAAATCTAGAGGTAAAGCCCAATATCTAGACGTAAAGCCCAAAATCTCGATGAAAAGCACAACTTCTAGATCTAAAGCCCAACATCTAGAGGTAAAGACCAATATCTAGAGGTAAAACCCAACATCTAGACGTAAAGCCAGATATCTAGAGGTAAAGCCCAACGTCTGGAGGTAAAGCCCATCATCTAGTCCTACAGCCCAATGTCTGCAGATAAAGCCCAACTTACAGAGGTGAAGGCAAACATCTAGATGTAAAACCCCAAATCTAGAGGTAAAGCCCAACATCTAGAGGAAAAGCCAAATATATATATATTTAAAACCCCAAATCTAGAGGTAAAGCCCAACATCTAGAGGAAAAGCCAAATATATATATATTTAAAACCCAAAATCTAGAGGTAAAGCCCAACATCTAGAGGTAAAGACAGATATCTAGGGGTAAAGCCCAACATCTAGAGGAAAAGCCAAATATATAGATTTAAAATCCAAAATCTAGAGGTAAAGCCCAATATCTAGACGTAAAGCCCAAAATCTAGATGTAAAGCCCAACTTCTAGATCTAAAGCCCAAAATCTAGATGTAAAGCCTAAATTCTAGATCTAACGCCCAAAATCTAGAGATAAAGACCAATATCTAGAGGTAAAACCCAACATCTAGAGGTAAAGCCAGATATCTAGAGGTAAAGCCCAACATCTAGAGGGAAATCCCACAATCTAGATGTAAAGCCTAACATCTAGAGGTGAATTCCAAAATCAAGTGTTAAGGCCTGACATCTACAGTTAAATCCAACCATATAGATATAACCCCCAACTTCTAGAGGTAAGGCCCAAAATCTAGAGGTAAAGCCCAACAGCTAGAGTTAAAGCCGAACGTCTTGAGGTAAAGCCCAAGGTCTAGAGTTAAAGCTCAACTTCTAGAGGTATGGCCCAACATCTAGACGTAAAGCCAGATATCTGACGGTAAAGCCCAACATCTAGAGGAAGAGCCAAATACATAGATTTAAAACCCAAAATCTAGAGATAAAGCCGAACATCTAAATGTAAAGCAAAACATCTAGATGTAATCCAAACATCTAGAGGTAAAGCCTAACATCTAGAGATGAAGCACAACATATAGAGGTATAACCCAACATCTAGAGATAAAGACCAACATCTAAATGTAAAGCAAAACATCTAGATGTAAAACCCTACATCTAGAGGTAAAGTCCAATATCTAGACCTAAAGACCAACATCTAGAGGTAAAACCCAACATCTAGTGGTAAAGCTCAACGTCTGGAGGTAAAGCCCAGATTCTAGAGAGAAGCCAAAAATCCAGATGGAAAACCCAAAATCTAGTGTTAAAGCCCAACATCTACAGGTAAATCCAGATATGTAGGGGTGAAGCCCAACATCTAGAGGAAAAGCCAAATATATAGATATAAAACCCAAAATCTAGAGGTAAAGCCCAATATCTAGACGTAAAGCCCAAAATCTAGATGTAAAGCACAAATTCTAGATCGAAAGCCCAACATCTAGAGGTGAAGACCAATATCTAGAGGTAAAACCCAACATCGAGACGTAAAGCCAGATATCTAGAGGTAAAGCCCAACATCTAGAGGAAAAGCAAAATATATAGATTTCAAACCCAATTTCTAGAGTTAAATCCCAACATCTAGGGGTAAAGCCCAAAATCTAGATGTAAAGCTCAACTTCCAGATTTAAAGTCAAAAATCTAAATGTAAATACCAATACCTAGAGGTAGAGCTTAAAATGTAGAGGTAAAGCCCAACACCTAGATATAAAGCCAGATATATAGATCTAAACCCCAAAATCTAGAGGTGAAGCCCAATATCTAGACGTAAAGCCCAAAATCTAGATGTAAAGCCCAATTTCTAGAGGTAAAGCCCATCATCTAGAACTACAGCCCAATGTCTGCAGGTAAAGCCCAACTTACAGAGGTGAAGGCAAACATCTAGATGTAAAACCCAAAATCTAGAGGTAAAGCCCAACATCTAGAGGAAAAGCCAAATATATAGATTTAAAACCCAAAATCTAGAGGTAAAGCCCAATATCTAGACGTAAAGCCCAAAATCTAGATGTAAAGCCCAGCTTCTAGATCTAAAGCCCAAAATCTAGATGTAAAGCCCAAATTCTAGATCTAACACCCAAAATCTCGAGGTAAAGACCACTATCTAGAGGTAAAACCCAACAGCTAGAGGTAAAGCCAGATATCTTGAGGTAAAGCCCAACATCTAGAGGAAAAGCAAAATATATAGATTTCAAACCCAAATTCTAGAGTTAAATCCCAACATCTAGAGGTAAAGCCCAACTTCCAGAGTTGAAGTCCAAAATCTAGAGGTAAACACCAATACCTAGAGTTTGAGCCCTAAATCTAGATATAAAGCCCAACATCTAGAGATAAAGCCAGATATATAGATTTAAAATCCAAAATCTGGAGGTAAAGCCCAACATCTAGAGCTAAAACCCCAAATCTAGATGTAAAGCCCAATTGCTAGATCTAAAGCCAAATACTCTAGAGGTAAAGCCCAACATGTAGAGGTAAAGACTAAGATCTAGAGGTGAATTCCAATATCTAGTGTTAAAGCCCGACACCTACAGTTAAAGCCAAACATCTAGATGTAAAACCCAACTTCTAGAGGTAAAGCCGAATATCTAGAGTTAAAGCGCATCCTTTCGAGTAAAGCCCAAAATCTAGAGATAAAGCCCAACATCTAGAGGGAAAGCCCAGAATCTAGATGTAAAGCCTAACATCTAGAAGTGAATTCCAAAATCAAGTGTTAAGGCCTGACATCTACAGTTAAATCCAACCATATAGATATAACCCCCAACTTCTAGAGGTAAGGCCCAAAATCTAGAGGTAAAGCCCAACAGCTAGAGTTAAAGATGAACGTCTTGAGGTAAAGTCCAAAATCTAGAGCTAAAGCCACACATCTGGAAGTAAAGCCATATATCTAGAGGTAAAGCCCAACATCTATAGGAAAAGCCAAATATATAGATTTAAACCCCAAAATCCAGAGGTAAAGTCCAATATCGAGAGGTAAAGCCCAAAATCTATATGTAAAGCCCAACTTCTAGATCTAAAGCCTAACTTCTAGAGGTAAAGTCCAAAATGTAGAGGTAAAGCCCAAGACCTAGTGGTAGAGCCAAAATCTAGAGGTAAAGACCAACATCTAGACGTAAAGCCAGATATCTAGAGGTAAAGCCCAACATCTAGAGGAAAAGTCAAATATATAGATTTAAAACCCAAAATCTAGAGAGAAAGCCCAACATCTAAATGTAAAGCAAAACATCTAGATGTAAAACCCTACATCTAGAGTTAAAGTCCAATATCTAGACTTAAAGACCAACATCTAGAGGTAAAACCCAACATCTTGAGGTAAAGCCCAACGTCTGGAGGTACAGCCCAGATTCTAGAGAGAAGCCAAAAATCCAGATGGAAAACCCAAAATCTAGTGTTAAAGCCCAACATCTAGAGGTAAAGCCCAGAATCTAGAGGTAAAGCCTAATATCTAGAGGTGAATTCTTAAATCAAGTCTTAAGACCCGACATCTACAGTTAAAGCCAAACATATAGATGTAAAACCCAACTTCTAGAGGTAAAGCCGAATATCTAGAGTTAAAGCGCATCCTTTAGAGTAAAGCCCAAAATCTAGAGTTAAAGCCCAACATCTAGAGGGAAAGCCCAGAATCTAGATGTAAAGCCTAACATCTAGAGGTGAATTCCAAAATCAAGTGTTAAGGCCTGACATCTACAGTTAAATCCAACCATATAGATATAACCCCCAACTTCTAGAGGTAAGGCCCAAAATCTAGAGGGAAAGCCCAACAGCTAGAGTTAAAGCCGAACGTCTTGAGGTAAAGCCCAAAGTCTAGAGTTAAAGCCCAACTTCTAGAGGTAAAGCCCAACATCTAGAGGTAAAGCCAGATATCTGACGGTAAAGCCCAACATCTAGAGGAAAAGCCAAATATATAGATTTAAAACCCAAAATCTAGAGATAAAGCCGAACATCTAAATGTAAAGCAAAACATCTAGATGTAATCCAAACATCTAGAGGTAAAGCCTAACATCTAGAGGTGAAGCACAACATATAGAGGTATAACCCAACATCAAGAGATAAAGACCAACATCTAAATGTAAAGCAAAACATCTAGATGTAAAACCCTACATCTAGAGGTAAAGTCCAATAGCTAGACCTAAAGACCAAAATCTAGAGGTAAAACCCAACATCTAGTGGTAAAGCCCAACGTCTGGAGGTAAAGCCCAGATTCTAGAGAGAAGCCAAAAATCCAGATGGAAAACCCAAAATCTAGAGGTAAAGCCCAACATCTAGAGGTAAAGCCAGATATCTAGTGGTAAAGCCCAACATCTAGAGGAAAAGCCAAATATATAGATTTAAAACCCAAAATCTAGAGGTAAAGCCCAATATCAAGACGTAAAGCCCAAAATCTAGATGAAAAGCACAACTTCTAGATCTAAAGCCCAAAATCTAGATGTAAAGCCCAAATTCTAGATTTAACGCCCAAAATCTAGAGATAAAGACCAATATCTAGAGGTAAAACCCAACATCTAGAGGTAAAGACAGATATCTAGAGGTAAAGCCAGATATCTAGAGGTAAAGCCCAACATCTAGATGAAAAGCAAAATATATAGATTTCAAACCCAAATTCTAGAGTTAAATCCCAACATCTAGAGGTAAATCCCAAAGTCTAGATGTAAAGATCAACTTCCAGATTTAAAGTCAAAAATCTAAATGTAAATACCAATACATAGATGTAGAGCCCAAAATGTAGAGGTAAAGCCCAACATCTAGAGATAAAGCCAGATATATAGATCTAAACCCCAAAATCCAGAGGTGAAGCCCAATATCCAGTCGTAAAACCCAAAATATAGATGTAAAGACCAATATTTAGAGTTTAAGCGCATCTTTTAGAGGTAAAGCCCAAAATCTAGATGTAAAGCCCAACTTCTAGAGGTAAAGCCCATCATCTAGTCCTACAGCCCAATGTCTGCAGGTAAAGCCCAACTTACAGAGGTGAAGGCAAACATCTAGATTTAAAACCCCAAATCTAGAGGTAAAGCCCAACATCTAGAGGAAAAGCCAAATATATAGATTTAAAACCCAAAATCTAGAGGTAAAGCCCAATATCTAGACGTAAAGCCCAAAGTCTAGTTGTAAAGCCCAACTTCTAGATCTAAAGACCAAAATCCAGATGTAAAGCCCAAATTCTAGATCTAACACCCAAAATCTAGAAGTAAAGACCAATATCTAGAGGTAAAACCCAACATCTACAGGTAAAGCCAGATATCTAGAGGTAAAGCCCAACATCTAGAGGAAAAGCAAAATATATAGATTTCAAACCCAAATTCTAGAGTTAAATCCCAACATCTAGAGGTAAAGCCCAACTTCCAGAGTTAAAGTCCAAAATCTAGAGGTAAACACCTAGAGTTAGAGCCCAAAATCTAGAGATAAAGCCCAACATCTAGAGATAAAGCCAGATATATAGATTTAAAATCCAAAATCTGGAGGTAAAGCCCAACATCTAGAGCTAAAACCCCAAATCTAGATGTAAAGCCCAATTGCTAGATCTAAAGCCAAATACTCTAGAGGTAAAGCCCAACATGTAGAGGTAAAGACTAAGATCTAGAGGTGAATTCCAATATCTAGTGTTAAAGCCTGACACCTACAGTTAAAGCCAAACATCTAGATGTAAAACCCAACTTCTAGAGGTAAAGCCGAATATCTAGAGTTAAAGCGCATCCTTTCGAGTAAAGCCCAAAATCTAGAGATAAAGCCCAACATCTAGAGGGAAAGCCCAGAATCTAGATGTAAAGCCTAACATCTAGAAGTGAATTCCAAAATCAAGTGTTAAGGCCTGACATCTACAGTTAAATCCAACCATATAGATATAACCCCCAACTTCTAGAGGTAAGGCCCAAAATCTAGAGGTAAAGCCCAACAGCTAGAGTTAAAGATGAACGTCTAGAGGTAAAGCCCAACATCTAGAGGAAAAGTCAAATATATAGATTTAAAACCCAAAATCTAGAGAGAAAGCCCAACATCTAAATGTAAAGCAAAACATCTAGATGTAAAACCCTACATCTAGAGTTAAAGTCCAATATCTAGACTTAAAGACCAACATCTAGAGGTAAAACCCAACATCTTGAGGTAAAGCCCAACGTCTGGAGGTACAGCCCAGATTCTAGAGAGAAGCCAAAAATCCAGATGGAAAACCCAAAATCTAGTGTTAAAGCCCAACATCTAGAGGTAAAGCCCAGAATCTAGAGGTAAAGCCTAATATCTAGAGGTGAATTCTTAAATCAAGTCTTAAGACCCGACATCTACAGTTAAAGCCAAACATATAGATGTAACCCCCAACTTCTAGAGGTAAGGCCCAAAATCTATATGTAAAGCCCAACTTCTAGATGTAAAGCCGAATATATAAAGCGCATCATTTAGAGTAAAGCCCAAAATTTAGAGTTAAAGCCCAACATCTAGAGGGAAAGCCCAGAATCTAGATGTAAAGCCTAACATCTAGAGGTGAATTCCAAAATCAAGTGTTAAGGCCTGACATCTACAGTTAAATCCAACCATATAGATATAACCCCCAACTTCTAGAGGTAAGGCCCAAAATCTAGAGGTAAATCCCAACAGCTACAGTTAAAGCCAAACGTCTTGAGGTAAAGCACAAAGTCTAGAGTTAAAGCCCAACTTCTAGAGGTAAAGCCCAACATCTAGACTTAAAGCCAGATACATAACGGTAAAGCCCAACATCTAGAGGAAAAGTCAAATATATAGATTTAAAACCCAAAATCTAGAGATAAAGCCGAACATCTAAATGTAAAGCAAAACATCTAGATGTAATCCAAACACCTAGAGGTAAAGCCCAACATCTAGAGGTAAAGCCAGATATCTAGGGGTAAAGCCCAACATCTAGAGGAAAAGCCAAATATATAGATTTAAAACCCGAAATCTAGAGGTAAAGCCCAATATCAAGACGTAAAGCCCAAAATCTAGATGTAAAGCACAACTTCTAGATCTAAAGCCCAAAATCTAGATGTAAAGCCCAAATTCTAGATTTAACGCCCAAAATCTAGAGATAAAGTCCAATATCTAGAGGTAAAACCCAACATCTAGAGGTAAAGCCAGATATCTAGAGGTAAAGCCCAACATCTAGAGATAAAGCCAGATATATAGATCTAAAGCCCAAAATCTAGAGGTGAAGCCCAATATCCAGACGTAAAGCCCAAAATCTAGATGTAAAGCCCAATATTTAGAGTTTACGCGCATCTTTTAGAGGTAAAGCCCAATATCTAGACGTAAAGCCCAAAGTCTAGAGGTAAAGCCCAATATCTAGACGTAAAGCCCAAAGTCTAGATGTAAAGCCCAACTTCTAGAGGTAAAGCCCATCATCTAGTCCTACAGCCCAATGTCTGCAGGTAAAGCCCAACTTACAGAGGTGAAGGCAAACATCTAGATGTAAAACCCAAAATCTAGAGGTAAAGCCCAACATCTAGAGGAAAAGCCAAATATATAGATTTAAAACCCAAAATCTAGAGGTAAAGCCCAATATCTAGACGTAAAGCCCAAAGTCTAGATGTAAAGCCCAACTTCAAGATCTAAAGCCCAATATCTAGATGTAAAGCCCAAATTCTAGATCTAACACCCAAAATCTAGAGGTAAAGACCAATATCTAGAGGTAAAACCCAACATCTAGAGGTAAAGCCAGATATCTAGAGGTAAAGCCGAACGTCTAGAGGAAAAGCAAAATATATAGATTTCAAACCCAAATTCTAGAGTTCAATCCCAACATCTAGAGGTAAAGCCCAACTTCCAGAGTTAAAGTCCGAAATCTAGAGGTAAACACCAATACCTAGAGTTAGAGCCCAAAATCTAGAGATAAAGCCCAACATCTAGAGATAAAGCCAGATATAGAGATTTAAAATCCAAAATCTGGAGGTAAAGCCCAACATCTAGAGCTAAAGCCCCAAATCTAGATGTAAAGCCCAATTGCTAGATCTAAAGCCAAATACTCTAGAGGTAAAGCCCAACATGTAGAGGGAAAGACTAAGATCTAGAGGTGAATTCCAATATCTAGTGTTAAAGGCCGACACCTACAGTTAAAGCCAAACATCTAGATGTAAAACCCAACTTCTAGAGGTAAAGCCGAATATCTAGAGTTAAAGCGCATCCTTTAGAGTAAAGCCCAAAATCTAGAGTTAAAGCCCAACATCTAGAGGGAAAGCCCAGAATCTAGATGTAAAGCCTAACATCTAGAGGTGAATTCCAAAATCAAGTGTTAAGGCCTGACATCTACAGTTAAATCCAACCATATAGATATAACCCCCAACTTCTAGAGGTAAGGCCCAAAATCTAGAGGGAAAGCCCAACAGCTAGAGTTAAAGCCGAACGTCTTGAGGTAAAGCCCAAAGTCTAGAGTTAAAGCCCAACTTCTAGAGGTAAAGCCCAACATCTAGAGGTAAAGCCAGATATCTGACGGTAAAGCCCAACATCTAGAGGAAAAGCCAAATATATAGATTTAAAACCCAAAATCTAGAGATAAAGCCGAACATCTAAATGTAAAGCAAAACATCTAGATGTAATCCAAACATCTAGAGGTAAAGCCTAACATCTAGAGGTGAAGCACAACATATAGAGGTATAACCCAACATCAAGAGATAAAGACCAACATCTAAATGTAAAGCAAAACATCTAGATGTAAAACCCTACATCTAGAGGTAAAGTCCAATAGCTAGACCTAAAGACCAACATCTAGAGGTAAAACCCAACATCTAGTGGTAAAGCCCAACGTCTGGAGGTAAAGCCCAGATTCTAGAGAGAAGCCAAAAATCCAGATGGAAAACCCAAAATCTAGAGGTAAAGCCCAACATCTAGAGGTAAAGCCAGATATCTAGTGGTAAAGCCCAACATCTAGAGGAAAAGCCAAATATATAGATTTAAAACCCAAAATCTAGAGGTAAAGCCCAATATCAAGACGTAAAGCCCAAAATCTAGATGAAAAGCACAACTTCTAGATCTAAAGCCCAAAATCTAGATGTAAAGCCCAAATTCTAGATTTAACGCCCAAAATCTAGAGATAAAGACCAATATCTAGAGGTAAAACCCAACATCTAGAGGTAAAGACAGATATCTAGAGGTAAAGCCAGATATCTAGAGGTAAAGCCCAACATCTAGATGAAAAGCAAAATATATAGATTTCAAACCCAAATTCTAGAGTTAAATCCCAACATCTAGAGGTAAATCCCAAAGTCTAGATGTAAAGATCAACTTCCAGATTTAAAGTCAAAAATCTAAATGTAAATACCAATACATAGATGTAGAGCCCAAAATGTAGAGGTAAAGCCCAACATCTAGAGATAAAGCCAGATATATAGATCTAAACCCCAAAATCCAGAGGTGAAGCCCAATATCCAGTCGTAAAACCCAAAATATAGATGTAAAGACCAATATTTAGAGTTTAAGCGCATCTTTTAGAGGTAAAGCCCAAAATCTAGATGTAAAGCCCAACTTCTAGAGGTAAAGCCCATCATCTAGTCCTACAGCCCAATGTCTGCAGGTAAAGCCCAACTTACAGAGGTGAAGGCAAACATCTAGATTTAAAACCCCAAATCTAGAGGTAAAGCCCAACATCTAGAGGAAAAGCCAAATATATAGATTTAAAACCCAAAATCTAGAGGTAAAGCCCAATATCTAGACGTAAAGCCCAAAGTCTAGTTGTAAAGCCCAACTTCTAGATCTAAAGACCAAAATCCAGATGTAAAGCCCAAATTCTAGATCTAACACCCAAAATCTAGAAGTAAAGACCAATATCTAGAGGTAAAACCCAACATCTACAGGTAAAGCCAGATATCTAGAGGTAAAGCCCAACATCTAGAGGAAAAGCAAAATATATAGATTTCAAACCCAAATTCTAGAGTTAAATCCCAACATCTAGAGGTAAAGCCCAACTTCCAGAGTTAAAGTCCAAAATCTAGAGGTAAACACCTAGAGTTAGAGCCCAAAATCTAGAGATAAAGCCCAACATCTAGAGATAAAGCCAGATATATAGATTTAAAATCCAAAATCTGGAGGTAAAGCCCAACATCTAGAGCTAAAACCCCAAATCTAGATGTAAAGCCCAATTGCTAGATCTAAAGCCAAATACTCTAGAGGTAAAGCCCAACATGTAGAGGTAAAGACTAAGATCTAGAGGTGAATTCCAATATCTAGTGTTAAAGCCTGACACCTACAGTTAAAGCCAAACATCTAGATGTAAAACCCAACTTCTAGAGGTAAAGCCGAATATCTAGAGTTAAAGCGCATCCTTTCGAGTAAAGCCCAAAATCTAGAGATAAAGCCCAACATCTAGAGGGAAAGCCCAGAATCTAGATGTAAAGCCTAACATCTAGAAGTGAATTCCAAAATCAAGTGTTAAGGCCTGACATCTACAGTTAAATCCAACCATATAGATATAACCCCCAACTTCTAGAGGTAAGGCCCAAAATCTAGAGGTAAAGCCCAACAGCTAGAGTTAAAGATGAACGTCTAGAGGTAAAGCCCAACATCTAGAGGAAAAGTCAAATATATAGATTTAAAACCCAAAATCTAGAGAGAAAGCCCAACATCTAAATGTAAAGCAAAACATCTAGATGTAAAACCCTACATCTAGAGTTAAAGTCCAATATCTAGACTTAAAGACCAACATCTAGAGGTAAAACCCAACATCTTGAGGTAAAGCCCAACGTCTGGAGGTACAGCCCAGATTCTAGAGAGAAGCCAAAAATCCAGATGGAAAACCCAAAATCTAGTGTTAAAGCCCAACATCTAGAGGTAAAGCCCAGAATCTAGAGGTAAAGCCTAATATCTAGAGGTGAATTCTTAAATCAAGTCTTAAGACCCGACATCTACAGTTAAAGCCAAACATATAGATGTAACCCCCAACTTCTAGAGGTAAGGCCCAAAATCTATATGTAAAGCCCAACTTCTAGATGTAAAGCCGAATATATAAAGCGCATCATTTAGAGTAAAGCCCAAAATTTAGAGTTAAAGCCCAACATCTAGAGGGAAAGCCCAGAATCTAGATGTAAAGCCTAACATCTAGAGGTGAATTCCAAAATCAAGTGTTAAGGCCTGACATCTACAGTTAAATCCAACCATATAGATATAACCCCCAACTTCTAGAGGTAAGGCCCAAAATCTAGAGGTAAATCCCAACAGCTACAGTTAAAGCCAAACGTCTTGAGGTAAAGCACAAAGTCTAGAGTTAAAGCCCAACTTCTAGAGGTAAAGCCCAACATCTAGACTTAAAGCCAGATACATAACGGTAAAGCCCAACATCTAGAGGAAAAGTCAAATATATAGATTTAAAACCCAAAATCTAGAGATAAAGCCGAACATCTAAATGTAAAGCAAAACATCTAGATGTAATCCAAACACCTAGAGGTAAAGCCCAACATCTAGAGGTAAAGCCAGATATCTAGGGGTAAAGCCCAACATCTAGAGGAAAAGCCAAATATATAGATTTAAAACCCGAAATCTAGAGGTAAAGCCCAATATCAAGACGTAAAGCCCAAAATCTAGATGTAAAGCACAACTTCTAGATCTAAAGCCCAAAATCTAGATGTAAAGCCCAAATTCTAGATTTAACGCCCAAAATCTAGAGATAAAGTCCAATATCTAGAGGTAAAACCCAACATCTAGAGGTAAAGCCAGATATCTAGAGGTAAAGCCCAACATCTAGAGATAAAGCCAGATATATAGATCTAAAGCCCAAAATCTAGAGGTGAAGCCCAATATCCAGACGTAAAGCCCAAAATCTAGATGTAAAGCCCAATATTTAGAGTTTACGCGCATCTTTTAGAGGTAAAGCCCATAATCTAGATGTAAAGCCCAACTTCTAGAGGTAAAGCCCATCATCTAGTCCTACAGCCCAATGTCTGCAGGTAAAGCCCAACTTACAGAGGTGAAGGCAAACATCTAGATTTAAAACCCAAAATCTAGAGGTAAAGCCCAATATCTAGACGTAAAGCCCAAAGTCTAGAGGTAAAGCCCAATATCTAGACGTAAAGCCCAAAGTCTAGATGTAAAGCCCAACTTCTAGAGGTAAAGCCCATCATCTAGTCCTACAGCCCAATGTCTGCAGGTAAAGCCCAACTTACAGAGGTGAAGGCAAACATCTAGATGTAAAACCCAAAATCTAGAGGTAAAGCCCAACATCTAGAGGAAAAGCCAAATATATAGATTTAAAACCCAAAATCTAGAGGTAAAGCCCAATATCTAGACGTAAAGCCCAAAGTCTAGATGTAAAGCCCAACTTCAAGATCTAAAGCCCAAAATCTAGATGTAAAGCCCAAATTCTAGATCTAACACCCAAAATCTAGAGGTAAAGACCAATATCTAGAGGTAAAACCCAACATCTAGAGGTAAAGCCAGATATCTAGAGGTAAAGCCGAACGTCTAGAGGAAAAGCAAAATATATAGATTTCAAACCCAAATTCTAGAGTTCAATCCCAACATCTAGAGGTAAAGCCCAACTTCCAGAGTTAAAGTCCGAAATCTAGAGGTAAACACCAATACCTAGAGTTAGAGCCCAAAATCTAGAGATAAAGCCCAACATCTAGAGATAAAGCCAGATATAGAGATTTAAAATCCAAAATCTGGAGGTAAAGCCCAACATCTAGAGCTAAAGCCCCAAATCTAGATGTAAAGCCCAATTGCTAGATCTAAAGCCAAATACTCTAGAGGTAAAGCCCAACATGTAGAGGGAAAGACTAAGATCTAGAGGTGAATTCCAATATCTAGTGTTAAAGGCCGACACCTACAGTTAAAGCCAAACATCTAGATGTAAAACCCAACTTCTAGAGGTAAAGCCGAATATCTAGAGTTAAAGCGCATCCTTTAGAGTAAAGCCCAAAATCTAGAGTTAAAGCCCAACATCTAGAGGGAAAGCCCAGAATCTAGATGTAAAGCCTAACATCTAGAGGTGAATTCCAAAATCAAGTGTTAAGGCCTGACATCTACAGTTAAATCCAACCATATAGATATAACCCCCAACTTCTAGAGGTAAGGCCCAAAATCTAGAGGGAAAGCCCAACAGCTAGAGTTAAAGCCGAACGTCTTGAGGTAAAGCCCAAAGTCTAGAGTTAAAGCCCAACTTCTAGAGGTAAAGCCCAACATCTAGAGGTAAAGCCAGATATCTGACGGTAAAGCCCAACATCTAGAGGAAAAGCCAAATATATAGATTTAAAACCCAAAATCTAGAGATAAAGCCGAACATCTAAATGTAAAGCAAAACATCTAGATGTAATCCAAACATCTAGAGGTAAAGCCTAACATCTAGAGGTGAAGCACAACATATAGAGGTATAACCCAACATCAAGAGATAAAGACCAACATCTAAATGTAAAGCAAAACATCTAGATGTAAAACCCTACATCTAGAGGTAAAGTCCAATAGCTAGACCTAAAGACCAACATCTAGAGGTAAAACCCAACATCTAGTGGTAAAGCCCAACGTCTGGAGGTAAAGCCCAGATTCTAGAGAGAAGCCAAAAATCCAGATGGAAAACCCAAAATCTAGAGGTAAAGCCCAACATCTAGAGGTAAAGCCAGATATCTAGTGGTAAAGCCCAACATCTAGAGGAAAAGCCAAATATATAGATTTAAAACCCAAAATCTAGAGGTAAAGCCCAATATCAAGACGTAAAGCCCAAAATCTAGATGTAAAGCACAACTTCTAGATCTAAAGCCCAAAATCTAGATGTAAAGCCCAAATTCTAGATTTAACGCCCAAAATCTAGAGATAAAGACCAATATCTAGAGGTAAAACCCAACATCTAGAGGTAAAGACAGATATCTAGAGGTAAAGCCATATATCTAGAGGTAAAGCCCAACATCTAGATGAAAAGCAAAATATATAGATTTCAAACCCAAATTCTAGAGTTAAATCCCAACATCTAGAGGTAAATCCCAAAGTCTAGATGTAAAGATCAACTTCCAGATTTAAAGTCAAAAATCTAAATGTAAATACCAATACATAGATGTAGAGCCCAAAATGTAGAGGTAAAGCCCAACATCTAGAGATAAAGCCAGATATATAGATCTAAACCCCAAAATCCAGAGGTGAAGCCCAATATCCAGTCGTAAAACCCAAAATATAGATGTAAAGACCAATATTTAGAGTTTAAGCGCATCTTTTAGAGGTAAAGCCCAAAATCTAGATGTAAAGCCCAACTTCTAGAGGTAAAGCCCATCATCTAGTCCTACAGCCCAATGTCTGCAGGTAAAGCCCAACTTACAGAGGTGAAGGCAAACATCTAGATTTAAAACCCCAAATCTAGAGGTAAAGCCCAACATCTAGAGGAAAAGCCAAATATATAGATTTAAAACCCAAAATCTAGAGGTAAAGCCCAATATCTAGATGTAAAGCCCAAAGTCTAGTTGTAAAGCCCAACTTCTAGATCTAAAGACCAAAATCCAGATGTAAAGCCCAAATTCTAGATCTAACACCCAAAATCTAGAAGTAAAGACCAATATCTAGAGGTAAAACCCAACATCTACAGGTAAAGCCAGATATCTAGAGGTAAAGCCCAACATCTAGAGGAAAAGCAAAATATATAGATTTCAAACCCAAATTCTAGAGTTAAATCCCAACATCTAGAGGTAAAGCCCAACTTCCAGAGTTAAAGTCCAAAATCTAGAGGTAAACACCAATACCTAGAGTTAGAGCCCAAAATCTAGAGATAAAGCCCAACATCTAGAGATAAAGCCAGATATATAGATTTAAAATCCAAAATCTGGAGGTAAAGCCCAACATCTAGAGCTAAAGCCCCAAATCTAGATGTAAAGCCCAATTGCTAGATCTAAAGCCAAATACTCTAGAGGTAAAGCCCAACATGTAGAGGTAAAGACTAAGATCTAGAGGTGAATTCCAATATCTAGTGTTAAAGCCTGACACCTACAGTTAAAGCCAAACATCTAGATGTAAAACCCAACTTCTAGAGGTAAAGCCGAATATCTAGAGTTAAAGCGCATCCTTTAGAGTAAAGCCCAAAATCTAGAGTTAAAGCCCAACATCTAGAGGGAAAGCCCAGAATCTAGATGTAAAGCCTAACATCTAGAGGTGAATTCCAAAATCAAGTGTTAAGGCCTGACATCTACAGTTAAATCCAACCATATAGATATAACCCCCAACTTCTAGAGGTAAGGCCCAAAATCTAGAGGTAAAGCCCAACAGCTAGAGTTAAAGCCGAACGTCTTGAGGTAAAGCCCAAAGTCTAGAGTTAAAGCCCAACTTCTAGAGGTAAAGCCAGATATATAGATTTAAAACCCAAAATCTAGAGATAAAGCCGAACATCTAAATGTAAAGCAAAACATGTAGATGTAATCCAAACATCTAGAGGTAAAGCCTAACATCTAGAGGTGAAGCACAACATATAGAGGTATAACCCAACATCTAGAGATAAAGACCAACATCTAAATGTAAAGCAAAACATCTAGATGTAAAACCCAACATCTAGAGATAAAGACCAACATCTAAATGTAAAGCAAAACATCTAGATGTAAAACCCTACATCTAGAGGTAAAGTCCAATATCTAGACCTAAAGACCAACCTCTAGAGGTAAAAACCAACATCTAGTAGTAAAGCCCAACGTCTGGAGGTAAAGCCCAGATTCTAGAGAGAAGCCAAAAATCCAGATGGAAAACCAAAAATCTAGAGGTAAAGCCCAGCATCTACAGGTAAATCCAGATATCTAGGGGTAAAGCCCAACATCTAGAGGAAAAGCCAAATATATAGATATAAAACCCAAAATCTAGAGGTAAAGCCCAATATCTAGACGTAAAGCCCAAAATCTAGATGTAAAGCCCAATATTTAGAGTTTAAGCTCATCTTTTAGAGGTAAAGCCCAAAATCAGATGTAAAGCCCAACTTCTAGAAGTAAAGCCCATCATCTATTCCTACAGCCCAATGTCTGCAGGTAAAGCCCAACTTACAGAGGTGAAGGCAAACATCTAGATTTAAAACCCAAAATCTAGAGGTAAAGCCCAACATCTAGAGGTAAAGCCAGATATCTGACGGTAAAGCCCAACATCTAGAGGAAAAGCCAAATATATAGATTTAAAACCCAAAATCTAGAGATAAAGCCGAACATCTAAATGTAAAGCAAAACATCTAGATGTAATCCAAACATCTAGAGGTAAAGCCTAACATCTAGAGGTGAAGCACAACATATAGAGGTATAACCCAACATCAAGAGATAAAGACCAACATCTAAATGTAAAGCAAAACATCTAGATGTAAAACCCTACATCTAGAGGTAAAGTCCAATAGCTAGACCTAAAGACCAACATCTAGAGGTAAAACCCAACATCTAGTGGTAAAGCCCAACGTCTGGAGGTAAAGCCCAGATTCTAGAGAGAAGCCAAAAATCCAGATGGAAAACCCAAAATCTAGAGGTAAAGCCCAACATCTACAGGTAAATCCAGATATCTAGGGGTAAAGCCCAACATCTAGAGGAAAAGCCAAATATATAGATATAAAACCCAAAATCTAGAGGTAAAGCCCAATATCTAGACGTAAAGCCCAAAATCTAGATGAAAACACAACTTCTAGATCTAAAGCCCAACATCTAGAGGTAAAGACCAATATCTAGAGGTAAAAACCAACATCTAGAGGTAAAGCCAGATATCTAGAGGTAAAGCCCAACATCTAGAGGAAAAGCAAAATATATAGATTTCAAACCCAAATTCTAGAGTTAAATCCCAACATCTAGAGGTAAATCCCAAAGTCTAGATGTAAAGATCAACTTCCAGATTTAAAGTCAAAAATCTAAATGTAAATACCAATACATAGATGTAGAGCCCAAAATGTAGAGGTAAAGCCCAACATCTAGAGATAAAGCCAGATATATAGATCTAAACCCCAAAATCCAGAGGTGAAGCCCAATATCCAGTCGTAAAACCCAAAATATAGATGTAAAGACCAATATTTAGAGTTTAAGCGCATCTTTTAGAGGTAAAGCCCAAAATCTAGATGTAAAGCCCAACTTCTAGAGGTAAAGCCCATCATCTAGTCCTACAGCCCAATGTCTGCAGGTAAAGCCCAACTTACAGAGGTGAAGGCAAACATCTAGATTTAAAACCCCAAATCTAGAGGTAAAGCCCAACATCTAGAGGAAAAGCCAAATATATAGATTTAAAACCCAAAATCTAGAGGTAAAGCCCAATATCTAGATGTAAAGCCCAAAGTCTAGTTGTAAAGCCCAACTTCTAGATCTAAAGACCAAAATCCAGATGTAAAGCCCAAATTCTAGATCTAACACCCAAAATCTAGAAGTAAAGACCAATATCTAGAGGTAAAACCCAACATCTACAGGTAAAGCCAGATATCTAGAGGTAAAGCCCAACATCTAGAGGAAAAGCAAAATATATAGATTTCAAACCCAAATTCTAGAGTTAAATCCCAACATCTAGAGGTAAAGCCCAACTTCCAGAGTTAAAGTCCAAAATCTAGAGGTAAACACCAATACCTAGAGTTAGAGCCCAAAATCTAGAGATAAAGCCCAACATCTAGAGATAAAGCCAGATATATAGATTTAAAATCCAAAATCTGGAGGTAAAGCCCAACATCTAGAGCTAAAGCCCCAAATCTAGATGTAAAGCCCAATTGCTAGATCTAAAGCCAAATACTCTAGAGGTAAAGCCCAACATGTAGAGGTAAAGACTAAGATCTAGAGGTGAATTCCAATATCTAGTGTTAAAGCCTGACACCTACAGTTAAAGCCAAACATCTAGATGTAAAACCCAACTTCTAGAGGTAAAGCCGAATATCTAGAGTTAAAGCGCATCCTTTAGAGTAAAGCCCAAAATCTAGAGTTAAAGCCCAACATCTAGAGGGAAAGCCCAGAATCTAGATGTAAAGCCTAACATCTAGAGGTGAATTCCAAAATCAAGTGTTAAGGCCTGACATCTACAGTTAAATCCAACCATATAGATATAACCCCCAACTTCTAGAGGTAAGGCCCAAAATCTAGAGGTAAAGCCCAACAGCTAGAGTTAAAGCCGAACGTCTTGAGGTAAAGCCCAAAGTCTAGAGTTAAAGCCCAACTTCTAGAGGTAAAGCCAGATATATAGATTTAAAACCCAAAATCTAGAGATAAAGCCGAACATCTAAATGTAAAGCAAAACATGTAGATGTAATCCAAACATCTAGAGGTAAAGCCTAACATCTAGAGGTGAAGCACAACATATAGAGGTATAACCCAACATCTAGAGATAAAGACCAACATCTAAATGTAAAGCAAAACATCTAGATGTAAAACCCAACATCTAGAGATAAAGACCAACATCTAAATGTAAAGCAAAACATCTAGATGTAAAACCCTACATCTAGAGGTAAAGTCCAATATCTAGACCTAAAGACCAACCTCTAGAGGTAAAAACCAACATCTAGTAGTAAAGCCCAACGTCTGGAGGTAAAGCCCAGATTCTAGAGAGAAGCCAAAAATCCAGATGGAAAACCAAAAATCTAGAGGTAAAGCCCAGCATCTACAGGTAAATCCAGATATCTAGGGGTAAAGCCCAACATCTAGAGGAAAAGCCAAATATATAGATATAAAACCCAAAATCTAGAGGTAAAGCCCAATATCTAGACGTAAAGCCCAAAATCTAGATGTAAAGCCCAATATTTAGAGTTTAAGCTCATCTTTTAGAGGTAAAGCCCAAAATCAGATGTAAAGCCCAACTTCTAGAAGTAAAGCCCATCATCTATTCCTACAGCCCAATGTCTGCAGGTAAAGCCCAACTTACAGAGGTGAAGGCAAACATCTAGATTTAAAACCCAAAATCTAGAGGTAAAGCCCAACATCTAGAGGTAAAGCCAGATATCTGACGGTAAAGCCCAACATCTAGAGGAAAAGCCAAATATATAGATTTAAAACCCAAAATCTAGAGATAAAGCCGAACATCTAAATGTAAAGCAAAACATCTAGATGTAATCCAAACATCTAGAGGTAAAGCCTAACATCTAGAGGTGAAGCACAACATATAGAGGTATAACCCAACATCAAGAGATAAAGACCAACATCTAAATGTAAAGCAAAACATCTAGATGTAAAACCCTACATCTAGAGGTAAAGTCCAATAGCTAGACCTAAAGACCAACATCTAGAGGTAAAACCCAACATCTAGTGGTAAAGCCCAACGTCTGGAGGTAAAGCCCAGATTCTAGAGAGAAGCCAAAAATCCAGATGGAAAACCCAAAATCTAGAGGTAAAGCCCAACATCTACAGGTAAATCCAGATATCTAGGGGTAAAGCCCAACATCTAGAGGAAAAGCCAAATATATAGATATAAAACCCAAAATCTAGAGGTAAAGCCCAATATCTAGACGTAAAGCCCAAAATCTAGATGAAAACACAACTTCTAGATCTAAAGCCCAACATCTAGAGGTAAAGACCAATATCTAGAGGTAAAAACCAACATCTAGAGGTAAAGCCAGATATCTAGAGGTAAAGCCCAACATCTAGAGGAAAAGCAAAATATATAGATTTCAAACCCAAATTCTAGAGTTAAATCCCAACATCTAGAGGTAAATCCCAAAGTCTAGATGTAAAGATCAACTTCCAGATTTAAAGTCAAAAATCTAAATGTAAATACCAATACATAGATGTAGAGCCCAAAATGTAGAGGTAAAGCCCAACATCTAGAGATAAAGCCAGATATATAGATCTAAACCCCAAAATCCAGAGGTGAAGCCCAATATCCAGTCGTAAAACCCAAAATATAGATGTAAAGACCAATATTTAGAGTTTAAGCGCATCTTTTAGAGGTAAAGCCCAAAATCTAGATGTAAAGCCCAACTTCTAGAGGTAAAGCCCATCATCTAGTCCTACAGCCCAATGTCTGCAGGTAAAGCCCAACTTACAGAGGTGAAGGCAAACATCTAGATTTAAAACCCAAAATCTAGAGGTAAAGCCCAACATCTAGAGGAAAAGCCAAATATATAGATTTAAAACCCAAAATCTAGAGGTAAAGCCCAATATCTAGACGTAAAGCCCAAAGTCTAGTTGTAAAGCCCAACTTCTAGATCTAAAGACCAAAATCCAGATGTAAAGCCCAAATTCTAGATCTAACACCCAAAATCTAGAAGTAAAGACCAATATCTAGAGGTAAAACCCAACATCTACAGGTAAAGCCAGATATCTAGAGGTAAAGCCCAACATCTAGAGGAAAAGCAAAATATATAGATTTCAAACCCAAATTCTAGAGTTAAATCCCAACATCTAGAGGTAAAGCCCAACTTCCAGAGTTAAAGTCCAAAATCTAGAGGTAAACACCAATACCTAGAGTTAGAGCCCAAAATCTAGAGATAAAGCCCAACATCTAGAGATAAAGCCAGATATATAGATTTAAAATCCACAATCTGGAGGTAAAGCCCAACATCTAGAGCTAAAGCCCCAAATCTAGATGTAAAGCCCAATTGCTAGATCTAAAGCCAAATACTCTAGAGGTAAAGCCCAACATGTAGAGGTAAAGACTAAGATCTAGAGGTGAATTCCAATATCTAGTGTTAAAGGCCGACACCTACAGTTAAAGCCAAACATCTAGATGTAAAACCCAACTTCTAGAGGTAAAGCCGAATATCTAGAGTTAAAGCGCATCCTTTAGAGTAAAGCCCAAAATCTAGAGTTAAAGCCCAACATCTAGAGGGAAAGCCCAGAATCTAGATGTAAAGCCTAACATCTAGAGGTGAATTCCAAAATCAAGTGTTAAGGCCTGACATCTACAGTTTAATCCAACCATATAGATATAACCCCCAACTTCTAGAGGTAAGGCCCAAAATCTAGAGGTAAAGCCCAACAGCTAGAGTTAAAGCCGAACGTCTTGAGGTAAAGCCCAAAGTCTAGAGTTAAAGCCCAACTTCTAGAGGTAAAGCCAGATATATAGATTTAAAACCCAAAATCTAGAGATAAAGCCGAACATCTAAATGTAAAGCAAAACATGTAGATGTAATCCAAACATCTAGAGGTAAAGCCTAACATCTAGAGGTGAAGCACAACATATAGAGGTATAACCCAACATCTAGAGATAAAGACCAACATCTAAATGTAAAGCAAAACATCTAGATGTAAAACCCAACATCTAGAGATAAAGACCAACATCTAAATGTAAAGCAAAACATCTAGATGTAAAACCCTACATCTAGAGGTAAAGTCCAATATCTAGACCTAAAGACCAACCTCTAGAGGTAAAACCCAACATCTAGTGGTAAAGCCCAACGTCTGGAGGTAAAGCCCAGATTCTAGAGAGAAGCCAAAAATCCAGATGGAAAACCCAAAATCTAGAGGTAAAGCCCAACATCTACAGGTAAATCCAGATATCTAGGGGTAAAGCCCAACATCTAGAGGAAAAGCCAAATATATAGATATAAAACCCAAAATCTAGAGGTAAAGCCCAATATCTAGACGTAAAGCCCAAAATCTAGATGAAAAGCACAACTTCTAGATCTATAGCCCAACATCTAGAGGTAAAGACCAATATTTAGAGTTTAAGCGCATCATTTAAATGTAAAGCCAGATATCTAGAGGTAAAGCCCAACGTCTGGAGGTAAAGCCCATCATCTAGTCCTATAGCCCAATGTCTGCAGGTAAAGCCCAACTTACAGAGGTGAAGGCAAACATCTAGATGTAAAACCCCAAATCTAGAGGTAAAGGCCAACATCTAGAGGAAAAGCCAAATATATAGATTTAAAACCCAAAATCTAGAGATAAAGCCGAACATCTAAATGTAAAGCAAAACATGTAGATGTAATCTAAACATCTAGAGGTAAAGCCTAACATCTAGAGGTGAAGCACAACATATAGAGGTATAACCCAACATCTAGAGATAAAGACCAACATCTAAATGTAAAGCAAAACATCTAGATGTAAAACCCTACATCTAGAGGTAAAGTCCAATAGCTAGACCTAAAGACCAACATCTAGACGTAAAACCCAACATCTAGAAGTAAATCCACATATCTAGAGGTAAAGCCCAACGTCTGGACGTAAAGCCCATCATCTAGTCCTACAGCCCAATATTTGCAGGTAAAGACCAACTTACAGAGGTGAAGGCAAACATCTAGATGTAAAACCCCAAATCTAGAGGTAAAGCCCAACATCTAGAGGAAAAGCCAGATATCTAGGTGTAAAGGCCAACATCTAGAGGAAAAGCCAAATATATAGATTTAAAACACAAAATCTAGAGGTAAAGCCCAATATCAAGACGTAAAGCCCAAAATCTAGATGTAAAGCCCAACTTCTTGATCTAAAGCCCAAAATCTAGATATAAAGCCCAAATTCTAGATCTAACGCCCAAAATCTAGAGATAAAGACCAATATCTAGAGGTAAAACCCAACATCTAGAGGTAAAGCCAGATATCTAGAGGTAAAGCCCAATATCTAGAGGAAAAGCAAAATATATAGATTTGAAACCCAAATTCTAGAGTTAAATCCCAACATCTAGAGGTAAATCCCAAAGTCTAGATGTAAAGCTCAACTTCCAGATTTAAAGTCAAAAATCTAAATGTAAATACCAATACCTAGAAGTAGAGCCCAAAATGTAGAGGTAAAGCCCAACATCTAGAGATAAAGCCAGATATATAGATCTAAACCCCAAAATCTAGAGGTGGAGCCCAATATCCAGACGTAAAGCCCAAAATCTAGATGTAAAGCCCAACTTCTAGATCTAAAGCCCACAATCTAGATGTAAAGACCAACTTCTAAATCTAAAGCCCAACATCTAGAGGTAAAGCCCAATATTTAGAGTTTAAGCGCATCATTTAGAGGTAAAGCCAGATATCTAGAGGTAAAGCCCAACGTCTAGAGGAAAAGCCAAATATATAGATTTAAAACCCAAAATCTAGAATTAAAGCCCAATATCAAGACGTAAAGCCCAAAATCTAGATGTAAAGCCCAACTTCTTGATCTAAAGCCCAAAATATAAATGTAAAGCCCAACTTCTAAATCTAAAGCCCAACATCTAGAGGTAAAGCCCAATATTTAGAGTTTAAGCGCATCATTTAGAGGTAAAGCCAGATAACTAGAGGTAAAGCCCAACGTCTGGAGGTAAAGCCCATCATCTAGTCCTACAGCCCAATGTCTGCAGGTAAAGCCCAACTTACAGAGGTGAAGGCAAACATCTAGATTTAAAACCCAAAATCTAGAGGTAAAGACCAACATCTAGAGGAAAAGCCAAATATATAGATTTAAAACCCAAAATCTAGAGGTAAAGCCCAATATCTAGACCTAAAGCCCAAAATCTAGATGTAAAGCCCAGCTTCTAGATCTAAAGCCCAAAATCTAGAGGTAAAGACCAATATCTAGAGGTAAAAACCAACATCTAGAGGTAAAGCCAGATATCTAGAGGTAAAGCCCAACATCTAGAGGAAAAGCAAAATATATAGATTTCAAACCCAAATTCTAGAGTTCAATCCCAACATCTAGAGGTAAATCCCAAAGTCTAGATGTAAAGCTCAACTTCCAGATTTAAAGTCAAAAATCTAAATGTAAATACCAATACCTAGAGGTAGAGCCCAAAATGTAGAGGTAAAGCCCAACATCTAGAGATAAAGCCAGATATATAGATCTAAACCCCAAAATCTAGAGGTGAAGCCCAATATCTAGACGTAAAGCCCAAAATCTAGATGTAAAGCCAAAATTCTAGATCTAAAGCCCAAAATATAGATGTAAAGCCCAACTTCTAAATCTAAAACCCAAAATCTAGAGGTAAAGCCCAATATCAAGACGTCAAGCCCAAAATCTAGATGGAAAGCCCAACTTCTTTATCTAAAGCCCAAAATCTAGATGTAAAGCCCAAATTCTAGATCTAACGCCCAAAATCTAGAGATAAAGACCAATATCTAGACGTAAAACCCAACATCTAGAGGTAAAGCCAGATATCTAAGGTAAAGCCCAACATCTAGAGGAAAAGCAAAATATATAGATTTCAAACCCAACTCCCAGAGTTAAAGTTCAAAATCTAGAGGTAAACACCAATACCTAGAGTTAGAGCCCAAAATCTAGAGATAAAGCCCAACATCTAGAGATAAAACCAGATATATAGATTTAAAATCCAAAATCTGGAGGTAAAGCCCAACATCTAGAGCTAAAGCCCCAAATCTAGATGTAAAGCCCAATTGCTAGATCTAAAGCCAAATACTCTAGAGGTAAAGCCCAACATGTAGAGGTAAAGACTAAGATCTAGAGGTGAATTCCAATATCTAGTGTTAAAGCCCGACACCTACAGTTAAAGCCAAACATCTAGATGTAAAACCCAACTTCTAGAGGTAAAGCCGAATATCTAGAGTTAAAGCGCATCCTTTAGAGTAAAGCCCAAAATCTAGAGTTAAAGCCCAACATCTAGAGGGAAAGCCCAGAATCTAGATGTAAAGCCTAACATCTAGAGGTGAATTCCAAAATCAAGTGTTAAGGCCTGACATCTACAGTTAAATCCAACCATATAGATATAACCCCCAACTTCTAGAGGTAAGGCCCAAAATCTAGAGGGAAAGCCCAACAGCTAGAGTTAAAGCCGAACGTCTTGAGGTAAAGCCCAAAGTCTAGAGTTAAAGCCCAACTTCTAGAGGTAAAGCCCAACATCTAGACGTAAAGCCAGATATCTAGAGGTAAAGCCCAACATCTAGAGGAAAAGCCAAATATATAGATTTAAAACCCAAAATCTAGAGATAAAGCCGAACATCTAAATGTAAAGCAAAACATCTAGATGTAATCCAAACATCTAGAGGTAAAGCCTAACATCTAGAGGTGAAGCACAACATATAGAGGTATAACATAACATCTAGAGATAAAGACCAACATCTAAATGTAAAGCAAACCATCTAGATGTAAAACCCTACATCTAGAGGTAAAGTCCAATAGCTAGACCTAAAGACCAACCTCTAGAGGTAAAACCCAACATCTAGTGGTAAAGCCCAACGTCTGGAGGTAAAGCCCAGATTCTAGAGAGAAGCCAAAAATCCAGATGGAAAACCCAAAATCTAGAGGTAAAGCCCAACATCTACAGGTAAATCCAGATATCTAGGGGTAAAGCCCAACATCTAGAGGAAAAGCCAAATATATAGATATAAAACCCAAAATCTAGAGGTAAAGCCCAATATCTAGACGTAAAGCCCAAAATCTAGATGAAAAGCACAACTTCTAGATCTAAAGCCCAACATCTAGAGGTAAATACCAATAGCTAGAGGTAAAACCCAACATCTAGAGGTAAAGCCAGATATCTAGAGGTAAAGCCCAACGTCTGGAGGTAAAGCCCATCATCTAGTCCTACAGCCCAATGTCTGCAGGTAAAGCCCAACTTACAGAGGTGAAGGCAAACATCTAGATGTAAAACCCCAAATCGAGAGGTAAAGCCCAACATCTAGAGGAAAAGCCAAATATATATAGATTTAAAACCCAAAATCTAGAGGTAAAGCCCAACATCTAGAGGTAAAGCCAGATATCTAGGGGTAAAGGCCAACATCTAGAGGAAAAGCCAAATATATAGATTTAAAACCCAAAATCTAGAATTAAAGCCCAATATCAAGACGTAAAGCCCAAAATCTAGATGTAAAGCCCAACTTCTTGATCTAAAGCCCAAAATATAAATGTAAAGCCCAACTTCTAAATCTAAAGCCCAACATCTAGAGGTAAAGACCAATATTTAGAGTTTAAGCGCATCATTTAGAGGTAATGCCAGATAACTAGAGGTAAAGCCCAACGTCTGGAGGTAAAGCCCATCATCTAGTCCTACAGCCCAATGTCTGCAGGTAAAGCCCAACTTACAGAGGTGAAGGCAAACATCTAGATTTAAAACCCAAAATCTAGAGGTAAAGACCAACATCTAGAGGAAAAGCCAAATATATAGATTTAAAACCCAAAATCTAGAGGTAAAGCCCAATATCTAGACCTAAAGCCCAAAATCTAGATGTAAAGCCCAGCTTCTAGATCTAAAGCCCAAAACCTAGATGTAAAGCCCAAATTCTAGATCTAACACCCAAAATCTAGAGGTAAAGACCAATATCTAGAGGTAAAAACCAACATCTAGAGGTAAAGCCAGATATCTAGAGGTAAAGCCCAACATCTAGAGGAAAAGCAAAATATATAGATTTCAAACCCAAATTCTAGAGTTCAATCCCAACATCTAGAGGTAAATCCCAAAGTCTAGATGTAAAGCTCAACTTCCAGATTTAAAGTCAAAAATCTAAATGTAAATACCAATACCTAGAGGTAGAGCCCAAAATGTAGAGGTAAAGCCCAACATCTAGAGATAAAGCCAGATATATAGATCTAAACCCCAAAATCTAGAGGTGAAGCCCAATATCTAGACGTAAAGCCCAAAATCTAGATGTAAAGCCAAAATTCTAGATCTAAAGCCCAAAATATAGATGTAAAGCGCAACTTCTAAATCTAAAACCCAAAATCTAGAGGTAAAGCCCAATATCAAGACGTCAAGCCCAAAATCTAGATGTAAAGCCCAACTTCTTGATCTAAAGCCCAAAATCTAGATGTAAAGCCCAAATTCTAGATCTAACGCCCAAAATCTAGAGATAAAGACCAATATCTAGAGGTAAAACCCAACATCTAGAGGTAAAGCCAGATATCTAAGGTAAAGCCCAACATCTAGAGGAAAAGCAAAATATATAGATTTCAAACCCAACTCCCAGAGTTAAAGTTCAAAATCTAGAGGTAAACACCAATACCTAGAGTTAGAGCCCAAAATCTAGAGATAAAGCCCAACATCTAGAGATAAAACCAGATATATAGATTTAAAATCCAAAATCTGGAGGTAAAGCCCAACATCTAGAGCTAAAGCCCCAAATCTAGATGTAAAGCCCAATTGCTAGATCTAAAGCCAAATACTCTAGAGGTAAAGCCCAACATGTAGAGGTAAAGACTAAGATCTAGAGGTGAATTCCAATATCTAGTGTTAAAGCCCGACACCTACAGTTAAAGCCAAACATCTAGATGTAAAACCCAACTTCTAGAGGTAAAGCCGAATATCTAGAGTTAAAGCGCATCCTTTAGAGTAAAGCCCAAAATCTAGAGTTAAAGCCCAACATCTAGAGGGAAAGCCCAGAATCTAGATGTAAAGCCTAACATCTAGAGGTGAATTCCAAAATCAAGTGTTAAGGCCTGACATCTACAGTTAAATCCAACCATATAGATATAACCCCCAACTTCTAGAGGTAAGGCCCAAAATCTAGAGGGAAAGCCCAACAGCTAGAGTTAAAGCCGAACGTCTTGAGGTAAAGCCCAAAGTCTAGAGTTAAAGCCCAACTTCTAGAGGTAAAGCCCAACATCTAGACGTAAAGCCAGATATCTAGAGGTAAAGCCCAACATCTAGAGGAAAAGCCAAATATATAGATTTAAAACCCAAAATCTAGAGATAAAGCCGAACATCTAAATGTAAAGCAAAACATCTAGATGTAATCCAAACATCTAGAGGTAAAGCCTAACATCTAGAGGTGAAGCACAACATATAGAGGTATAACATAACATCTAGAGATAAAGACCAACATCTAAATGTAAAGCAAACCATCTAGATGTAAAACCCTACATCTAGAGGTAAAGTCCAATAGCTAGACCTAAAGACCAACCTCTAGAGGTAAAACCCAACATCTAGTGGTAAAGCCCAACGTCTGGAGGTAAAGCCCAGATTCTAGAGAGAAGCCAAAAATCCAGATGGAAAACCCAAAATCTAGAGGTAAAGCCCAACATCTACAGGTAAATCCAGATATCTAGGGGTAAAGCCCAACATCTAGAGGAAAAGCCAAATATATAGATATAAACCCCAAAATCTAGAGGTAAAGCCCAATATCTAGATGTAAAGCCCAAAATCTAGATGAAAAGCACAACTTCTAGATCTAAACCCCAACATCTAGAGGTAAAGACCAATAGCTAGAGGTAAAACCCAACATCTAGAGGTAAAGCCAGATATCTAGAGGTAAAGCCCAACGTCTGGAGGTAAAGCCCATCATCTAGTCCTACAGCCCAATGTCTGCAGGTAAAGCCCAACTTACAGAGGTGAAGGCAAACATCTAGATGTAAAACCCCAAATCTAGAGGTAAAGCCCAACATCTAGAGGAAAAGCCAAATATATATAGATTTAAAACCCAAAATCTAGAGGTAAAGCCCAACATCTAGAGGTAAAGCCAGATATCTAGGGGTAAAGGCCAACATGTAGAGGAAAAGCCAAATATATAGATTTAAACCCCAAAATCTAGAATTAAAGCCCAATATCAAGACGTAAAGCCCAAAATCTAGATGTAAAGCCCAACTTCTTGATCTAAAGCCCAAAATATAAATGTAAAGCCCAACTTCTAAATCTAAAGCCCAACATCTAGAGGTAAAGCCCAATATTTAGAGTTTAAGCGCATCATTTAGAGGTAAAGCCAGATAACTAGAGGTAAAGCCCAACGTCTGGAGGTAAAGCCCATCATCTAGTCCTACAGCCCAATGTCTGCAGGTAAAGCCCAACTTACAGAGGTGAAGGCAAACATCTAGATGTAAAACCCAAAATCTAGAGGTAAAGCCCAACATCTAGAGGAAAAGCCAAATATATAGATTTAAAACCCAAAATCTAGAGGTAAAGCCCAATATCTAGACCTAAAGCCCAAAATCTAGATGTAAAGCCCAGCTTCTAGATCTAAAGCCCAAAACCTAGATGTAAAGCCCAAATTCTAGATCTAACACCCAAAATCTAGAGGTAAAGACCAATATCTAGAGGTAAAAACCAACATCTAGAGGTAAAGCCAGATATCTAGAGGTAAAGCCCAACATCTAGAGGAAAAGCAAAATATATAGATTTCAAACCCAAATTCTAGAGTTAAATCCCAATATCTAGAGTTAAATCCCAAAGTCTAGATGTAAAGCTCAACTTCCAGATTTAAAGTCAAAAATCTAAATGTAAATACCAATACCTAGAGGTAGAACCCAAAATGTAGAGGTAAAGCCCAACATCTAGAGATAAAGCCAGATATATAGATCTAAACCCCAAAATCTAGAGGTGAAGCCCAATATCTAGACGTAAAGCCCAAAATCTAGATGTAAAGCCAAAATTCTAGATCTAAAACCCAAAATATAGATGTAAAGCCCAACTTCTAAATCTAAAACCCAAAATCTATAGGTAAAGCCCAATATCAAGACGTCAAGCCCAAAATCTAGATGTAAAGCCCAACTTCTTGATCTAAAGCCCAAAATCTTGATGTAAAGCCCAAATTCTAGATCTAACGCCCAAAATCTAGAGATAAAGACCAATATCTAGAGGTAAAACCCAACATCTAGAGGTAAAGCCAGATATCTAAGGTAAAGCCCAACATCTAGAGGAAAAGCAAAATATATAGATTTGAAACCCAACTCCGAGAGTTAAAGTTCAAAATCTAGAGATAAACACCAATACCTAGAGTTAGAGCCCAAAATCTAGAGATAAAGCCCAACATCTAGAGATAAAGCCAGATATATAGATTTAAAATCCAAAATCTGGAGGTAAAGCCCAACATCTAGAGCTAAAGCCCCAAATCTAGATGTAAAGCCCAATTGCTAGATCGAAAGCCAAATACTCTAGAGGTAAAGCCCAACATGTAGAGGTAAAGACTAAGATCTAGAGGTGAATTCCAATATCTAGTGTTAAAGCCCGACACCTACAGTTAAAGCCAAACATCTAGATGTAAAACCCAACTTCTAGAGGTAAAGCCGAATATCTAGAGTTAAAGCGCATCCTTTAGAGTAAAGCCCAAAATCTAGAGTTAAAGCCCAACATCTAGAGGGAAAGCCCAGAAGTCTAGATGTAAAGCCTAACATCTAGAGGTGAATTCCAAAATCAAGTGTTAAGGCCTGACATCTACAGTTAAATCCAACCATATAGATATAACCCCCAACTTCTAGAGGTAAGGCCCAAAATCTAGAGGTAAAGCCCAACAGCTAGAGTTAAAGCCGAACGTCTTGAGGTAAAGCCCAAAGTCTAGAGTTAAAGCCCAACTTCTAGAGGTAAAGCCCAACATCTAGACGTAAAGCCAGATATCTGACGGTAAAGCCCAACATCTAGAGGAAAAGCCAAATATATAGATTTCAAACCCAACTCCCAGAGTTAAAGTCCAAAATCTAGAGGTAAACACCAATACCTAGAGTTAGAGCCCAACATCTAGAGGAAAAGCCAAATATATAGATTTAAAACCCAAAATCTAGAGATAAAGCCGAACATCTAAATGTAAAGCAAAACATCTAGATGTAATCCAAACATCTAGAGGTAAAGCCTAACATCTAGAGGTGAAGCACAACATATAAAGGTGTAACATAACATCTAGAGATAAAGACCAACATCTAAATGTAAAGCAAACCATCTAGAAGTAAAACCCTACATCTAGAGGTAAAGTCCAATAGCTAGACCTAAAGACCAACCTCTAGAGGTAAAACCCAACATCTAGTGGTAAAGCCCAACGTCTGGAGGTAAAGCCCAGATTCTAGAGAGAAGCCAAAAATCCAGATGGAAAACCCAAAATCTAGAGGTAAAGCCCAACATCTACAGGTAAATCCAGATATCTAGGGGTAAAGCCCAACATCTAGAGGAAAAGCCAAATATATAGATATAAAACCCAAAATCTAGAGGTAAAGCCCAATATCTAGACGTAAAGCCCAAAATCTAGATGAAAAGCACAACTTCTAGATCTAAAGCCCAACATCTAGAGGTAAAGACCAATAGCTAGAGGTAAAACCCAACATCTAGAGGTAAAGCCAGATATCTAGAGGTAAAGCCCAACGTCTGGAGATAAAGCCCATCATCTAGTCCTACAGCCCAATGTCTGCAGGTAAAGCCCAACTTACAGAGGTGAAGGCAAACATCTAGATGTAAAGCCCAACATCTAGAGGAAAAGCCAAATATATATAGATTTAAAACCCAAAATCTAGAGGTAAAGCCCAACATCTAGAGGTAAAGCCAGATATCTAGGGGTAAAGGCCAACATCTAGAGGAAAAGCCAAATATATAGATTTAAAACCCAAAATCTAGAATTAAAGCCCAATATCAAGACGTAAAGCCCAAAATCTAGATGTAAAGCCCAACTTCTTGATCTAAAGCCCAAAATATAAATGTAAAGCCCAACTTCTAAATCTAAAGGCCAACATCTAGAGGTAAAGACCAATATCTAGAGGTAAAAACCAACATCTAGAGGTAAAGCCAGATATCTAGAGGTAAAGCCCAACATCTAGAGGAAAAGCAAAATATATAGATTTCAAACCCAAATTCTAGAGTTAAATCCCAACATCTAGAGTTAAATCCCAAAGTCTAGATGTAAAGCTCAACTTCCAGATTTAAAGTAAAAAATCTAAATGTAAATACCAATACCTAGAGGTAGAACCCAAAATGTAGAGGTAAAGCCCAACATCTAGAGATAAAGCCAGATATATAGATCTAAACCCCAAAATCTAGAGGTGAAGCCCAATATCTAGACGTAAAGCCCAAAATCTAGATGTAAAGCCAAAATTCTAGATCTAAAACCCAAAATATAGATGTAAAGCCCAACTTCTAAATCTAAAACCCAAAATCTAGAGGTAAAGCCCAATATCAAGACGTCAAGCCCAAAATCTAGATGTAAAGCCCAACTTCTTGATCTAAAGCCCAAAATCTTGATGTAAAGCCCAAATTCTAGATCTAACGCCCAAAATCTAGAGATAAAGACCAATATCTAGAGGTAAAACCCAACATCTAGAGGTAAAGCCAGATATCTAGAGGTAAAGCCCAACGTCTGGAGATAAAGCCCATCATCTAGTCCTACAGCCCAATGTCTGCAGGTAAAGCCCAACTTACAGAGGTGAAGGCAAACATCTAGATGTAAAACCCCAAATCTAGAGGTAAAGCCCAACATCTAGAGGAAAAGCCAAATATATATAGATTTAAAACCCAAAATCTAGAGGTAAAGCCCAACATCTAGAGGTAAAGCCAGATATCTAGGGGTAAAGGCCAACATCTAGAGGAAAAGCCAAATATATAGATTTAAAACCCAAAATCTAGAATTAAAGCCCAATATCAAGACGTAAAGCCCAAAATCTAGATGTAAAGCCCAACTTCTTGATCTAAAGCCCAAAATATAAATGTAAAGCCCAACTTCTAAATCTAAAGCCCAACATCTAGAGGTAAAGCCCAATATTTAGAGTTTAAGCGCATCATTTAGAGGTAAAGCCAGATAACTAGAGGTAAAGCCCAACGTCTGGAGGTAAAGCCCATCATCTAGTCCTACAGCCCAATGTCTGCAGGTAAAGCCCAACTTACAGAGGTGAAGGCAAACATCTAGATTTAAAACCCAAAATCTAGAGGTAAAGACCAACATCTAGAGGAAAAGCCAAATATATAGATTTAAAACCCAAAATCTAGAGGTAAAGCCCAATATCTAGACCTAAAGCCCAAAATCTAGATGTAAAGCCCAGCTTCTAGATCTAAAGCCCAAAACCTAGATGTAAAGCCCAAATTCTAGATCTAACACCCAAAATCTAGAGGTAAAGACCAATATCTAGAGGTAAAAACCAACATCTAGAGGTAAAGCCAGATATCTAGAGGTAAAGCCCAACATCTAGAGGAAAAGCAAAATATATAGATTTCAAACCCAAATTCTAGAGTTAAATCCCAACATCTAGAGTTAAATCCCAAAGTCTAGATGTAAAGCTCAACTTCCAGATTTAAAGTCAAAAATCTAAATGTAAATACCAATACCTAGAGGTAGAACCCAAAATGTAGAGGTAAAGCCCAACATCTAGAGATAAAGCCAGATATATAGATCTAAACCCCAAAATCTAGAGGTGAAGCCCAATATCTAGACGTAAAGCCCAAAATCTAGATGTAAAGCCAAAATTCTAGATCTAAAACCCAAAATATAGATGTAAAGCCCAACTTCTAAATCTAAAACCCAAAATCTAGAGGTAAAGCCCAACTTCTTGATCTAAAGCCCAAAATCTTGATGTAAAGCCCAAATTCTAGATCTAACGCCCAAAATCTAGAGATAAAGACCAATATCTAGAGGTAAAACCCAACATCTAGAGGTAAAGCCAGATATCTAAGGTAAAGCCCAACATCTAGAGGAAAAGCAAAATATATAGATTTCAAACCCAACTCCCAGAGTTAAAGTTCAAAATCTAGAGGTAAACACCAATACCTAGAGTTAGAGCCCAAAATCTAGAGATAAAGCCCAACATCTAGAGATAAAGCCAGATATATAGATTTAAAATCCAAAATCTGGAGGTAAAGCCCAACATCTAGAGCTAAAGCCCCAAATCTAGATGTAAATCCCAATTGCTAGATCTAAATCCAAATACTCTAGAGGTAAAGCCCAACATGTAGAGGTAAAGACTAAGATCTAGAGGTGAATTCCAATATCTAGTGTTAAAGGCCGACACCTACAGTTAAAGCCAAACATCTAGATGTAAAACCCAACTTCTAGAGGTAAAGCCGAATATCTAGAGTTAAAGCGCATCCTTTAGAGTAAAGCCCAAAATCTAGAGTTAAAGCCCAACATCTAGAGGGAAAGCCCAGAATCTAGATGTAAAGACTAACATCTAGAGGTGAATTCCAAAATCAAGTGTTAAGGCCTGACATCTACAGTTAAATCCAACCATATAGATATAACCCCCAACTTCTAGAGGTAAGGCCCAAAATCTAGAGGGAAAGCCAACAGCTAGAGTTAAAGCCGAACGTCTTGAGGTAAAGCCCAAAGTCTAGAGTTAAAGCCCAACTTCTAGAGGTAAAGCCCAACTTCCAGAGTTAAAGTCCAAAATCTAGAGGTAAACACCAATACCTAGAGTTAGAGCCCAAAATCTAGAGATATGCCAAATATATAGATTTAAAACCCAAAATCTAGAGATAAAGCCGAACATCTAAATGTAAAGCAAAACATCTAGATGTAATCCAAACATCTAGAGGTAAAGCCTAACATCTAGAGGTGAAGCACAACATATAAAGGTATAACATAACATCTAGAGATAAAGACCAACATCTAAATGTAAAGCAAACCATGTAGATGTAAAACCCTACATCTAGAGGTAAAGTCCAATAGCTAGACCTAAAGACCAACCTCTAGAGGTAAAACCCAACATCTAGTGGTAAAGCCCAACGTCTGGAGGTAAAGCCCAGATTCTAGAGAGAAGCCAAAAATCCAGATGGAAAACCCAAAATCTAGAGGTAAAGCCCAACATCTACAGGTAAATCCAGATATCTAGGGGTAAAGCCCAACATCTAGAGGAAAAGCCAAATATATAGATATAAAACCCAAAATCTAGAGGTAAAGCCCAATATCTAGACGTAAAGCCCAAAATCTAGATGAAAAGCACAACTTCTAGATCTAAAGCCCAACATCTAGAGGTAAAGACCAATAGCTAGAGGTAAAACCCAACATCTAGAGGTAAAGCCAGATATCTAGAGGTAAAGACCAACGTCTGGAGGTAAAGCCCATCATCTAGTCCTACAGCCCAATGTCTGCAGGTAAAGCCCAACTTACAGAGGTGAAGGCAAACATCTAGATGTAAAACCCCAAATCTAGAGGTAAAGCCCAACATCTAGAGGAAAAGCCAAATATATATAGATTTAAAACCCAAAATCTAGAGGTAAAGCCCAACATCTAGAGGTAAAGCCAGATATCTAGGGGTAAAGGCCAACATCTAGAGGAAAAGCCAAATATATAGATTTAAAACCCAAAATCTAGAATTAAAGCCCAATATCAAGACGTAAAGCCCAAAATCTAGATGTAAAGCCCAACTTCTTGATCTAAAGCCCAAAATATAAATGTAAAGCCCAACTTCTAAATCTAAAGCCCAACATCTAGAGGTAAAGCCCAATATTTAGAGTTTAAGCGCATCATTTAGAGGTAAAGCCAGATAACTAGAGGTAAAGCCCAACGTCTGGAGGTAAAGCCCATCATCTAGTCCTACAGCCCAATGTCTGCAGGTAAAGCCCAACTTACAGAGGTGAAGGCAAACATCTAGATTTAAAACCCAAAATCTAGAGGTAAAGACCAACATCTAGAGGAAAAGCCAAATATATAGATTTAAAACCCAAAATCTAGAGGTAAAGCCCAATATCTAGACCTAAAGCCCAAAATCTAGATGTAAAGCCCAGCTTCTAGATCTAAAGCCCAAAACCTAGATGTAAAGCCCAAATTCTAGATCTAACACCCAAAATCTAGAGGTAAAGACCAATATCTAGAGGTAAAAACCAACATCTAGAGGTAAAGCCAGATATCTAGAGGTAAAGCCCAACATCTAGAGGAAAAGCAAAATATATAGATTTCAAACCCAAATTCTAGAGTTAAATCCCAACATCTAGAGTTAAATCCCAAAGTCTAGATGTAAAGCTCAACTTCCAGATTTAAAGTCAAAAATCTAAATGTAAATACCAATACCTAGAGGTAGAACCCAAAATGTAGAGGTAAAGCCCAACATCTAGAGATAAAGCCAGATATATAGATCTAAACCCCAAAATCTAGAGGTGAAGCCCAATATCTAGACGTAAAGCCCAAAATCTAGATGTAAAGCCAAAATTCTATATCTAAAACCCAAAATATAGATGTAAAGCCCAACTTCTAAATCTAAAACCCAAAATCTAGAGGTAAAGCCCAATATCAAGACGTCAAGCCCAAAATCTAGACGTAAAGCCCAACTTCTTGATCTAAAGCCCAAAATCTTGATGTAAAGCCCAAATTCTAGATCTAACGCCCAAAATCTAGAGATAAAGACCAATATCTAGAGGTAAAACCCAACATCTAGAGGTAAAGCCAGATATCTAAGGTAAAGCCCAACATCTAGAGGAAAAGCAAAATATATAGATTTCAAACCCAACTCCCAGAGTTAAAGTTCAAAATCTAGAGGTAAACACCAATACCTAGAGTTAGAGCCCAAAATCTAGAGATAAAGCCCAACATCTAGAGATAAAGCCAGATATATAGATTTAAAATCCAAAATCTGGAGGTAAAGCCCAACATCTAGAGCTAAAGCCCCAAATCTAGATGTAAAGCCCAATTGCTAGATCGAAAGCCAAATACTCTAGAGGTAAAGCCCAACATGTAGAGGTAAAGACTAAGATCTAGAGGTGAATTCCAATATCTAGTGTTAAAGGCCGACACCTATAGTTAAAGCCAAACATCTAGATGTAAAACCCAACTTCTAGAGGTAAAGCCGAATATCTAGAGTTAAAGCGCATCCTTTAGAGTAAAGCCCAAAATCTAGAGTTAAAGCCCAACATCTAGAGGGAAAGCCCAGAATCTAGATGTAAAGCCTAACATCTAGAGGTGAATTCCAAAATCAAGTGTTAAGGCCTGACATCTACAGTTAAATCCAACCATATAGATATAACCCCCAACTTCTAGAGGTAAGGCCCAAAATCTAGAGGTAAAGCCCAACAGCTAGAGTTAAAGCCGAACGTCTTGAGGTAAAGCCCAACATCTAGACGTAAAGCCAGATATCTGACGGTAAAGCCCAACATCTAGAGGAAAAGCCAAATATATAGATTTCAAACCCAACTCCCAGAGTTAAAGTCCAAAATCTAGAGGTAAACACCAATACCTAGAGTTAGAGCCCAAAATCTAGAGATATGCCAAATATATAGATTTAAAACCCAAAATCTAGAGATAAAGCCGAACATCTAAATGTAAAGCAAAACATCTAGATGTAATCCAAACATCTAGAGGTAAAGCCTAACATCTAGAGGTGAAGCACAACATATAAAGGTATAACATAACATCTAGAGATAAAGACCAACATCTAAATGTAAAGCAAACCATCTAGAAGTAAAACCCTACATCTAGAGGTAAAGTCCAATAGCTAGACCTAAAGACCAACCTCTAGAGGTAAAACCCAACATCTAGTGGTAAAGCCCAACGTCTGGAGGTAAAGCCCAGATTCTAGAGAGAAGCCAAAAATCCAGATGGAAAACCCAAAATCTAGAGGTAAAGCCCAACATCTACAGGTAAATCCAGATATCTAGGGGTAAAGCCCAACATCTAGAGGAAAAGCCAAATATATCGATATAAAACCCAAAATCTAGAGGTAAAGCCCAATATCTAGACGTAAAGCCCAAAATCTAGATGAAAAGCACAACTTCTAGATCTAAAGCCCAACATCTAGAGGTAAAGACCAATAGCTAGAGGTAAAACCCAACATCTAGAGGTAAAGCCAGATATCTAGAGGTAAAGCCCAACGTCTGGAGGTAAAGCCCATCATCTAGTCCTACAGCCCAATGTCTGCAGGTAAAGCCCAACTTACAGAGGTGAAGGCAAACATCTAGATGTAAAACCCCAAATCGAGAGGTAAAGCCCAACATCTAGAGGAAAAGCCAAATATATATAGATTTAAAACCCAAAATCTAGAGGTAAAGCCCAACATCTAGAGGTAAAGCCAGATATCTAGGGGTAAAGGCCAACATCTAGAGGAAAAGCCAAATATATAGATTTAAAACCCAAAATCTAGAATTAAAGCCCAATATCAAGACGTAAAGCCCAAAATCTAGATGTAAAGCCCAACTTCTTGATCTAAAGCCCAAAATATAAATGTAAAGCCCAACTTCTAAATCTAAAGCCCAACATCTAGAGGTAAAGCCCAATATTTAGAGTTTAAGCGCATCATTTAGAGGTAAAGCCAGATAACTAGAGGTAAAGCCCAACGTCTGGAGGTAAAGCCCATCATCTAGTCCTACAGCCCAATGTCTGCAGGTAAAGCCCAACTTACAGAGGTGAAGGCAAACATCTAGATTTAAAACCCAAAATCTAGAGGTAAAGACCAACATCTAGAGGAAAAGCCAAATATATAGATTTAAAACCCAAAATCTAGAGGTAAAGCCCAATATCTAGACCTAAAGCCCAAAATCTAGATGTAAAGCCCAGCTTCTAGATCTAAAGCCCAAAACCTAGATGTAAAGTCCAAATTCTAGATCTAACGCCCAAAATCTAGAGATAAAGACCAATATCTAGAGGTAAAACCCAACATCTAGAGGTAAAGCCAGATATCTAGAGGTAAAGCCCAACATCTAGAGGAAAAGCAAAATATATAGATTTCAAACCCAAATTCTAGAGTTCAATCCCAACATCTAGAGGTAAAGCCCAAAGTCTAGATGTAAAGCTCAACTTCCAGATTTAAAGTCAAAAATCTAAATGTAAATACCAATACCTAGAGGTAGAACCCAAAATGTAGAGGTAAAGCCCAACATCTAGAGATAAAGCCAGATATATAGATCTAAACCCCAAAATCTAGAGGTGAAGCCCAATATCTAGACGTAAAGCCCAAAATCTAGATGTAAAGCCCAACTTCTAGATCTAAAGCCCAAAATATAGCTGTAAAGCCCAACTTCTAAATCTAAAGCCCAACATCTAGAGGTAAGGCCCAATATTTAGTGTTTAAGCGCATCATTTAGAGGTAAAGCCCAAAATCTAGATGTAAAGCCCACTTCTAGAGGTAAAGCCCATCATCTAGTCCTACAGCCCAATGTCTGCAGGTAAAGTCCAACTTACAGAGGTGAAGGCAAACATCTAGATGTAAAACCCAAAATCCAGAGGTAAAGCCCAACATCTAGAGGAAAAGCACATATATAGATTTAAAACCCAAAATCTAGAGGTAAAGACCAATATCTAGAGGTAAAACCCAACATCTAGAGGTAAAGCCAGATATCTAGAGGTAAAGCCCAACATCTAGAGGAAAAGCAAAATATATAGATTTCAAACCCAAATTCTAGAGTTCAATCCCAACATCTAGAGGTAAAGCCCAACTTCCAGAGTTAAAGTCCAAAATCTAGAGGTAAACACCAATACCTAGAGTTAGAGCCCAAAATCTAGAGATAAAGCCCAACATCTAGAGATAAAGCCAGATATATAGATTTAAAATCCAAAATCTGGAGGTAAAGCCCAACATCTAGAGCTAAAGCCCCAAATCTAGATGTAAAGCCCAATTGCTAGATCTAAAGCCAAATACTCTAGAGGTAAAGCCCAACATGTAGAGGTAAAGACTAAGATCTAGAGGTGAATTCCAATATCTAGTGTTGAAGCCTGACACCTACAGTTAAAGCCAAACATCTAGATGTACAACCCAACTTCTAGAGGTAAAGCCGAATATCTAGAGTTAAAGCGCATCCTTTAGAGTAAAGCCCAAAATCTAGAGTTAAAGCCCAACTTCTAGAGGGAAAGCCCAGAATCTAGATGTAAAGCCTAACATCTAGAGGTGAATTCCAAAATCAAGTGTTAAGGCCTGACATCTACAGTTAAATCCAACCATATAGATATAACCCCCAACTTCTAGAGGTAAGGCCCAAAATCTAGAGGTAAAGCCCAACAGCTGGAGTTAAAGCCGAACGTCTTGAGGTAAAGCCCAAAGTCTAGAGTTAAAGCCCAACTTCTAGAGGTAAAGCCCAACATCTAGACGTAAAGCCAGATATCTGACGGTAAAGCCCAACATCTAGAGGAAAAGCCAAATATATAGATTTAAAACCCAAAATCTAGAGATAAAGCCGAACATCTAAATGTAAAGCAAAACATCTAGATGTAAAACCCAACATCTAGAGATAAAGACCAACATCTAAATGTAAAGCAAAACATCTAGATGTAAAACCCTACATCTAGAGGTAAAGTCCAATAGCTAGACCTAAAGACCAACATCTAGAGGTAAAACCCAACATCTAGTGGTAAAGCCCAACGTCTGGAGGTAAAGCCCAGATTCTAGAGAGAAGCCAAAAATCCAGATGGAAAACCCAAAATCTAGAGGTAAAGCCCAACATCTACAGGTAAATCCAGATATCTAGGGGTAAAGCCCAACATCTAGAGGAAAAGCCAAATATATAGATATAAAACCCAAAATCTAGAGGTAAAGCCCAATATCTAGATGTAAAGCCCAAAATCTAGATGAAAAGCACAACTTCTAGATCTAAAGCCCAACATCTAGAGGTAAAGACCAATAGCTAGAGGTAAAACCCAACATCTAGAGGTAAAGCCAGATATCTAGAGGTAAAGCCCAACGTCTGGAGGTAAAGCCCATCATCTAGTCCTACAGCCCAATGTCTGCAGGTAAAGCCCAACTTACAGAGGTGAAGGCAAACATCTAGATGTAAAACCCCAAATCTAGAGGTAAAGCCCAACATCTAGAGGAAAAGCCAAATTTATATAGATTTAAAACCCAAAATCTAGAGGTAAAGCCCAATATCAAGACGTAAAGCCCAAAATCTAGATGTAAAGCCCAAATTCAAGATCTAACGCCCAAAATCTAGAGATAAAGACCAATATCTAGAGGTAAAACCCAACATCTAGAGGTAAAGCCAGATATCTAGAGGTAAAGCCCAACATCTAGAGGAAAAGCAAAATATATAGATTTCAAACCCAAAATCTAGAATTCAATCCCAACATCTAGAGGTAAAGCCCAACTTCCAGAGTTAAAGTCCAAAATCTAGAGGTAAACACCTAGAGTTAGAGCCCAAAATCTAGAGATAAAGCCCAACATCTAGAGATAAAGCAAGATATATAGATTTAAAATCCAAAATCTGGAGGTAAAGCCCAACATCTAGAGCTAAAGCCAAATACTCTAGAGGTAAAGCCCACATGTAGAATTAAGGACTAAGATCTAGAGGTGAATTCCAATATCTAGTGTTAAAGCCCGACACCTACATTTAAAGACAAATATCTAGATGTACAACCCAGCTTCTAGAGGTAAAGCCCAACATCTAGAGGAAAAGCCAAATATATAGATTTAAAACACAAAATCTAGAGGTAAAGCCCAATATCTAGACGTAAAGCCCAAAATCTAGATGAAAAGCCCAACTTCTAGATCTAAAGCCCAAAATATAGATGTAAAGCCCAACTTCTAAATCTAAAGTCCAACATCTAGAGGTAAAGCCCAACATTTAGAGTTTAAGCGCATCATTTAGAGGTAAAGCCCAAAATCTACATGTAAAGCCCAACTTCTAGAGGTAAAGCCCATCATCTAGTCCTACAGCCCAATGTCTGCAGGTAAAGCCCAACTTACAGAGGTGAAGGCAAACATCTAGATGTAAAACCCAAAATCTAGAGGTATAACCCAACATCAAGAGATAAAGACCAACATCTAAATGTAAAGCAAAACATCTAGATGTAAAACCCTACATCTAAAGGTAAAGTCCAATAGCTAGACCTAAAGACCAACATCTAGAGGTAAAACCCAACATCTAGAGGTAAAGCCAGATATCTAGAGGTAAAGCCCAACATCTAGAGGAAAAGCAAAATATATAGATTTCAAACCCAAATTCTAGAGTTCAATCCCAACATCTAGAGGTAAAGCCCAACTTCCAGAGTTAAAGTCCAAAATCTAGAGGTAAACACCAATACCTAGAGTTAGAGCCCAAAATCTAGAGATAAAGCCCAACATCTAGAGATAAAGCCAGATATATAGATTTAAAATCCAAAATCTGGAGGTAAAGCCCAACATCTAGAGCTAAAGCCCCAAATCTAGATGTAAAGCCCAATTGCTAGATCTAAAGCCAAATACTCTAGAGGTAAAGCCCAACATGTAGAGGTAAAGACTAAGATCTAGAGGTGAATTCCAATATCTAGTGTTAAAGGCCGACACCTACAGTTAAAGCCAAACATCTAGATGTAAAACCCAACTTCTAGAGGTAAAGCCGAATATCTAGAGTTAAAGCGCATCCTTTAGAGTAAAGCCCAAAATCTAGAGTTAAAGCCCAACATCTAGAGGGAAAGCCCAGAATCTAGATGTAAAGCCTAACATCTAGAGGTGAATTCCAAAATCAAGTGTTAAGGCCTGACATCTACAGTTAAATCCAACCATATAGATATAACCCCCAACTTCTAGAGGTAAGGCCCAAAATCTAGAGGTAAAGCCCAACAGCTGGAGTTAAAGCTGAACGTCTTGAGGTAAAGTCCAAAGTCTAGAGTTAAAGCCCAACTTCTAGAGGTAAAGCCCAACATCTAGACGTAAAGCCAGATATCTGACGGTAAAGCCCAACATCTAGAGGAAAAGCCAAATATATAGATTTAAAACCCAAAATCTAGAGATAAAGCCGAACATCTAAATGTAAAGCAAAACATCTAGATGTAATCCAAACATCTAGAGGTAAAGCCTAACATCTAGAGGTGAAGCACAACATATAGAGGTATAACCCAACATCAAGAGATAAAGACCAACATCTAAATGTAAAGCAAAACATCTAGATGTAAAACCCTACATCTAGAGGTAAAGTCCAATAGCTAGACCTAAAGACCAACATCTAGAGGTAAAACCCAACATCTAGTGGTAAAGCCCAACGTCTGGAGGTAAAGCCCAGATTCTAGAGAGAAGCCAAAAATCCAGATGGAAAACCCAAAATCTAGAGGTAAAGCCCAACATCTACAGGTAAATCCAGATATCTAGGGGTAAAGCCCAACATCTAGATGAAAAGCCAAATATATATCTATTTAAAACCCAAAATCTAGAGGTAAAGCCCAACATCTAGAGGTAAAGCCAGATATCTAGGGGTAAAGGCCAACATCTAGAGGAAAAGCCAAATATATAGATTTAAAACCCAAAATCTAGAGGTAAAGCCCAATATCTAGACCTAAAGCCCAAAATCTAGATGTAAAGCCCAGCTTCTTGATCTAAAGCCCAAAATCTAGATGTAAAGCACAACTTCTAGATCTAAAGCCCAACATCTAGAGGTAAAGACGAATATCTAGAGGTAAAACCCAACATCTAGAGGTAAAGCCAGATATCTAGAGGTAAAGACCAACATCTAGAGGAAAAGCAAAATATATAGATTTCAAACCCAAATTCTAGAGTTCAATCCCAACATCTAGAGGTAAATCCCAAAGTCTAGATGTAAAGCTCAACTTCCAGATTTAAAGTCAAAAATCTAAATGTGAATACCAATACCTAGAGATAGAGCCCAAAATGTAGAGGTAAAGCCCAACATCTAGAGATAAAGCCAGATATATAGATCTAAACCCCGAAATGTAGAGGTGAAGCCCAATATCTAGACGTAAAGCCCAAAATATAGCTGTAAAGCCCAACTTCTAAATCTAAAGCCCAACATCTAGAGGTAAGGCCCAATATTTAGTGTTTAAGCACATCATTTAGAGGTAAAGCCCAAAATCTAGATGTAAAGCCCAACTTCTAGAGGTAAAGCCCATCATCTAGTCCTACAGCCCAATGTCTGCAGGTAAAGTCCAACTTACAGAGGTGAAGGCAAACATCTAGATGTAAAACCCAAAATCCAGAGGTAAAGCCCAACATCTAGAGGAAAAGCCAAATATATAGATTTAAAACCCAGAATCTAGAGGTAAAGCCCAATATCTAGACGTAAAGCCCAAAATCTAGATGTAAAGCCCAACTTCTAGATCTAAAGCAAAAATCTAGATATAAAGCCCAAATTCTAGATCTAACACCCAAAATCTAGAGGTAAAGACCAATATCTAGAGGTAAAACCCAACATCTAGAGGTAAAGCCAGATATCTAGAGGTAAAGCCGAACATCTAGAGGAAAAGCAAAATATATAGATTTCAAACCCAAATTCTAGAGTTCAATCCCAACATCTAGAGGTAAAGCCCAACTTCCAGAGTTAAAGTCCGAAATCTAGAGGTAAACACCAATACCTAGAGTTAGAGCCCAAAATCTAGAGATAAAGCCCAACATCTAGAGATAAAGCCAGATATATAGATTTAAAATCCACAATCTGGAGGTAAAGCCCAACATCTAGAGCTAAAGCCCCAATTCTAGATGTAAAGCCCAATTGCTAGATCTAAAGCCAAATACTCTAGAGGTAAAGCCCAACATGTAGAGGTAAAGACTAAGATCTAGAGGTGAATTCCAATATCTAGTGTTAAAGGCCGACACCTACATTTAAAGCCAAACATCTAGATGTACAACCCAACTTATAGAGGTAAAGCCGAATATCTAGAGTTAAAGCGCATCCTTTAGAGTAAAGCCCAAAATCTAGATTTAAAGCCCAATATCTAGAGGGAAAGCCCAGAATCTAGATGTAAAGCCTAACATCTAGAGGTGAATTCCAAAATCAAGTGTTAAGGCCTGACATCTACAGTTAAATCCAACCATATAGATATAACCCCCAACTTCTAGAGGTAAGGCCCAAAATCTAGAGGTAAAGCCCAACAGCTGGAGTTAAAGCCGAACGTCTTGAGGTAAAGCCCAAAGTCTAGAGTTAAAGCCCAACTTCTAGAGGTAAAGCCCAACATCTAGAGGTAAAGCCAGATATCTGACGGTAAAGCCCAACATCTAGAGGAAAAGCCAAATATATAGATTTAAAACCCAAAATCTAGAGATAAAGCCGAACATCTAAATGTAAAGCAAAACATCTAGATGTAATCCAAACATCTAGAGGTAAAGCCTAACATCTAGAGGTGAAGCACAACATATAGAGGTATAACCCAACATCAAGAGATAAAGACCAACATCTAAATGTAAAGCAAAACATCTAGATGTAAACCCCTACATCTAGAGGTAAAGTCCAATGTCTAGACCTAAAGACCAACATCTAGAGGTAAAACCCAACATCTAGTGGTAAAGCCCAACGTCTGGAGGTAAAGCCCAGATTCTAGAGAGAAGCCATAAATCCAGATGGAAAACCCAAAATCTAGAGGTAAAGCCCAACATCTACAGGTAAATCCAGATATCTAGGGGTAAAGCCCAACATCTAGAGGAAAAGCCAAATATATAGATATAAAACCCAAAATCTAGAGGTAAAGCCAAATATCTAGACGTAAAGCCCAAAATCTAGATGAAAAGCACAACTTCTAGATCTAAAGCCCAACATCTAGAGGTAAATACCAATAGCTAGAGGTAAAACCCAACATCTAGAGGTAAAGCCAGATATCTAGAGGTAAAGCCCAACGTCTGGAGGTAAAGCCCATCATCTAGTCCTACAGCCCAATGTCTGCAGGTAAAGCCCAACTTACAGAGGTGAAGGCAAACATCTAGATGTAAAACCCCAAATCTAGAGGTAAAGCCCAACATCTAGAGGAAAAGCCAAATATATATATATTTAAAACCCAAAATCTAGAGGTAAAGCCCAACATCTAGAGGTAAAGCCAGATATCTAGGGGTAAAGGCCAACATCTAGAGGAAAAGCCAAATATATAGATTTAAAACCCAAAATCTAAAGCCCAATATCAAGACGTAAATGCCAAAATCTAGATGTAAAGCCCAGATTCTTGATCTAAAGCCCAAAATCTAGATGTAAAGCACAACTTCTAGATCTAAAGCCCAACATCTAGAGGTAAAGACCAATATCTAGAGGTAAAACCCAACATCTAGAGGTAAAGCCAGATATCTAGAGGTAAAGCCCAACATCTAGAGGAAAAGCAAAATATATAGTTTTCAAACCCAAATTCTAGAGTTCAATCCCAACATCTAGACGTAAAGCCCAAAATCTAGATGCAAAGCCCAACTTCTAGAGGTAAAGCCCATCATCTAGTCCTACAGCCCAATGTCTGCAGGTAAAGCCCAACTTACAGAGGTGAAGGCAAACATCTAGATGTAAAACCCAAAATCTAGAGGTAAAGCCCAACATCTAGAGGAAAAGCCAAATATATAGATTTAAAACCCAAAATATAGAGGTAAAGCCCAATATCTAGACCTAAAGCCCCAAATCTATATGTAAAGCCCAAATTCTAGATCTAACACCCAAAATCTAGAGATAAAGACCAATATCTAGAGGTAAAACCCAACATCTAGAGGTAAAGCCAGATATCTAAGGTAAAGCCCAACATCTAGAGGAAAAGCAAAATATATAGATTTCAAACCCAAATTCTAGAGTTCAATCCCAACATCTAGAGGTAAAGCCCAACTTCCAGAGTTAAAGTCCAAAATCTAGAGGTAAACACCAATACCTAGAGTTAGAGCCCAAAATCTAGAGATAAAGCCCAACATCTAGAGATAAAGCCAGATATATAGATTTAAAATCCACAATCTGGAGGTAAAGCCCAACATCTAGAGCTAAAGCCCCAATTCTAGATGTAAAGCCCAATTGCTAGATCTAAAGCCAAATACTCTAGAGGTAAAGCCCAACATGTAGAGGTAAAGACTAAGATCTAGAGGTGAATTCCAATATCTAGTGTTAAAGGCCGACACCTACAGTTAAAGCCAAACATCTAGATGTACAACCCAACTTCTAGACGTAAAGCCGAATATCTAGAGTTAAAGCGCATCCTTTAGAGTAAAGCCCAAAATCTAGATTTAAAGCCCAACATCTAGAGGGAAAGCCCAGAATCTAGATGTAAAGCCTAACATCTAGAGGTGAATTCCGAAATCAAGTGTTAAGGCCTGACATCTACAGTTAAATCCAACCATATAGATATAACCCCCAACTTCTAGAGGTAAGGCCCAAAATCTAGAGGTAAAGCCCAACAGCTGGAGTTAAAGCCGAACGTCTTGAGGTAAAGCCCAAAGTCTAGAGTTAAAGCCCAACTTCTAGAGGTAAAGCCCAACATCTAGACGTAAAGCCGGATATCTGACGGTAAAGCCCAACATCTAGAGGAAAAGCCAAATATATAGATTTAAAACCCAAAATCTAGAGATAAAGCCGAACATCTAAATGTAAAGCAAAACATCTAGATGTAATCCAAACATCTAGAGGTAAAGCCTAACATCTAGAGGTGAAGCACAACATATAGAGGTATAACCCAACATCAAGAGATAAAGACCAACATCTAAATGTAAAGCAAAACATCTAGATGTAAAACCCTACATCTAGAGGTAAAGTCCAATATCTAGACCTAAAGACCAACATCTAGAGGTAAAACCCAACATCTAGTGGTAAAGCCCAACGTCTGGAGGTAAAGCCCAGATTCTAGAGAGAAGCCAAAAATCCAGATGGAAAACCCAAAAACTAGAGGTAAAGCCCAACATCTACAGGTAAATCCAGATATCTAGGGGTAAAGGCCAACATCTAGAGGAAAAGCCAAATATATCGATATAAAACCCAAAATCTAGAGGTAAAGCCCAATATCTAGACGTAAAGCCCAAAATCTAGATGAAAAGCACAACTTCTAGATCTAAAGCCCAACATCTAGAGGTAAATACCAATAGCTAGAGGTAAAACCCAACATCTAGAGGTAAAGCCAGATATCTAGAGGTAAAGCCCAACGTCTGGAGGTAAAGCCCATCATCTAGTCCTACAGCCCAATGTCTGCAGGTAAAGCCCAACTTACAGAGGTGAAGGCAAACATCTAGATGTAAAACCCCAAATCGAGAGGTAAAGCCCAACATCTAGAGGAAAAGCCAAATATATATATATTTAAAACCCAAAATCTAGAGGTAAAGCCCAACATCTAGAGGTAAAGCCAGATATCTAGGGGTAAAGGCCAACATCTAGAGGAAAAGCCAAATATATAGATTTAAAACCCAAAATCTAGAGGTAAAGCCCAATATCAAGACGTAAAGGCCAAAATCTAGATGTAAAGCCCAACTTCTTGATCTAAAGCCCAAAATCTAGATGTAAAGCACAACTTCTAGATCTAAAGCCCAACATCTAGAGGTAAAGACCAATATCTAGAGGTAAAACCCAACATCTAGAGGTAAAGCCAGATATCTAGAGGTAAAGCCCAACATCTAGAGGAAAAGCAAAATATATAGATTTCAAACCCAAATTCTAGAGTTCAATCCCAACATCTAGAGGTAAATCCCAAAGTCTAGATGTAAAGCTCAACTTCCAGATTTAAAGTCAAAAATCTGAATGTAAATACCAATACCTAGAGGTAGAGCCCAAAATGTAGAGGTAAAGCCCAACATCTAGAGATAAAGCCAGATATATAGATCTAAACCCCAAAATCTAGAGGTGAAGCCCAATATCTAGACGTAAATCCCAAAATCTAGATGTAAAGCCCAACTTCTAGATCTAAAGCCCAAAATATAGCTGTAAAGCCCAACTTCTAAATCTAAAGCCCAACATCTAGAGGTAAGGCCCAATATTTAGTGTTTAAGCACATCATTTAGAGGTAAAGCCCAAAATCTAGATGTAAAGCCCAACTTCTAGAGGTAAAGCCCATCATCTAGTCCTACAGCCCAATGTCTGCAGGTAAAGCCCAGCTTACAGAGGTGAAGGCAAACATCTAGATGTAAAACCCAAAATCTAGAGGTAAAGCCCAACATCTAGAGGAAAAGCCAAATATATAGATCTAAAACCCAAAATATAGAGGTAAAGCCCAATATCTAGACCTAAAGCCCCAAATCTATATGTAAAGCCCAAATTCTAGATCTAACGCCCAAAATCTAGAGATAAAGACCAATATCTAGAGGTAAAACCCAACATCTAGAGGTAAAGCCAGATATCTAGAGGTAAAGCCCAACATCTAGAGGAAAAGCAAAATATATAGTTTTCAAACCCAAATTCTAGAGTTCAATCCCAACATCTAGAGGTAAAGCCCAACTTCCAGAGTTAAAGTCCAAAATCTAGAGGTAAACACCAATACCTAGAGTTAGAGCCCAAAATCTAGAGATAAAGCCCAACATCTAGAGATAAAGCCAGATATATAGATTTAAAATCCACAATCTGGAGGTAAAGCCCAACATCTAGAGCTAAAGCCCCAAATCTAGATGTAAAGCCCAATTGCTAGATCTAAAGCCAAATACTCTAGAGGTAAAGCCCAACATGTAGAGGTAAAGACTAAGATCTAGAGGTGAATTCCAATATCTAGTGTTAAAGGCCGACACCTACAGTTAAAGCCAAACATCTAGATGTACAACCCAACTTCTAGAGGTAAAGCCGAATATCTAGAGTTAAAGCGCATCCTTTCGAGTAAAGCCCAAAATCTAGAGATAAAGCCCAACATCTAGAGGGAAAGCCCAGAATCTAGACGTAAAGCCAGATATCTGACGGTAAACCCAACATCTAGAGGAAAAGCCAAATATATAGATTTAAAACCCAAAATCTAGAGATAAAGCCGAACATCTAAATGTAAAGCAAAACATCTAGATGTAATCCAAACATCTAGAGGTAAAGCCTAACATCTAGAGGTGAAGCACAACATATAGAGGTATAACCCAACATCTAGAGATAAAGACCAACATCTAAATGTAAAGCAAAACATCTAGATGTAAACCCCTACATCTAGAGGTAAAGTCCAATATCTAGACCTAAAGACCAACATCTAGAGGTAAAACCCAACATCTAGTGGTAAAGCCCAAGGTCTGTAGGTAAAGCCCAGATTCTAGAGAGAAGCCAAAAATCCAGATGGAAAACCCAAAATCTAGAGGTAAAGCCCAACATCTACAGGTAAATCCAGATATCTAGGGGTAAAGCCCAACATCTAGAGGAAAAGCCAAATATATAGATATAAAACCCAAAATCTAGAGGTAAAGCCCAATATCTAGACGTAAAGCCCAAAATCTAGATGAAAAGCACAACTTCTAGATCTAAAGCCCAACATCTAGAGGTAAAGACCAATAGCTAGAGGTAAAACCCAACATCTAGAGGTAAAGCCAGATATCTAGAGGTAAAGCCCAACGTCTGGAGGTAAAGCCCATCATCTAGTCCTACAGCCCAATGTCTGCAGGTAAAGCCCAACTTACAGAGGTGAAGGCAAACATCTAGATGTAAAACCCCAAATCGAGAGGTAAAGCCCAACATCTAGAGGAAAAGCCAAATATATATATATTTAAAACCCAAAATCTAGAGGTAAAGCCCAACATCTAGAGGTAAAGCCAGATATCTAGGGGTAAAGGCCAACATCTAGAGGAAAAGCCAAATATATAGATTTAAAACCCAAAATCTAGAGGTAAAGCCCAATATCAAGACGTAAAAGCCAAAATCTAGATGTAAAGCCCAGCTTCTTGATCTAAAGCCCAAAATCTAGATGTAAAGCACAACTTCTAGATCTAAAGCCCAACATCTAGAGGTAAGGCCCAATATTTAGTGTTTAAGCGCATCATTTAGAGGTAAAGCCCAAAATCTAGATGTAAAGCCCAACTTCTAGAGGTAAAGCCCATCATCTAGTCCTACAGCCCAATGTCTGCAGGTAAAGTCCAACTTACAGAGGTGAAGGCAAACATCTAGATGTAAAACCCAAAATCCAGAGGTAAAGCCCAACATCTAGAGGAAAAGCCAAATATATAGATTTAAAACCCAGAATCTAGAGGTAAAGCCCAATATCTAGACGTAAAGCCCAAAATCTAGATGTAAAGCCCAACTTCTAGATCTAAAGCCCAAAATCTAGATATAAAGCCCAAATTCTAGATCTAACACCCAAAATCTAGAGGTAAAGACCAATATCTAGAGGTAAAACCCAACATCTAGAGGTAAAGCCAGATATCTAGAGGTAAAGCCCAACATCTAGAGGAAAAGCAAAATATATAGATTTCAAACCCAAATTCTAGAGTTCAATCCCAACATCTAGAGGTAAAGCCCAAAATCTAGATGCAAAGCCCAACTTCTAGAGGTAAAGCCCATCATCTAGTCCTACAGCCCAATGTCTGCAGGTAAAGCCCAACTTACAGAGGTGAAGGCAAACATCTAGATGTAAAACCCCAAATCTAGAGGTAAAGCCCAACATCTAGAGGAAAAGCCAAATATATATATATTTAAAACCCAAAATCTAGAGGTAAAGCCCAACCTCTAGAGGTAAAGCCAGATATCTAGGGGTAAAGCCCAACATCTAGAGGAAAAGCCAAATATATAGATTTAAAACCCAAAATATAGAGGTAAAGCCCAATATCTAGACCTAAAGCCCCAAATCTATATGTAAAGCCCAAATTCTAGATCTAACGCCCAAAATCTAGAGATAAAGACCAATATCTAGAGGTAAAACCCAACATCTAGAGGTAAATCCAGATATCTAAGGTAAAGCCCAACATCTAGAGGAAAAGCAAAATATATAGATTTCAAACCCAAATTCTAGAGTTCAATCCCAACATCTAGAGGTAAAGCCCAACTTCCAGAGTTAAAGTCCAAAATCTAGAGGTAAACACCAATACCTAGAGTTAGAGCCCAAAATCTAGAGATAAAGCCCAACATCTAGAGATAAAGCCAGATATATAGATTTAAAATCCAAAATCTGGAGGTAAAGCCCAACATCTAGAGCTAAAGCCCCAAATCTAGATGTAAAGCCCAATTGCTAGATCTAAAGCCAAATACTCTAGAGGTAAAGCCCAACATGTAGAGGTAAAGACTAAGATCTAGAGGTGAATTCCAATATCTAGTGTTAAAGGCCGACACCTACATTTAAAGCCAAACATCTAGATGTACAACCCAACTTCTAGAGGTAAAGCCGAATATCTAGAGTTAAAGCCCAGAATCTAGAGGGAAAGCCCAGAATCTAGATGTAAAGCCTAACATCTAGAGGTGAATTCCAAAATCAAGTGTTAAGGCCTGACATCTACAGTTAAATCCAACCATATAGATATAACCCCCAACTTCTAGAGGTAAGGCCCAAAATCTAGAGGTAAAGCCCAACAGCTGGAGTTAAAGCCGAACGTCTTGAGGTAAAGCCCAAAGTCTAGAGTTAAAGCCCAACTTCTAGAGGTAAAGCCCAACATCTAGACATAAAGCCAGATATCTGACGGTAAAGCCCAACATCTAGAGGAAAAGCCAAATATATAGATTTAAAACCCAAAATCTAGAGATAAAGCCGAACATCTAAATGTAAAGCAAAACATCTAGATGTAATCCAAACATCTAGAGGTAAATCCTAACATCTAGAGGTGAAGCACAACATATAGAGGTATAACCCAACATCTAGAGATAAAGACCAACATCTAAATGTAAAGCAAAACATCTAGATGTAAAACCCAACATCTAGAGATAAAGACCAACATCTAAATTAAAGCAAAACATCTAGATGTAAAACCCTACATCTAGAGGTAAAGTCCAATATCTAGACCTAAAGACCAACATCTAGAGTTAAAACCCAACATCTAGTGGTAAAGCCCAACGTCTGGAGGTAAAGCCCAGATTCTAGAGAGAAGCCAAAAATCCAGATGGAAAACCCAAAATCTAGAGGTAAAGCCCAACATCAACAGGTAAATCCAGATATCTAGGGGTAAAGCCCAACATCTAGAGGAAAAGCCAAATATATAGATATAAAACCCAAAATCTAGAGGTAAAGCCCAATATCTAGACGTAAAGCCCAAAATCTAGATGAAAAGCACAACTTCTACATCTAAAGCCCAACATCTAGAGGTAAAGACCAATATCTAGAGGTAAAACCCAACATCTAGAGGTAAAGCCAGATATCTAGACGTAAAGCCCAACGTCTGGAGGTAAAGCTCATCATCTAGTCCTACAGCCCAATGCCTGCAGGTAAAGCCCAACTTACAGAGGTGAAGTCAAACATCTAGATGTAAAACCCCAAATCTAGAGGTAAAGCCCAACATCTAGAGGAAAAGCCAAATATATATATATTTAAAACCCAAAATCTAGAGGTATAGCCCAACATCTAGAGGTAAAGCCAGATATCTAGGGGTAAAGGCCAACATCTAGAGGAAAAGCCAAATATATAGATTTAAAACCCAAAATCTAGAGGTAAAGCCCAATATAAAGACGTAAAGGCCAAAATCTAGATGTAAAGCCCAGCTTCTTGATCTAAAGCCCAAAATCTAGATGTAAAGCACAACTTCTAGATCTAAAGCCCAACATCTAGAGATAAAGACCAATATCCAGAGGTAAAACCCAACATCTAGAGGTAAAGCCAGATATCTAGAGGTAAAGCCCAACATCTAGAGGAAAAGCAAAATATATAGATTTCAAACCCAAATTCTAGAGTTAAATCCCAACATCTAGAGGTAAATCCCAAAGTCTAGATGTAAAGCTCAACTTCCAGATTTAAAGTCAAAAATCTAAATGTAAATACCAATACCTAGAGGTAGAGCCCAAAATGTAGAGGTAAAGCCCAACATCTAGAGATAAAGCCAGATATATAGATCTAAACCCCAAAATCTAGAGGTGAAGCCCAATATCTAGACGTAAAGCCCAAAATCTAGATGTAAAGCCCAAATTCTAGATCTAAAGCCCAAAATATAGATGTAAAGCCCAACTTCTAAATCTAAAGCCCAACATCTAGAGGTAAGGCCCAATATTTAGAGTTTAAGCTCATCATTTAGAGGTAAAGCCCAAAATCTAGAGTTAAAGCCCAACTTCTAGAGGTAAAGCCCATCATCTAGTCCTACAGCCCAATGTCTGCAGGTAAAGCCCAACTTACAGAGGTGAAGGCAAACATCTAGATGTAAAACCCAAAATCTAGAGGTAAAGACCAATATCTAGACGTAAAGCCCAAAATCTAGATGTAAAGACAGATATCTACTTGTAAAGCCCAACATCTAGAGGAAAAGCCAAATATATAGATTTAAAACCCAAAATCTACAGGTAAAGCCCAATATCTAGATGTAAAGCCCAAAATCTAGATCTAAAGCCCAACTTCCAGATCTAAAGCCCAACTTCTAGATCTAAAGCCCAAATTCTAGATCTAACACCCAAAATCTCGAGGTAAAGACCAATATCTAGAGGTAAAACCCAACATCTAGAGGTAAAGCCAGATATCTAGAGGTAAAGCCCAACATCTAGAGGAAAAGCAAAATATATAGATTTCAAACCCAAATTCTAGAGTTCAATCCCAACATCTAGAGGTAAAGCCCAACTTCCAGAGTTAAAGTCCAAAATCTAGAGGTAAACACCAATACCTAGAGTTAGAGCCCAAAATCTAGAGATAAAGCCCAACATCTAGAGATAAAGCCAGATATATAGATTTAAAATCCAAAATCTGGAGGTAAAGCCCAACATCTAGAGCTAAAGCCCCAAATCTAGATGTAAAGCCCAATTGCTAGATCTAAAGCCAAATACTCTAGAGGTAAAGCCCAACATGTAGAGGGAAAGACTAAGATCTAGAGGTGAATTCCAATATCTAGTGTTAAAGGCCGACACCTACAGTTAAAGCCAAACATCTAGATGTAAAACCCAACTTCTAGAGGTAAAGCCGAATATCTAGAGTTAAAGCGCATCCTTTAGAGTAAAGCCCAAAATCTAGAGTTAAAGCCCAACATCTAGAGGGAAAGCCCAGAATCTAGATGTAAAGCCTAACATCTAGAGGTGAATTCCAAAATCAAGTGTTAAGGCCTGACAACTACAGTTAAATCCAAGCATATAGATATAACCCCCAACTTCTAGAGGTAGGGCCCAACATCTAGAGGTAAAGCCCAACAGCTAGAGTTAAAGCCGAATGTCTTGAGGTAAAGCCCAAACTCTAGAGTTAAAGCCCAACTTCTAGAGGTAAAGCCCAACATCTAGACGTAAAGCCAGATATCTGACGGTAAAGCCCAACATCTAGAGGAAAAGCCAAACATATAGATTTAAACCCCAAAATCTAGAGATAAAGACGAACACCTAAATGTAAAGCAAAACATCTAGATGTAATCCAAACATCTAGAGGTAAAGCCTAACATCTAGAGGTGAAGCACAACATATAGAGGTATAACCCAACATCAAGAGATAAAGACCAACATCTAAATGTAAAGCAAAACATCTAGATGTAAAACCCTACATCTAGAGGTAAAGTCCAATATCTAGACCTAAAGACCAACATCTAGAGGTAAAACCCAACATCTAGTGGTAAAGCCCAACGTCTGGAGGTAAAGCCCAGATTCTAGAGAGAAGCCAAAAATCCAGATGGAAAACCCAAAATCTAGAGGTAAAGCCCAACATCTACAGGTAAATCCAGATATCTAGGGGTAAAGGCCAACATCTAGAGGAAAAGCCAAATATATCGATATAAAACCCAAAATCTAGAGGTAAAGCCCAATATCTAGACGTAAAGCCCAAAATCTAGATGAAAAGCACAACTTCTAGATCTAAAGCCCAACATCTAGAGGTAAAGACCAATAGCTAGAGGTAAAACCCAACATCTAGAGGTAAAGCCAGATATCTAGAGGTAAAGCCCAACATCTGGAGGTAAAGCCCATCATCTAGTCCTACAGCCCAATGTCTGCAGGTAAAGCCCAACTTACAGAGGTGAAGGCAAACATCTAGATGTAAAACCCCAAATCTAGAGGTAAAGCCCAACATCTAGAGGAAAAGCCAAATATATATATATTTAAAACCCAAAATCTAGAGGTAAAGCCCAACATCTAGAGGTAAAGCCAGATATCTAGGGTTAAAGCCCAACATCTAGAGGAAAAGCAAAATATATAGATTTCAAACCCAAATTCTAGAGTTCAATCCCAACATCTAGAGGTAAATCCCAAAGTCTAGATGTAAAGCTCAACTTACAGATTTAAAGTCAAAAATCTAAATGTAAATACCAATACCTAGAGGTAGAGCCCAAAATGTAGAGGTAAAGCCCAACATCTAGAGATAAAGCCAGATATATAGATCTAAACCCCAAAATCTAGAGGTGAAGCCCAATATCTAGACGTAAAGCCCAAAATCTAGATGTAAAGCCCAACTTCTAGATCTAAAGCCCAAAATATAGCTGTAAAGCCCAACTTCTAAATCTAAAGCCCAACATCTAGAGGTAAAGCCCAATATTTAGAGTTTAAGCGCATCATTTAAAGCCCAAAATCTAGATGTAAAGCCCAACTTCTAGAGGTAAAGCCCATCATCTAGTCCTACAGCCCAATGTCTGCAGGTAAAGCCCAACTTACAGAGGTGAAGGCAAACATCTAGATGTAAAACCCAAAATCTAGAGGTAAAGACCAATATCTAGACGTAAAGTCAAAATCTAGATGTAAAGACAGATATCTACAGGTAAAGCCCAACATCTAGAGGAAAAGCCAAATATATAGATTTAAAACCCAAAATCTAGAGGTAAAGCCCAATATCTAGACGTAAAGCCCAAAATCTGGATGTAAAGCCCAACTTCCAGATCTAAAGCCCAACTTCTAGATCTAAAGCCCAAATTCTAGATCTAAAACCCCAAATCTAGAGGTAAAGCCCAACGTCTAGAGGAAAAGCCAAATATATATATATTTAAAACCCAAAATCTAGAGGTAAAGCCAGATATCTAGCGGTAAAGGCCAACATCTAGAGGAAAAGCCAAATATATAGATTTAAAACCAAAAATCTAGAGGTAAAGCCCAATATCAAGACGTAAAGGCCAAAATCTAGATGTAAAGCCCAAATTCTAGATCTAACGCCCAAAATCTAGAGATAAAGACCAATATCTAGAGGTAAAACCCAACATCTAGAGGTAAAGCCAGATATCTAGAGGTAAAGCCCAACATCTAGAGGAAAAGCAAAATATATAGATTTCAAACCCAAATTCTAGAGTTAAATCCCAACATCTAGAGGTAAAGCCCAACTTCCAGAGTTAAAGTCCAAAATCTAGAGGTAAACACCAATACAAAGAGTTAGAGCCCAAAATCTAGAGATAAAGCCCAATATCTAGAGGTAAATCCCAACATCTAGAGGTAAAGCCAGATATCTAAGGGTAAAGCCCAACATCTAGAGGAAAAGCCAAATGTATAGATTTAAAACCCAAAATCTAGAGGTAAAGCCCAATATCTAGACGTAAAGGCCAAAATCTAGATGTAAAGCCCAACTTCTTGATCTAAAACCCAAAATCTAGAGATAAAGACCAATATCTAGAGGTAAAACCAAACATCGAGAGGTAAAGCCAGATATCTAGAGGTAAAGCCCAACATCTAGAGGAAAAGCAAAATATATAGATTTCAAACCCAAATTCTAGAGTTAAATCCCAACATCTAGAGGTAAAGCCCAAAGTCTAGATGTAAAGCTCAACTTCTAGATTTAAAGTCCAAAATCTAAATGTAAATACCAATACCTAGAGGTAGAGCCCAAAATCTAGAGATAAAGCCCAACATCTAGAGATAAAGCCAGATATATAGATCTAAAATCCAAAATCTAGAGGTGAAGCCCAATATCTAGACGTAAAGCCCAAAATCTAGATGTAAAGCCCAACTTCTAAATCTAAAGCCCAACATCTAGAGGTAAAGCCCAATATTTAGAGGTAAAACCCAACATCTGGAGTTAAAGCCAGATATCTAGAGGTAAAGCCCAACATCTAGAGGAAAAGCCAAATATATAGATTTCAAACCCAAATTCTAGAGTTAAATGCCAACATCTAGAGGTAAAGACCAATAGCTAGAGGTAAAACCCAACATCTAGAGGTAAAGCCAGATATCTAGAGGTAAAGAGCAACATCTAGAGGAAAAGCCAAATATATAGATTTCAAACCCACATTCTAGAGTTAAATCCCAACATCTAGAGGTAAAGACCAATAGCTAGAGATAAAACCCAACATCTAGAGGTAAAGCCAGATGTCTAGAGGTAAAGCCCAACGTCTGGAGGTAAAGCCCATCATCTAGTCCTACAGCCCAATGTCTGCAGTTAAGCCCAACTTACAGAGGTGAAGGCAAACATTTAGATGTAAAACCCAAAATCTAGAGGTAAAGCCCAACATCTAGAGGAAAAGCCCAAAGTCTAGATGTAAAGCCCAACTTCTAGATCTAAAGCCCAAAATCTATATGTAAAGCCCAAATTCTAGATCTAACAACCAAAATCTAGAGGTAAAGACCAATATCTAGAGGTAAAACCCAACATCTAGAGGTAAAGCCCAACTTCCAGAGTTAAACTCCAAAGTCTAGAGGTAAACACCAATACCTAGAGTTAGAGCCCAAAATCTAGAGATAAAGTCCAACATCTAGAGATAAAGCCAGATATATAGATTTAAAATCCAAAATCTGGAGGTAAAGCCCAACATCTAGAGGTAAAGCCCCAAATCTAGATGTAAAGCCCAATTGCTAGATCTAAAGCCAAATACTCTAGAGGTAAAGCCCAACATGTAGAGGTAAAGACTAAGATCTAGAGGTGAATTCCAATATCTAGTGTTAAAGGCCGACACCTACAGTTAAAGCCAAACATCTAGATGTAAAACCCAACTTCTAGAGGTAAAGCCGAATATCTAGAGTTAAAGCGCATCCTTTAGAGTAAAGCCCAAAATCTAGAGTTAAAGCCCAACATCTAGAGGGAAAGCCCAGAATCTAGATGTAAAGCCAAACATCTAGAGGTGAATTCCAAAATCAAGTGTTAAGGCCTGACATCTACAGTTAAATCCAACCATATAGATATAACCCCCAACTTCTAGAGGTAAGGCCCAAAATCTAGAGGTAAAGCCCAACAGCTAGAGTTAAAGCCGAACGTCTTGAGGTAAAGCCCAAAGTCTAGAGTTATAGCCCAACTTCTAGAGGTAAAGCCCAACATCTAGAGGTAAAGCCAGATATCTGACGGTAAAGCCCAACATCTAGAGGAAAAGCCAAATATATAGATTTAAAACCCAAAATCTAGAGATAAAGCCGAACATCTAAATGTAAAGCAAAACATCTAGATGTAATCCAAACATCTAGAGGTAAAGCCTAACATCTAGATATGAAGCACAACATATAGAGGTATAACCCAACATCAAGAGATAAAGACCAACATCTAAATGTAAAGCAAAACATCTAGATGTAAAACCCTACATCTAGAGGTAAAGTCCAATAGCTAGACCTAAAGACCAACATCTAGAGGTAAAACCCAACATCTAGTGGTAAAGCCCAACATCTGGAGGTAAAGCCCAGATTCTAGAGAGAAGCCAAAAATCCAGATGGAAAACCCAAAATCTAGAGGTAAAGCCCAACATCTAGAGGTAAAGCCAGATATCTAGGGGTAAAGGCCAACATCTAGAGGAAAAGCCAAATATATAGATTTAAAACCCAAAATCTAGAGATAAAGACCAATATCTAGAGGTAAAACCCAAGATCTAGAGGTAAAGCCAGATATCTAGAGGTAAAGCCCAACATCTAGAGGAAAAGCAAAATATATAGATTTCAAACCCAAATTCTAGAGTTCAATCCCAACATCTAGAGGTAAATCCCAAAGTCTAGATGTAAAGCTCAACTTCCAGATTTAAAGTCAAAAATCTAAATATAAATACCAATACATAGAGGTAGAGCCCAAAATGTAGAGGTAAAGCCCAACATCTAGAGATAAAGCCAGATATATAGATCTAAACCCCAAAATCTAGAGGTGAAGCCCAATATCCAGACGTAAAGCCCAAAATATAGATGTAAAGCCCAATATTTAGAGTTTAAGCGCATCTTTTAGAGGTAAAGCCCAAAATCTAGAGGTAAAGCCCAACTTCTAGAGGTAAAGCCCATCATCTAGTCCTACAGCCCAATGTCTGCAGGTAAAGACCAACTTACAGAGGTGAAGGCAAACATCTAGATTTAAAACCCAAAATCTAGAGGTAAAGCCCAACATCTAGAGGAAAAGCCAAATATATAGATTAAAAACCCAAAATCTAGAGGGAAAGCCCAATATCTAGACGTAAAGCCCAAAGTCTAGATGTAAAGCCCAACTTCTAGATCTAAAGCCCAAAATCTAGATGTAAAGCCCAAATTCTAGATCTAACACCCAAAATCTAGAGGTAAAGACCAATATCTAGAGGTAAAACCCAACATCTAGAGGTAAAGCCAGATATCTAGAGGTAAAGCCCAACATCTAGAGGAAAAGCAAAATATATAGATTTCAAACCCAAATTCTAGAGTTAAATCCCAACTTCTAGAGGTAAAGCCCAACTTCCAGAGTTAAAGTCCAAAATCTAGAGGTAAACACCAATACCTAGAGTTAGAGACCAAAATCTAGAGATAAAGCCCAACATCTAGAGATAAAGACAGATACATAGATTTAAAATCCAATATCTGGAGGTAAAGCCCAACATCTAGAGCTAAAGCCCCAAATCTAGATCTAAAGCCCAATCGCTAGATCTAAAGCCAAATACTCTAGAGGTAAAGCCCAACATGTAGAGGTAAAGACTAAGATCTAGAGGTGAATTCCAATATCTAGTGTTAAAGCCCGACACCTACAGTTAAAGCCAAACATCTAGATGTAAAACCCAACTTCTAGAGGTAAAGCCGAATATCTAGAGTTAAAGCGCATCCTTTAGAGTAAAGCCCAAAATCTAGAGTTAAAGCCCAACATCTAGAGGGAAAGCCCAGAATCTAGATGTAAAGCCTAACATCTAGAGGTGAATTCCAAAATCAAGTGTTAAGGCCTGACATCTACAGTTAAATCCAACCATATAGATATAACCCCCAGCTTCTAGAGGTAAGGCCCAAAATCTAGAGGTAAAGCCCAAAGTCTAGAGTTAAAGCCCAACTTCTAGAGGTAAAGCCCAACATCTGGACGTAAAGTCAGATATCTGACGGTAAAGCCCAACATCTAGAGGAAAAGCCAAATATATAGATTTAAAACCCAAAATCTAGAGATAAAGCCGAACATCTAAATGTAAAGCAAAACATCTAGATGTAATCCAAACATCTAGAGGTAAAGCCTAACATCTAGAGGTGAAGCACAACCTATAGAGGTATAACCCAACATCTAGAGATAAAGACCAACATCTAAATGTAAAGCAAAACATCTAGATGTAAAACCCTACATCTAGAGGTTAAGCCAGATATCTAGAGGTAAAGCCCAACACCTAGAGGTAAAACTCAACATCTAGATGTAAATCCAGATATCTAGAGGTAAAGCCCAACGTCTAGAGGAAAAGCCAAATATATAGATTTAAAACCCAAAATCTAGAGGTAAAGCCCAATATCAAGACGTAAAGACCAAAATCTAGATGTAAAGCCCAAATTCTAGATATAACGCCCAAAATCTAGAGATAAAGACCATTATCTAGAGGTAAAACCCAACATCTAGAGGTAAAGCCCAACTTCCAGAGTTAAAGTCCAAAATATAGAGGTTTAACACCAATACCTAGAGTTAGAGCCCAAAATCTGGAGGTGAAGCCCAAGATCTAGAGCTAAAGCCCCAAATCTAGATGTAAAGCCCAATTGCTAGACCTAAAGCCAAATACTCTAGAGGTAAAGCCCAACATGTAGAGGTAAAGCCCAACTTCCAGAGTTAAACTCCAAAGTCTAGAGGTAAACACCAATACCTAGAGTTAGAGCCCAAAATCTAGAGATAAAGTCCAACATCTAGAGATAAAGCCAGATATATAGATTTAAAATCCGAAATCTGGTGGTAAAGCCCAACATCTAGAGCTAAAGCCCCAAATCTAGATGTAAAGCCCAATTGCTAGATCTAAAGCCAAATACTCTAGAGGTAAAGCCCAACATGTAGAGGTAAAGACTAAGATCTAGAGGTGAATTCCAATATCTAGTGTTAAAGGCCGACACCTACAGTTAAAGCCAAACATCTAGATGTAAAACCCAACTTCTAGAGGTAAAGCCGAATATCTAGAGTTAAAGCGCATCCTTTAGAGTAAAGCCCAAGATCTAGAGTTAAAGCCCAACATCTAGAGGGAAAGCCCAGAATCTAGATGTAAAGCCTAACATCTAGAGGTGAATTCCAAAATCAAGTGTTAAGGCCTGACATCTACAGTTAAATCCAACCATATAGATATAACCCCCAAATTCTAGAGGTAAGGCCCAAAATCTAGAGGTAAAGCCCAACAGCTAGAGTTAAAGCCGAACGTCTTGAGGTAAAGCCCAAAGTCTAGAGTTATAGCCCAACTTCTAGAGGTAAAGCCCAACATCTAGAGGTAAAGCCAGATATCTGACGGTAAAGCCCAACATCTAGAGGATAAGCCAAATATATAGATTTAAAACCCAAAATCTAGAGATAAAGCCGAACATCTAAATGTAAAGCAAAACATCTAGATGTAATCCAAACATCTAGAGGTAAAGCCCAACATCTAGAGGAAAAGCAAAATATATAGATTTCAAACCCAAATTCTAGAGTTAAATCCCAACATCTAGAGGTAAATCCCAAAGTCTAGATGTAAAGCTCAACTTCCAGATTTAAAGTCAAAAATCTAAATATAAATACCAATACATAGAAGTAGAGCCCAAAATGTAGAGGTAAAGCCCAACATCTAGAGATAAAGCCAGATATATAGATCTAAACCCCAAAATCTAGACGTGAAGCCCAATATCCAGACGTAAAGCCCAAAATATAGATGTAAAGCCCAATATTTAGAGTTTAAGCGCATCTTTTAGAGGTAAAGCCCAAAATCTAGAGGTAAAGCCCAACTTCTAGAGGTAAAGCCCATTATCTAGTCCTACAGCCCAATGTCTGCAGGTAAAGACCAACTTACAGAGGTGAAGGCAAACATCTAGATTTAAAACCCAATATCTAGAGGTAAAGCCCAACATCTAGAGGAAAAGCCAAATATATAGATTAAAAACCCAAAATCTAGAGGTAAAGCCCAATATCTAGACGTAAAGCCCAAAGTCTAGATGTAAAGCCCAACTTCTAGATCTAAAGCCCAAAATCTAGATGTAAAGCCCAAATTCTAGATCTAACACCCAAAATCTAGAGGTAAAGACCAATATCTAGAGGTAAAACCCAACATCTAGAGGTAAAGCCAGATATCTAGAGGTAAAGCCCAACATCTAGAGGAAAAGCAAAATATATAGATTTCAAACCCAAATTCTAGAGTTAAATCCCAACATCTAGAGGTAAAGCCCAACTTCCAGAGTTAAAGTCCAAAATCTAGAGGTAAACACCAATACCTAGAGTTAGAGACCAAAATCTAGAGATAAAGCCCAACATCTAGAGATAAAGACAGATACATAGATTTAAAATCCAATATCTGGAGGTAAAGCCCAACATCTAGAGCTAAAGCCCCAAATCTAGATCAAAAGCCCAATCGCTAGATCTAAAGCCAAATAACCTAGAGGTAAAGCCCAACATGTAGAGGTAAAGACTAAGATCTAGAGGTGAATTCCAATATCTAGTGTTAAAGCCCGACACCTACAGTTAAAGCCAAACATCTAGATGTAAAACCCAACTTCTAGAGGTAAAGACGAATATCTAGAGTTAAAGCGCATCCTTTAGAGTAAAGCCCAAAATCTAGAGTTAAAGCCCAACATCTAGAGGGAAAGCCCAGAATCTAGAGTTAAAGACCAACTTCCAGAGGTAAAGCCCAACATCTGGACGTAAAGTCAGATATCTGACGGTAAAGCCCAACATCTAGAGGAAAAGCCAAATATATAGATTTAAAACCCAAAATCTAGAGATAAAGCCGAACATCTAAATGTAAAGCAAAACATCTAGATGTAATCCAAACATCTAGAGGTAAAGCCTAACATCTAGAGGTGAAGCACAACCTATAGAGGTATAACCCAACATCTAGAGATAAAGACCAACATCTAAATGTAAAGCAAAACATCTAGATGTAAAACCCTACATCTAGAGGTTAAGCCAGATATCTAGAGGTAAAGCCCAACACCTAGAAATAAAACTCAACATCTAGATGTAAATCCAGATATCTAGAGGTAAAGCCCAACGTCTAGAGGAAAAGCCAAATATATAGATTTAAAACCCAAAATCTAGAGGTAAAGCCCAATATCAAGACGTAAAGACCAAAATCTAGATGTAAAGCCCAAATTCTAGATATAACGCCCAAAATCTAGAGATAAAGTCCATTATCTAGAGGTAAAACCCAACATCTAGAGGTAAAGCCATATATCTAGAGGTAAAGCCCAACATGTAGAGGAAAAGCAAAATATATAGATTTCAAACCCAAATTCTAGAGTTAAATCCCAACATCTAGAGGTAAAGGTTAAAGTCTAGATGTAAAGCTCAACTTCCAGATTTAAAGTCAAAAATCTAAATGTAAATACCAATACCTAGAGGTAGAGCCCAGAATGTAGAGGTAAAGCCCAACATCTAGAGATAAAGCCAGATATATAGATCTAAACCCCAAAATCTAGAGGTGAAGCCCAATATCTAGACGTAAAGCCCAAAATCTAGATGTAAAGCCCAACTTCTAGATCTAAAGCCCAAAATATAGATGTAAAGACCAACTTCTAAATCTAAAGCCCAACATCTAGAGGTAAAGCCCAATATTAAGAGTTTAAGCACATCATTTAGAGGTAAAGCCAGATATCTAGAGGTAAAGCCCAACATCTAGAGGAAAAGCAAAATATACAGATTTCAAACGCAAATTCTAGAGTTAAATCCCAACATCTCGAGGTAAAGCCCAACTTCCAGAGTTAAAGTCCAAAATATAGAGGTTTAACACCAATACCTAGAGTTAGAGCCCAAAATCTGGAGGTAAAGCCCAAGATCTAGAGCTAAAGCCCCAAATCTAGATGTAAAGCCCAATTGCTAGACCTAAAGCCAAATACTCTAGAGGTAAAGCCCAACATGTAGAGGTAAAGACTAAGATCTAGAGGTGAATTCCAATATCTAGTGTTAAAGGCCGACACCTACAGTTAAAGCCAAACATCTAGATGTACAACCCAACTTCTAGAGGTAAAGCCGAATATCTAGAGTTAAAGCGCATCCTTTAGAGTAAAGCCCAAAATCTAGAGTTAAAGCCCAACATCTAGAGGGAAAGCCCAGAATCTAGATGTAAAGCCTAACATCTAGAGGTGAATTCCAAAATCAAGTGTTAAGGCCTGACATCTACAGTTAAATCCAACCATATAGATATAACCCCCAACTTCTAGAGGTAAGGCCCAAAATCTAGAGGTAAAGCCCAACAGCTAGAGTTAAAGCCGAACGTCTTGAGGTAAAGCCCAAAGTCTAGAGTTATAGCCCAACTTCTAGAGGTAAAGCCCAACATCTAGAGGTAAAGCCAGATATCTGACGGTAAAGCCCAACATCTAGAGGAAAAGCCAAATATATAGATTTAAAACCCAAAATCTAGAGATAAAGCCGAACATCTAAATGTAAAGCAAAACATCTAGATGTAATCCAAACATCTAGAGGTAAAGCCTAACATCTAGAGGTGAAGCACAACATATAGAGGTATAACCCAACATCAAGAGATAAAGACCAACATCTAAATGTAAAGCAAAACATCTAGATGTAAAACCCTACATCTAGAGGTAAAGTCCAATAGCTAGACCTAAAGACCAACATCTAGAGGTAAAACCCAACATCTAGTGGTAAAGCCCAACATCTGCAGGTAAAGCCCAGATTCTAGAGAGAAGCCAAAAATCCAGATGGAAAACCCAAAATCTAGAGGTAAAGCCCAACATCTAGAGGTAAAGCCAGATATCTAGGGGTAAAGGCCAACATCTAGAGGAAAAGCCAAATATATAGATTTAAAACCCAAAATCTAGAGGTAAAGCCCAATATCAAGACGTAAAGGCCAAAATCTAGATGTAAAGCCCAGCTTCTTGATCTAAAGCCCAAAATATAGATGTAAAGCACAACTTCTAGATCTATAGCCCAACATCTAGAGGTAAGGCCCAATATTTAGTGTTTAAGCGCATCATTTAGAGGTAAAGCCCAAAATCTAGATGTAAAGCCCAACTTCTAGAGGTAAAGCCCATCATCTAGTCCTACAGCCCAATGTCTGCAGGTAAAGTCCAACTTACAGAGGTGAAGGCAAACATCTAGATGTAAAACCCAAAATCCAGAGGTAAAGCCCAACATCTAGAGGAAAAGCCAAATATATAGATTTAAAACCCAGAATCTAGAGGTAAAGCCCAATATCTAGACGTAAAGCCCAAAATCTAGATGTAAAGACCAACTTCTAGATCTAAAGCCCAAAATCTAGATATAAAGCCCAAATTCTAGATCTAACACCCAAAATCTAGAGGTAAAGACCAATATCTAGTGGTAAAACCCAACATCTAGAGGTAAAGCCAGATATCTAGAGGTAAAGCCCAACATCTAGAGGAAAAGCAAAATATATAGATTTCAAACCCAAATTCTAGAGTTCAATCCCAACATCTAGAGGTAAATCCCAAAGTCTAGATGTAAAGCTCAACTTCCAGATTTAAAGTCAAAAATCTAAATATAAATACCAATACCTAGAGGTAGAGCCCAAAATGTAGAGGTAAAGCCCAACATCTAGAGATAAAGCCAGATATATAGATCTAAACCCCAAAATCTAGAGTTGAAGCCCAATATCCAGACGTAAAGCCCAAAATATAGATGTAAAGCCCAATATTTAGAGTTTAAGCGCATCTTTTAGAGGTAAAGCCCAAAATCTAGATGTAAAGCCCAACTTCTAGAGGTAAAGCCCATCATCTAGTCCTACAGCCCAATGTCTGCAGGTAAAGACCAACTTACAGAGGTGAAGGCAAACATCTAGATTTAAAACCCAAAATCTAGAGGTAAAGCCCAACATCTAGAGGAAAAGCCAAATATATAGATTAAAAACCCAAAATCTAGAGGGAAAGCCCAATATCTAGACGTAAAGCCCAAAGTCTAGATGTAAAGCCCAACTTCTAGATCTAAAGCCCAAAATCTAGATGTAAAGCCCAAATTCTAGATCTAACACCCAAAATCTAGAGGTAAAGACCAATATCTAGAGGTAAAACCCAACATCTAGAGGTAAAGCCAGATATCTAGAGGTAAAGCCCAACATCTAGAGGAAAAGCAAAATATATAGATTTCAAACCCAAATTCTAGAGTTAAATCCCAACTTCTAGAGGTAAAGCCCAACTTCCAGAGTTAAAGTCCAAAATCTAGAGGTAAACACCAATACCTAGAGTTAGAGCCCAAAATCTAGAGATAAAGCCCAACATCTAGAGATAAAGCCAGATACATAGATTTAAAATCCAATATCTGGAGGTAAAGCCCAACATCTAGAGGTAAAGCCCCAAATCTAGATGTAAAGCCCAATTGCTAGATCTAAAGCCAAATACTCTAGAGGTAAAGCCCAACATGTAGAGGTAAAGACTAAGATCTAGAGGTGAATTCCAATATCTAGTGTTAAAGCCCGACACCTACAGTTAAAGCCAAACATCTAGATGTAAAACCCAACTTCTAGAGGTAAAGCCGAATATCTAGAGTTAAAGCGCATCCTTTAGAGTAAAGCCCAAAATCTAGAGTTAAAGCCCAACATCTAGAGGGAAAGCCCAGAATCTAGATGTAAAGCCTAACATCTAGAGGTGAATTCCAAAATCAAGTGTTAAGGCCTGACATCTACAGTTAAATCCAACCATATAGATATAACCCCCAGCTTCTAGAGGTAAGGCCCAAAATCTAGAGGTAAAGCCCAAAGTCTAGAGTTAAAGCCCAACTTCTAGAGGTAAAGCCCAACATCTGGACGTAAAGTCAGATATCTGACGGTAAAGCCCAACATCTAGAGGAAAAGCCAAATATATAGATTTAAAACCCAAAATCTAGAGATAAAGCCGAACATCTAAATGTAAAGCAAAACATCTAGATGTAATCCAAACATCTAGAGGTAAAGCCTAACATCTAGAGGTGAAGCACAACCTATAGAGGTATAACCCAACATCTAGAGATAAAGACCAACATCTAAATGTAAAGCAAAACATCTAGATGTAAAACCCTACATCTAGAGGTTAAGCCAGATATCTAGAGGTAAAGCCCAACACCTAGAGGTAAAACTCAACATCTAGATGTAAATCCAGATATCTAGAGGTAAAGCCCAACGTCTAGAGGAAAAGCCAAATATATAGATTTAAAACCCAAAATCTAGAGGTAAAGCCCAATATCAAGACGTAAAGACCAAAATCTAGATGTAAAGCCCAAATTCTAGATATAACGCCCAAAATCTAGAGATAAAGACCATTATCTAGAGGTAAAACCCAACATCTAGAGGTAAAGCCATATATCTAGAGGTAAAGCCCAACATGTAGAGGAAAAGCAAAATATATAGATTTCAAACCCAAATTCTAGAGTTAAATCCCAACATCTAGAGGTAAAGCCCAAAGTCTAGATGTAAAGCTCAACTTCCAGATTTAAAGTCAAACATATAAATGTAAATACCAATACCTAGAGGTAGAGCCCAGAATGTAGAGGTAAAGCCCAACATCTAGAGATAAAGCCAGATATATAGATCTAAACCCCAAAATCTAGAGGTGAAGCCCAATATCTAGACGTAAAGCCCAAAATCTAGATGTAAAGCCAAACTTCTAGATCTAAAGCCCAACATCTAGAGGTAAAGCCCAATATTAAGAGTTTAAGCACATCATTTAGAGGTAAAGCCAGATATCTAGAGGTAAAGCCCAACATCTAGAGGAAAAGCAAAATATATAGATTTCAAACGCAAATTCTAGAGTTAAATCCCAACATCTCGAGGTAAAGCCCAACTTCCAGAGTTAAAGTCCAAAATATAGAGGTTTAACACCAATACCTAGAGTTAGAGCCCAAAATCTGGAGGTGAAGCCCAAGATCTAGAGCTAAAGCCCCAAATCTAGATGTAAAGCCCAATTGCTAGACCTAAAGCCAAATACTCTAGAGGTAAAGCCCAACATGTAGAGGTAAAGCCCAACTTCCAGAGTTAAACTCCAAAGTCTAGAGGTAAACACCAATACCTAGAGTTAGAGCCCAAAATCTAGAGATAAAGTCCAACATCTAGAGATAAAGCCAGATATATAGATTTAAAATCCGAAATCTGGTGGTAAAGCCCAACATCTAGAGCTAAAGCCCCAAATCTAGATGTAAAGCCCAATTGCTAGATCTAAAGCCAAATACTCTAGAGGTAAAGCCCAACATGTAGAGGTAAAGACTAAGATCTAGAGGTGAATTCCAATATCTAGTGTTAAAGGCCGACACCTACAGTTAAAGCCAAACATCTAGATGTAAAACCCAACTTCTAGAGGTAAAGCCGAATATCTAGAGTTAAAGCGCATCCTTTAGAGTAAAGCCCAAGATCTAGAGTTAAAGCCCAACATCTAGAGGGAAAGCCCAGAATCTAGATGTAAAGCCTAACATCTAGAGGTGAATTCCAAAATCAAGTGTTAAGGCCTGACATCTACAGTTAAATCCAACCATATAGATATAACCCCCAAATTCTAGAGGTAAGGCCCAAAATCTAGAGGTAAAGCCCAACAGCTAGAGTTAAAGCCGAACGTCTTGAGGTAAAGCCCAAAGTCTAGAGTTATAGCCCAACTTCTAGAGGTAAAGCCCAACATCTAGAGGTAAAGCCAGATATCTGACGGTAAAGCCCAACATCTAGAGGATAAGCCAAATATATAGATTTAAAACCCAAAATCTAGAGATAAAGCCGAACATCTAAATGTAAAGCAAAACATCTAGATGTAATCCAAACATCTAGAGGTAAAGCCCAACATCTAGAGGAAAAGCAAAATATATAGATTTCAAACCCAAATTCTAGAGTTAAATCCCAACATCTAGAGGTAAATCCCAAAGTCTAGATGTAAAGCTCAACTTCCAGATTTAAAGTCAAAAATCTAAATATAAATACCAATACATAGAAGTAGAGCCCAAAATGTAGAGGTAAAGCCCAACATCTAGAGATAAAGCCAGATATATAGATCTAAACCCCAAAATCTAGACGTGAAGCCCAATATCCAGACGTAAAGCCCAAAATATAGATGTAAAGCCCAATATTTAGAGTTTAAGCGCATCTTTTAGAGGTAAAGCCCAAAATCTAGAGGTAAAGCCCAACTTCTAGAGGTAAAGCCCATTATCTAGTCCTACAGCCCAATGTCTGCAGGTAAAGACCAACTTACAGAGGTGAAGGCAAACATCTAGATTTAAAACCCAATATCTAGAGGTAAAGCCCAACATCTAGAGTAAAAGCCAAATATATAGATTAAAAACCCAAAATCTAGAGGTAAAGCCCAATATCTAGACGTAAAGCCCAAAGTCTAGATGTAAAGCCCAACTTCTAGATCTAAAGCCCAAAATCTAGATGTAAAGCCCAAATTCTAGATCTAACACCCAAAATCTAGAGGTAAAGACCAATATCTAGAGGTAAAACCCAACATCTAGAGGTAAAGCCAGATATCTAGAGGTAAAGCCCAACATCTAGAGGAAAAGCAAAATATATAGATTTCAAACCCAAATTCTAGAGTTAAATCCCAACATCTAGAGGTAAAGCCCAACTTCCAGAGTTAAAGTCCAAAATCTAGAGGTAAACACCAATACCTAGAGTTAGAGACCAAAATCTAGAGATAAAGCCCAACATCTAGAGATAAAGACAGATACATAGATTTAAAATCCAATATCTGGAGGTAAAGCCCAACATCTAGAGCTAAAGCCCCAAATCTAGATCAAAAGCCCAATCGCTAGATCTAAAGCCAAATAACCTAGAGGTAAAGCCCAACATGTAGAGGTAAAGACTAAGATCTAGAGGTGAATTCCAATATCTAGTGTTAAAGCCCGACACCTACAGTTAAAGCCAAACATCTAGATGTAAAACCCAACTTCTAGAGGTAAAGACGAGTATCTAGAGTTAAAGCGCATCCTTTAGAGTAAAGCCCAAAATCTAGAGTTAAAGCCCAACATCTAGAGGGAAAGCCCAGAATCTAGAGTTAAAGACCAACTTCCAGAGGTAAAGCCCAACATCTGGACGTAAAGTCAGATATCTGACGGTAAAGCCCAACATCTAGAGGAAAAGCCAAATATATAGATTTAAAACCCAAAATCTAGAGATAAAGCCGAACATCTAAATGTAAAGCAAAACATCTAGATGTAATCCAAACATCTAGAGGTAAAGCCTAACATCTAGAGGTGAAGCACAACCTATAGAGGTATAACCCAACATCTAGAGATAAAGACCAACATCTAAATGTAAAGCAAAACATCTAGATGTAAAACCCTACATCTAGAGGTTAAGCCAGATATCTAGAGGTAAAGCCCAACACCTAGAAATAAAACTCAACATCTAGATGTAAATCCAGATATCTAGAGGTAAAGCCCAACGTCTAGAGGAAAAGCCAAATATATAGATTTAAAACCCAAAATCTAGAGGTAAAGCCCAATATCAAGACGTAAAGACCAAAATCTAGATGTAAAGCCCAAATTCTAGATATAACGCCCAAAATCTAGAGATAAAGTCCATTATCTAGAGGTAAAACCCAACATCTAGAGGTAAAGCCATATATCTAGAGGTAAAGCCCAACATGTAGAGGAAAAGCAAAATATATAGATTTCAAACCCAAATTCTAGAGTTAAATCCCAACATCTAGAGGTAAAGGTTAAAGTCTAGATGTAAAGCTCAACTTCCAGATTTAAAGTCAAAAATCTAAATGTAAATACCAATACCTAGAGGTAGAGCCCAGAATGTAGAGGTAAAGCCCAACATCTAGAGATAAAGCCAGATATATAGATCTAAACCCCAAAATCTAGAGGTGAAGCCCAATATCTAGACGTAAAGCCCAAAATCTAGATGTAAAGCCCAACTTCTAGATCTAAAGCCCAAAATATAGATGTAAAGACCAACTTCTAAATCTAAAGCCCAACATCTAGAGGTAAAGCCCAATATTAAGAGTTTAAGCACATCATTTAGAGGTAAAGCCAGATATCTAGAGGTAAAGCCCAACATCTAGAGGAAAAGCAAAATATACAGATTTCAAACGCAAATTCTAGAGTTAAATCCCAACATCTCGAGGTAAAGCCCAACTTCCAGAGTTAAAGTCCAAAATATAGAGGTTTAACACCAATACCTAGAGTTAGAGCCCAAAATCTGGAGGTAAAGCCCAAGATCTAGAGCTAAAGCCCCAAATCTAGATGTAAAGCCCAATTGCTAGACCTAAAGCCAAATACTCTAGAGGTAAAGCCCAACATGTAGAGGTAAAGACTAAGATCTAGAGGTGAATTCCAATATCTAGTGTTAAAGCCCGACACCTACAGTTAAAGCCAAACATCTAGATGTACAACCCAACTTCTAGAGGTAAAGCTGAATATCTAGAGTTAAAGCGCATCCTTTAGAGTAAAGCCCAAAATCTAGAGTTAAAGCCCAACATCTAGAGGGAAAGCCCAGAATCTAGATGTAAAGCCTAACATCTAGAGGTGAATTCCAAAATCAAGTGTTAAGGCCTGACATCTACAGTTAAATCCAACCATATAGATATAACCCCCAAATTCTAGAGGTAAGGCCCAAAATCTAGAGGTAAAGCCCAACAGCTAGAGTTAAAGCCGAACGTCTTGAGGTAAAGCCCAAAGTCTAGAGTTATAGCCCAACTTCTAGAGGTAAAGCCCAAAGTCTAGAGTTATAGCCCAACTTCTAGAGGTAAAGCCCAACATCTAGAGGTAAAGCCAGATATCTGACGGTAAAGCCCAACATCTAGAGGAAAAGCCAAATATATAGATTTAAAACCCAAAATCTAGAGATAAAGCCGAACATCTAAATGTAAAGCAAAACATCTAGATGTAATCCAAACATCTAGAGGTAAAGCCTAACATCTAGAGGTGAAGCACAACATATAGAGGTATAACCCAACATCAAGAGATAAAGACCAACATCTAAATGTAAAGCAAAACATCTAGATGTAAAACCCTACATCTAGAGGTAAAGTCCAATAGCTAGACCTAAAGACCAACATCTAGAGGTAAAACCCAACATCTAGTGGTAAAGCCCAACATCTGCAGGTAAAGCCCAGATTCTAGAGAGAAGCCAAAAATCCAGATGGAAAACCCAAAATCTAGAGGTAAAGCCCAACATCTAGAGGTAAAGCCAGATATCTAGGGGTAAAGGCCAACATCTAGAGGAAAAGCCAAATATATAGATTTAAAACCCAAAATCTAGAGGTAAAGCCCAATATCAAGACGTAAAGGCCAAAATCTAGATGTAAAGCCCAGCTTCCTGATCTAAAGCCCAAAATATAGATGTAAAGCACAACTTCTAGATCTAAAGCCCAACATCTAGAGGTAAGGCCCAATATTTAGTGTTTAAGCGCATCATTTAGAGGTAAAGCCCAAAATCTAGATGTAAAGCCCAACTTCTAGAGGTAAAGCCCATCATCTAGTCCTACAGCCCAATGTCTGCAGGTAAAGTCCAACTTACAGAGGTGAAGGCAAACATCTAGATGTAAAACCCAAAATCCAGAGGTAAAGCCCAACATCTAGAGGAAAAGCCAAATACATAGATTTAAAACCCAGAATCTAGAGGTAAACCCCAATATCTAGACGTAAAGCCCAAAATCTAGATGTAAAGACCAACTTCTAGATCTAAAGCCCAAAATCTAGATATAAAGCCCAAATTCTAGATCTAACACCCAAAATCTAGAGGTAAAGACCAATATCTAGTGGTAAAACCCAACATCTAGAGGTAAAGCCAGATATCTAGAGGTAAAGCCCAACATCTAGAGGAAAAGCAAAATATATAGATTTCAAACCCAAATTCTAGAGTTCAATCCCAACATCTAGAGGTAAATCCCAAAGTCTAGATGTAAAGCTCAACTTCCAGATTTAAAGTCAAAAATCTAAATATAAATACCAATACCTAGAGGTAGAGCCCAAAATGTAGAGGTAAAGCCCAACATCTAGAGATAAAGCCAGATATATAGATCTAAACCCCAAAATCTAGAGGTGAAGCCCAATATCCAGACGTAAAGCCCAAAATATAGATGTAAAGCCCAATATTTAGAGTTTAAGCGCATCTTTTAGAGGTAAAGCCCAAAATCTAGATGTAAAGCCCAACTTCTAGAGGTAAAGCCCATCATCTAGTCCTACAGCCCAATGTCTGCAGGTAAAGACCAACTTACAGAGGTGAAGGCAAACATCTAGATTTAAAACCCAAAATCTAGAGGTAAAGCCCAACATCTAGAGGAAAAGCCAAATATATAGATTAAAAACCCAAAATCTAGAGGTAAAGCCCAATATCTAGACGTAAAGCCCAAAGTCTAGATGTAAAGCCCAACTTCTAGATCTAAAGCCCAAAATCTAGATGTAAAGCCCAAATTCTAGATCTAACACCCAAAATCTAGAGGTAAAGACCAATATCTAGAGGTAAAACCCAACATCTAGAGGTAAAGCCAGATATCTAGAGGTAAAGCCCAACATCTAGAGGAAAAGCAAAATATATAGATTTCAAACCCAAATTCTAGAGTTAAATCCCAACTTCTAGAGGTAAAGCCCAACTTCCAGAGTTAAAGTCCAAAATCTAGAGGTAAACACCAATACCTAGAGTTAGAGCCCAAAATCTAGAGATAAAGCCCAACATCTAGAGATAAAGCCAGATACATAGATTTAAAATCCAATATCTGGAGGTAAAGCCCAACATCTAGAGCTAAAGCCCCAAATCTAGATCTAAAGCCCAATCGCTAGATCTAAAGCCAAATACTCTAGAGGTAAAGCCCAACATGTAGAGGTAAAGACTAAGATCTAGAGGTGAATTCCAATATCTAGTGTTAAAGCCCGACACCTACAGTTAAAGCCAAACATCTAGATGTAAAACCCAACTTCTAGAGGTAAAGCCGAATATCTAGAGTTAAAGCGCATCCTTTAGAGTAAAGCCCAAAATCTAGAGTTAAAGCCCAACATCTAGAGGGAAAGCCCAGAATCTAGATGTAAAGCCTAACATCTAGAGGTGAATTCCAAAATCAAGTGTTAAGGCCTGACATCTACAGTTAAATCCAACCATATAGATATAACCCCCAAATTCTAGAGGTAAGGCCCAAAATCTAGAGGTAAAGCCCAACAGCTAGAGTTAAAGCCGAACGTCTTGAGGTAAAGCCCAAAGTCTAGAGTTAAAGCCCAACTTCTAGAGGTAAAGCCCAACATCTGGACGTAAAGCCAGATATCTGACGGTAAAGCCAAACATCTAGAGGAAAAGCCAAATATATAGATTTAAAACCCAAAATCTAGAGATAAAGCCGAACATCTAAATGTAAAGCAAAAGATCTAGATGTAATCCAAACATCTAGAGGTAAAGCCTAACATCTAGAGGCGAAGCACAACATATAGAGGTATAACCCAACATCTAGAGATAAAGACCAACATCTAAATGTAAAGCAAAACATCTAGATGTAAACCCCTACATCTAGAGGTAAAGTCCAATATCTAGACCTAAAGACCAACATCTAGAGGTAAAACCCAACATCTAGTGGTAAAGCCCAACGTCTGGAGGTAAATCCCAGATTCTAGAGAGAAGCCAAAAATCCACATGGAAAACCTAAAATCTACAGTTAAAGCCCAACATCTACAGGTAAATCCAGATATCTAGGGGTAAAGCCCAACATCTAGATGAAAAGCCAAATATATAGATATAAAACAAAAAAATCTAGAGGTAAAGCCCAATATCTAGACGTAAAGCCCAAAATCTAGGTGAAAAGCACAACTTCTAGATCTAAAGCCCAACATCTAGAGGTAAAGACCAATATCTAGAGGTAAAACCCAACATCTATAGGTAAATCCAGATATCTAGAGGTAAGGCCCAACGTCTGGAGGTAAAGCCAATCATCTAGTCCTACAGCCCAATGTCTGCAGGTAAAGCCCAACTTACAGAGGTGAAGGCAAACATCTAGATTTAAAACCCAAAATCTAGAGGTGAAGACCAACATCTAGAGGAAAAGCCAAATATATAGATTTAAAAGCCAAAATCTAGAGGTAAAGCCCAATATCTAGACCTAAAGCCCAAGATCTAGATGTGAAGCCCAGCTTCTAGATCCAATGCCCAAAACCTAGATGTAAAGCCCAAATTCTAGATCTAACACCCAAAATCTAGAGGTAAAGACCAATATCTAGAGGTAAAACCCAACATCTAGAGGTAAAGCCAGATATCTAGAGGTAAAGCCCAACATCTAGAGGAAAAGCAAAATATATAGATTTCAAACCCAAATTCTAGAGTTAAATCCCAACATCTAGAGGTAAAGCCCAACTCCCAGAGTTAAAGTCCAAAATCTAGAGGTAAACACCAATACCTAGAATTAGAGCCCAAAATCTAGAGATAAAGCCCAACATCTAGAGGAAAAGCCAAATATATAGATTTAAAACCCAAAATCTAGAGGTAAAGCTTAATATCTAGACGTAAAGCCCAAAATCTAGATGTAAAGCCCAACTTCCAGATCTAAAGCCCAAATTCAAATTCTAACACCCAAAATCTAGAGGTAAAGACCAATATCTAGAGGTAAAACCCAACATCTAGAGGTAAACCCAGATATCTAGAAGTAAAGCCCAACATCTAGAGGAAAAGTAAAATATATAGATTTCAAACCCAAATTCTAGAGTTAAATCCCAACATCTAGAGGTAAAGCCAGATATATATATCTAAACCCCAAAATCTAGAGGTGAAGCCCAATATCTAGACGTAAAGCCCAAAATCTAGATGTAAAGTCCAACTTCTAGAGGTAAAGCCCATCATCTAGTCCTACAGCCCAATGTCTGCAGGTAAAGCCGAACTTACAGAGGTGAAGGCAAACATCTAGATGTAAAACCCAAAATCTAGAGGTAAAGACCAATATCTAGACGTAAAGCCCAAAATCTGGATGTAAAGCCCAAATTCTAGATATAAAGCCCAAAATATAGATGTAAAGCCCAACTTCTAAATCTAAAACCCAACATCTAGAGGTAAAGCCCAACATCTAGACGTAAAGCCAGATATCTGACGGTAAAGCCCAACATCTAGAGGAAAAGCCAAATATATAGATTTAAAACCCAAAATCTAGAGATAAAGCCGAACATCTAAATGTAAAGCAAAACATCTAGATGTAATCCAAACATCTAGAGGTAAAGCCTAACATCTAGAGGCGAAGCACAACATATAGAGGTATAACCCAACATCTAGAGATAAAGACCAACATCTAAATGTAAAGCAAAACATCTAGATGTAAAACCCTACATCTAGAGGTAAAGTCCAATATCTAGACCTAAAGACCAACATCTAGAGGTAAAACCCAACATGTAGTGGTAAAGCCCAACGTCTGGAGGTAAAGCCCAGATTCTAGAGAGAAGCCAAAAATCTAGATGGAAAACCCAAAATCTAGAGGTAAAGCCCAACATCTACAGGTAAATCCAGATATCTAGGGGTAAAGCCCAACATCTAGGGGAAAAGCCAAATATATCGATATAAAACCCAAAATCTAGAGGTAAAGCCCAATATCTAGACGTAAAGCCCAAAATCTAGATGAAAAGCACAACTTCTAGATCTAAAGCCCAACATCTAGAGGTAACGACCAATAGCTAGAGCTAAAACCCAACATCTAGAGGTAAAGCCAGATATCTAGAGGTAAAGCCCAACTTCTGGAGGTAAAGCCCATCTTCTAGTCCTACAGCCCAATGTCTGCAGGTAAAGCCCAACTTACAGAGGTGAAGGCAAACATCTAGATGTAAAACCCCAAATCTAGAGGTAAAGCCCAACATCTAGAGGAAAAGCCAAATATATATAGATTTAAAACCCAAAATCTAGAGGTAAAGCCCAACATCTAGAGGTAAAGCCAGATATCTAGGGGTAAAGGCCAACATCTAGAGGAAAAGCCAAATATATATATTTAAAACCCAAAATCTAGAGGTAAAGCTTAATATCAAGACGTAAAGGCCAAAATCTAGATGTAAAGCCCAGCTTCTTGATCTAAAACCCAAAATCTAGATGTAAAGCACAACTTCTAGATCTAAAGCCCAAATTCTAGAGGTAAAGACTAATATCTAGAGGTAAAACCCAACATCTAGAGGTAAAGCCAGATATCTAGAGGTAAAGCCCAACATCTAGAGGAAAAGCAAAATATATAGATTTCAAACCCAAATTCTAGAGTTCAATCCCAACATCTAGAGGTAAATCCCAAAGTCTAGATGTAAAGCTCAACTTCCAGATTTAAAGTCAAAAATCTAAATGTAAATACCAATACCTAGAGGTAGAGCCCAAAATGTAGAGGTAAAGCCCAAAATCTAGAGATAAAGCCAGATATATAGATCTAAACCCCAAAATCTAGAGGTGAAGCCCAATATCTAGACGTAAAGCCCAAAATCTAGATGTAAAGCCCAACTTCTAGATCTAAAGCCCAAAATATAGCTGTAAAGCCCAACTTCTAAATCTAAAGCCCAAAATCTAGAGGTAAGGCCCAATATTTAGTGTTTAAGCGCATCATTTAGAGGTAAAGCCCAAAATCTAGATGTAAAGCCCAACTTCTAGATCTAAAGCCCAAAATCTAGATGTAAAGCCCAAATTCTAGATCTAACACCCAAAATCTAGAGGTAAAGACCAATATCTAGAGGTAAAACCCAACATCTAGAGGTAAAGCCAGATATCTAGAGGTAAAGCCCAACATCTAGAGGAAAAGCAAAATATATAGATTTCAAACCCAAATTCTAGAGTTCAATCCCAACATCTAGAGGTAAAGCCCAAAATCTAGATGTAAAGCCCAGCTTCTAGAGGTAAAGCCCATCATCTAGTCCTACAGCCCAATGTCTGCAGGTAAAGCCCAACTTACAGAGGTGAAGGCAAACATCTAGATGTAAAACCAAAATCTAGAGGTAAAGCCCAACATCTAGAGGAAAAGCCAAATATATAGATTTAAAACCCAAAATCTAGAGGTAAAGCCCAACATCTAAAGATAAAGCCAGATATATAGATCTAAACCCCAAAATCTAGAGATGAAGCCCAATATCTAGACGTAAAGCCCACTATCTAGATGTAAAGCCCAACTTCTAGATCTAACGCCCAAAATCTAGAGATAAAGACCAATATCTAGAGGTAAAACCCAACATCTAGAGGTAAAGCCAGATATCTAAGGTAAAGCCCAACATCTAGAGGAAAAGCAAAATATATAGATTTCAAACCCAAATTCTAGAGTTCAATCCCAACATCTAGAGGTAAAGCCCAACTTCCAGAGTTAAAGTCCAAAATCTAGAGGTAAACACCAATACCTAGAGTTAGAGCCCAAAATCTAGAGATAAAGCCCAACATCTAGAGATAAAGCCAGATATATAGATTTAAAATCCAAAATCTGGAGGTAAAGCCCAACATCTAGAGGTAAAGCCCCAAATCTAGATGTAAAGCCCAATTGCTAGATCTAAAGCCAAATACTCTAGAGGTAAAGCCCAACATGTAGAGGTAAAAACTAAGATCTAGAGGTGAATTCCAATATCTAGTGTTAAAGCCTGACACCTACAGTTAAAGCCAAACATCTAGATGTACAACCCAACTTCTAGAGGTAAAGGCGAATATCTAGAGTTAAAGCGCATCCTTTAGAGTAAAGCCCAAAATCTAGAGTTAAAGCCCAACATCTAGAGGGAAAGCCCAGAATCTAGATGTAAAGCCTAACATCTAGAGGTGAATTCCAAAATCAAGTGTTAAGGCCTGACATCTACAGTTAAATCCAACCATATAGATATAACCCCCAACTTCTAGAGGTAAGGCCCAAAATCTAGAGGTAAAGCCCAACAGCTAGAGTTAAAGCCGAACGTCTTGAGGTAAAGCCCAAAGTCCAGAGTTAAAGCCCAACTTCTAGAGGTAAAGCCCAACATCTAGAGGTAAAGCCAGATATCTGACGGTAAAGCCCAACATCTAGAGGAAAAGCCAAATATATAGATTTAAAACCCAAAATCTAGAGATAAAGCCGAACATCTAAATGTAAAGCAAAACATCTAGATGTAATCCAAACATCTAGAGGTAAAGCCTAAAATCTAGAGGTGAAGCACAACATATAGAGGTATAACCCAACATCTAGAGATAAAGACCAACATCTAAATGTAAAGCAAAACATCTAGATGTAAAACCCTACATCTAGAGGTAAAGTCCAATATCTAGAACTAAAGACCAACATCTAGAGGTAAAGACCAACATCTAGAAGTAAATCCACATATCTAGAGGTAAAGCCCAAAATCTAGATGTAAAGCCCAGCTTCTAGAGGTAAAGCCCAACATCTAGAGGTAAAGCCAGATATCTGACGGTAAAGCCCAACATCTAGAGGAAAAGCCAAATATATAGATATAAAACCCAAAATCTAGAGGTAAAGCCCAATATCTAGACGTAAAGCCCAAAATCTAGATGAAAAGAACAACTTCTAGATCTAAAGCCCAACATCTAGAGGTAAAGACCAATAGCTAGAGCTAAAACCCAACATCTAGAGGTAAAGCCAGATATCTAGAGGTAAAGCCCAACGTCTGGAGGTAAAGCCCATCATCTAGTCCTACAGCCCAATGTCTGCAGGTAAAGCCCAACTTACAGAGGTGAACGCAAACATCTAGATGTAAAACCCCAAATCTAGAGGTAAAGCCCAACATCTAGAGGAAAAGCCAAATATATATATATTTAAAACCCAAAATCTAGAGGTAAAGCCCAACATCTAGAGGTAAAGCCAGATATCTAGGGGTAAAGGCCAACATCTAGAGGAAAAGCCAAATACATATATTCAAAACCCAAAATCTAGAGGTAAAACTTAATATCAAGACATAAAGGCCAAAATCTAGATGTAAAGCCCAGCTTCTTGATCTAAAGCCCAAAATCTAGATGTAAAGCACAACTTCTAGATCTAAAGCCCAAATTCTAGAGGTAAAGACTAATATCTAGAGGTAAAACCCAACATCTAGAGGTAAAGCCAGATATCTAGAGGTAAAGCCCAACATCTAGAGGAAAAGCAAAATATATAGATTTCAAACCCAAATTCTAGAGTTCAATCCCAACATCTAGAGGTAAATCCCAAAGTCTAGATGTAAAGCTCAACTTCCAGATTTAAAGTCAAAAATCTAAATGTAAATACCAATACCTAGAGGTAGAGCCCAAAATGTAGAGGTAAAGCCCAACATCTAGAGATAAAGCCAGATATATAGATCTAAACCCCAAAATCTAGAGGTGAAGCCCAATATCTAGACGTAAAGCCCAAAATCTAGATGTAAAGCCCAACTTCTAGATCTAAAGCCCAAAATATAGCTGTAAAGCCCAACTTCTAAATCTAAAGCCCAACATCTAGAGGTAAGGCCCAATATTTAGAGTTTAAGCGCATCATTTAGAGGTAAAGCCCAAAATCTAGATGTAAAGCCCAACTTCTAGAGGTAAAGCCCATCATCTAGTCCTACAGCCCAATGTCTGCAGGAAAAGTCCAACTTACAGAGGTGAAGGCAAACATCTAGATGTAAAACCCAAAATCAAGAGGTAAAGCCCAACATCTAGAGGAAAAGCCAAATATATAGATTTAAAACCCAAAATCTAGAGGTAAAGCCCAACATCTAAAGATAAAGCCAGATATATAGATCTAAACCCCAAAATCTAGAGATGAAGCCCAATATCTAGACGTAAAGCCCACTATCTAGATGTAAAGCCCAACTTCTAGATCTAAAGCCCAAAATATAGCTGTAAAGCCCAACTTCTAGATCTAAAGCCCAAAATATAGCTGTAAAGCCCAACTTCTAAATCTAAAGCCCAACATCTAGAGGTAAAGCCCAATATTTAGAGTTTAAGCGCATCATTTAGAGGTAAAGCCCAAAATCTAGATGCAAAGCCGAACTTCTAGAGGTAAAGCCCATCATCTAGTCCTACAGCCCAATGTCTGCAGGTAAAGCCCAACTTACAGAGGTGAAGGCAAACATCTAGATGTAAAACCCAAAATCTAGAGGTAAAGCCCAACATCTAGAGGAAAAGCCAAATATATAGATTTAAAACCCAAAATCTAGAGGTAAAGCCCAATATCTAGACGTAAAGCCCAAAATCTAGATGAAAAGCACAACTTCTAGAGGTAAAGCCCAACATCTAGAGGTAAAGACCAATAGCTAGAGGTAAAACCCAACATCTAGAGGTAAAGCCAGATATCTAGAGGTAAAGCCCAACGTCTGGAGGTAAAGCCCATCATCTAGTCCTACAGCCCAATGTCTGCAGGTAAAGCCCAACTTACAGAGGTGAAGGCAAACATCTAGATGTAAAACCCCAAATCTAGAGGTAAAGCCCAACATCTAGAGGAAAAGCCAAATATATATATATTTAAAACCCAAAATCTAGAGGTAAAGCCCAACATCTAGAGGTAAAGCCAGATATCTAGGGGTAAAGGCCAACATCTAGAGGAAAAGCCAAATATATAGATTTAAAACCCAAAATCTAGAGGTAAAGCCCAATATCAAGACGTAAAGGCCAAAATCTAGATGTAAAGCCCAGCTTCTTGATCTAAAGCCCAAAATCTAGATGTAAAGCCCAAATTCTAGATCGAATGCCCAAAATCTAGAGATAAAGACCAATATCTAGAGGTAAAAAACAACATCTAGAGGTAAAGCCAGATATCTAGAGGTAAAGCCCAACATCTAGAGGAAAAGCAAAAGATATAGATTTCAAACCCAAATTCTAGAGTTCAACCCCAACATCTAGAGGTAAAGCCCAACTTCCAGAGTTAAAGTCCAAAATCTAGAGGTAAACACCAATACCTAGAGTTAGAGCCCAAAATCTAGAGATAAAGCCCAACATCTAGAGATAAAGCCAGATATATAGATTTAAAATCCACAATCTGGAGGTAAAGCCCAATATCAAGACGTAAAGCCCAAAATCTAGATGTAAAGCCCAACTTCTTGATCTAAAGCCCAAAATCTAGATGTAAAGCCCAAATTCTAGATCAATAGCCCAAAATCTAGAGATAAAGACCAATATCTAGAGGTAAAACCCAACATCTAGAGGTAAAGCCAGATATCTAGAGGTAAAGCCCAACATCTAGAGCTAAAGCCAAATACTCTAGAGGTAAAGCCCACATGTAGAGGTAAGGACTAAGATCTAGAGGTGAATTCCAATATCTAGTGTTAAAGCCCGACACCTACAGTTAAAGACAAACATCTAGATGTACAGCCCAACTTCTAGAGGTAAAGCCCAACATCTAGAGGAAAAGCCAAATATATAGATTTAAAACCCAAAATCTAGAGGTAAAGCCCAACATCTAGAGATAAAGCCAGATATAGAGATCTAAACTCCAAAATCTAGAGGTGAAGCCCAATATCTAGACGTAAAGCCCAATATCTAGATGTAAAGCTCAACTTCTAGATCTAAAGCCCAAAATATAGATGTAAAGCCCAACTTCTAAATCTAAAGCCCAACATCTAGAGGTAAAGCCCAATATTTAGAGTATAAGCGCATCATTTAGAGGTAAAGCCCAAAATCTAGATGTAAAGCCCAACTTCTAGAGGTAAAGCCCATCATCTATTCCTACAGCCCAATGTCTGCAGGTAAAGCCCAACTTACAGAGGTGAAGGCAAACATCTAGATGTAAAACCCCAAATCGAGAGGTAAAGCCCAACATCTAGAGGAAAAGCCAAATATATAGATTTAAAACCCAGAATCTAGAGGTAAAGCCCAATATCTAGACCTAAAGCCCAAAATCTAGATGTAAAGCCCAAATTCTAGATCTAACACCCAAAATCTAGAGGTAAAGACCAATATCTAGAGGTAAAACCCAACATCTATATTAATAGATCTATTGTATGTAAAGCACAACATATAGAGGTATAACCCAACATCTATGTTGTATGTAAAGCACAACATATAGAGGTATAACCCAACATCAAGAGATAAAGACCAACATCTAAATGTAAAGCAAAACATCTAGATGTAAAACCCTACATCTAGAGGTAAAGTCCAATATCTAGACCTAAAGACCAACATCTAGAGGTAAAAACCAACATCTAGTGGTAAAGCCCAACGTCTGGAGGTAAAGCCCAGATTCTAGAGAGAAGCCAAAAATCCAGATGGAAAACCCAAAATCTAGAGGTAAAGCCCAACATCTACAGGTAAATCCAGATATCTAGGGGTAAAGCCCAACATCTAGAGGAAAAGCCAAATATATAGATATAAAACCCAAAATCTAGAGGTAAAGCCCAATATCTAGACGTAAAGCCCAAAATCTAGATGAAAAGCACAACTTCTAGATCTAAAGCCCAACATCTAGAGGTAAAGACCAATAGCTAGAGGTAAAACCCAACATCTAGAGGTAAAGCCAGATATCTAGAGGTAAAGCCCAACGTCTGGAGGTAAAGCCCATCATCTAGTCCTACAGCCCAATGTCTGCAGGTAAAGCCCAACTTACAGAGGTGAAGGCAAACATCTAGATGTAAAACCCCAAATCTAGAGGTAAAGCCCAACATCTAGAGGAAAAGCCAAATATATATATATTTAAAACCCAAAATCTAGAGGTAAAGCCCAACATCTAGAGGTAAAGCCAGATATCTAGGGGTAAAGGCCAACATCTAGAGGAAAAGCCAAATATATAGATTTAAAACCCAAAATCTAGAGGTAAAGCCCAATATCAAGACGTAAAGCCCAAAATCTAGATGTAAAGCCCAGCTTCTTGATCTAAAGCCCAAAATCTAGATGTAAAGCCCAAATTCTAGATCGAATGCCCAAAATCTAGAGATAAAGACCAATATCTAGAGGTAAAACCCAACATCTAGAGGTAAAGCCAGATATCTAGAGGTAAAGCCCAACATCTAGAGGAAAAGCAAAATATATAGATTTCAAACCCAAATTCTAGAGTTCAATCCCAACATCTAGAGGTAAAGCCCAACTTCCAGAGTTAAAGTCCAAAATCTAGAGGTAAACACCAATACCTAGAGTTAGAGCCCAAAATCTAGAGATAAAGCCCAACATCTAGAGATAAAGCCAGATATATAGATTTAAAATCCACAATCTGGAGGTAAAGCCCAACATCTAGAGCTAAAGCCCCAAATCTAGATGTAAAGCCCAATTGCTAGATCTAAAGCCAAATACTCTAGAGGTAAAGCCCAACATGTAGAGGTAAAGACTAAGATCTAGAGGTGAATTCCAATATCTAGTGTTAAAGCCTGACACCTACAGTTAAAGCCAAACATCTAGATGTACAACCCAACTTCTAGAGGTAAAGCCGAATACCTGGAGTTAAAGCGCATCTTTAGAGTAAAGCCCAAAATCTAGAGTTAAAGCCCAGAATCTAGAGGGAAAGCCCAGAATCTAGATGTAAAGCCTAACATCTAGAGGTGAATTCCAAAATCAAGTGTTAAGGCCTGACATCTACAGTTAAATCCAACCATATAGATATAACCCCCAACTTCTAGAGGTAAGGCCCAAAATCTAGAGGTAAAGCCCAACAGCTGGAGTTAAAGCCGAACATCTTGAGGTAAAGCCCAAAGTCTAGAGTTAAAGCCCAACTTCTAGAGGTAAAGCCCAACATCTAGATGTAAAGCCAGATATCTGACGGTAAAGCCCAACATCTAGAGGAAAAGCCAAATATATAGATTTAAAACCCAAAATCTAGAGATAAAGCCGAACATCTAAATGTAAAGCAAAACATCTAGATGTAATCCAAACATCTAGAGGTAAAGCCTAACATCTAGAGGTGAAGCACAACATATAGAGGTATAACCCAACATCAAGAGATAAAGACCAACATCTAAATGTAAAGCAAAACATCTAGATGTAAAACCCTACATCTAGAGGTAAAGTCCAATATCTAGACCTAAAGACCAACATCTAGAGGTAAAACCCAACATCTAGTGGTAAAGCCCAAGGTCTGGAGGTAAAGCCCAGATTCTAGAGAGAAGCCAAAAATCCAGATGGAAAACCCAAAATCTAGAGGTAAAGCCCAACATCTAGAGGTAAAGCCAGATATCTAGGGGTAAAGCCCAACATCTAGAGGAAAAGCCAAATATATAGATATAAAACCCAAAATCTAGAGGTAAAGCCCAATATCTAGACGTAAAGCCCAAAATCTAGATGAAAAGAACAACTTCTAGATCTAAAGCCCAACATCTAGAGGTAAAGACCAATAGCTAGAGCTAAAACCCAACATCTAGAGGTAAAGCCAGATATCTAGAGGTAAAGCCCAACGTCTGGAGGTAAAGCCCATCATCTAGTCCTACAGCCCAATGTCTGCAGGTAAAGCCCAACTTACAGAGGTGAACGCAAACATCTAGATGTAAAACCCCAAATCTAGAGGTAAAGCCCAACATCTAGAGGAAAAGCCAAATATATATATATTTAAAACCCAAAATCTAGAGGTAAAGCCCAACATCTAGAGGTAAAGCCAGATATCTAGGGGTAAAGGCCAACATCTAGAGGAAAAGCCAAATACATATATTCAAAACCCAAAATCTAGAGGTAAAACTTAATATCAAGACATAAAGGCCAAAATCTAGATGTAAAGCCCAGCTTCTTGATCTAAAGCCCAAAATCTAGATGTAAAGCACAACTTCTAGATCTAAAGCCCAAATTCTAGAGGTAAAGACTAATATCTAGAGGTAAAACCCAACATCTAGAGGTAAAGCCAGATATCTAGAGGTAAAGCCCAACATCTAGAGGAAAAGCAAAATATATAGATTTCAAACCCAAATTCTAGAGTTCAATCCCAACATCTAGAGGTAAATCCCAGAGTCTAGATGTAAAGCTCAACTTCCAGATTTAAAGTCAAAAATCTAAATGTAAATACCAATACCTAGAGGTAGAGCCCAAAATGTAGAGGTAAAGCCCAACATCTAGAGATAAAGCCAGATATATAGATCTAAACCCCAAAATCTAGAGGTGAAGCCCAATATCTAGACGTAAAGCCCAAAATCTAGATGTAAAGCCCAACTTCTAGATCTAAAGCCCAAAATATAGCTGTAAAGCCCAACTTCTAAATCTAAAGCCCAACATCTAGAGGTAAGGCCCAATATTTAGAGTTTAAGCGCATCATTTAGAGGTAAAGCCCAAAATCTAGATGTAAAGCCCAACTTCTAGAGGTAAAGCCCATCATCTAGTCCTACAGCCCAATGTCTGCAGGAAAAGTCCAACTTACAGAGGTGAAGGCAAACATCTAGATGTAAAACCCAAAATCCAGAGGTAAAGCCCAACATCTAGAGGAAAAGCCAAATATATAGATTTAAAACCCAGAATCTAGAGGTAAAGCCCAATATCTAGACGTAAAGCCCAAAATCTAGATGTGAAGCCCAACTTCTAGATCTAAAGCCCAAAATCTAGATGTAAAGCCCAAATTCTAGATCTAACACCCAAAATCTAGAGGTAAAGACCAATATCTAGAGGTAAAACCCAACATCTAGAGGTAAAGCCAGATATCTAGAGGTAAAGCCCAACATCTAGAGGAAAAGCAAAATATATAGATTTCAAACCCAAATTCTAGAGTTCAATCCCAACATCTAGAGGTAAAGCCCAAAATCTAGATGTAAAGCCCAACTTCTAGAGGTAAAGCCCATCATCTAGTCCTACAGCCCAATGTCTGAAGGTAAAGCCCAACTTACAGAGGTGAAGGCAAACATCTAGATGTAAAACCCAAAATCAAGAGGTAAAGCCCAACATCTAGAGGAAAAGCCAAATATATAGATTTAAAACCCAAAATCTAGAGGTAAAGCCCAACATCTAAAGATAAAGCCAGATATATAGATCTAAACCCCAAAATCTAGAGATGAAGCCCAATATCTAGACGTAAAGCCCACTATCTAGATGTAAAGCCCAACTTCTAGATCTAAAGCCCAAAATATAGCTGTAAAGCCCAACTTCTAAATCTAAAGCCCAACATCTAGAGGTAAAGCCCAATATTTAGAGTTTAAGCGCATCATTTAGAGGTAAAGCCCAAAATCTAGATGCAAAGCCCAACTTCTAGAGGTAAAGCCCATCATCTAGTCCTACAGCCCAATGTCTGCAGGTAAAGCCCAACTTACAGAGGTGAAGGCAAACATCTAGATGTAAACCCCAAAATCTAGAGGTAAAGCCCAACATCTAGAGGAAAAGCCAAATATATAGATTTAAAACCCAAAATCTAGAGGTAAAGCCCAATATCTAGATGTAAAGCCCAAAATCTAGATGAAAAGCACAACTTCTAGATCTAAAGCCCAACATCTAGAGGTAAAGACCAATAGCTAGAGGTAAAACCCAACATCTAGAGGTAAAGCCAGATATCTAGAGGTAAAGCCCAACGTCTGGAGGTAAAGCCCATCATCTAGTCCTACAGCCCAATGTCTGCAGGTAAAGCCCAACTTACAGAGGTGAAGGCAAACATCTAGATGTAAAACCCCAAATCTAGAGGTAAAGCCCAACATCTAGAGGAAAAGCCAAATATATATATATTTAAAACCCAAAATCTAGAGGTAAAGCCCAACATCTAGAGGTAAAGCCAGATATCTAGGGGTAAAGCCCAACATCTAGAGGAAAAGCCAAATATATAGATTTAAACCCCAAAATCTAGAGGTAAAGCCCAATATCAAGACGTAAAGGCCAAAATCTAGATGTAAAGCCCAGCTTCTTGATCTAAAGCCCAAAATCTAGATGTAAAGCCCAAATTCTAGATCGAATGCCCAAAATCTAGAGATAAAGACCAATATCTAGAGGTAAAAACCAACATCTAGAGGTAAAGCCAGATATCTAGAGGTAAAGCCCAACATCTAGAGGAAAAGCAAAAGATATAGATTTCAAACCCAAATTCTAGAGTTCAACCCCAACATCTAGAGGTAAAGCCCAACTTCCAGAGTTAAAGTCCAAAATCTAGAGGTAAACACCAATACCTAGAGTTAGAGCCCAAAATCTAGAGATAAAGCCCAACATCTAGAGATAAAGCCAGATATATAGATTTAAAATCCACAATCTGGAGGTAAAGCCCAACATCTAGAGCTAAAGCCCCAAATCTAGATGTAAAGCCCAATTGCTAGATCTAAAGCCAAATACTCTAGAGGTAAAGCCCAACATGTAGAGGTAAAGACTAAGATCTAGAGGTGAATTCCAATATCTAGTGTTAAAGCCTGACACCTACAGTTAAAGCCAAACATCTAGATGTACAACCCAACTTCTAGAGGTAAAGCCGAATACCTGGAGTTAAAGCGCATCTTTAGAGTAAAGCCCAAAATCTAGAGTTAAAGCCCAACATCTAGAGGGAAAGCCCAGAATCTAGATGTAAAGCCTAACATCTAGAGGTGAATTCCAAAATCAAGTGTTAAGGCCTGACATCTACAGTTAAATCCAACCATATAGATATAACCCCCAACTTCTAGAGGTAAGGCCCAAAATCTAGAGGTAAAGCCCAACAGCTAGAGTTAAAGCCGAACGTCTTGAGGTAAAGCCCAAAGTCCAGAGTTAAAGCCCAACTTCTAGAGGTAAAGCCCAACATCTAGAGGTAAAGCCAGATATCTGACGGTAAAGCCCAACATCTAGAGGAAAAGCCAAATATATAGATTTAAAACCCAAAATCTAGAGATAAAGCCGAACATCTAAATGTAAAGCAAAACATCTAGATGTAATCCAAACATCTAGAGGGAAAGCCTAACATCTAGAGGTGAAGCACAACATATAGAGGTATAACCCAACATCTAGAGATAAAGACCAACATCTAAATGTAAAGCAAAACATCTAGATGTAAAACCCTACATCTAGAGGTAAAGTCCAATATCTAGAACTAAAGACCAACATCTAGAGGTAAAGACCAACATCTAGAAGTAAATCCACATATCTAGAGGTAAAGCCCAACGTCTGGACGTAAAGCCCATCATCTAGTCCTACAGCCCAATGTTTGCAGGTAAAGCCCAACTTACAGAGGTGAAGGCAAACATCTAGATGTAAAACCCCAAATCTAGAGGTAAAGCCCAACATCTAGAGGTAAAGCCAGATATCTAGGGGTAAAGGCCAACATCTAGAGGAAAAGCCAAATATATAGATTTAAAACCCAAAATCTAGAGGTAAAGCCCAATATCAAGACGTAAAGCCCAAAATCTAGATGTAAAGCCCAACTTCTTGATCTAAAGCCCAAAATCTAGATGTAAAGCCCAAATTCTAGATCAATAGCCCAAAATCTAGAGATAAAGACCAATATCTAGAGGTAAAACCCAACATCTAGAGGTAAAGCCAGATATCTAGAGGTAAAGCCCAACATCTAGAGCTAAAGCCAAATACTCTAGAGGTAAAGCCCACATGTAGAGGTAAGGAGTAAGATCTAGAGGTGAATTCCAATATCTAGTGTTAAAGCCCGACACCTACAGTTAAAGACAAACATCTAGATGTACAGCCCAACTTCTAGAGGTAAAGCCCAACATCTAGAGGAAAAGCCAAATATATAGATTTAAAACCGAAAATCTAGAGGTAAAGCCCAACATCTAGAGATAAAGCCAGATATATAGATCTAAACTCCAAAATCTAGAGGTGAAGCCCAATATCTAGACGTAAAGCCCAATATCTAGATGTAAAGCTCAACTTCTAGATCTAAAGCCCAAAATATAGATGTAAAGCCCAACTTCTAAATCTAAAGCCCAACATCTAGAGGTAAAGCCCAATATTTAGAGTATAAGCGCATCATTTAGAGGTAAAGCCCAAAATCTAGATGTAAAGCCCAACTTCTAGAGGTAAAGCCCATCATCTATTCCTACAGCCCAATGTCTGCAGGTAAAGCCCAACTTACAGAGGTGAAGGCAAACATCTAGATGTAAAACCCCAAATCGAGAGGTAAAGCCCAACATCTAGAGGAAAAGCCAAATATATAGATTTAAAACCCAAAATCTAGAGGTAAAGCCCAATATCTAGACCTAAAGCCCAAAATCTAGATGTAAAGCCCAAATTCTAGATCTAACACCCAAAATCTAGAGGTAAAGACCAATATCTAGAGGTAAAACCCAACATCTATATTAATAGATCTATTGTATGTAAAGCACAACATATAGAGGTATAACCCAACATCTATGTTGTATGTAAAGCACAACATATAGAGGTATAACCCAACATCAAGAGATAAAGACCAACATCTAAATGTAAAGCAAAACATCTAGATGTAAACCCCTACATCTAGAGGTAAAGTCCAATATCTAGACCTAAAGACCAACATCTAGAGGTAAAACCCAACATCTAGTGGAAAAGCCCAACGTCTGGAGGTAAAGCCCAGATTCTAGAGAGAAGCCAAAAATCCAGATGGAAAACCCAAAATCTAGGGGTAAAGCCCAACATCTACAGGTAAATCCAGATATCTAGGGGTAAAGCCCAACATCTAGAGGAAAAGCCAAATATATAGATATAAAACCCAAAATCTAGAGGTAAAGCCCAATATCTAGACGTAAATCCCAAAATCTAGATGAAAAGCACAACTTCTAGATCTAAAGCCCAACATCTAGAGGTAAAGACCAATAGCTAGAGCTAAAACCCAACATCTAGAGGTAAAGCCAGATATCTAGAGGTAAAGCCCAACGTCTGGAGGTAAAGCCCATCATCTAGTCCTACAGCCCAATGTCTGCAGGTAAAGCCCAACTTACAGAGGTGAAGGCAAACATCTAGATGTAAAACCCCAAATCGAGAGGTAAAGCCCAACATCTAGAGGAAAAGCCAAATATATATAGATTTAAAACCCAAAATCTAGAGGTAAAGCCCAACATCTAGAGGTAAAGCCAGATATCTAGGGGTAAAGGCCAACATCTAGAGGAAAAGCCAAATATATAGATTTAAAACCCAAAATCTAAAATTAAAGCCCAATATCAAGACGTAAAGCCCAAAATCTAGATGTAAAGCCCAACTTCTTGATCTAAAGCCCAAAATATAAATGTAAAGCCCAACTTCTAAATCTAAAGCCCAACATCTAGGGGTAAAGCCCAATATTTAGAGTTTAAGCGCATCATTTAGAGGTAAAGCCAGATATCTAGAGGTAAAGCCCAACGTCTGGAGGTAAAGCCCATCATCTAGTCCTACAGCCCAATGCCTGCAGGTATAGCCCAACTTACAGAGGTGAAGGCAAACATCTAGATGTAAAACCCCAAATCTAGAGGTAAAGCCCAACATCTAGAGGAAAAGCCAAATATATATATATTTAAAACCCAAAATCTAGAGGTAAAGCCCAACATCTAGAGGTAAAGCCAGATATCTAGGGGTAAAGCCCAACATCTAGAGGAAAAGCCAAATATATAGATTTAAACCCCAAAATCTAGAGGTAAAGCCCAATATCAAGACGTAAAGGCCAAAATCTAGATGTAAAGCCCAGCTTCTTGATCTAAAGCCCAAAATCTAGATGTAAAGCCCAAATTCTAGATCGAATGCCCAAAATCTAGAGATAAAGACCAATATCTACAGGTAAAACCCAACATCTAGAGGTAAAGCCAGATATCTAGAGGTAAAGCCCAACATCTAGAGGAAAAGCAAAATATATAGATTTCAAACCCAAATTCTAGAGTTAAATCCCAACATCTAGAGGTAAATCCCAAAGTCTAGATGTAAAGCTCAACTTCCAGAGTTAAAGTCCAAAATCTAGAGGTAAACACCAATACCTAGAGGTAGAGCCCAAAATGTAGAGGTAAAGCCCAACATCTAGAGATAAAGCCAGATATATAGATCTAAACCCCAAAATCTAGAGGTGAAGCCCAATATCTAGACGTAAAGCCCAAAATCTAGATGTAAAGCCCAACTTCTAAATCTAAAGCCCAACATCTAGAGGTAAAGCCCAATATTTAGAGTTTAAGCGCATCATTTAGAGGTAAAGCCCAAAATCTAGATGTAAAGCCCAACTTCTAGAGGTAAAGCCCATCATCTAGTCCTACAGCCCAATGTCTGCAGGTAAAGCACATCTTACAGAGGTGAAGGCAAACATCTAGATGTAAAACCCAAAATCTAGAGGTAAAGCCCAACATCTAGAGGAAAAGCCAAATATATAGATTTAAAACCCAAAATCTAGAGGTAAAGCCCAACATCTAGAGGAAAAGCCAAATATATAGATTTAAAACCCAAAATCTAGAGGTAAAGCCCAATATCTAGACCTAAAGCCCAAAGTCTAGATGTAAAGCCCAAATTCTAGATCTAACACCCAAAATCTAGAGGTAAAGACCAATATCTAGTGGTAAAACCCAAGATATAGAGGTAAAGCCAGATATCTAGAGGTAAAGCCCAACATCTAGAGGAAAAGCAAAATATATAGATTTCAAACCCAAATTCTAGAGTTCAATCCCAACATCTAGAGGTAAAGCCCAACTTCCAGAGTTAAAGTCCAAAATCTAGAGGTAAACACCAATACCTAGAGTTAGAGCCCAAAATCTAGAGATAAAGCCCAACATCTAGAGATAAAGCCAGATATATAGATTTAAAATCCACAATCTGGAGGTAAAGCCCAACATCTAGAGCTAAAGCCCCAAATCTAGATGTAAAGCCCAATCGCTACATCTAAAGCCAAATACTCTAGAGGTAAAGCCCAACATGTAGAGGTAAAGACTAAGATCTAGAGGTGAATTCCAATATCTAGTGTTAAAGGCCGACACCTACAGTTAAAGCCAAACATCTAGATGTACAACCCAACTTCTAGAGGTAAAGCCGAATATCTAGAGTTAAAGCGCATCCTTTAGAGTAAAGCCCAAAATCTAGAGTTAAAGCCCAACATCTAGAGGGAAAGCCCAGAATCTAGATGTAAAGCCTAACATCTAGAGGTGAATTCCAAAATCAAGTGTTAAGGCCTGACATCTACAGTTAAATCCAACCATATAGATATAACCCCCAACTCCTAGAGGTAAGGCCCAAAATCTAGAGGTAAAGCCCAACAGCTAGAGTTAAAGACGAACGTCTTGAGGTAAAGCCCAAAGTCTAGAGTTAAAGCCCAACTTCTAGAGGTAAAGCCCAACATCTAGACGTAAAGCCAGATATCTGACGGTAAAGCCCAACATCTAGAGGAAAAGCCAAATATATAGATTTAAAACCCAAAATCTAGAGATAAAGCCGAACATCTAAATGTAAAGCAAAACATCTAGATGTAATCCAAACATCTAGAGGTAAAGCCTAACATCTAGAGGTGAAGCACAACATATAGAGGTATAACCCAACATCAAGAGATAAAGACCAACATCTAAATGTAAAGCAAACCATCTAGATGTAAAACCCTACATCTAGAGGTAAAGTCCAATAGCTAGACCTAAAGACCAACATCTAGAGGTAAAACCCAACATCTAGTGGTAAAGCCCAACGTCTGGAGGTAAAGCCCAGATTCTAGAGAGAAGCCAAAAATCCAGATGGAAAACCCAAAATCTAGAGGTAAAGCCCAACATCTACAGGTAAATCCAGATATCTAGGGGTAAAGCCCAACATCTAGAGGAAAAGCCAAATATATAGATATAAAACCCAAAATCTAGAGGTAAAGCCCAATATCTAGACGTAAAGCCCAAAATCTAGATGAAAAGCACAACTTCTAGATCTAAAGCCCAACATCTAGAGGTAAAGACCAATAGCTAGAGGTAAAACCCAACATCTAGAGGTAAAGCCAGATATCTAGAGGTAAAGCCCAACGTCTGGAGGTAAAGCCCATCATCTAGTCCTACAGCCCAATGTCTGCAGGTAAAGCCCAACTTACAGAGGTGAAGGCAAACATCTAGATGTAAAACCCCAAATCTAGAGGTAAAGCCCAACATCTAGAGGAAAAGCCAAATATATAGATTTAAAACCCAAAATCTAGAGGTAAAGCCCAATATCAAGACGTAAAGCCCAAAGTCTAGATGTAAAGCCCAGCTTCTTGATCTAAAGCCCAAAATCTAGATTTAAAGCCCAAATTCTAGATCTAACACCCAAAATCTAGAGGTAAAGACCAATATCTAGAGGTAAAACCCAACATCTAGAGGTAAAGCCAGATATCTAGAGGTAAAGCCCAACATCTAGAGGAAAAGCAAAATATATAGATTTCAAACCCAAATTCTAGAGTTCAATCCCAACATATAGAGGTAAATCCCAAAGTCTAGATGTAAAGCTCAACTTCCAGATTTAAAGTCAAAAATCTAAATGTAAATACCAATACCTAGAGGTAGAGCCCAAAATGTAGAGTTAAAGCCCAACATCTAGAGATAAAGCCAGATATATAGATCTAAACCCCAAAATCTAGAGTTGAAGCCCAGTATCTAGACGTAAAGCCAAAAATCTAGATGTAAAGCCCAACTTCTAGATCTAAAGGCCAACATCTAGAGGTAAAGCCCAATATTTAGAGTTTAAGCGCATCATTTAGAGGTAAAGCCCAAAATCTAGATGTAAAGCCCAACTTCTAGAGGTAAAGCCCATCATCTAGTCCTACAGCCCAATGTCTGCAGGTAAAGCACATCTTACAGAGGTGAAGGCAAACATCTAGATGTAAAACCCAAAATCTAGAGGTAAAGCCCAACATCTAGAGGAAAAGCCAAATATATAGATTTAAAACCCAAAATCTAGAGGTAAAGCCCAATATCTAGACCTAAAGCCCAAAATCTAGATGTAAAGCCCAAATTCTAGATCTAACACCCAAAATCTAGAGGTAAAGACCAATATCTAGTGGTAAAACCCAAGATATAGAGGTAAAGCCAGATATCTAGAGGTAAAGCCCAACATCTAGAGGAAAAGCAAAATATATAGATTTCAAACCCAAATTCTAGAGTTCAATCCCAACATCTAGAGGTAAAGCCCAACTTCCAGAGTTAAAGTCCAAAATCTAGAGGTAAACACCAATACCTAGAGTTAGAGCCCAAAATCTAGAGATAAAGCCCAACATCTAGAGATAAAGCCAGATATATAGATTTAAAATCCACAATCTAGAGGTAAAGCCCCAAATCTAGATGTAAAGCCCAATCGCTACATCTAAAGCCAAATACTCTAGAGGTAAAGCCCAACATCTAGACGTAAAGCCAGATATCTGACGGTAAAGCCCAACATCTAGAGGAAAAGCCAAATATATAGATTTAAAACCCAAAATCTAGAGATAAAGCCGAACATCTAAATGTAAAGCAAAACATCTAGATGTAATCCAAACATCTAGAGGTAAAGCCTAACATCTAGAGGTGAAGCACAACATATAGAGGTATAACCCAACATCAAGAGATAAAGACCAACATCTAAATGTAAAGCAAAACATCTAGATGTAAAACCCTACATCTAGAGGTAAAGTCCAATAGCTAGACCTAAAGACCAACATCTAGAGGTAAAACCCAACATCTAGTGGTAAAGCCCAACGTCTGGAGGTAAAGCCCAGATTCTAGAGAGAAGCCAAAAATCCAGATGGAAAACCCAAAATCTAGAGGTAAAGCCCAACATCTACAGGTAAATCCAGATATCTAGGGGTAAAGCCCAACATCTAGAGGAAAAGCCAAATATATCGATATAAAACCCAAAATCTAGAGGTAAAGCCCAATATCGAGACGTAAAGCCCAAAATCTAGATGAAAAGCACAACTTCTAGATCTAAAGCCCAACATCTAGAGGTAAAGACCAATAGCTAGAGGTAAAACCCAACATCTAGAGGTAAAGCCAGATATCTAGAGGTAAAGCCCAACGTCTGGAGGTAAAGCCCATCATCTAGTCCTACAGCCCAATGTCTGCAGGTAAAGCCCAACTTACAGAGGTGAAGGCAAACATCTAGATGTAAAACCCCAAATCTAGAGGTAAAGCCCAACATCTAGAGGAAAAGCCAAATATATATATATTTAAAACCCAAAATCTAGAGGTAAAGCCCAACATCTAGAGGTAAAGCCAGATATCTAGGGGTAAAGCCCAACATCTAGAGGAAAAGCCAAATATATAGATTTAAAACCCAAAATCTAGAGGTAAAGCCCAATATCAAGACGTAAAGGCCAAAATCTAGATGTAAAGCCCAGCTTCTTGATCTAAAGCCCAAAATCTAGATGTAAAGCCCAAATTCTAGATCGAACGCCCAAAATCTAGAGATAAAGACCAATATCTAGAGGTAAAACCCAACATCTAGAGGTAAAGCCAGATATCTAGAGGTAAAGCCCAACATCTAGCGGAAAAGCAAAATATATAGATTTCAAACCCAAATTCTAGAGTTCAATCCCAACATCTAGAGGTAAATCCCAAAGTCTAGATGTAAAGCTCAACTTCCAGATTTAAAGTCAAAAATCTAAATGTAAATACCAATACCTAGAGGTAGAGCCCAAAATGTAGAGGTAAAGCCCAACATCTAGAGATAAAGCCAGATATATAGATCTAAACCCCAAAATCTAGAGGTGAAGCCCAATATCTAGACGTAAAGCCCAAAATCTAGATGTAAAGCCCAACTTCTAGATCTAAAGCCCAACATCTAGAGGTAAAGCCCAATATTTAGAGTTTAAGCGCATCATTTAGAGGTAAAGCCCAAAATCTAGATGTAAAGCCCAACTTCTAGAGGTAAAGCCCATCATCTAGTCCTACAGCCCAATGTCTGCAGGTAAAGCACATCTTACAGAGGTGAAGGCAAACATCTAGATGTAAAACCCAAAATCTAGAGGTAAAGCCCAACATCTAGAGGAAAAGCCAAATATATAGATTTAAAACCCAAAATCTAGAGGTAAAGCCCAATATCTAGACCTAAAGCCCAAAATCTAGATGTAAAGCCCAACTTCTAGATCTAAAGCCCAAAATCTAGATGTAAAGCCCAATTTCTAGATCTAACACCCAAAATCTAGAGGTAAAGACCAATATCTAGAGGTAAAACCCAAGATCTAGAGGTAAAGCCAGATATCTAGAGGTAAAGCCCAACATCTAGAGGAAAAGCAAAATATATAGATTTCAAACCCAAATTCTAGAGTTCAATCCCAACATCTAGAGGTAAAGCCCAACTTCCAGAGTTAAAGTCCAAAATCTAGAGGTAAACACCAATACCTAAAGTTAGAGACCAAAATCTAGAGATAAAGCCCAACATCTAGAGATAAAGCCAGATATATAGATTTAAAATCCAAAATCTGGAGGTAAAGCCCAACATCTAGAGGTAAAGCCCCAAATCTAGATGTAAAGCCCAATTGCTAGATCTAAAGCCAAATACTCTAGAGGTAAAGCCCAACATGTAGAGGTAAAGACTAAGATCTAGAGGTGAATTCCAATATCTAGTGTTAAAGGCCGACACCTACAGTTAAAGCCAAACATCTAGATGTAAAACCCAACTTCTAGAGGTAAAGCCGAATATCTAGTGTTAAAGCACATCCTTTAGAGTAAAGCCCAAAATCTAGAGTTAAAGCCCAACATCTAGAGGGAAAGCCCAGAATCTAGATGTAAAGCCTAACATCTAGAGGTGAATTCCAAAATCAAGTGTTAAGGCCTGACATCTACAGTTAAATCCAACCATATAGATATAACCCCCAACTTCTAGAGGTAAGGCCCAAAATCTAGAGGTAAAGCCCAACAGCTAGAGTTAAAGACGAACGTCTTGAGGTAAAGCCCAAAGTCTAGAGTTAAAGCCCAACTTCTAGAGGTAAAGCCCAACATCTAGACGTAAAGCCAGATATCTGACGGTAAAGCCCAACATCTAGAGGAAAAGCCAAATATATAGATTTAAAACCCAAAATCTAGAGATAAAGCCGAACATCTAAATGTAAAGCAAAACATCTAGATGTAATCCAAACATCTAGAGGTAAAGCCTAACATCTAGAGGTGAAGCACAACATATAGAGGTATAACCCAACATCAAGAGATAAAGACCAACATCTAAATGTAAAGCAAAACATCTAGATGTAAACCCCTACATCTAGAGGTAAAGTCCAATATCTAGACCTAAAGACCAACATCTAGAGGTAAAACCCAACATCTAGTGGAAAAGCCCAACGTCTGGAGGTAAAGCCCAGATTCTAGAGAGAAGCCAAAAATCCAGATGGAAAACCCAAAATCTAGGGGTAAAGCCCAACATCTAGAGGAAAAGCCAAATATATAGATATAAAACCCAAAATCTAGAGGTAAAGCCCAATATCTAGACGTAAAGCCCAAAATCTAGATGAAAAGCACAACTTCTAGATCTAAAGCCCAACATCTAGAGGTAAAGACCAATAGCTAGAGGTAAATCCCAACATCTAGAGGTAAAGCCAGATATCTAGAGGTAAAGCCCAACGTCTGGAGGTAAAGCCCATCATCTAGTCCTATAGCCCAATGTCTGCAGGTAAAGCCCAACTTACAGAGGTGAAGGCAAACATCTAGATGTAAAACCCCAAATCTAGAGGTAAAGCCCAACATCTAGAGGAAAAGCCAAATATATATATATTTAAAACCCAAAATCTAGGGGTAAAGCCCAACATCTAGAGGAAAAGCCAAATATATAGATTTAAAACCCAAAATCTAGATGTAAAGCCCAGCTTCTTGATCTAAAGCCCAAAATCTAGATGTAAAGCCCAAATTCTAGATCTAACGCCCAAAATCTAGAGATAAAGACCAATATCTAGAGGTAAAACCCAACATCTAGAGGTAAAGCCAGATATCTAGAGGTAAAGCCCAACATCTAGAGGAAAAGCAAAATATATAGATTTCAAACCCAAATTCTAGAGTTCAATCCCAACATCTAGAGGTAAAGCCCAACTTCCAGAGTTAAAGTCCAAAATCTAGAGGTAAACACCAATACCTAAAGTTAGAGCCCAAAATCTAGAGATAAAGCCCAACATCTAGAGATAAAGCCAGATATATAGATTTAAAATCCAAAATCTGGAGGTAAAGCCCAACATCTAGAGGTAAAGCCCCAAATCTAGATGTAAAGCCCAATTGCTAGATCTAAAGCCAAATACTCTAGAGGTAAAGCCCAACATGTAGAGGTAAAGACTAAGATCTAGAGGTGAATTCCAATATCTAGTGTTAAAGGCCGACACCTACAGTTAAAGCCAAACATCTAGATGTACAACCCAACTTCTAGAGGTAAAGCCGAATATCTAGAGTTAAAGCGCATCCTTTAGAGTAAAGCCCAAAATCTAGAGTTAAAGCCCAACATCTAGAGGGAAAGCCCAGAATCTAGATGTAAAGCCTAACATCTAGAGGTGAATTCCAAAATCAAGTGTTAAGGCCTGACATCTACAGTTAAATCCAACCATATAGATATAACCCCCAACTTCTAGAGGTAAGGCCCAAAATCTAGAGGTAAAGCCCAACAGCTAGAGTTAAAGCCGAACGTCTTGAGGTAAAGCCCAACTTCTAGAGGTAAAGCCCAACATCTAGACGTAAAGCCAGATATCTGACGGTAAACCTAACATCTAGAGGAAAAGCCAAATATATAGATTTAAAACCCAAAATCTAGAGATAAAGCCGAACATCTAAATGTAAAGCAAAACATCTAGATGTAATCCAAACATCTAGAGGTAAAGCCTAACATCTAGAGGTGAAGCACAACATATAGAGGTATAACCCAACATCTAGAGATAAAGACCAACATCTAAATGTAAAGCAAAACATCTAGATGTAAACCCCTACATCTAGAGGTAAAGTCCAATATCTAGACCTAAAGACCAACATCTAGAGGTAAAACCCAACATCTAGTGGTAAAGCCCAACGTCTGGAGGTAAAGCCCAGATTCTAGAGAGAAGCCAAAAATCCAGATGGAAAACCCAAAATCTAGAGGTAAAACCCAACATCTACAGGTAAATCCAGATATCTAGGGGTAAAGCCCAACATCTAGAGGAAAAGCCAAATATATCGATATAAAACCCAAAATCTAGAGGTAAAGCCCAATATCTAGACGTAAAGCCCAAAATCTAGATGAAAAGCACAACTTCTAGATCTAAAGCCCAACATCTAGAGGTAAAGACCAATAGCTAGAGGTAAATCCCAACATCTAGAGGTAAAGCCAGATATCTAGAGGTAAAGCCCAACGTCTGGAGGTAAAGCCCATCATCTAGTCCTATAGCCCAATGTCTGCAGGTAAATCCCAACTTACAGAGGTGAAGGCAAACATCTAGATGTAAAACCCCAAATCTAGAGGAAAAGCCAAATATATATATATTTAAAACCCAAAACCTAGAGGTAAAGCCCAACATCTAGAGGTAAAGCCAGATATCTAGGGTTAAAGGCCAACATCTAGAGGAAAAGCCAAATATATAGATTTAAAACCCAAAATCTAGAGGTAAAGCCCAATATCAAGACGTAAAGGCCAAAATCTAGATGTAAAGCCCAGCTTCTTGATCTAAAGCCCAAAATCTAGATGTAAAGCCCAAATTCTAGATCTAACGCCCAAAATCTAGAGATAAAGACCAATATCTAGAGGTAAAACCCAACATCTAGAGGTAAAGCCAGATATCTAGAGGTAAAGCCCAACATCTAGAGGAAAAGCAAAATATATAGATTTCAAACCCAAATTCTAGAGTTCAATCCCAACATCTAGAGGTAAATCCCAAAGTCTAGATGTAAAGCTCAACTTCCAGATTTAAAGTCAAAAATCTAAATGTAAATACCAATACCTAGAGGTAGAGCCCAAAATATAGAGGTAAAGCCCAACATCTAGAGATAAAGCCAGATATATAGATCTAAACCCCAAAATCTAGAGGTGAAGCCCAATATCTAGACGTAAAGCCCAAAATCTAGATGTAAAGCCCAACTTCTAGATCTAAAGCCCAAAATATATCTGTAAAGCACAACTTCTAAATCTAAAGCCCAACATCTAGAGGTAAGGCCCAATATTTAGTGTTTAAGCGCATCATTTAGAGGTAAAGCCCAAAATCTAGATGTAAAGCCCAACTTCTAAAGGTAAAGCCCATCATCTAGTCCTACAGCCCAATGTCTGCAGGTAAAGTCCAACTTACAGAGGTGAAGGCAAACATCTAGATGTAAAAACCAAAATCTAGAGGTAAAGCCCAACATCTAGAGGAAAAGCCAAATATATAGATTTAAAACCCAGAATCTAGAGGTAAAGCCCAATATCTAGACTTAAAGTCCAAAATCTAGATGTAAAGCCCAACTTCTAGACCTAAAGCCCAAAATCTAGATGTAAAGCCCAAATTCTAGATCTAACACCCAAAATCTAGAGGTAAAGACCAATATCTAGAGGTAAAACCCAACATCTAGAGGTAAAGCCAGATATCTAGAGGTAAAGCCCAACATCTAGAGGAAAAGCAAAAGATATAGATTTCAAACCCAAATTCTAGAGTTCAATCCCAACATCTAGAGGTAAAGCCCAACTTCCAGAGTTAAAGTCCAAAATCTAGAGGTAAACACCAATACCTAAAGTTAGAGCCCAAAATCTAGAGATAAAGCCCAACATCTAGAGATAAAGCCAGATATATAGATTTAAAATCCAAAATCTGGAGGTAAAGCCCAACATCTAGAGGTAAAGCCCCAAATCTAGATGTAAAGCCCAATTGCTAGATCTAAAGCCAAATACTCTAGAGGTAAAGCCCAACATGTAGAGGTAAAGACTAAGATCTAGAGGTGAATTCCAATATCTAGTGTTAAAGGCCAACACCTACAGTTAAAGCCAAACATCTAGATGTACAACCCAACTTCTAGAGGTAAAGCCGAATATCTAGAGTTAAAGCGCATCCTTTCGAGTAAAGCCCAAAATCTAGAGTTAAAGCCCAACATCTAGAGGGAAAGCCCAGAATCTAGATGTAAAGCCTAACATCTAGAGGTGAATTCCAAAATCAAGTGTTAAGGCCTGACATCTACAGTTAAATCCAACCATATAGATATAACCCCCAACTTCTAGAGGTAAGGCCCAAAAACTAGAGGTAAAGCCCAACAGCTAGAGTTAAAGCCGAACGTCTTGAGGTAAAGCCCAAAGTCTAGAGTTAAAGCCCAACTTCTAGAGGTAAAGCCCAACATCTAGACGTAAAGCCAGATATCTGACGGTAAAGCCCAACATCTAGAGGATAAGCCAAATATATAGATTTAAAACCCAAAATCTAGAGATAAAGCCGAACATCTAAATGTAAAGCAAAACATCTAGATGTAATCCAAACATCTAGAGGTAAAGCCTAACATCTAGAGGTGAAGCACAACATATAGAGGTATAACCCAATATCTAGAGATAAAGACCAACATCTAAATGTAAAGCAAAACATCTAGATGTAAACCCCTACATCTAGAGGTAAAGTCCAATATCTAGACCTAAAGACCAACATCTAGAGGTAAAACCCAACATCTAGTGGTAAAGCCCAACGTCTGGAGGTAAAGCCCAGATTCTAGAGAGAAGCCAAAAATCCAGATGGAAAACCCAAAATCTAGAGGTAAAGCCCAACATCTACAGGTAAATCCAGATATCTAGGGGTAAAGCCCAACATCTAGAGGAAAAGCCAAATATATCGATATAAAACCCAAAATCTAGAGGTAAAGCCCAATATCTAGACGTAAAGCCCAAAATCTAGATGAAAAGCACAACTTCTAGATCTAAAGCCCAACATCTAGAGGTAAAGACCAACATCTAGAGGTAAAACCCAACATCTAGAGGTAAAGCCAGATATCTAGAGGTAAAGCCCAATGTCTGGAGGTAAAGCCCATCATCTAGTCCTACAGCCCAATGCCTGCAGGTATAGCCCAACTTACAGAGGTGAAGGCAAACATCTAGATGTAAAACCCCAAATCTAGAGGTAAAGCCCAACATCTAGAGGAAAAGCCAAATATATATATATATTTAAAACCCAAAATCTAGAGGTATAGCCCAACATCTAGAGGTAAAGCCAGATATCTAGGGGTAAAGGCCAACATCTAGAGGAAAAGCCAAATATATAGATTTAAAACCCAAAATCTAGAGGTAAAGCCCAATATCAAGACGTAAAGGCCATAATCTAGATGTAAAGCCCAGCTTCTTGATCTAAAGCCCAAAATCTAGATGTAAAGCCCAAATTCTAGATCTAAAGCCCAACATCTAGAGATAAAGCCATATATATAGATCTAAACCCCAAAATCTAGAGGTGAAGCCCAATATCTAGACGTAAAGCCCAAAATCTAGATGTAAAGCCCAAATTCTAGATCTAAAGCCCAACATCTAGAGGTAAGGCCCAATATTTAGAGTTTAAGCTCATCATTTAGAGGTAAAGCCCAAAATCTAGAGTTAAAGCCCAAAATCTAGATGAAAAGCCCAACTTCTAGATCTAAAGCCCAACATCTAGAGGTAAAGACCAATATCTAGAGGTAAAACCCAACATCTAGAGGTAAAGCCAGATATCTAGAGGTAAAGCCCAACTTCTAGAGGTAAAGCCGATCATCTAGTCCTACAGCCCAATGTCTGCAGGTAAAGCCAAACTTACAGAGGTGAAGGCAAACATCTAGATGTAAACCTAAAAATCTAGGGGTAAAGACCAATATCTAGACGTAAAGCCCAAAATCTAGATGTAAACACAGATATCTACAGGTAAAGCCCAACATCTAGAGGAAAAGACAAATATATAGATTTAAAACCCAAAATCTAGAGGTGAAGCCCAATATCTAGACGTAAAGCCCAAAATCTAGATGTAAAGCCCAAATTCTAGAGCTAAAGCCCAAAATATAGATGTAAAGCCCAACTTCTAAATCTAAAGCCCAACATCTAGAGGTAAAGCCCAATATTTAGAGTTTAAGCTCATCATTTAGAGGTAAAGCCCAAAATCTAGATGTAAAGCCCAACTTCTAGAGGTAAAGCCCATCATCTAGTCCTACAGCCCAATGTCTGCAGGTAAAGCCCAACTTACAGAGGTGAAGGCAAACATCTAGATGTAAAACCCAAAATCTAGAGGTAAAGCCCAATATCTAGACGTAAAGCCCAAAATCTAGATGTAAAGCCCAACTTCCATATCTAAAGCCCAACTTCAAGATCTAAAGCCCAAATTCTAGATCTAACACCCAAAATCTAGAGGTAAAGACCAATATCTAGTGGTAAAACCCAACATCTAGAGGTAAAGCCAGATATCTAGAGGTAAAGCCCAACATCTAGAGGAAAAGCAAAATATATAGATTTCAAACCCAAATTCTAGAGTTCAAACCCAACATCTAGAGGTAAAGCCCAACTTCCAGAGTTAAAGTCCAAAATCTAGAGGTAAACACCAATACCAAGAGTTAGAGCCCAAAATCTAGAGATAAAGCCCACATCTAGAGATAAAGCCAGATATATAGATTTAAAATCAAAAATCTGGAGGTAAAGCCCAACATCTAGACCTAAAGCCCCAAATCTAGATGTAAAGCCCAATTGCTAGATCTAAAGCCAAATACTCTAGAGGTAAAGCCCAACATCTAGAGGAAAAGCCAAATATATAGATTTAAAACCCAAAATCTAGAGATAAAGCCGAACACCTAAATGTAAAGCAAAACATCTAGATGTAATCCAAACATCTAGAGGTAAAGCCTAACATCTAGAGGTGAAGCACAACATATAGAGGTATAACCCAACATCTAGAGATAAAGACCAACATCTAAATGTAAAGCAAAACATCTAGATGTAAAACCCTACATCTAGAGGTAAAGTCCAATATCTAGACCTAAAGACCAACATCTAGAGGTAAAACCCAACATCTAGAGGTAAAGCCCAACGTCTGGAGGGAAAGCCCAGATTCTAGAGGGAAGCCAAAAATCCTGATGGAAAACTCAAAATCTAGAGGTAAAGCCCAACATCTACAGGTAAATCCAGATATCTAGGGGTAAAGCCCAACATCTAGAGGAAAAGCCAAATATATAGATATAAAACACAAAATCTAGAGGTAAAGCCCAATATCTAGACATAAAGCCCAAAATCTAGATGAAAAGCACAACTTCTAGATCTAAAGATCAACATCTAGAGGTAAAGATCAATAGCTAGAAGTAAAACCCAACATCTAGAGATAAAGCCAGATATCTAGAGGTAAAGCCCAACATCTGGAGGTAAAGCCCATCATCTAGTCCTACAGCCCAATGTCTGCAGGTAAAGCCCAACTTACAGAGGTGAAGGCAAACATCTAGATGTAAAACCCCAAATCTAGAGGTAAAGCCCAACGTCTAGAGGAAAAGCCAAATATATATATATTTAAAATCCAAAATCAAGAGGTAAAGCCCAACATCTGGATGTAAAGCCAGATATCTAGCGGTAAAGGCCAACATCTAGAGGAAAAGCCAAATATATAGATTTAAAACCAAAAATCTAGAGATAAAGCCCAACACCTAGAGATAAAGCCAGATATATAGATCTAAACCCCAAAACCTAGAGGTGAAGCCCAATATCTAGACGTAAAGCCCAATATCTAGATGTAAAGCCCAACTTCTAGATCTAAAGCCCAAAATATAGATGTAAAGCCCAACTTCTAAATCTAAAGCCCAACATCTAGAGGTAAAGCCCAACTTCTAGAGGTAAAGCCCATCATCTAGTCCTACAGCCCAATGTCTGCAGGTAAAGCCCAACTTACAGAGGTGAAGGCAAACATCTAGATGTAAAACCCAAAATCTAGAGGTAAAGCCTAACATCTAGAGGAAAAGCCAAATATATATAGATTTAAAACCCAAAACCTAGAGGTAAAGCCCAACATCTAGAGGTAAAGCCAGATATCTAGGGTTAAAGGCCAACATCTAGAGGAAAAGCCAAATATATAGATTTAAAACCCAAAATCTAGAGGTAAAGCCCAATATCAAGACGTAAAGGCCAAAATCTAGATGTAAAGCCCAGCTTCTTGATCTAAAGCCCAAAATCTAGATGTAAAGCCCAAATTCTAGATCTAACGCCCAAAATCTAGAGATAAAGACCAATATCTAGAGGTAAAACCCAACATCTAGAGGTAAAGCCAGATATCTAGAGGTAAAGCCCAAAATCTAGAGGAAAAGCAAAATATATAGATTTCAAACCCAAATTCTAGAGTTCAATCCCAACATCTAGAGGTAAATCCCAAAGTCTAGATGTAAAGCTCAACTTCCAGATTTAAAGTCAAAAATCTAAATGTAAATACCAATACCTAGAGGTAGAGCCCAAAATATAGAGGTAAAGCCCAACATCTAGAGATAAAGCCAGATATATAGATCTAAACCCCAATATTCTAGAGGTGAAGCCCAATATCTAGACGTAAAGCCCAAAATCTAGATGTAAAGCCCAACTTCTAGATCTAAAGCCCAAAATATAGCTGTAAAGCACAACTTCTAAATCTAAAGCCCAACATCTAGAGGTAAGGCCCAATATTTAGTGTTTAAGCGCATCATTTAGAGGTAAAGCCCAAAATCTAGATGTAAAGCCCAACTTCTAGAGGTAAACCCCATCATCTAGTCCTACAGCCCAATGTCTGCAGGTAAAGTCCAACTTACAGAGGTGAAGGCAAACATCTAGATGTAAAACCCAAAATCTAGAGGTAAAGCCCAACATCTAGAGGAAAAGCCAAATATATAGATTTAAAACCCAGAATCTAGAGGTAAAGCCCAATATCTAGACCTAAAGTCCAAAATCTAGATGTAAAGCCCAACTTCTAGATCTAAAGCCCAAAATCTAGATGTAAAGCCCAAATTCTAGATCTAACACCCAAAATCTAGAGGTAAAGACCAATATCTAGAGGTAAAACCCAACATCTAGAGGTAAAGCCAGATATCTAGAGGTAAAGCCCAACATCTAGAGGAAAAGCAAAATATATAGATTTCAAACCCAAATTCTAGAGTTCAATCCCAACATCTAGAGGTAAAGCCCAACTTCCAGAGTTAAAGTCCAAAATCTAGAGGTAAACACCAATACCTAAAGTTAGAGCCCAAAATCTAGAGATAAAGCCCAACATCTGGAGATAAAGCCAGATATATAGATTTTAAATCCAAAATCTGGAGGTAAAGCCCAACATCTAGAGGTAAAGCCCCAAATCTAGATGTAAAGCCCAATTGCTAGATCTAAAGCCAAATACTCTAGAGGTAAAGCCCAACATGTAGAGGTAAAGACTAAGATCTAGAGGTGAATTCCAATATCTAGTGTTAAAGGCCGACACCTACAGTTAAAGCCAAACATCTAGATGTACAACCCAACTTCTAGAGGTAAAGCCGAATATCTAGAGTTAAAGCGCATCCTTTAGAGTAAAGCCCAAAATCTAGAGTTAAAGCCCAACATCTAGAGGGAAAGCCCAGAATCTAGATGTAAAGCCTAACATCTAGAGGTGAATTCCAAAATCAAGTGTTAAGGCCTGACATCTACAGTTAAATCCAACCATATAGATATAACCCCCAACTTCTAGAGGTAAGGCCCAAAATCTAGAGGTAAAGCCCAACAGCTGGAGTTAAAGCCGAACGTCTTGAGGTAAAGCCCAAAGTCTAGATTTAAAGCCCAACTTCTAGAGGTAAAGCCCAACATCTAGACGTAAAGCCAGATATCTGACGGTAAAGCCAAACATCTAGAGGATAAGCCAAATATATAGATTTAAAACCCAAAATCTAGAGATAAAGCCGAACATCTAAATGTAAAGCAAATATCTAGATGTAATCCAAACATCTAGAGGGAAAGCCTAACATCTAGAGGTGAAGCACAACATATAGAGGTATAACCCAATATCTAGAGATAAAGACCAACATCTAAATGTAAAGCAAAACATCTAGATGTAAACCCCTACATCTAGAGGTAAAGTCCAATATCTAGACCTAAAGACCAACATCTAGAGGTAAAAACCAACATCTAGTGGTAAAGCCCAACGTCTGGAGGTAAAGCCCAGATTCTAGAGAGAAGCCAAAAATCCAGATGGAAAACCCAAAATCTAGAGGTAAAGCCCAACATCTACAGGTAAATCCAGATATCTAGGGGTAAAGCCCAACATCTAGAGGAAAAGCCAAATATATCGATATAAAACCCAAAATCTAGAGGTAAAGCCCAATATCTAGACGTAAAGCCCAAAATCTAGATGAAAAGCACAACTTCTAGATCTAAAGCCCAACATCTAGAGGTAAAGACCAACATCTAGAGGTAAAACCCAACATCTAGAGGTAAAGCCAGATATCTAGAGGTAAAGCCCAATGTCTGGAGGTAAAGCCCATCATCTAGTCCTACAGCCCAATGCCTGCAGGTATAGCCCAACTTACAGAGGTGAAGGCAAACATCTAGATGTAAAACCCCAAATCTAGAGGTAAAGCCCAACATCTAGAGGAAAAGCCAAATATATATATATATTTAAAACCCAAAATCTAGAGGTATAGCCCAACATCTAGAGGTAAAGCCAGATATCTAGGGGTAAAGGCCAACATCTAGAGGAAAAGCCAAATATATAGATTTAAAACCCAAAATCTAGAGGTAAAGCCCAATATCTAGACGTAAAGGCCAAAATCTAGATGTAAAGCCCAGCTTCTTGATCTAAAGCCCAAAATCTAGATGTAAAGCCCAAATTCTAGATCTAAAGCCCAACATCTAGAGATAAAGCCAGATATATAGATCTAAACCCCAAAATCTAGAGGTGAAGCCCAATATCTAGACGTAAAGCCCAAAATCTAGATGAAAAGCCCAACTTCTAGATCTAAAGCCCAACATCTAGAGGTAAAGACCAATATCTAGAGGTAAAACCCAACATCTAGAGGTAAAGCCAGATATCTAGAGGTAAAGCCCAACTTCTAGAGGTAAAGCCGATCATCTAGTCCTACAGCCCAATGTCTGCAGGTAAAGCCCAACTTACAGAGGTGAAGGCAAACATCTAGATGTAAACCTAAAAATCTAGGGGTAAAGACCAATATCTAGACGTAAAGCCCAAAATCTAGATGTAAACACAGATATCTACAGGTAAAGCCCAACATCTAGAGGAAAAGACAAATATATAGATTTAAAACCCAAAATCTAGAGGTGAAGCCCAATATCTAGACGTAAAGCCCAAAATCTAGATGTAAAGCCCAAATTCTAGATCTAAAGCCCAAAATATAGATGTAAAGCCCAACTTCTAAATCTAAAGCCCAACATCTAGAGTTAAAGCCCAATATTTAGAGTTTAAGCTCATCATTTAGAGGTAAAGCCCAAAATCTAGATGTAAAGCCCAACTTCTAGAGGTAAAGCCCATCATCTAGTCCTACAGCCCAATGTCTGCAGGTAAAGCCCAACTTACAGAGGTGAAGGCAAACATCTAGATGTAAAACCCAAAATCTAGAGGTAAAGCCCAATATCTAGACGTAAAGCCCAAAATCTAGATGTAAAGCCCAACTTCTAGATCTAAAGCCCAAAATCTAGATGTAAAGCCCAAATTCTAGATCTAACACCCAAAATCTAGAGGTAAAGACCAATATCTAGAGGTAAAACCCAACAGCTAGAGGTAAAGCCAGATATCTAGAGGTAAAGCCCAACATCTAGAGGAAAAGCAAAATATATAGTTTTCAAACCCAAATTCTAGAGTTCAATCCCAACATCTAGAGGTAAAGCCCAACTTCCAGAGTTAAAGTCCAAAATCTAGAGGTAAACACCAATACCTAAAGTTAGAGCCCAAAATCTAGAGATAAAGCCCAACATCTAGAGATAAAGCCAGATATATAGATTTAAAATCCAAAATCTGGAGGTAAAGCCCAACATCTAGAGGTAAAGCCCCAAATCTAGATGTAAAGCCCAATTGCTAGATCTAAAGCCAAATACTCTAGAGGTAAAGCCCAACATCTAGAGGAAAAGCCAAATATATAGATTTAAAACCCAAAATCTAGAGATAAAGAAGAACACCTAAATGTAAAGCAAAACATCTAGATGTAATCCAAACATCTAGAGGTAAAGCCTAACATCTAGAGGTGAAGCACAACATATAGAGGTATAACCCAACATCTAGAGATAAAGACCAACATCTAAATGTAAAGCAAAACATCTAGATGTAAAACCCTACATCTAGAGCTAAAGTCCAATATCTAGACCTAAAGACCAACATCTAGAGGTAAAACGCAACATCTAGTGGTAAAGCCCAACTTCTGGAGGTAAAGCCCAGATTCTAGAGAGAAGCCAAAAATCCAGATGGAAAACCCAAAATCTAGAGGTAAAGCCCAACATCTACAGGTAAATCCAGATATCTAGGGGTAAAGCCCAACATCTAGAGGAAAAGCCAAATATATAGATATAAAACACAAAATCTAGAGGTAAAGCCCAATATCTAGACATAAAGCCCAAAATCTAGATGAAAAGCACAACTTCTAGATCTAAAGATCAACATCTAGAGGTAAAGATCAATAGCTAGAAGTAAAACCCAACATCTAGAGATAAAGCCAGATATCTAGAGGTAAAGCCCAACATCTGGAGGTAAAGCCCATCATCTAGTCCTACAGCCCAATGTCTGCAGGTAAAGCCCAACTTACAGAGGTGAAGGCAAACATCTAGATGTAAAACCCCAAATCTAGAGGTAAAGCCCAACGTCTAGAGGAAAAGCCAAATATATATATATTTAAAACCCAAAATCAAGAGGTAAAGCCCAACATCTGGATGTAAAGCCAGATATCTAGCGGTAAAGGCCAACATCTAGAGGAAAAGCCAAATATATAGATTTAAAACCAAAAATCTAGAGATAAAGCCCAACACCTAGAGATAAAGCCAGATATATAGATCTAAACCCCAAAACCTAGAGGTGAAGCCCAATATCTAGACTTAAAGCCCAATATCTAGATGTAAAGCCCAACTTCTAGATCTAAAGCCCAAAATATAGATGTAAAGCCCAACTTCTAAATCTAAAGCCCAACATCTAGAGGTAAAGCCCAACTTCTAGAGGTAAAGCCCATCATCTAGTCCTACAGCCCAATGTCTGCAGGTAAAGCCCAACTTACAGAGGTGAAGGCAAACATCTAGATGTAAAACCCAAAATCTAGAGGTAAAGCCTAACATCTAGAGGAAAAGCCAAATATATAGATTTAAAACCCAAAATCTAGAGGTAAAGCCCAATATCTAGACGTAAAGCCCAAAATCTAGATGTAAAGCCCAACTTCTAGATCTAAAGCCCAAAATCTAGATGTAAAGCCCAAATTCTAGATCTAACGCCCAAAATCTAGAGGTAAAGACCAATATCTAGAGGTAAAACCCAACATCTAGAGGTAAAGCCAGATATCTAGAGGTAAAGCCCAACATCTAGAGGAAAAGCAAAATATATAGATTTCAAACCCAAATTCTAGAGTTCAATCCCAACATCTAGAGGTAAATCCCAAAGTCTAGATGTAAAGCTCAACTTCCAGATTTAAAGTCAAAAATCTAAATGTAAATACCAATACCTAGAGGTAGAGCCCAAAATGTAGAGGTAAAGCCCAACATCTAGAGATAAAGCCAGATATATAGATCTAAACCCCAAAATCTAGAGGTGAAGCCCAATATCTAGATGTAAAGCCCAAAATCTAGATGTAAAGCCCAACTTCTAGATCTAAAGCCCAAAATATAGCTGTAAATCCCAACTTCTAAATCTAAAGCCCAACATCTAGAGGTAAAGCCCAATATTTAGAGTTTAAGCGCATCATTTAGAGGTAAAGCCCAAAATCTAGATGTAAAGCCCAACTTCTAGAGGTAAAGCCCATCATCTAGTCCTACAGCCCAATGTCTGCAGGTAAAGCACATCTTACAGAGGTGAAGGCAAACATCTAGATGTAAAACCCAAAATCTAGAGGTAAAGCCCAACATCTAGAGGAAAAGCCAAATATATAGATTTAAAACCCAAAATCTAGAGGTAAAGCCCAATATCTAGACCTAAAGCCCAAAATCTAGATGTAAAGCCCAACTTCTAGATCTAAAGCCCAAAATCTAGATGTAAAGCCCAAATTCTAGATCTAACACCCAAAATCTAGAGGTAAAGACCAATATCTAGAGGTAAAACCCAACAGCTAGAGGTAAAGCCAGATATCTAGAGGTAAAGCCCAACATCTAGAGGAAAAGCAAAATATATAGATTTCAAACCCAAATTCTAGAGTTCAATCCCAACATCTAGAGGTAAAGCCCAACTTCCAGAGTTAAAGTCCAAAATCTAGAGGTAAACACCAATACCTAAAGTTAGAGCCCAAAATCTAGAGATAAAGCCCAACATCTAGAGATAAAGCCAGATATATAGATTTAAAATCCAAAATCTGGAGGTAAAGCCCAACATCTAGAGCTAAAGCTCCAAATCTAGATGTAAAGCCCAATTGCTAGATCTAAAGCCAAATACTCTAGAGGTAAAGCCCAACATGTAGAGGTAAAGACTAAGATCTAGAGGTGAATTCCAATATCTAGTGTTAAAGGCCGACACCTACAGTTAAAGCCAAACATCTAGATGTACAACCCAACTTCTAGAGGTAAAGCCGAATATCTAGAGTTAAAGCGCATCCTTTCGAGTAAAGCCCAAAATCTAGAGTTAAAGCCCAACATCTAGAGGGAAAGCCCAGAATCTAGATGTAAAGCCTAACATCTAGAGGTGAATTCCAAAATCAAGTGTTAAGGCCTGACATCTACAGTTAAATCCAACCATATAGATATAACCCCCAGCTTTTAGAGGTAAGGCCCAAAATCTAGAGGTAAAGCCCAACAGCTAGAGTTAAAGACGAACGTCTTGAGGTAAAGCCCAAAGTCTAGAGTTAAAGCCCAACTTCTAGAGGTAAAGCCCAACATCTAGACGTAAAGCCAGATATCTGACAGTAAAGCCCAACATCTAGAGGAAAAGCCAAATATATAGATTTAAAACCCAAAATCTAGAGATAAAGCCGAACATCTAAATGTAAAGCAAAACATCTAGATGTAATCCAAACATCTAGAGGTAAAGCCTAACATCTAGAGGTGAAGCACAACATATAGAGGTATAACCCAACATCAAGAGATAAAGACCAACATCTAAATGTAAAGCAAAACATCTAGATGTAAACCCCTACATCTAGAGGTAAAGTCCAATGTCTAGACCTAAAGACCAACATCTAGAGGTAAAACGCAACATCTAGTGGTAAAGCCCAACGTCTGGAGGTAAAGCCCAGATTCTAGAGAGAAGCCAAAAATCCAGATGGAAAACCCAAAATCTAGAGGTAAAGCCCAACATCTACAGGTAAATCCAGATATCTAGGGGTAAAGCCCAACATCTAGAGGAAAAGCCAAATATATCGATATAAAACCCAAAATCTAGAGGTAAAGCCCAATATCGAGACGTAAAGCCCAAAATCTAGATGAAAAGCACAACTTCTAGATCTAAAGATCAACATCTAGAGGTAAAGACCAATAGCTAGAGGTAAATCCCAACATCTAGAGGTAAAGCCAGATATCTAGAGGTAAAGCCCAACGTCTGGAGGTAAAGCCCATCATCTAGTCCTACAGCCCAATGTCTGCAGGTAAAGCCCAACTTACAGAGGTGAAGGCAAACATCTAGATGTAAAACCCCAAATCTAGAGGTAAAGCCCAACATCTAGAGGAAAAGCCAAATATATATATATTTAAAACCCAAAATCTAGAGGTAAAGCCCAACATCTAGAGGTAAAGCCAGATATCTAGGGTTAAAGGCCAACATCTAGAGGAAAAGCCAAATATATAGATTTAAAACCCAAAATCTAGAGGTAAAGCCCAATATCAAGACGTAAAGGCCAAAATCTAGATGTAAAGCCCAGCTTCTTGATCTAAAGCCCAAAATCTAGATGTAAAGCCCAAATTCTAGATCTAACGCCCAAAATCTAGAGATAAAGACCAATATCTAGAGGTAAAACCCAACATCTAGAGGTAAAGCCAGATATCTAGAGGTAAAGCCCAACATCTAGAGGAAAAGCAAAATATATAGATTTCAAACCCAAATTCTAGAGTTCAATCCCAACATCTAGGGGTAAATCCCAAAGTCTAGATGTAAAGCTCAACTTCCAGATTTAAAGTCAAAAATCTAAATGTAAATACCAATACCTAGAGGTAGAGCCCAAAATGTAGAGGTAAAGCCCAACATCTAGAGATAAAGCCAGATATATAGATCTAAACCCCAAAATCTAGAGGTGAAGCCCAATATCTAGACGTAAAGCCCAAAATCTAGATGTAAAGCCCAACTTCTAGATCTAAAGCCCAAAATATAGCTGTAAAGCCCAACTTCTAAATCTAAAGCCCAACATCTAGAGGTAAGGCCCAATATTTAGTGTTTAAGCGCATCATTTAGAGGTAAAGCCCAAAATCTAGATGTAAAGCCCAACTTCTAGAGGTAAAGCCCATCATCTAGTCCTACAGCCCAATGTCTGCAGGTAAAGCACATCTTACAGAGGTGAAGGCAAACATCTAGATGTAAAACCCAAAATCTAGAGGTAAAGCCCAACATCTAGAGGAAAAGCCAAATATATAGATTTAAAACCCAGAATCTAGAGGTAAAGCCCAATATCTAGACCTAAAGCCCAAAATCTAGATGTAAAGCCCAACTTCTAGATCTAAAGCCCAAAATCTAGATGTAAAGCCCAAATTCTAGATCTAACACCCAAAATCTAGAGGTAAAGACCAATATCTAGAGGTAAAACCCAAGATCTAGAGGTAAAGCCCAACATCTAGAGGAAAAGCAAAATATATAGATTTCAAACCCAAATTCTAGAGTTCAATCCCAACATCTAGAGGTAAAGCCCAACTTCCAGAGTTAAAGTCCAAAATCTAGAGGTAAACACCAATACCTAAAGTTAGAGCCCAAAATCTAGAGATAAAGCCCAACATCTAGAGATAAAGCCAGATATATAGATTTAAAATCCAAAATCTGGAGGTAAAGCCCAACATCTAGAGGTAAAGCCCCAAATCTAGATGTAAAGCCCAATTGCTAGATCTAAAGCCAAATACTCTAGAGGTAAAGCCCAACATGTAGAGGTAAAGACTAAGATCTAGAGGTGAATTCCAATATCTAGTGTTAAAGCCCGACACCTACAGTTAAAGCCAAACATCTAGATGTACAACCCAACTTCTAGAGGTAAAGCCGAATATCTAGAGTTAAAGCGCATCTTTAGAGTAAAGCCCAAAATCTAGAGTTAAAGCCCAACATCTAGAGGGAAAGCCCAGAATCTAGATGTAAAGCCTAACATCTAGAGGTGAATTCCAAAATCAAGTGTTAAGGCCTGACATCTACAGTTAAATCCAACCATATAGATATAACCCCCAACTTCTAGAGGTAAGGCCCAAAATCTAGAGGTAAAGCCCAACAGCTAGAGTTAAAGACGAACGTCTTGAGGTAAAGCCCAAAGTCTAGAGTTAAAGCCCAACTTCTAGAGGTAAAGCCCAACATCTAGACGTAAAGCCAGATACATGACGGTAAAGCCCAACATCTAGAGGAAAAGCCAAATATATAGATTTAAAACCCAAAATCTAGAGATAAAGCCGAACATCTAAATGTAAAGCAAAACATCTAGATGTAATCCAAACATCTAGAGGTAAAGCCTAACATCTAGAGGTGAAGCACAACATATAGAGGTATAACCCAACATCAAGAGATAAAGACCAACATCTAAATGTAAAGCAAAACATCTAAATGTAAACCCCTACATCTAGAGGTAAAGTCCAATATCTAGACCTAAAGACCAACATCTAGAGGTAAAACCCAACATCTAGTGGTAAAGCCCAACGTCTGGAGGTAAAGCCCAGATTCTAGAGAGAAGCCAAAAATCCAGATGGAAAACCCAAAATCTAGAGGTAAAGCCCAACATCTACAGGTAAATCCAGATATCTAGGGGTAAAGCCCAACATCTAGAGGAAAAGCCCAATATATCGATATAAAACCCAAAATCTAGAGGTAAAGCCCAATATCTAGACGTAAAGCCCAAAATCTAGATGAAAAGCACAACTTCTAGATCTAAAGATCAACATCTAGAGGTAAAGACCAATAGCTAGAGGTAAATCCCAACATCTAGAGGTAAAGCCAGATATCTAGAGGTAAAGCCCAACGTCTGGAGGTAAAGCCCATCATCTAGTCCTACAGCCCAATGTCTGCAGGTAAAGCCCAACTTACAGAGGTGAAGGCAAACATCTAGATGTAAAACCCCAAATCTAGAGGTAAAGCCCAACATCTAGAGGAAAAGCCAAATATATAGATTTAAAAACCAAAATCTAGAGGTAAAGCCCAATATCAAGACGTAAAGGCCAAAATCTAGATGTAAAGCCCAGCTTCTTGATCTAAAGCCCAAAATCTAGATGTAAAGCCCAAATTCTAGATCTAACGCCCAAAATCTAGAGATAAAGACCAATATCTAGAGGTAAAACCCAACATCTAGAGGTAAAGCCAGATATCTAGAGGTAAAGCCCAACATGTAGAGGAAAAGCAAAATATATAGATTTCAAACCCAAATTCTAGAGTTCAATCCCAACATCTAGAGGTAAATCCCAAAGTCTAGATGTAAAGCTCAACTTCCAGATTTAAAGTCAAAAATCTAAATGTAAATACCAATACCTAGAGGTAGAGCCCAAAATGTAGAGGTAAAGCCCAACATCTAGAGATAAAACCAGATATATAGATCTAAACCCCAAAATCTAGAGGTGAAGCCCAATATCTAGACGTAAAGCCCAAAATCTAGATGTAAAGCCCAACTTCTAGATCTAAAGCCCAAAATATAGCTGTAAATCCCAACTTCTAAATCTAAAGCCCAACATCTAGAGGTAAAGCCCAATATTTAGAGTTTAAGCGCATCATTTAGAGGTAAAGCCCAAAATCTAGATGTAAAGCCCAACTTCTAGAGGTAAAGCCCATCATCTAGTCCTACAGCCCAATGTCTGCAGGTAAAGCACATCTTACAGAGGTGAAGGGAAACATCTAGATGTAAAACCCAAAATCTAGAGGTAAAGCCCAACATCTAGAGGAAAAGCCAAATATATAGATTTAAAACCCAAAATCTAGAGGTAAAGCCCAATATCTAGACCTAAAGCCCAAAATCTAGATGTAAAGCCCAACTTCTAGATCTAAAGCCCAAAATCTAGATGTAAAGCCCAAATTCTAGATCTAACACCCAAAATCTAGAGGTAAAGACCAATATCTAGAGGTAAAACCCAAGATCTAGAGGTAAAGCCAGATATCTAGAGGTAAAGCCCAACATCTAGAGGAAAAGCAAAATATATAGATTTCAAACCCAAATTCTAGAGTTCAATCCCAACATCTAGAGGTAAAGCCCAACTTCCAGAGTTAAAGTCCAAAATCTAGAGGTAAACACCAATACCTAAAGTTAGAGCCCAAAATCTAGAGATAAAGCCCAACATCTAGAGATAAAGCCAGATATATAGATTTAAAATCCAAAATCTGGAGGTAAAGCCCAACATCTAGAGGTAAAGCCCCAAATCTAGATGTAAAGCCCAATTGCTAGATCTAAAGCCAAATACTCTAGAGGTAAAGCCCAACATGTAGAGGTAAAGACTAAGATCTAGAGGTGAATTCCAATATCTAGTGTTAAAGGCCGACACCTACAGTTAAAGCCAAACATCTAGATGTACAACCCAACTTCTAGAGGTAAAGCCGAATATCTAGAGTTAAAGCGCATCCTTTCGAGTAAAGCCCAAAATCTAGAGTTAAAGCCCAACATCTAGAGGGAAAGCCCAGAATCTAGATGTAAAGCCTAACATCTAGAGGTGAATTCCAAAATCAAGTGTTAAGGCCTGACATCTACAGTTAAATCCAACCATATAGATATAACCCCCAGCTTTTAGAGGTAAGGCCCAAAATCTAGAGGTAAAGCCCAACAGCTAGAGTTAAAGACGAACGCCTTGAGGTAAAGCCCAAAGTCTAGAGTTAAAGCCCAACTTCTAGAGGTAAAGCCCAACATCTAGACGTAAAGCCAGATATCTGACGGTAAAGCCCAACATCTAGAGGAAAAGCCAAATATATAGATTTAAAACCCAAAATCTAGAGATAAAGCCGAACATCTAAATGTAAAGCAAAACATCTAGATGTAATCCAAACATCTAGAGGTAAAGCCTAACATCTAGAGGTGAAGCACAACATATAGAGGTATAACCCAACATCAAGAGATAAAGACCAACATCTAAATGTAAAGCAAAACATCTAGATGTAAACCCCTACATCTAGAGGTAAAGTCCAATGTCTAGACCTAAAGACCAACATCTAGAGGTAAAACGCAACATCTAGTGGTAAAGCCCAACGTCTGGAGGTAAAGCCCAGATTCTAGAGAGAAGCCAAAAATCCAGATGGAAAACCCAAAATCTAGAGGTAAAGCCCAACATCTACAGGTAAATCCAGATATCTAGGGGTAAAGCCCAACATCTAGAGGAAAAGCCAAATATATCGATATAAAACCCAAAATCTAGAGGTAAAGCCCAATATCGAGACGTAAAGCCCAAAATCTAGATGAAAAGCACAACTTCTAGATCTAAAGATCAACATCTAGAGGTAAAGACCAATAGCTAGAGGTAAATCCCAACATCTAGAGGTAAAGCCAGATATCTAGAGGTAAAGCCCAACGTCTGGAGGTAAATCCCATCATCTAGTCCTACAGCCCAATGTCTGCAGGTAAAGCCCAACTTACAGAGGTGAAGGCAAACATCTAGATGTAAAACCCCAAATCTAGAGGTAAAGCCCAACATCTAGAGGAAAAGCCAAATATATATATATTTAAAACCCAAAATCTAGAGGTAAAGCCCAACATCTAGAGGTAAAGCCAGATATCTAGGGTTAAAGGCCAACATCTAGAGGAAAAGCCAAATATATAGATTTAAAACCCAAAATCTAGAGGTAAAGCCCAATATCAAGACGTAAAGGCCAAAATCTAGATGTAAAGCCCAGCTTCTTGATCTAAAGCCCAAAATCTAGATGTAAAGCCCAAATTCTAGATCTAACGCCCAAAATCTAGAGATAAAGACCAATATCTAGAGGTAAAACCCAACATCTAGAGGTAAAGCCAGATATCTAGAGGTAAAGCCCAACATCTAGAGGAAAAGCAAAATATATAGATTTCAAACCCAAATTCTAGAGTTCAATCCCAACATCTAGAGGTAAATCCCAAAGTCTAGATGTAAAGCTCAACTTTCAGATTTAAAGTCAAAAATCTAAATGTAAATACCAATACCTAGAGGTAGAGCCCAAAATGTAGAGGTAAAGCCCAACATCTAGAGATAAAGCCAGATATATAGATCTAAACCCCAAAATCTAGAGGTGAAGCCCAATATCTAGACGTAAAGCCCAAAATCTAGATGTAAAGCCCAACTTCTAGATCTAAAGCCCAAAATATAGCTGTAAAGCCCAACTTCTAAATCTAAAGCCCAACATCTAGAGGTAAGGCCCAATATTTAGTGTTTAAGCGCATCATTTAGAGGTAAAGCCCAAAATCTAGATGTAAAGCCCAACTTCTAGAGGTAAAGCCCATCATCTAGTCCTACAGCCCAATGTCTGCAGGTAAAGCACATCTTACAGAGGTGAAGGCAAACATCTAGATGTAAAACCCAAAATCTAGAGGTAAAGCCCAACATCTAGAGGAAAAGCCAAATATATAGATTTAAAACCCAAAATCTAGAGGTAAAGCCCAATATCTAGACCTAAAGCCCAAAATCTAGATGTAAAGCCCAACTTCTAGATCTAAAGCCCAAAATCTAGATGTAAAGCCCAAATTCTAGATCTAACACCCAAAATCTAGAGGTAAAGACCAATATCTAGAGGTAAAACCCAAGATCTAGAGGTAAAGCCAGATATCTAGAGGTAAAGCCCAACATCTAGAGGAAAAGCAAAATATATAGATTTCAAACCCAAATTCTAGAGTTCAATCCCAACATCTAGAGGTAAAGCCCAACTTCCAGAGTTAAAGTCCAAAATCTAGAGGTAAACACCAATACCTAAAGTTAGAGCCCAAAATCTAGAGATAAAGCCCAACATCTAGAGATAAAGCCAGATATATAGATTTAAAATCCAAAATCTGGAGGTAAAGCCCAACATCTAGAGGTAAAGCCCCAAATCTAGATGTAAAGCCCAATTGCTAGATCTAAAGCCAAATACTCTAGAGGTAAAGCCCAACATGTAGAGGTAAAGACTAAGATCTAGAGGTGAATTCCAATATCTAGTGTTAAAGCCCGACACCTACAGTTAAAGCCAAACATCTAGATGTACAACCCAACTTCTAGAGGTAAAGCCGAATATCTAGAGTTAAAGCGCATCTTTAGAGTAAAGCCCAAAATCTAGAGTTAAAGCCCAACATCTAGAGGGAAAGCCCAGAATCTAGATGTAAAGCCTAACATCTAGAGGTGAATTCCAAAATCAAGTGTTAAGGCCTGACATCTACAGTTAAATCCAACCATATAGATATAACCCCCAACTTCTAGAGGTAAGGCCCAAAATCTAGAGGTAAAGCCCAACAGCTAGAGTTAAAGACGAATGTCTTGAGGTAAAGCCCAAAGTCTAGAGTTAAAGCCCAACTTCTAGAGGTAAAGCCCAACATCTAGACGTAAAGCCAGATACATGACGGTAAAGCCCAACATCTAGAGGAAAAGCCAAATATATAGATTTAAAACCCAAAATCTAGAGATAAAGCCGAACATCTAAATGTAAAGCAAAACATCTAGATGTAAACCCCTACATCTAGAGGTAAAGTCCAATATCTAGACCTAAAGACCAACATCTAGAGGTAAAACCCAACATCTAGTGGTAAAGCCCAACGTCTGGAGGTAAAGCCCAGATTCTAGAGAGAAGCCAAAAATCCAGATGGAAAACCCAAAATCTAGAGGTAAAGCCCAACATCTACAGGTAAATCCAGATATCTAGGGGTAAAGCCCAACATCTAGAGGAAAAGCCCAATATATCGATATAAAACCCAAAATCTAGAGGTAAAGCCCAATATCTAGACGTAAAGCCCAAAATCTAGATGAAAAGCACAACTTCTAGATCTAAAGATCAACATCTAGAGGTAAAGACCAATAGCTAGAGGTAAATCCCAACATCTAGAGGTAAAGCCAGATATCTAGAGGTAAAGCCCAACGTCTGGAGGTAAAGCCCATCATCTAGTCCTACAGCCCAATGTCTGCAGGTAAAGCCCAACTTACAGAGGTGAAGGCAAACATCTAGATGTAAAACCCCAAATCTAGAGGTAAAGCCCAACATCTAGAGGAAAAGCCAAATATATATATATTTAAAACCCAAAATCTAGAGGTAAAGCCCAACATCTAGAGGTAAAGCCAGATATCTAGGGTTAAAGGCCAACATCTAGAGGAAAAGCCAAATATATAGATTTAAAACCCAAAATCTAGAGGTAAAGTCCTATATCAAGACGTAAAGGCCAAAATCTAGATGTAAAGCCCAGCTTCTTGATCTAAAGCCCAAAATCTAGATGTAAAGCCCAAATTCTAGATCTAACGCCCAAAATCTAGAGATAAAGACCAATATCTAGAGGTAAAACCCAACATCTAGAGGTAAAGCCAGATATCTAGAGGTAAAGCCCAACATCTAGAGGAAAAGCAAAATATATAGATTTCAAACCCAAATTCTAGAGTTCAATCCCAACATCTAGAGGTAAATCCCAAAGTCTAGATGTAAAGCTCAACTTCCAGATTTAAAGTCAAAAATCTAAATGTAAATACCAATACCTAGAGGTAGAGCCCAAAATGTAGAGGTAAAGCCCAACATCTAGAGATAAAGCCAGATATATAGATCTAAACCCCAAAATCTAGAGGTGAAGCCCAATATCTAGACGTAAAGCCCAAAATCTAGATGTAAAGCCCAACTTCTAGATCTAAAGCCCAAAATATAGCTGTAAAGCCCAACTTCTAAATCTAAAGCCCAACATCTAGAGGTAAAGCCCAATATTTAGAGTTTAAGCGCATCATTTAGAGGTAAAGCCCAAAATCTAGATGTAAAGCCCAACTTCTAGAGGTAAAGCCCATCATCTAGTCCTACAGCCCAATGTCTGCAGGTAAAGCACATCTTACAGAGGTGAAGGGAAACATCTAGATGTAAAACCCAAAATCTAGAGGTAAAGCCCAACATCTAGAGGAAAAGCCAAATATATAGATTTAAAACCCAAAATCTAGAGGTAAAGCCCAATATCTAGACCTAAAGCCCAAAATCTAGATGTAAAGCCCAACTTCTAGATCTAAAGCCCAAAATCTAGATGTAAAGCCCAAATTCTAGATCTAACACCCAAAATCTAGAGGTAAAGACCAATATCTAGAGGTAAAACCCAACAGCTAGAGGTAAAGCCAGATATCTAGAGGTAAAGCCCAACATCTAGAGGAAAAGCAAAATATATAGATTTCAAACCCAAATTCTAGAGTTCAATCCCAACATCTAGAGGTAAAGCCCAACTTCCAGAGTTAAAGTCCAAAATCTAGAGGTAAACACCAATACCTAAAGTTAGAGCCCAAAATCTAGAGATAAAGCCCAACATCTAGAGATAAAGCCAGATATATAGATTTAAAATCCAAAATCCGGAGGTAAAGCCCAACATCTAGAGGTAAAGCCCCAAATCTAGATGTAAAGCCCAATTGCTAGATCTAAAGCCAAATACTCTAGAGGTAAAGCCCAACATGTAGAGGTAAAGACTAAGATCTAGAGGTGAATTCCAATATCTAGTGTTAAAGCCCGACACCTACAGTTAAAGCCAAACTTCTAGATGTACAACCCAACTTCTAGAGGTAAAGCCGAATATCTAGAGTTAAAGCGCATCCTTTAGAGTAAAGCCCAAAATCTAGAGTTAAAGCCCAACATCTAGAGGGAAAGCCCAGAATCTAGATGTAAAACCTAACATCTAGAGGTGAATTCCAAAATCAAGTGTTAAGGCCTGACATCTACAGTTAAATCCAACCATATAGATATAACCCCCAACTTCTAGAGGTAAGGCCCAAAATCTAGAGGTAAAGCCCAACAGCTAGAGTTAAAGCCGAACGTCTTGAGGTAAAGCCCAACTTCTAGAGGTAAAGCCCAACATCTAGACGTAAAGCCATATATCTGACGGTAAACCCAACATCTAGAGGAAAAGCCAAATATATAGATTTAAAACCCAAAATCTAGAGATAAAGCCGAACATCTAAATGTAAAGCAAAACATCTAGATGTAATCCAAACATCTAGAGGTAAAGCCTAACATCTAGAGGTGAAGCACAACATATAGAGGTATAACCCAACATCTAGAGATAAAGACCAACATCTAAATGTAAAGCAAAACATCTAGATGTAAACCCCTACATCTAGAGGTAAAGTCCAATATCTAGACCTAAAGACCAACATCTAGAGGTAAAACCCAACATCTAGTGGTAAAGCCCAACGTCTGGAGGTAAAGCCCAGATTCTAGAGAGAAGCCAAAAATCCAGATGGAAAACCCAAAATCTAGAGGTAAAGCCCAACATCTACAGGTAAATCCAGATATCTAGGGGTAAAGCCCAACATCTAGAGGAAAAGCCAAATATATAGATATAAAACCCAAAATCTAGAGGTAAAGCCCAATATCTAGACGTAAAGCCCAAAATCTAGATGAAAAGCACAACTTCTAGATCGAAAGCCCAACATCTAGAGGTAAAGACCAATAGCTAGAGGTAAATCCCAACATCTAGAGGTAAAGCCAGATATCTAGAGGTAAAGCCCAACGTCTGGAGGTAAAGCCCATCATCTAGTCCTACAGCCCAATGTCTGCAGGTAAATCCCAACTTACAGAGGTGAAGGCAAACATCTAGATGTAAAACCCCAAATCTAGAGGTAAAGCCCAACATCTAGAGGAAAAGCCAAATATATATATATTTAAAACCCAAAATCTAGAGGTAAAGCCCAACATCTAGAGGTAAAGCCAGATATCTAGGGGTAAAGGCCAACATCTAGAGGAAAAGCCAAATATATAGATTTAAAACCCAAAATCTAGAGGTAAAGCCCAATATCAAGACGTAAAGGCCAAAATCTAGATGTAAAGCCCAGCTTCTTGATCTAAAGCCCAAAATCTAGATGTAAAGCCCAAATTCTAGATCTAACGCCCAAAATCTAGAGATAAAGACCAATATCTAGAGGTAAAACCCAACATCTAGAGGTAAAGCCAGATATCTAGAGGTAAAGCCCAACATCTAGAGGAAAAGCAAAATATATAGATTTCAAACCCAAATTCTAGAGTTCAATCCCAACATCTAGAGGTAAATCCCAAAGTCTAGATGTAGAGCTCAACTTCCAGATTTAAAGTCAAAAATCTAAATGTAAATACCAATACCTAGAGGTAGAGCCCAAAATGTAGAGGTAAAGCCCAACATCTAGAGATAAAGCCAGATATATAGATCTAAACCCCAAAATCTAGAGGTGAAGCCAAATATCTAGACGTAAAGCCCAAAATCTAGATGTAAAGCCCAACTTCTAGATCTAAAGCCCAAAATATAGCTGTAAATCCCAACTTCTAAATCTAAAGCCCAACATCTAGAGGTAAAGCCCAATATTTAGAGTTTAAGCGCATCATTTAGAGGTAAAGCCCAAAATCTAGATGTAAAGCCCAACTTCTAGAGGTAAAGCCCATCATCTAGTCCTACAGCCCAATGTCTGCAGGTAAAGCACATCTTACAGAGGTGAAGGCAAACATCTAGATGTAAAACCCAAAATCTAGAGGTAAAGCCCAACATCTAGAGGAAAAGCCAAATATATAGATTTAAAACCCAAAATCTAGAGGTAAAGCCCAATATCTAGACCTAAAGCCCAAAATCTAGATGTAAAGCCCAACTTCTAGATCTAAAGCCCAAAATCTAGATGTAAAGCCCAAATTCTAGATCTAACACCCAAAATCTAGAGGTAAAGACCAATATCTAGAGGTAAAACCCAACAGCTAGAGGTAAAGCCAGATATCTAGAGGTAAAGCCCAACATCTAGAGGAAAAGCAAAATATATAGATTTCAAACCCAAATTCTAGAGTTCAATCCCAACATCTAGAGGTAAAGCCCAACTTCCAGAGTTAAAGTCCAAAATCTAGAGGTAAACACCAATACCTAAAGTTAGAGCCCAAAATCTAGAGATAAAGCCCAACATCTAGAGATAAAGCCAGATATATAGATTTAAAATCCAAAATCTGGAGGTAAAGCCCAACATCTAGAGGTAAAGCCCCAAATCTAGATGTAAAGCCCAATTGCTAGATCTAAAGCCAAATACTCTAGAGGTAAAGCCCAACATGTAGAGGTAAAGACTAAGATCTAGAGGTGAATTCCAATATCTAGTGTTAAAGCCCGACACCTACAGTTAAAGCCAAACATCTAGATGTACAACCCAACTTCTAGAGGTAAAGCCGAATATCTAGAGTTAAAGCGCATCCTTTAGAGTAAAGCCCAAAATCTAGAGTTAAAGCCCAACATCTAGAGGGAAAGCCCAGAATCTAGATGTAAAACCTAACATCTAGAGGTGAATTCCAAAATCAAGTGTTAAGGCCTGACATCTACAGTTAAATCCAACCATATAGATATAACCCCCAACTTCTAGAGGTAAGGCCCAAAATCTAGAGGTAAAGCCCAACAGCTAGAGTTAAAGCCGAACGTCTTGAGGTAAAGCCCAACTTCTAGAGGTAAAGCCCAACATCTAGACGTAAAGCCATATATCTGACGGTAAACCCAACATCTAGAGGAAAAGCCAAATATATAGATTTAAAACCCAAAATCTAGAGATAAAGCCGAACATCTAAATGTAAAGCAAAACATCTAGATGTAATCCAAACATCTAGAGGTAAAGCCTAACATCTAGAGGTGAAGCACAACATATAGAGGTATAACCCAACATCTAGAGATAAAGACCAACATCTAAATGTAAAGCAAAACATCTAGATGTAAACCCCTACATCTAGAGGTAAAGTCCAATATCTAGACCTAAAGACCAACATCTAGAGGTAAAACCCAACATCTAGTGGTAAAGCCCAACGTCTGGAGGTAAAGCCCAGATTCTAGAGAGAAGCCAAAAATCCAGATGGAAAACCCAAAATCTAGAGGTAAAGCCCAACATCTACAGGTAAATCCAGATATCTAGGGGTAAAGCCCAACATCTAGAGGAAAAGCCAAATATATCGATATAAAACCCAAAATCTAGAGGTAAAGCCCAATATCGAGACGTAAAGCCCAAAATCTAGATGAAAAGCACAACTTCTAGATCTAAAGCCCAACATCTAGAGGTAAAGACCAACATCTAGAGGTAAAACCCAACATCTAGAGGTAAAGCCAGATATCTAGAGGTAAAGCCCAATGTCTGGAGGTAAAGCCCATCATCTAGTCCTACAGCCCAATGCCTGCAGGTATAGCCCAACTTACAGAGGTGAAGGCAAACATCTAGATGTAAAACCCCAAATCTAGAGGTAAAGCCCAACATCTAGAGGAAAAGCCAAATATATATATATATTTAAAACCCAAAATCTAGAGGTATAGACCAACATCTAGAGGTAAAGCCAGATATCTAGGGGTAAAGGCCAACATCTAGAGGAAAAGCCAAATATATAGATTTAAAACCCAAAATCTAGAGGTAAAGCCCAATATCTAGACGTAAAGGCCAAAATCTAGATGTAAAGCCCAGCTTCTTGATCTAAAGCCCAAAATCTAGATGTAAAGCCCAAATTCTAGATCTAAAGCCCAACATCTAGAGATAAAGCCAGATATATACATCTAAACCCCAAAATCTAGAGGTGAAGCCCAATATCTAGACGTAAAGCCCAAAATCTAGATGTAAAGCCCAAATTCTAGGTCTAAAGCCCAACATCTAGAGGTAAGGCCCAATATTTAGAGTTTAAGCTCATCATTTAGAGGTAAAGCACAAAATCTAGAGTTAAAGCCCAAAATCTAGATGAAAAGCCCAACTTCTAGATCTAAAGCCCAACATCTAGAGGTAAAGACCAATATCTAGAGGTAAAACCCAACATCTAGAGGTAAAGCCAGATATCTAGAGGTAAAGCCCAACTTCTAGAGGTAAAGCCCATCATCTAGTCCTACAGCCCAATGTCTGCAGGTAAAGCCCAACTTACAGAGGTGAAGGCAAACATCTAGATGTAAACCTAAAAATCTAGGGGTAAAGACCAATATCTAGACGTAAAGCCCAAAATCTAGATGTAAACACAGATATCTACAGGTAAAGCCCAACATCTAGAGGAAAAGATAAATATATAGATTTAAAACCCAAAATCTTGAGGTGAAGCCCAATATCTAGACGTAAAGCCCAAAATCTAGATGTAAAGCCCAAATTCTAGATCTAAAGCCCAAAATATAGATGTAAAGCCCAACTTCTAAATCTAAAGCCCAACATCTAGAGGTAAAGCCCAATATTTAGAGTTTAAGCTCATCATTTAGAGGTAAAGCCCAAAATCTAGATGTAAAGCCCAACTTCTAGAGGTAAAGCCCATCATCTAGTCCTACAGCCCAATGTCTGCAGGTAAAGCCCAACTTACAGGGGTGAAGGCAAACATCTAGATGTAACACACAAAATCTAGAGGTAAAGCCCAATATCTAGACGTAAAGCCCAAAATCTAGATGTAAAGCCCAACTTCCAGATCTAAAGCCCAACTTCAAGATCTAAAGCCCAAATTCTAGATCTAACACCCAAAATCTAGAGGTAAAGACCAATATCTAGTGGTAAAACCCAACATCTAGAGGTAAAGCCAGATATCTAGAGGTAAAGCCCAACATCTAGAGGAAAAGCAAAATATATAGATTTCAAACCCAAATTCTAGAGTTCAATCCCAACATCTAGAGGTAAATCCCAAAGTCTAGATGTAAAGCTCAACTTCCAGATTTAAAGTCAAAAATCTAAATGTAAATACCAATACCTAGAGGTAGAGCCCAAAATGTAGAGGTAAAGCCCAACATCTAGAGATAAAGCCAGATATATAGATCTAAACCCCAAAATCTAGAGGTGAAGCCCAATATCTAGACGTAAAGCCCAAAATCTAGATGTAAAGCCCAACTTCTAGATCTAAAGCCCAAAATATAGCTGTAAAGCACAACTTCTAAATCTAAAGCCCAACATCTAGAGGTAAGGCCCAATATTTAGTGTTTAAGCGCATCATTTTGAGGTAAAGCCCAAAATCTAGATGTAAAGCCCAACTTCTAGAGGTAAAGCCCATCATCTAGTCCTACAGCCCAATGTCTGCAGGTAAAGCACATCTTACAGAGGTGAAGGCAAACATCTAGATGTAAAACCCAAAATCTAGAGGTAAAGCCCAACATCTAGAGGAAAAGCCAAATATATAGATTTAAAACCCAGAATCTAGAGGTAAAGCCCAATATCTAGACCTAAAGCCCAAAATCTAGATGTAAAGCCCAACTTCTAGATCTAAAGCCCAAAATCTAGATGTAAAGCCCAAATTCTAGATCTAACACCCAAAATCTAGAGGTAAAGACCAATATCTAGAGGTAAACCCCAAGATCTAGAGGTAAAGCCAGATATCTAGAGGTAAAGCCCAACATCTAGAGGAAAAGCAAAATATATAGATTTCAAACCCAAATTCTAGAGTTCAATCCCAACATCTAGAGGTAAAGCCCAACTTCCAGAGTTAAAGTCCAAAATCTAGAGGTAAACACCAATACCTAAAGTTAGAGCCCAAAATCTAGAGATAAAGCCCAACATCTAGAGATAAAGCCAGATATATAGATTTAAAATCCAAAATCTGGAGGTAAAGCCCAACATGTAGAGGTAAAGCCCCAAATCTAGATGTAAAGCCCAATTGCTAGATCTAAAGCCAAATACTCAAGAGGTAAAGCCCAACATGTAGAGGTAAAGACTAAGATCTAGAGGTGAATTCCAATATCTAGTGTTAAAGGCCGACACCTACAGTTAAAGCCAAACATCTAGATGTAAAACCCAACTTCTAGAGGTAAAGCCGAATATCTAGAGTTAAAGCGCATCCTTTCGAGTAAAGCCCAAAATCTAGAGTTAAAGCCCAACATCTAGAGGGAAAGCCCAGAATCTAGATGTAAAGCCTAACATCTAGAGGTGAATTCCAAAATCAAGTGTTAAGGCCTGACATCTACAGTTAAATCCAACCATATAGATATAACCCCCAACTTCTAGAGGTAAGGCCCAAAATCTAGAGGTAAAGCCCAACAGCTAGAGTTAAAGACGAACGTCTTGAGGTAAAGCCCAAAGTCTAGAGTTAAAGCCCAACTTCTAGAGGTAAAGCCCAACATCTAGATGTAAAGCCAGATATCTGACGGTAAAGCCCAACATCTAGAGGAAAAGCCAAATATATAGATTTAAAACCCAAAATCTAGAGATAAAGCCGAACATCTAAATGTAAAGCAAAACATCTAGATGTAATCCAAACATCTATAGGTAAAGCCTAACATCTAGATGTGAAGCACAACATATAGAGGTATAACCCAACATCTAGAGGTAAAGACCAACATCTAAATGTAAAGCAAAACATCTAGATGTAAACCCCTACATCTAGAGGTAAAGTCCAATATCTAGACCTAAAGACCAACATCTAGAGGTAAAACCCAACATCTAGTGGTAAAGCCCAACGTCTGGAGGTAAAGCCCAGATTCTAGAGAGAAGCCAAAAATCCAGATGGAAAACCCAAAATCTGGAGGTAAATCCCAACATCTACAGGTAAATCCAGATATCTAGGGGTAAAGCCCAACATCTAGAGGAAAAGCCAAATATATCGATATAAAACACAAAATCTAGAGGTAAAGCCCAATATCGAGACGTAAAGCCCAAAATCTAGATGAAAAGCACAACTTCTAGATCTAAAGATCAACATCTAGAGGTAAAGACCAATAGCTAGAGGTAAATCCCAACATCTAGAGGTAAAGCCAGATATCTAGAGGTAAAGCCCAACGTCTGGAGGTAAAGCCCATCATCTAGTCCTACAGCCCAATGTCTGCAGGTAAAGCCCAACTTACAGAGGTGAAGGCAAACATCTAGATGTAAAACCCCAAATCTAGAGGTAAAGCCCAACATCTAGAGGAAAAGCCAAATATATATATATTTAAAACCCAAAATCTAGAGGTAAAGCCCAACATCTAGAGGTAAAGCCAGATATCTAGGGTTAAAGGCCAACATCTAGAGGAAAAGCCAAATATATAGATTTAAAACCCAAAATCTAGAGGTAAAGCCCAATATCAAGACGTAAAGGCCATAATCTAGATGTAAAGCCCAGCTTCTTGATCTAAAGCCCAAAATCTAGATGTACAGCACAACTTCTAGATCTAAAGCCCAACATCTAGAGGTAAAGACCAATATCTAGAGGTAAAACCCAACATCTAGAGGTAAAGCCAGATATCTAGAGGTAAAGCCCAACATCTAGAGGAAAAGCAAAATATATAGATTTCAAACCCAAATTCTAGAGTTCAATCCCAACATCTAGAGTTAAATCCCAAAGTCTAGATGTAAAGATCAACTTCCAGATTTAAAGTCAAAAATCTAAATGTAAATACCAATACCTAGAGGTAGAGCCCAAAATGTAGAGGTAAAGCCCAACATCTAGAGATAAAGCCAGATATATAGATCTAAACCCCAAAATCTAGAGGTGAAGCCCAATATCTAGACGTAAAGCCCAAAATCTAGATGTAAAGCCCAACTTCTAGATCTAAAGCCCAAAATATAGCTGTAAAGCCCAACTTCTAAATCTAAAGCCCAACATCTAGAGGTAAGGCCCAATATTTAGTGTTTAAGCGCATCATTTAGAGGTAAAGCCCAAAATCTAGATGTAAAGCCCAACTTCTAGAGGTAAAGCCCATCATCTAGTCCTACAGCCCAATGTCTGCAGGTAAAGTCCAACTTACAGAGGTGAAGGCAAACATCTAGATGTAAAACCCAAAATCTAGAGGTAAAGCCCAACATCTAGAGGAAAAGCCAAATATATAGATTTAAAACCCAGAATCTAGAGGTAAAGCCCAATATCTAGACCTAAAGCCCAAAATCTAGATGTAAAGCCCAACTTCTAGATCTAAAGCCCAAAATCTAGATGTAAAGCCCAAATTCTAGATCTAACACCCAAAATCTAGAGGTAAAGACCAATATCTAGAGGTATACCCCAACATCTAGAGGTAAAGCCAGATATCTAGAGGTAAAGACCAACATCTAGAGGAAAAGCAAAATATATAGATTTCAAACCCAAATTCTAGAGTTCAATCCCAACATCTAGAGGTAAAGCCCAACTTCCAGAGTTAAAGTCCAAAATCTAGAGGTAAACACCAATACCTAAAGTTAGAGCCCAAAATCTAGAGATAAAGCCCAACATCTAGAGATAAAGCCAGATATATAGATTTAAAATCCAAAATCTGGAGGTAAAGCCCAACATCTAGAGGTAAAGCCCCAAATCTAGATGTAAAGCCCAATTGCTAGATCTAAAGCCAAATACTCTAGAGGTAAAGCCCAACATGTAGAGGTAAAGACTAAGATCTAGAGGTGAATTCCAATATCTAGTGTTAAAGGCCGACACCTACAGTTAAAGCCAAACATCTAGATGTAAAACCCAACTTCTAGAGGTAAAGCCGAATATCTAGAGTTAAAGCGCATCCTTTCGAGTAAAGCCCAAAATCTAGAGTTAAAGCCCAACATCTAGAGGGAAAGCCCAGAATCTAGATGTAAAGCCTAACATCTAGAGGTGAATTCCAAAATCAAGTGTTAAGGCCTGACATCTACAGTTAAATCCAACCATATAGATATAACCCCCAACTTCTAGAGGTAAGGCCCAAAATCTAGAGGTAAAGCCCAACAGCTAGAGTTAAAGACGAACGTCTTGAGGTAAAGCCCAAAGTCTAGAGTTAAAGCCCAACTTCTAGAGGTAAAGCCCAACATCTAGATGTAAAGCCAGATATCTGACGGTAAAGCCCAACATCTAGAGGAAAAGCCAAATATATAGATTTAAAACCCAAAATCTAGAGATAAAGCCGAACATCTAAATGTAAAGCAAAACATCTAGATGTAATCCAAACATCTATAGGTAAAGCCTAACATCTAGATGTGAAGCACAACATATAGAGGTATAACCCAACATCTAGAGGTAAAGACCAACATCTAAATGTAAAGCAAAACATCTAGATGTAAACCCCTACATCTAGAGGTAAAGTCCAATATCTAGACCTAAAGACCAACATCTAGAGGTAAAACCCAACATCTAGTGGTAAAGCCCAACGTCTGGAGGTAAAGCCCAGATTCTAGAGAGAAGCCAAAAATCCAGATGGAAAACCCAAAATCTAGAGGTAAAGCCCAACATCTACAGGTAAATCCAGATATCTAGGGGTAAAGCCCAACATCTAGAGGAAAAGCCAAATATATCGATATAAAACCCAAAATCTAGAGGTAAAGCCCAATATCGAGACGTAAAGCCCAAAATCTAGATGAAAAGCACAACTTCTAGATCTAAAGCCCAATATCTAGAGGTAAAAACCAATAGCTAGAGGTAAATCCCAACATCTAGAGGTAAAGCCAGATATCTAGAGGTAAAGCCCAACGTCTGGAGGTAAAGCCCATCATCTAGTCCTACAGCCCAATGCCTGCAGGTAAAGCCCAACTTACAGAGGTGAAGGCAAACATCTAGATGTAAAACCCCAAATCTAGAGGTAAAGCCCAACATCTAGAGGAAAAGCCAAATATATATATATTTAAAACCCAAAATCTAGAGGTAAAGCCCAACATCTAGAGGTAAAGCCAGATATCTAGGGTTAAAGGCCAACATCTAGAGGAAAAGCCAAATATATAGATTTAAAACCCAAAATCTAGAGGTAAAGCCCAATATCAAGACGTAAAGGCCAAAATCTAGATGTAAAGCCCAGCTTCTTGATCTAAAGCCCAAAATCTAGATGTAAAGCCCAAATTCTAGATCTAACGCCCAAAATCTAGAGATAAAGACCAATATCTAGAGGTAAAACCCAACATCTAGAGGTAAAGCCAGATATCTAGAGGTAAAGCCCAACATCTAGAGGAAAAGCAAAATATATAGATTTCAAACCCAAATTCTAGAGTTCAATCCCAACATCTAGAGGTAAATCCCAAAGTCTAGATGTAAAGCTCAACTTCCAGATTTAAAGTCAAAAATCTAAATGTAAATACCAATACCTAGAGGTAGAGCCCAAAATGTAGAGGTAAAGCCCAACATCTAGAGATAAAGCCAGATATATAGATCTAAACCCCAAAATCTAGAGGTGAAGCCCAATATCTAGACGTAAAGCCCAAAATCTAGATGTAAAGCCCAACTTCTAGATCTAAAGCCCAAAATATAGCTGTAAAGCCCAACTTCTAAATCTAAAGCCCAACATCTAGAGGTAAGGCCCAATATTTAGTGTTTAAGCGCATCATTTAGAGGTAAAGCCCAAAATCTAGATGTAAAGCCCAACTTCTAGAGGTAAAGCCCATCATCTAGTCCTACAGCCCAATGTCTGCAGGTAAAGTCCAACTTACAGAGGTGAAGGCAAACATCTAGATGTAAAACCCAAAATCTAGAGGTAAAGCCCAACATCTAGAGGAAAAGCCAAATATATAGATTTAAAACCCAGAATCTAGAGGTAAAGCCCAATATCTAGACCTAAAGCCCAAAATCTAGATGTAAAGCCCAACTTCTAGATCTAAAGCCCAAAATCTAGATGTAAAGCCCAAATTCTAGATCTAACACCCAAAATCTAGAGGTAAAGACCAATATCTAGAGGTAAACCCCAACATCTAGAGGTAAAGCCAGATATCTAGAGGTAAAGCCCAACATCTAGAGGAAAAGCAAAAGATATAGATTTCAAACCCAAATTCTAGAGTTCAATCCCAACATCTAGAGGTAAAGCCCAACTTCCAGAGTTAAAGTCCAAAATCTAGAGGTAAACACCAATACCTAAAGTTAGAGCCCAAAATCTAGAGATAAAGCCCAACATCTAGAGATAAAGCCAGATATATAGATTTAAAATCCAAAATCTGGAGGTAAAGCCCAACATCTAGAGGTAAAGCCCCAAATCTAGATGTAAAGCCCAATTGCTAGATCTAAAGCCAAATACTCTAGAGGTAAAGCCCAACATGTAGAGGTAAAGACTAAGATCTAGAGGTGAATTCCAATATCTAGTGTTAAAGGCCGACACCTACAGTTAAAGCCAAACATCTAGATGTAAAACCCAACTTCTAGAGGTAAAGCCGAATATCTAGAGTTAAAGCGCATCCTTTCGAGTAAAGCCCAAAATCTAGAGTTAAAGCCCAACATCTAGAGGGAAAGCCCAGAATCTAGATGTAAAGCCTAACATCTAGAGGTGAATTCCAAAATCAAGTGTTAAGGCCTGACATCTACAGTTAAATCCAACCATATAGATATAACCCCCAACTTCTAGAGGTAAGGCCCAAAATCTAGAGGTAAAGCCCAACAGCTAGAGTTAAAGACGAACGTCTTGAGGTAAAGCCCAAAGTCTAGAGTTAAAGCCCAACTTCTAGAGGTAAAGCCCAACATCTAGATGTAAAGCCAGATATCTGACGGTAAAGCCCAACATCTAGAGGAAAAGCCAAATATATAGATTTAAAACCCAAAATCTAGAGATAAAGCCGAACATCTAAATGTAAAGCAAAACATCTAGATGTAATCCAAACATCTATAGGTAAAGCCTAACATCTAGATGTGAAGCACAACATATAGAGGTATAACCCAACATCTAGAGGTAAAGACCAACATCTAAATGTAAAGCAAAACATCTAGATGTAAACCCCTACATCTAGAGGTAAAGTCCAATATCTAGACCTAAAGACCAACATCTAGAGGTAAAACCCAACATCTAGTGGTAAAGCCCAAGGTCTGGAGGTAAAGCCCAGATTCTAGAGAGAAGCCAAAAATCCAGATGGAAAACCCAAAATCTAGAGGTAAAGCCCAACATCTACAGGTAAATCCAGATATCTAGGGGTAAAGCCCAACATCTAGAGGAAAAGCCAAATATATCGATATAAAACCCAAAATCTAGAGGTAAAGCCCAATATCTAGACGTAAAGCCCAAAATCTAGATGAAAAGCACAACTTCTAGATCTAAAGATCAACATCTAGAGGTAAAGACCAATAGCTAGAGGTAAATCCCAACATCTAGAGGTAAAGCCAGATATCTAGAGGTAAAGCCCAACGTCTGGAGGTAAAGCCCATCATCTAGTCCTACAGCCCAATGTCTGCAGGTAAAGCCCAACTTACAGAGGTGAAGGCAAACATCTAGATGTAAAACCCCAAATCTAGAGGTAAAGCCCAACATCTAGAGGAAAAGCCAAATATATATATATTTAAAACCCAAAATCTAGAGGTAAAGCCCAACATCTAGAGGTAAAGCCAGATATCTAGGGTTAAAGGCCAACATCTAGAGGAAAAGCCAAATATATAGATTTAAAACCCAAAATCTAGAGGTAAAGCCCAATATCAAGACGTAAAGGCCAAAATCTAGATGTAAAGCCCAGCTTCTTGATCTAAAGCCCAAAATCTAGATGTAAAGCCCAAATTCTAGATCTAACGCCCAAAATCTAGAGATAAAGACCAATATCTAGAGGTAAAACCCAACATCTAGAGGTAAAGCCAGATATCTAGAGGTAAAGCCCAACATCTAGAGGAAAAGCAAAATATATAGATTTCAAACCCAAATTCTAGAGTTCAATCCCAACATCTAGAGGTAAATCCCAAAGTCTAGATGTAAAGCTCAACTTCCAGATTTAAAGTCAAAAATCTAAATGTAAATACCAATACCTAGAGGTAGAGCCCAAAATGTAGAGGTAAAGCTCAACATCTAGAGATAAAGCCAGATATATAGATCTAAACCCCAAAATCTAGAGGTGAAGCCCAATATCTAGACGTAAAGCCCAAAATCTAGATGTAAAGCCCAACTTCTAGATCTAAAGCCCAAAATATAGCTGTAAAGCACAACTTCTAAATCTAAAGCCCAACATCTAGAGGTAAGGCCCAATATTTAGTGTTTAAGCGCATCATTTAGAGGTAAAGCCCAAAATCTAGATGTAAAGCCCAACTTCTAGAGGTAAAGCCCATCATCTAGTCCTACAGCCCAATGTCTGCAGGTAAAGTCCAACTTACAGAGGTGAAGGCAAACATCTAGATGTAAAACCCAAAATCTAGAGGTAAAGCCCAACATCTAGAGGAAAAGCCAAATATATAGATTTAAAACCCAGAATCTAGAGGTAAAGCCCAATATCTAGACCTAAAGCCCAAAATCTAGATGTAAAGCCCAACTTCTAGATCTAAAGCCCAAAATCTAGATGTAAAGCCCAAATTCTAGATCTAACACCCAAAATCTAGAGGTAAAGACCAATATCTAGAGGTAAACCCCAACATCTAGAGGAAAAGCAAAAGATATAGATTTCAAACCCAAATTCTAGAGTTCAATCCCAACATCTAGAGGTAAAGCCCAACTTCCAGAGTTAAAGTCCAAAATCTAGAGGTAAACACCTAGAGTTAGAGCCCAAAATCTAGAGATAAAGCCCAACATCTAGAGATAAAGCCAGATATATAGATTTAAAATCCAAAATCTGGAGGTAAAGCCCAACATCTAGAGGTAAAGCCCCAAATCTAGATGTAAAGCCCAATTGCTAGATCTAAAGCCAAATACTCTAGAGGTAAAGCCCAACATGTAGAGGTAAAGACTAAGATCTAGAGGTGAATTCCAATATCTAGTGTTAAAGGCCGACACCTACAGTTAAAGCCAAACATCTAGATGTAAAACCCAACTTCTAGAGGTAAAGCCGAATATCTAGAGTTAAAGCGCATCCTTTCGAGTAAAGCCCAAAATCTAGAGTTAAAGCCCAACATCTAGAGGGAAAGCCCAGAATCTAGATGTAAAGCCTAACATCTAGAGGTGAATTCCAAAATCAAGTGTTAAGGCCTGACATCTACAGTTAAATCCAACCATATAGATATAACCCCCAACTTCTAGAGGTAAGGCCCAAAATCTAGAGGTAAAGCCCAACAGCTAGAGTTAAAGACGAACGTCTTGAGGTAAAGCCCAAAGTCTAGAGTTAAAGCCCAACTTCTAGAGGTAAAGCCCAACATCTAGACGTAAAGCCAGATATCTGACGGTAAAGCCCAACATCTAGAGGAAAAGCCAAATATATAGATTTAAAACCCAAAATCTAGAGATAAAGCCGAACATCTAAATGTAAAGCAAAACATCTAGATGTAATCCAAACATCTAGAGGTAAAGCCTAACATCTAGAGGTGAAGCACAACATATAGAGGTATAACCCAACATCAAGAGATAAAGACCAACATCTAAATGTAAAGCAAAACATCTAGATGTAAACCCCTACATCTAGAGGTAAAGTCCAATATCTAGACCTAAAGACCAACATCTAGAGGTAAAACCCAACATCTAGTGGTAAAGCCCAACGTCTGGAGGTAAAGCCCAGATTCTAGAGAGAAGCCAAAAATCCAGATGGAAAACCCAAAATCTAGAGGTAAAGCCCAACATCTACAGGTAAATCCAGATATCTAGGGGTAAAGCCCAACATCTAGAGGAAAAGCCAAATATATCGATATAAAACCCAAAATCTAGAGGTAAAGCCCAATATCTAGACGTAAAGCCCAAAATCTAGATGAAAAGCACAACTTCTAGATCTAAAGCCCAATATCTAGAGGTAAAGACCAATAGCTAGAGGTAAATCCCAACATCTAGAGGTAAAGCCAGATATCTAGAGGTAAAGCCCAACGTCTGGAGGTAAAGCCCATCATCTAGTCCTACAGCCCAATGCCTGCAGGTAAAGCCCAACTTACAGAGGTGAAGGCAAACATCTAGATGTAAAACCCCAAATCTAGAGGTAAAGCCCAACATCTAGAGGAAAAGCCAAATATATATATATTTAAAACCCAAAATCTAGAGGTAAAGCCCAATATCAAGACGTAAAGGCCATAATCTAGATGTAAAGCCCAGCTTCTTGATCTAAAGCCCAAAATCTAGATGTACAGCACAACTTCTAGATCTAAAGCCCAACATCTAGAGGTAAAGACCAATATCTAGAGGTAAAACCCAACATCTAGAGGTAAAGCCAGATATCTAGAGGTAAAGCCCAACATCTAGAGGAAAAGCAAAATATATAGATTTCAAACCCAAATTCTAGAGTTCAATCCCAACATCTAGAGTTAAATCCCAAAGTCTAGATGTAAAGATCAACTTCCAGATTTAAAGTCAAAAATCTAAATGTAAATACCAATACCTAGAGGTAGAGCCCAAAATGTAGAGGTAAAGCCCAACATCTAGAGATAAAGCCAGATATATAGATCTAAACCCCAAAATCTAGAGGTGAAGCCCAATATCTAGACGTAAAGCCCAAAATCTAGATGTAAAGCCCAACTTCTAGATCTAAAGCCCAAAATATAGCTGTAAAGCCCAACTTCTAAATCTAAAGCCCAACATCTAGAGGTAAGGCCCAATATTTAGTGTTTAAGCGCATCATTTAGAGGTAAAGCCCAAAATCTAGATGTAAAGCCCAACTTCTAGAGGTAAAGCCCATCATCTAGTCCTACAGCCCAATGTCTGCAGGTAAAGTCCAACTTACAGAGGTGAAGGCAAACATCTAGATGTAAAACCCAAAATCTAGAGGTAAAGCCCAACATCTAGAGGAAAAGCCAAATATATAGATTTAAAACCCAGAATCTAGAGGTAAAGCCCAATATCTAGACCTAAAGCCCAAAATCTAGATGTAAAGCCCAACTTCTAGATCTAAAGCCCAAAATCTAGATGTAAAGCCCAAATTCTAGATCTAACACCCAAAATCTAGAGGTAAAGACCAATATCTAGAGGTAAACCCCAACATCTAGAGGTAAAGCCAGATATCTAGAGGTAAAGCCCAACATCTAGAGGAAAAGCAAAAGATATAGATTTCAAACCCAAATTCTAGAGTTCAATCCCAACATCTAGAGGTAAAGCCCAACTTCCAGAGTTAAAGTCCAAAATCTAGAGGTAAACACCAATACCTAAAGTTAGAGCCCAAAATCTAGAGATAAAGCCCAACATCTAGAGATAAAGCCAGATATATAGATTTAAAATCCAAAATCTGGAGGTAAAGCCCAACATCTAGAGGTAAAGCCCCAAATCTAGATGTAAAGCCCAATTGCTAGATCTAAAGCCAAATACTCTAGAGGTAAAGCCCAACATGTAGAGGTAAAGACTAAGATCTAGAGGTGAATTCCAATATCTAGTGTTAAAGGCCGACACCTACAGTTAAAGCCAAACATCTAGATGTAAAACCCAACTTCTAGAGGTAAAGCCGAATATCTAGAGTTAAAGCGCATCCTTTCGAGTAAAGCCCAAAATCTAGAGTTAAAGCCCAACATCTAGAGGGAAAGCCCAGAATCTAGATGTAAAGCCTAACATCTAGAGGTGAATTCCAAAATCAAGTGTTAAGGCCTGACATCTACAGTTAAATCCAACCATATAGATATAACCCCCAACTTCTAGAGGTAAGGCCCAAAATCTAGAGGTAAAGCCCAACAGCTAGAGTTAAAGACGAACGTCTTGAGGTAAAGCCCAAAGTCTAGAGTTAAAGCCCAACTTCTAGAGGTAAAGCCCAACATCTAGACGTAAAGCCAGATATCTGACGGTAAAGCCCAACATCTAGAGGAAAAGCCAAATATATAGATTTAAAACCCAAAATCTAGAGATAAAGCCGAACATCTAAATGTAAAGCAAAACATCTAGATGTAATCCAAACATCTAGAGGTAAAGCCTAACATCTAGAGGTGAAGCACAACATATAGAGGTATAACCCAACATCAAGAGATAAAGACCAACATCTAAATGTAAAGCAAAACATCTAGATGTAAACCCCTACATCTAGAGGTAAAGTCCAATATCTAGACCTAAAGACCAACATCTAGAGGTAAAACCCAACATCTAGTGGTAAAGCCCAACGTCTGGAGGTAAAGCCCAGATTCTAGAGAGAAGCCAAAAATCCAGATGGAAAACCCAAAATCTAGAGGTAAAGCCCAACATCTACAGGTAAATCCAGATATCTAGGGGTAAAGCCCAACATCTAGAGGAAAAGCCAAATATATCGATATAAAACCCAAAATCTAGAGGTAAAGCCCAATATCTAGACGTAAAGCCCAAAATCTAGATGAAAAGCACAACTTCTAGATCTAAAGCCCAATATCTAGAGGTAAAGACCAATAGCTAGAGGTAAATCCCAACATCTAGAGGTAAAGCCAGATATCTAGAGGTAAAGCCCAACGTCTGGAGGTAAAGCCCATCATCTAGTCCTACAGCCCAATGCCTGCAGGTAAAGCCCAACTTACAGAGGTGAAGGCAAACATCTAGATGTAAAACCCCAAATCTAGAGGTAAAGCCCAACATCTAGAGGAAAAGCCAAATATATATATATTTAAAACCCAAAATCTAGAGGTAAAGCCCAACATCTAGAGGTAAAGCCAGATATCTAGGGTTAAAGGCCAACATCTAGAGGAAAAGCCAAATATATAGATTTAAAACCCAAAATCTAGAGGTAAAGCCCAATATCAAGACGTAAAGGCCATAATCTAGATGTAAAGCCCAGCTTCTTGATCTAAAGCCCAAAATCTAGATGTACAGCACAACTTCTAGATCTAAAGCCCAACATCTAGAGGTAAGGCCCAATATTTAGAGTTTAAGCGCATCATTTAGAGGTAAAGCCCAAAATCTAGATGTAAAGCCCAACTTCTAGAGGTAAAGCCCATCATCTAGTCCTACAGCCCAATGTCTGCAGGTAAAGCCCAACATACAGAGGTGAAGGCAAACATCTAGATGTAAAACCCAAAATCTAGAGGTAAAGACCAATATCTAGACGTAAAGCCCAAAATCTAGATGTAAAGCCCAACTTCTAGAGGTAAAGCCCATCATCTAGTCCTACAGCCCAATGTCTGCAGGTAAAGCCCAACTTACCGAGGTGAAGGCAAACATCTAGATGTAAAACCCCAAATCTAGAGGTAAAGCCCAACATCTAGAGGAAAAGCCAAATATATATATATTTAAAACCCAAAATCTAGAGGTAAAGCCCAACATCTAGAGTTAAAGCCAGATATCTAGGGGTAAAGGCCAACATCTAGAGGAAAAGCCAAATATATAGATTTAAAACCCAAATACTAGAGTTAAATCCCAACATCTAGGGGTAAACCCCAACTTCCAGAGTTAAAGTCCAAAATCTACAGGTAAACACCAATACCTAGATTTAGAGCCCAAAATCTAGAGATATGCCAAATATATAGATTTAAAACCCAAAATCTAGAGGTAAATCCCAATATCTAGACGTAAAGCCCAAAATCTAGATGTAAACCCCAACATCTAGATCTAAAGCCCAAATTCTAGATGTAAAGCCCAAATTCTAGATCTAACGCCCAAAATCTAGAGATAAAGACCAATATCTAGAAGTAAAACCCAACATCTAGAGGTAAAGCAGATATCTAGAGGTAAAGCCCAACATCTAGAGGAAAAGCCAAATATATAGATATAAAACCCAAAATCTAGAGTTAAATCCCAACATCTAGAGGTAAATCCCAAAGTCTAGATGTAAAGCTCAACTTCCAGATTTAAAGTCAAAAAATCTAAATGTAAATACCAATACCTAGAGGTAGAGCCCAACATCTAGAGATAAAGCCCAACATCTAGAGATAAAGCCAGATATATAGATTTAAAATCCAAAATCTGGAGGTAAAGCCCAACATCTAGAGGTAAAGCCCCAAATCTAATTGTAAAGCCCAATTGCTAGATCTAAAGCCAAATACTCTAGAGGTAAAGCCCAACATGTAGAGGTAAAGACTAAGATCTAGAGGTGAATTCCAATATCTAGTGTTAAAGGCCGACACCTACAGTTAAAGCCAAACATCTAGATGTAAAACCCAACTTCTAGAGGTAAAGCCGAATATCTAGAGTTAAAGCGCATCCTTTAGAGTAAAGCCCAAAATCTAGAGTTAAAGCCCAACATCTAGAGGGAAAGCCCAGAATCTAGATGTAAAGCCTAACATCTAGAGGTGAATTCCAAAATCAAATGTTAAGGCCTGACATCTACAGTTAAATCCAACCATATAGATATAACCCCCAACTTCTAGAGGTAAGGCCCAAAATCTAGAGGTAAAGCCCAACAGCTAGAGTTAAAGCCGAACGTCTTGAGGTAAAGCCCAAAGTCTAGAGTTAAAGCCCAACTTCTAGAGGTAAAGCCCAACATCTAGACGTAAAGCCAGATATCTGACGGTAAAGCCCAACATCTAGAGGAAAAGCCAAATATATAGATTTAAAACCCAAAATCTAGAGATAAAGCCGAACATCTAAATGTAAAGCAAAACATCTAGATGTAATCCAAACATCTAGAGGTAAAGCCTAACATCTAGAGGTGAAGCACAACATATAGAGGTATAACCCAACATCTAGAGATAAAGACCAACATCTAAATGTAAAGCAAAACATCTAGATGTAAAACCCTATATCTAGAGGTAAAGTCCAATATCTAGACCTAAAGACCAACATCTAGAGGTAAAACCCAACATCTAGTGGTAAAGCCCAACGTCTGGAGGTAAAGCCCAGATTCTAGAGAGAAGCCAAAAATCCAGATGGAAAACCCAAAATCTAGAGGTAAAGCCCAACATCTACAGGTAAATCCAGATATCTAGGGGTAAAGCCCAACATCTAGAGGAAAAGCCAAATATATAGATATAAAACCCAAAATCTAGAGGTAAAGCCCAATATCTAGACGTAAAGCCCAAAATCTAGATGAAAAGCACAACTTCTAGATCTAAAGCCCAACATCTAGAGGTAAAGACCAACAGCTAGAGCTAAAACCCAACATCTAGAGGTAAAGCCAGATATCTAGAGGTAAAGCCCAACGTCTGGAGGTAAAGCCCATCATCTAGTCCTACAGCCCAATGTCTGCAGGTAAAGCCCAACTTACAGAGGTGAAGGCAAACATCTAGATGTAAAACCCCAAATCTAGAGGTAAAGCCCTACATCTAGAGGAAAAGCCAAATATATATATATTTAAAACTCAAAATCTAGAGGTAAAGCCCAACATCTAGAGGTAAAGCCAGATATCTAGGGGTAAACACCAACATCTAGAGGAAAAGCCAAATATATAGATTTAAAACCCAAAATCTAGAGGTAAAGCCCAATATCAAGACGTAAAGGCCAAAATCTAGATGTAAAGCCCAACTTCTTGATCTAAAGCCCAAAATATAGATGTAAAGCCCAACTTCTAAACCTAAAGCCCAACATCTAGAGGTAAGGACCAATATTTAGAGTTTAAGCGCATCATTTAGAGGTAAAGCCCAAAATCTAGATGTAAAGCCCAACTTCTAGAGGTAAAGCCCATCATCTAGTCCTACAGCCCAATGTCTGCAGGTAAAGCCCAACATACAGAGGTGAAGGCAAACATCTAGATGTAAAACCCAAAATCTAGAGGTAAAGACCAATATCTAGACGTAAAGCCCAAAATCTAGATGTAAAGCCCAACTTCTAGAGGTAAAGCCCATCATCTAGTCCTACAGCCCAATGTCTGCAGGTAAAGCCCAACTTACAGAGGTGAAGGCAAACATCTATATGTAAAACCCAATATCTAGAGATAAAGCTTAACATCTAGAGATAAAGCCAGATATATAGATCTAAAACCCAAAATCTAGAGGTGAAGCCCAATATCTAGATGTAAAGCCCAATATCTAGATGTAAAGCCCAACTTCTAGATCTAAAGCCCAAAATATAGATGTAAAGCCCAACTTCTAAATCTAAAGCCCAACATCTAGAGGTAAAGCCCAATATTTAGAGTTTAAGCGCATCATTTAGAGGTAAAGCCCAAAATCTACATGTAAAGCCCAACTTCTAGAGGTAAAGCCCATCATCTAGTCCTACAGCCCAATGTCTGCAGGTAAAGCCCAACTTACCGAGGTGAAGGCAAACATCTAGATGTAAAACCCCAAATCTAGAGGTAAAGCCCAACATCTAGAGGAAAAGCCAGATATCTAGGGGTAAAGGCCAACATCTAGAGGAAAAGCCAAATATATAGATTTAAAACCCAAATTCTAGAGTTAAATCCCAACATCTAGGGGTAAACCCCAACTTCCAGAGTTAAAGTCCAAAATCTACAGGTAAACACCAATACCTAGATTTAGAGCCCAAAATCTAGAGATATGCCAAATATATAGATTAAAAACCCAAAATCTAGAGATAAAGCCGAACGTCTAAATGTAAAGCAAAACATCTAGATGTAATCCAAACATCTAGAGGTAAAGCCTAACATCTAGAGTTGAAGCACAACATATAGAGGTATAACCCAACATCTAGAGATAAAGACCAACATCTAAATGTAAAGCAAAACATCTAGATGTAAAACCCTACATCTAGAGGTAAAGTCCAATATCTAGACCTAAAGACCAACATCTGGAGGTAAAGCCCAACGTCTGGAGGTAAAGCCCAGATTCTAGAGGGAAGCCAAAAATCCAGTTGGAAAACTCAAAATCTAGAGGTAAAGCCCAACATCTACAGGTAAATCCAGATATCTAGGGGTAAAGCCCAACATCTAGAGGAAAAGACAAATATATAGATATAAACCCCAAAATCTAGAGGTAAAGCCCAATATCTAGACTTAAAGATCAAAATCTAGATATAAAGCCCAACTTCTAGATCTAAAGCCCAAAATATAGATGTAAAGCCCAACTTCTAAATCTAAAGCCCAAAATCTAGAGGTAAAGCCCAATATTTAGAGTTTAAGCGCATCATTTAGAGGTAAAGCCCAAAATCTAGAGGTAAATCCCAACATCTAGAGGTAAAGCCAGATATCAAGAGGTAAAGCCCAACGTCTGGAGGTAAAGCCCATCATCCAGTCCTACAGCCCAATGTCTGCAGGTAAAGCCCAACTTACAGAGGTGAAGGCAAACATCCAAATGTAAAACCCAAAATCTAGAGGTAAAGCCCAACATCTAGAGGAAAAGCCAAATATATAGATTTAAAACCCAAAATCTAGAGGTAAAGCCCAATATCTAGACCTAAGGCCCAAAGTCTAGATATAAAGCCCAACTTCTAGATCTAAAGCCCAAAATCTAGATGTAAAGCCCAAATTCTAGATCAATAGCCAAAAATCTAGAGGTAAAGACCAATATCTAGAGGTAAAACCCAACATCTGGAGGTAAAGCCAGATATCTAGAGGTAAAGCCCAACATCTAGAGGAAAAGCAAAATATATAGATTTCAAACCCAAATTCTAGAGTTCAATTCCAACATCTAGAGGTAAATCCCAAAGTCTAGATGTAAAGCTCAACTTCCAGATTTAAAGTCAAAAATCTAAATGTAAATACCAATACCTAGAGGTAGAGCCCAAAATGTAGAGGTAAAGCCCAACATCTAGAGATAAAGCCAGATATATAGATCTAAACCCCAAAATCTAGAGGTGAAGCCCAATATCTAGACGTAAATCCCAAAATCTAGATGTAAAGCCCAACTTCTAGAGTTAAAGCCCATCATCTAGTCCTACAGCCCAATGTCTCCAGGTAAAGCCCAACTTACAGAGGTGAAGGCAAACATCTAGATGTAAAGCCCAAAATCTAGAGGTAAAGCCCAACATCTAGAGGGAAAGCCCAGAATCTAGATGTAAAGCCTAACATCTAGAGGTGAATTCCAAAATCAAGTGTTAAGGCCTGACATCTACAGTTAAATCCAACCATATAGATATAACCCCCAACTTCTAGAGGTAAAGCCCAACAGCTAGAGTTAAAGCCGAACGTCTTGAGGTAAAGTCCAAAGTCTAGAGGTAAAGCCCAACTTCTAGAGGTAAAGCCCAACATCTAGACGTAAAGCCCAAAATCTAGAGGTAAAGCCCAACAGCTAGAGTTAAAGCCGAACGTCTTGAGGTAAAGTCCAAAGTCTAGATTTAAAGCCCAACTTCTAGACGTAAAGCCCAACATCTAGACGTAAAGCCAGATATCTGACGGTAAAGCCCAACATCTAGAGGAAAAGCCAAATATATAGATTTAAAACCCAAAATCTAGAGATAAAGCCGAACATCTAAATGTAAAGCAAAACATCTAGATGTAATCCAAACATCTAGAGGTAAAGCCTAACATCTAGAGGTGAAGCACAACATATAGAGGTATAACCCAACATCTAGAGATAAAGACCAACATCTAAATGTAAAGCAAAACATCTAGATGTAAAACCCTACATCTAGAGGTAAAGTCCAATATCTAGACCTAAAGACCAACATCTAGAGGTAAAACCCAACATCTAGTGGTAAAGCCCAACGTCTGGAGGTAAAGCCCAGATTCTAGAGAGAAGCCAAAAATCCAGATGGAAAACCCAAAATCTAGAGGTAAAGCCCAACATCTACAGGTAAATCCAGATATCTAGGGGTAAAGCCCAACATCTAGAGGAAAAGCCAAATATATCGATATAAAACCCAAAATCTAGAGGTAAAGCCCAATATCTAGACGTAAAGCCCAAAATCTAGATGTAAAGCACAACTTCTAGATCTAAAGCCCAACATCTAGAGGTAAAGACCAATATCTAGAGGTAAAACCCAACATCTAGAGGTAAAGCCAGATATCTAGAGGTAAAGCCCAACGTCTGGAGGTAAAGCCCATCATCTAGTCCTACAGCCCAATGTCTGCAGGTAAAGCCCAACTTAACGAGGTGAAGGCAAACATCTAGATGTAAAACCCCAAATCTAGAGGTAAAGCCCAACATCTAGAGGAAAAGCCAAATATATATATATTTAAAACCCAAAATCTAGAGGTAAAGCCCAACATCTAGAGGTAAAGCCAGATATCAAGAGGTAAAGCCCAACGTCTGGAGGTAAAGCCCATCATCTAGTCCTACAGCCCAATGTCTGCAGGTAAAGCCCAACTTACAGAGGTGAAGGCAAACATCCAAATGTAAAACCCAAAATCTAGAGGTAAAGCCCAACATCTAGAGGAAAAGCCAAATATATAGATTTAAAACCCAAAATCTAGAGGTAAAGCCCAATATCTAGACCTAAAGGCCAAAGTCTAGATATAAAGCCCAAAATCTAGATGTAAAGCCCAAATTCTAGATCAATAGCCCAAAATCTAGAGGTAAAGACCAATATCTAGAGGTAAAACCCAACATCTAGAGGTAAAGCCAGATATCTAGAGGTAAAGCCCAACATATAGAGGAAAAGCAAAATATATAGATTTCAAACCCAAATTCTAGAGTTCAATTCCAACATCTAGAGGTAAATCCCAAAGTCTAGATGTAAAGCTCAACTTCCAGATTTAAAGTCAAAAATCTAAATGTAAATACCAATACCTAGAGGTAGAGCCCAAAATGTAGAGGTAAAGCCCAACATCTAGAGATAAAGCCAGATATATAGATCTAAACCCCAAAATCTAGAGGTGAAGCCCAATATCTAGACGTAAATCCCAAAATCTAGATGTAAAGCCCAACTTCTAGAGGTAAAGCCCATCATCTAGTCCTACAGCCCAATGTCTCCAGGTAAAGCCCAACTTACAGAGGTGAAGGCAAACATCTAGATGTAAAGCCCAAAATCTAGAGGTAAAGCCCAACATCTAGAGGGAAAGCCCAGAATCTAGATGTAAAGCCCAACTTCTAGATCTAAAACCCAAAATATAGATGTAAAGCCCAACTTCTAAATCTAAAGCCCAACATCTAGAGGTAAAGCCCAATATTTAGAATTTAAGCGCATCATTTAGAGGTAAAGCCCAAAATCTAGATGTAAAGCCCAACTTCTTGAGGTAAAGCCCATCATCTAGTCCTACAGCCAAATGTCTGCAGGTAAAGCCCAACTTACAGAGGTGAAGGCAAACATCTAGATGTAAAACCCAAAATCTAGAGGTAAAGCCCAACATCTAGAGGAAAAGCCAAATATATAGATTTAAAACCCAAAATCTAGAGGTAAAGCCCAATATCTAGACGTAAAGCCCAAAATCTAGATTTAAAGCCCAACTTCTAGATCTAAAGCCCAAAATCTAGATGTAAAGCCCAAATTCTAGATCTAACACCCAAAATCTAGAGGTAAAGACCAATATCTAGAGGTAAAACCCAACATCTAGAGGTAAAGCCAGATATCTAGAGGTAAAGCCCAACATCTAGAGGAAAAGCAAAATATATAGATTTCAAACCCAAATTCTAGAGTTCAATCCCAACATCTAGAGGTAAAGCCCAACTTCCAGAGTTAAAGTCCAAAATCTAGAGGTAAACACCAATACCTAGAGTTAGAGCCCAAAATCTAGAGATAAAGCCCAACATCTAGAGATAAAGCCAGATATATAGATTTAAAATCCAAAATCTGGAGGTAAAGCCCAACATCTAGAGCTAAAGCCCCAAATCTAGATGTAAAGCCCAATCGCTACATCTAAAGCCAAATACTCTAGAGGCAAAGCCCAACATGTAGAGGTAAAGACTAAGATCTAGAGGTGAATTCCAATATCTAGTGTTAAAGCCTGACACCTACAGTTAAATCCAAACATCTAGATGTAAAACCCAACTTCTAGAGGTAAAGCCGAATATCTAGAGTTAAAGCGCATCCTTTAGAGTAAAGCCCAAAATCTAGAATTAAAGCCCAACATCTAGAGGGAAAGCCCAGAATCTAGATGTAAAGCCTAACATCTAGAGGTGAATTCCAAAATCAAGTGTTAAGGCCTGACATCTACAGTTAAACCCAGCCATATAGATATAACCCCCAACTTCTAGAGGTAAAGCCCAACAGCTAGAGTTAAAGCCGAACGTCTTGAGGTAAAGTCCAAAGTCTAGAGGTAAAGCCCAACTTCTAGAGGTAAAGCCCAACTTCTAGAGGTAAGGCCCAAAATCTAGAGGTAAAGCCCAACAGCTAGAGTTAAAGCCGAACGTCTTGAGGTAAAGCCCAAAGTCTAGAGTTAAAGCCCAACTTCTAGAGGTAAAGCCCAACATCTAGACGTAAAGCCAGATATCTGACGGTAAAGCCCAACATCTAGAGGAAAAGCCAAATATATAGATTTAAAACCCAACATCTAGAGATAAAGCCGAACATCTAGAGGTAAAGCCAGATATCTAGAGGTAAAGCCCAACGTCTGATGGTAAAGCCCATCATCTAGTCCTACAGCCCAATGTCTGCAGGTAAAGCCCAACTTCCAGACGTGAAGGATAACACCTAGATGTAAAAACCAAAATTTAGAGGTAAAGCCCAATATCTAGACGTAAAGCCCAAAATCTAGATGTAAAGCCCAACTTCTTGATCTAAAGCCCAAAATCTAGATGTAAAGCCCAAATTCTAGATCTAACACCCAAAATCTAGAGGTAAAGACCAATATCTAGAGGTAAAACCCAACATCTAGAGGTAAAGCCAGATATCTAGGGGTAAAGGCCAACATCTAGAGGAAAAGCCAAATATATAGATTTAAAACCCAAATTCTAGAGTTAAATCCCAACATCTAGGGGTAAACCCCAACTTCCAGAGTTAAAGTCCAAAATCTACAGGTAAACACCAATACCTAGATTTAGAGCCCAAAATCTAGAGATATGCCAAATATATAGATTAAAAACCCAAAATCTAGAGATAAAGCCGAACGTCTAAATGTAAAGCAAAACATCGAGATGTAATCCAAAGATCTAGAGGTAAAGCCTAACATCTAGAAGTGAAGCACAACATATAGAGGTATAACCCAACATCTAGAGATAAAGACCAACATCTAAATGTAAAGCAAAACATCTAGATGTAAAACCCTACATCTAGAGGTAAAGTCCAATATCTAGACCTAAAGACCAACATCTACAGGTAAAACCCAACATCTAGAGGTGAAGCCCAACGTCTGGAGGGAAAGCCCAGATTCTAGAGGGAAGCCAAAAATCCTGATGGAAAACTCAAAATCTAGAGGTAAAGCCCAACATCTACAGGTAAATCCAGATATCTAGGGGTAAAGCCCAACATCTAGAGGAAAAGACAAATATATAGATATAAACCCCAAAATCTAGAGGTAAAGCCCAATATCTAGACTTAAAGATCAAAATCTAGATATAAAGCCCAACTTCTAGATCTAAAGCCCAAAATATAGATGTAAAGCCAACTTCTAAATCTAAAGCCCAACATCTAGAGGTAAAGCCCAATATTTAGATTTTAAGCGCATCATTTAGAGGTAAAGCCCAAAATCTAGAGGTAAATCCCAACATCTAGAGGTAAAGCCAGATATCAAGAGGTAAAGCCCAACGTCTGGAGGTAAAGCCCATCATCTAGTCCTACAGCCCAATGTCTGCAGGTAAAGCCCAACTTACAGAGGTGAAGGCAAACATCCAAATGTAAAACCCAAAATCTAGAGGTAAAGCCCAACATCTAGAGGAAAAGCCAAATATATAGATTTAAAACCCAAAATCTAGAGTTAAATCCCAACATCTAGAGGTAAATCCCAAAGTCTAGATGTAAAGCTCAACTTCCAGATTTAAAGTCAAAAAATCTAAATGTAAATACCAATACCTAGAGTTAGAGCCCAACATCTAGAGATAAAGCCCAACATCTAGAGATAAAGCGAGATATATAGATTTAAAATCCAAAATCTGGAGGTAAAGCCCAACATCTAGAGCTAAAGCCCCAAATCTAGATGTAAAGCCCAATCGCTACATCTAAAGCCAAATACTCTAGAGGTAAAGCCCAACATGTAGAGGTAAAGACTAAGATCTAGAGGTGAATTCCAATATCTAGTGTTAAAGGCCGACACCTACAGTTAAAGCCAAACATCTAGATGTAAAACCCAACTTCTAGAGGTAAAGCCAAATATCTAGAGTTAAAGCGCATCCTTTCGAGTAAAGCCCAAAATCTAGAGTTAAAGCCCAACATCTAGAGGGAAAGCCCAGATTCTAGATGTAAAGCCTAACATCTAGAGGTGAATTCCAAAATCAAGTGTTAAGGCCTGACATCTACAGTTAAATCCAACCATATAGATATAACCCCCAACTTCTAGAGGTAAAGCCCAACAGCTAGAGTTAAAGCCGAACGTCTTGAGGTAAAGTCCAAAGTCTAGAGGTAAAGCCCAACTTCTAGAGGTAAAGCCCAACTTCTAGAGGTAAAGCCCAACATCTAGACGTAAAGCCCAAAATCTAGAGGTAAAGCCCAACAGCTAGAGTTAAAGCCGAACGTCTTGAGGTAAAGTCCAAAGTCTAGAGGTAAAGCCCAACATCTAGAGGAAAAGCCAAATATATATAGATTTAAAACCCAAAATCTAGAGGTAAAGCCCAACATCTAGAGGTAAAGCCAGATATCTAGGGGTAAAGGCCAACATCTAGAGGAAAAGCCAAATATATAGATTTAAAACCCACATTCTAGAGTTAAATCCCAACATCTAGGGGTAAACCCCAACTTCCAGATTTAAAGTCCAAAATCTACAGGTAAACACCAATACCTAGATTTAGAGCCCAAAATCTAGAGATATGCCAAATATATAGATTAAAAACCCAAAATCTAGAGATAAAGCCGAACGTCTAAATGTAAAGCAAAACATCTAGATGTAATCCAAACATCTAGAGGTAAAGCCTAACATCTAGAGGTGAAGCACAACATATAGAGGTATAACCCAACATCTAGAGATAAAGACCAACATCTAAATGTAAAGCAAAACATCTAGATGTAAAACCCTACATCTAGAGATAAAGTCCAATATCTAGACCTAAAGACCAACATCTAGAGGTAAAGCCCAACGTCTGGAGGTAAAGCCCAGATTCTAGAGGGAAGCCAAAAATCCAGTTGGAAAACTCAAAATCTAGAGGTAAAGCCCAACATCTAAATGTAAAGCAAAACATCTAGATGTAATCCAAACATCTAGTGGTAAAGCCTAACATCTAGAGGTGAAGCACAACATATAGAGGTATAACCCAACATCTAGAGATAAAGACCAACATCTAAATGTAAAGCAAAACATCTAGATGTAAAACCCTACATCTAGAGGTAAAGTCCAATATCTAGACCTAAAGACCAACATCTAGAGGTAAAACCCAACATCTAGTGGTAAAGCCCAACGTCTGGAGGTAAAGCCCAGATTCTAGAGAGAAGCCAAAAATCCAGATGGAAAACCCAACATCTAGAGGAAAAGCCAAATATATAGATTTAAAACCCAAAATCTAGAGGTAAAGCACAATATCTAGACCTAAAGCCAAAAATCTAGATATAAAGCCCAACTTCTAGATCTAAAGCCCAAATTCTAGATCTAACAGCTAAAAATCCCGAGGTAAAGACCAATATCTAGAGGTAAAACCCAACATCTAGAGGTAAAGCCAGATATCTAGAGGTAAAGCCCAACATCTAGAGGAAAAGCAAAATATATGGATTTCAAACCCAAATTCTAGAGTTCAATCCCAACATCTAGAGCTAAAGCCCAACTTCCAGAGTTAAAGTCCCAAGTCTAGAGGTAAACACCAATACCTAGAGTTAGAGCCCAAAATCTAGAGATAAAGCCGAACATCTAGAGATAAAGCCAGATATATAGATTTAAAATCCACAATCTGGAGGTAAAGCCCAACATCTAGAGCTAAAGCCCCAAATCTAGATGTAAAGCCCAATTGCTAGATCTAAAGCCAAATACTCTAGAGGTAAAGCCCAACATGTAGAGGTAAAGACTAAGATCTAGAGGTGAATTCCAATACCTAGTGTTAAAGCCCGACACCTACAGTTAAAGCCAAACATCTAGATGTACAACCCAACTTCTAAAGGTAAAGCCGAATATCTAGAGTTAAAGCGCATCCTTTCGAGTAAAGCCCAAAATCTAGAGTTAAAGCCCAACATCTAGAGGGAAAGCCCAGAATCTAGATGTAAAGCCTAACATCTAGAGGTGAATTCCAAAATCAAGTGTTAAGGCCTGACATCTACAGTTAAATCCAACCATATAGATATAACCCCCAACTTCTAGAGGTAAGGCCCAAAATCTAGAGGTAAAGCCCAACAGCTAGAGTTAAAGCCGAACGTCTTGAGGTAAAGCCCAAAGTCTAGAGTTAAAGCCCAACTTCTAGAGGTAAAGCCCAACTTCCAGAGTTAAAGTCCAAAATCTAGAGGTAAACACCAATACCTAGAGTTAGAGCCCAACATCTAGAGATATGCCAAATATATAGATTTAAAACCCAAAATCTAGAGATAAAGCCGAACATCTAAATGTAAAGCAAAACATCTAGATGTAATCCAAACATCTAGAGGGAAAGCCTAACATCTAGAGGTGAAGCACAACATATAGAGGTATAACCCAACATCTAGAGATAAAGACCAACATCTAAATGTAAAGCAAAACATCTAGATGTAAAACCCTACATCTAGAGGTAAAGTCCAATATCTAGATCTAAAGACCAACATCTAGAGGTAAAACCCAACATCTAGTGGTAAAGCCCAAGGTCTGGAGGTAAAGCCCAGATTCTAGAGAGAAGCCAAAAATCCAGATGGAAAACTTAAAATCTAGAGGTAAAGCCCAACATCTACAGGTAAATCCAGATATCTAGGGGTAAAGCCCAACATCTAGAGGAAAAGCCAAATATATAGATATAAAACCCAAAATCTAGAGGTAAAGCCCAATATCTAGACGTAAAGCCCAAAATCTAGATGAAAAGCACAACTTCTAGATCGAAAGCCCAACATCTAGAGGTAAAGACCAATATCTAGAGGTAAAACCCAACATCTAGAGGTAAAGCCAGATATCTAGAGGTAAAGCCCAACATCTAGAGGAAAAGCAAAATATATAGATTTCAAACCCAAATTCTAGAGTTCAATCCCAACATCTAGAGGTAAATCCCAAAGTCTAGATGTAAAGCTCAACTTCCAGATTTAAAGTCAAAAATCTAAATGTAAATACCAATACCTAGAGGTAGAGCCCAAAATGTAGAGGTAAAGCCCAACATCTAGAGATAAAGCCAGATATATAGATCTAAACCCCAAAATCTAGAGGTGAAGCCCAATATCTAGACGTAAAGCCCAAAATCTAGATGAAAAGCACAACTTCTAGATCGAAAGCCCAACATCTAGAGGTAAAGACCAATATCTTGAGGTAAAACATAACATCTAGAGGTAAAGCCAGATATCTAGAGGTAAAGCCCAACATCTAGAGGAAAAGCAAAATATATAGATTTCAAACCCAAATTCTAGAGTTAAATCCCAACATCTAGATGTAAAGCCCAACTTCCAAAGTTAAAGTCCAAAATCTAGAGGTAAACACCAATACCTAGTGTTAGAGCCCAAAATCTAGAGATAAAGCCCAACATCTAGAGATAAAGCCAAATATATAGATTTAAAATCCAAAATCTAGATATAAAGCCGAACATCTAAATGTAAAGCAAAACATCTAGATGTAATCCAAACATCTAGAGGTAAAGCCTAACATCTAGAGGTGAAGCACAACATATAGAGGTATAACCCAACATCTAGAGATAAAGACCAACATCTAAATGTAAAGCAAAACATCTAGATGTAAAACCCTACATCTAGAGGTAAAGTCCAATATCTAGACCTAAAGACCAACATCTAGAGGTAAAACCCAACATCTAGTGGTAAAGCCCAACGTCTGGAGGTAAAGCCCAGATTCTAGAGGGAAGCCAAAAATCCAGATGGAAAACCCAAAATCTAGAGGTAAAGCCCAACATCTACAGGTAAATCCAGATATCTAGGGTTAAAGCCCAATATCTAGAGGAAAAGCCAAATATATAGATATAAACCCAAAAATCTAGAGGTAAAGCCCAATATCTAGACGTAAAGCCCAAAATCTAGATGAAAAGCACAACTTCTAGATCTAAAGCCCAATATCTAGAGGTAAAGACCAATATCTACAGGTAAAACCCAACATCTAGAGGTAAAGCCAGATATCTAGAGGTAAAGCCCAACGTCTGGAGGTAAAGCCCATCATCTAGTCCTACAGCCCAATGTCTGCAGGTAAAGCCCAACTTACAGAGGTGAAGGCAAACATCTAGATGTAAAACCCCAAATCTAGAGGTAAAGCCCAACATCCAGAGGAAAAGCCAAATATATATATATTTAAAACCCAAAATCTAGAGGTAAAGCCCAACATCTAGAGGTAAAGCCAGATATCTAGAGGTAAAGCCCAAGGTCTGGAGGTAAAGCCCATCATCTAGTCCTACAGCCCAATGTCTGCAGGTAAAGCCCAACTTACAGAGGTGAAGGCAAACATCCAAATGTAAAACCCAAAATCTAGAGGAAAAGCCAAATATATAGATTTAAAACCCAAAATCTAGAGGTAAAGCCCAATATCTAGACGTAAAGCCCAAAATCTAGATGTAAAGCCCAACTTCTTGATCTAAAGCCCAAAATCTAGATGTAAAGCCCAATTTCTAGATCTAACGCCCAAAATCTAGAGGTAAAGACCAATATCTAGAGGTAAAACCCAACATCTAGAGGTAAAGCCAGATATCTAGAGGTAAAGCCCAACATCTAGAGGAAAAGCAAAATATATAGATTTCAAACCCAAATTCTAGAGTTAAATCCCAACATCTAGAGGTTAAGCCCAACTTCCAGAGTTAAAGTCCAAAATCTAGAGGTTTAACACCAATACCTAGAGTTAGAGCCCAATATCTAGAGATAAAGCCCAACATCTAGAGATAAAGCCAGATATATAGATTTAAAATCCAAAATCTGGAGGTAAAGCCCAACATCTAGAGCTAAAGCCCCAAATCTAGATGTAAAGCCCAATTGCTAGATCTAAAGCCAAATACTCTAGAGGTAAATCCCAACATGTAGAGGTAAAGACTAAGATCTAGAGGTGAATTCCAATATCTAGTGTTAAAGCCCGACACCTACAGTTAGAGCCAAACATCTAGATGTACAACCCAACTTCTAGAGGTAAAGCCGAATATCTAGAGTTAAAGCGCATCCTTTCGAGTAAAGCCCAAAATCTAGAGTTAAAGCCCAACATCTAGAGGGAAAGCCCAGAATCTAGATGTAAAGCCTAACATCTAGAGGTGAATTCCAAAATCAAGTGTTAAGGCCTGACATCTACAGTTAAATCCAACCATATAGATATAACCCCCAACTTCTAGAGGTAAGGCCCAAAATCTAGAGGTAAAGCCCAACAGCTAGACTTAAAGCCGAACGTCTTGAGGTAAAGACCAAAGTCTAGAGTTAAAGCCCAACTTCTAGAGGTAAAGCCCAACATCTAGACGTAAAGCCAGATATCTGACGGTAAAGCCCAACATCTAGAGGAAAAACCAAATATATAGATTTAAAACCCAAAATCTAGAGTTAAAGCCGAACATCTAAATGTAAAGCAAAACATCTAGATGTAATCCAAACATCTAGAGGTAAAGCCTAACATCTAGAGGTGAAGCACAACATATAGAGGTATAACCCAACATCTAGAGATAAAGACCAACATCTAAATGTAAAGCAAAACATCTAGATGTAAACCCCTACATCTAGAGGTAAAGTCCAATATCTAGACCTAAAGACCAACATCTAGAGGTAAAACCCAACATCTAGTGGTAAAGCCCAACGTCTGGAGGTAAAGCCCAGATTCTAGAGGGAAGCCAAAAATCCAGATGGAAAACCCAAAATCTAGAGGTAAAGCCCACAGCTAGAGTTAAAGCCGAACGTCTTGAGGTAAAGCCCAAAGTCTAGAGTTAAAGCCCAACTTCTAGAGGTAAAGTCCAACATCTAGACGTAAAGCCAGATATCTAGACATAAAGCCCAAAATCTAGACGAAAATCCCAACTTCTAGATCTAAAGCCCAACATCTAGAGGTAAAGACCAATATCTAGAGGTAAAACCCAACATCTACAGGTAAAGCCAGATATCTAGAGGTAAAGCCCAACGTCTGGAGGTAAAGCCCATCATCTAGTCCTACAGCCCAATGTCTGCAGTTAAGCCCAACTTACAGAGGTGAAGGCAAATATCTAGATGTAAAAACCCAAATCTAGAGGTAAAGCCCAACATCTAGAGGAAAAGCCAAATATATAGATTTAAAACCCAAAATCTAGAGGTAAAGCCCAACATCTAGAGGTAAAGCCAGATATCTAGAGGTAAAGCCCAACGTCTGGAGGTAAAGCCCATCATCTAGTCCTACAGCCCAATGTCTGCAGGTAAAGCCCAACTTACAGAGGTGAAGGCAAACATCCAAATGTAAAACCCAAAATCTAGAGGTAAAGCCCAACATCTAGAGGAAAAGCCAAATATATAGATTTAAAACCCAAAATCTAGAGGTAAAGCCCAATATCTAGACGTAAAGCCCAAAATCTAGATGTAAAGCCCAACTTCTAGATCTAAAGCCCAAAATCTAGATGTAAAGCCCAAATTCTAGATCTAACACCCAAAATCTAGAGGTAAAGACCAATATCTAGAGGTAAAACCCAACATCTAGAGGTAAAGCCAGATATCTAGAGGTAAAGCCCAACATCTAGAGGAAAAGCAAAGATATAGATTTCAAACCCAAATTCTAGAGTTCAATCCCAACATCTAGAGGTAAAGCCCAACTTCCAGAGTTAAAGTCCAAAGTCTAGAGGTAAACACCAATACCTAGAGTTAGAGCCCAAAATCTAGAGATAAAGCCCAACATCTAGAGATAAAGCCAGATATATAGATTTAAAATCCAAAATCTGGAGGTAAAGCCCAACATCTAGAGGTAAAGCCCCAAATCTAGATGTAAAGCCCAATTGCTAGATCTAAAGCCAAATACTCTAGAGGTAACGCCCAACATGTAGAGGTAAAGACTAAGATCTAGAGGTGAATTCCAATATCTAGTGTTAAAGCCCGACACCTACAGTTAAAGCCAAACATCTAGATGTAAAACCCAACTTCTAGAGGTAAAGCCGAATATCTAGAGTTAAAGCGCATCCTTTCGAGTAAAGCCCAAAATCTAGAGTTAAAGCCCAACATCTAGAGGGAAAGCCCAGAATCTAGATGTAAAGCCTAACATCTAGAGGTGAATTCCAAAATCAAGTGTTAAGGCCTGACATCTACAGTTAAATCCAACCATATAGATATAACCCCCAACTTCTAGAGGTAAGGCCCAAAATACAGAGGTAAAGCCCAACAGCTAGAGTTAAAGCCGAACGTCTTGAGGTAAAGCCCAAAGTCTAGAGTTAAAGCCCAACTTCTAGAGGTAAAGCCCAACATCTAGACGTAAAGCCAGATATCTGACGGTAAAGCCCAACATCTAGAGGAAAAACAAAATATATAGATTTAAAACCCAAAAACTAGAGATAAATCCGAACATCTAAATGTAAAGCAAAACATCTAGATGTAAAACCCTACATCTAGAGGTAAAGTCCAATATCTAGACCTAAAGACCAACATCTAGAGGTATAACCCAACATCTAGTGGTAAAGCCCAAGGTCTGGAGGTAAAGCCCAGATTCTAGAGGGAAGCCAAACATCCAGATGGAAAACCCAAAATCTAGAGGTAAAGCCCAACAGCTAGAGTTAAATCCGAACGTCTTGAGGTAAAGCCCAAAGTCTAGAGTTAAAGCCCAACTTCTAGAGGTAAAGCCCAACATCTAGACGTAAAGCCAGATATCTAGACGTAAAGCCCAAAATCTAGATGAAAATCCCAACTTCTAGATCTAAAGCCCAACATCTAGAGGTAAAGACCAATATCTAGAGGTAAAACCCAACATCTACAGGTAAAGCCAGATATCTAGAGGTAAAGCCCAACGTCTGGAGGTAAAGCCCATCATCTAGTCCTACAGCCCAATGTCTGCAGTTAAGCCCAACTTACAGAGGTGAAGGCAAATATCTAGATGTAAACCCCAAAATCTAGAGGTAAAGCCCAACATCTAGAGGAAAAGCCAAATATATATATATATTTAAAAACCAAAATCTAGAGGTAAAGCCCAACATCTAGAGGTAAAGCCAGATATCTAGAGGTAAAGCCCAACGTCTGGAGGTAAAGCCCATCATCTAGTCCTACAGCCCAATGTCTGCAGGTAAAGCCCAACTTACAGAGGTGAAGGCAAACATCTAGATGTAAAACCCAAAATCTAGAGGTAAAGCCCAACATCTAGAGGAAAAGCCAAATATATATAGATTTAAAACCCAAAACCTAGAGGTAAAGCCCAATACCTAGACCTAAAGCCCAATATCTAGACGTAAAGCACAAAATCTAGATGTAAAGCCCAAATTCTAGATCTAAAGCCCAAAATCTAGATGTAAAGCCCAAATTCTTGGTCTAACACCCAAAATCTAGAGGTAAAGACCAATATCTAGAGGTAAAACCCAACATCTAGAGGTAAAGCCAGATATCTAGAGGTAAAGCCCAACATCTAGAGGAAAAGCAAAATATATAGATTTCAAACCCAAATTCTAGAGTTAAATCCCAACATCTAGGGGTAAACCCCAAATTCCAGAGTTAAAGTCCAAAATCTAGAGGTAAACACCAATACCTAGAGTTAGAGCCCAACATCTAGAGATATGCCAAATATATAGATTTAAAACCCAAAATCTAGAGATAAAGCCGAACATCTAAATGTAAAGCAAAACATCTAGATGTAATCCAAACATCTAGAGGTAAAGCCTAACATCTACAGGTAAATCCAGATATCTAGGGGTAAAGCCCAACATCTAGAGGAAAAGCCAAATATATAGATATAAAACTCAAAATCTAGAGGTAAAGCCCAATATCTAGACGTAAAGATCAAAATCTAGATATAAATCCCAACTTCTAGATCAAAAGCCCAAAATATAGATGTAACTCCCAACTTCTAAATCTAAAGCCCAACATCTAGAGGTAAAGCCCAATATTTAGAGTTTAAGTGCATCATTTAGAGGTAAAGCCCAAAATCTAGATGTAAAGCTCAACTTCTATAGGTAAAGCCCATCATCTAGTCCTACAGCCTAATGGCTGCAGGTAAAGCCCAGCTTACAGAGGTGAAGGCAAACATCAGGATGTAAAACCCAAAATCTAGAGGTAAAGCCCAACATCTAGAGGAAAAGCCAAATATATAGATTTAAAACCCAAAATCTAGAGGTAAAGCCCAATATCTAGACTTAAAGCCCAAAATCTAGATGAAAAGCACAACTTCTAGATCTAAAGCCCAACATCTAGAGGTAAAGACCAATATCTAGAGGTAAAACCCAACGTCTAGAGGTAAAGTCAGATATCTAGAGGTAAAGCCCAACGTCTGGAGGTAAAGCCCATCGTCTAGTCCTACAGCCCAATGTCTGCAGGTAAAGCCCAACTTACAGAGGTGAAGGCAAACATCTAGATGTAAAACCCCAAATCTAGAGGTAAAGCCCAACATCTAGAGGAAAAAACAAATATATATATATTTAAAACCCAAAATCTAGAGGTAAAGCCCAACATCTAGAGGTAAAGCCAGATATCTAGAGGTAAAGCCCAACATCTAGAGGAAAAGCAAAATATATAGATTTCAAACCCAAATTCTAGAGTTAAATCCCAACATCTAGACGTAAAGCCCAAAATCTAGATGTAAACCCCAACTTCTAGATCTAAAGCCCAAAATCTAGATGTAAAGCCCAAATTCTAGATCTAACACCCAAAATCTAGAGGTAAAGACCAATATCTAGAGGTAAAACCGAACATCTACAGGTAAAGCCAGATATCTAGAGGTAAAGCCCAACATCTAGAGGAAAAGCAAAATATATGGATTTCAAACCCAAATTCTAGAGTTAAATCCCAACATCTAAAGGTAAAGCCCAACTTCCAGAGTTAAAGTCCAAAATCTAGAGGTAAACACCAATACCTAGAGTTAGAGCCCAAAATCTAGAGATATGCCAAATATATAGATTTAAAACCCAAAATCTAGAGATAAAGCTGAACGTCTAAATGTAAAGCAAAACATCTAGATGTAATCCAAACATCTAGAGGTAAAGCCTAACATCTAGAGGTGAAGCACAATATATAGATGTATAACCCAACATCTAGAGATAAAGACCAACATCTAAATGTAAAGCAAAACATCTAGATGTAAAACCCTACATCTAGAGGTAAAGTCCAATATCTAGACCTAAAGACCAACATCTAGAGGTAAAACCCAACATCTAGTGGTAAAGCCCAACGTCTGGGGGTAAAGCCCAGATTCAAGAGAGAAGCCAAAAATCCAGATGGAAATCCCAAAATCTAGATGTAAAGCCCAACATCTAGAGGAAAAGCAAAATATATAGATATAAAACCCAAAATCTAGAGGTAAAGCCCAATATCTAGATGTAAAGCCCAAAATCTAGATGAAAAGCACAACTTCTAGATCTAAAGCCCAACATCTAGAGGTAAAGACCAATATCTAGAGGTAAAACCCAACATCTAGAGGTAAAGCCAGATATCTAGAGGTAAAGCCCAACGTCTGGAGGTAAAGCTCATCATCTAGTCCTACAGCCCAATGTCTGCAGGTAAAGCCCAACTTACAGAGGTGAAGGCAAACATCTAGATGTAAACCCCCAAATCTAGAGGTAAAGCCCAACATCTAGAGGAAAAGCCAAATATATATATATTTAAAACCCAAAATCTAGAGGTAAAGCCCAACATTTAGAGGTAAAGCCAGATTTCTAGGGGTAAAGCCCAACGTCTGGAGGTAAAGCCCATCATCTAGTCCTACAGCCCAATGTCTGCAGGTAAAGCCCAACTTACAGAGGTGAAGGCAAACATCTAGATGTAAAACCCAAAATCTAGAGGTAAAGCCCAACATCTAGAGGAAAAGCCAAATATATATATATTTAATAACCAAAACCTAGAGGTAAAGCCCAACATCTAGAGGTAAAGCCAGATATCTAGGGGTAAAGCCCAACATCTAGAGGAAAAGCCAAATATATAGAGTTAAAACACAAAATCTAGAGGTAAAGTCCAATATCTAGACGTAAAGCACAAAATCTAGATGTAAAGCCCAGCTTCTAGATCTAAAGCCCAGAATCTAGATGTAAAGCCTAACATCTAGAGGTGAATTCCAAAATCAAGTGTTAAGGCCTGACATCTACAGTTAAATCCAACCATATAGATATAACCCCCAACTTCTAGAGGTAAGGCCCAAAATACAGAGGTAAAGCCCAACAGCTAGAGTTAAAGCCGAACGTCTTGAGGTAAAGCCCAAAGTCTAGAGTTAAAGCCCAACTTCTAGAGGTAAAGCCCAACTTCCAGACTTAAAGTCCAAAATCTAGAGGTAAACACCAATACCTAGAGTTAGAGCCCAACATCTAGAGATATGCCAAATATATAGATTTAAAACAAAAAATCTAGAGATAAAGCCGAACATCTAAATGTAAAGCAAAACATCTAGATGTAATCCAAACATCTAGAGGTAAAGCCTAACATCTAGAGGTGAAGCACAACATATAGAGGTATAACCCAACATCTAGATATAAAGACCAACATCTAAATGTAAAGCAAAACATCTAGATGTAAAACCCTACATCTAGAGGTAAAGTCAAATATCTAGACCTAAAGACCAACATCTAGAGGCAAAACCCAACATCTAGTGGTAAAGCCCAACGTCTGGAGGTAAAGCCCAGATTCTAGAGAGAAGCCAAATATCCAGATGGAAAACCCAAAATCTAGAGGAAAAGCCAAATATATAGATTTAAAACCCAAAATCTGGAGGTAAAGCCCAGTATCTAGACCTAAAGCACAAAATCTAGATGTAAAGCCCAACTTCTAGATCTAAAGCCCAAATTCTAGATCTAACAGCCAAAATCTAGAGGTAAAGACCAATATCTAGAGGTAAAACCCAACATCTAGAGGTAAAGCCAGATATCTAGAGGTAAAGCCCAACATCTAGAGGAAAAGCAAAATATATGGATTTCAAACCCAAATTCTAGAGTTCAATCCCAACATCTAGAGCTAAAGCCCAACTTCCAGAGTTAAAGTCCAAAGTCTAGAGGTAAACACCAATACCTAGAGTTAGAGCCCAACATCTAGAGATAAAGCCCAACATCTAGAGATAAAGCCAGATATATAGATTTAAAATCCAAAATCTGGAGGTAAAGCCCAACATCTAGAGCTAAAGCCCCAAATCTAGATGTAAAGCCCAATTGCTAGATCGAAAGCCAAATACTCTAGAGGTAAAGCCCAACATGTAGAGGTAAAGACTAAGATCTAGAGGTGAATTCCAATATCTAGTGTTAAAGGCCGACACCTACAGTTAAAGCCAAACATCTAGATATACAACCCAACTTCTAGAGGTAAAGCCGAATATCTAGAGTTAAAGCGCATCCTTTAGAGTAAAGCCCAAAATCTAGAGTTAAAGCCCAACTTCTAGAGGTAAAGCCCAACTTCCAGACTTAAAGTCCAAAATCTAGAGGTAAACACCAATACCTAGAGTTAGAGCCCAACATCTAGAGATATGCCAAATATATAGATTTAAAACAAAAAATCTAGAGATAAAGCCGAACATCTAAATGTAAAGCAAAACATCTAGATGTAATCCAAACATCTAGAGGTAAAGCCTAACATCTAGAGGTGAAGCACAACATATAGAGGTATAACCCAACATCTAGATATAAAGACCAACATCTAAATGTAAAGCAAAACATCTAGATGTAAAACCCTACATCTAGAGGTAAAGTCAAATATCTAGACCTAAAGACCAACATCTAGAGGCAAAACCCAACATCTAGTGGTAAAGCCCAACGTCTGGAGGTAAAGCCCAGATTCTAGAGAGAAGCCAAATATCCAGATGGAAAACCCAAAATCTAGAGGAAAAGCCAAATATATAGATTTAAAACCCAAAATCTGGAGGTAAAGCCCAGTATCTAGACCTAAAGCACAAAATCTAGATGTAAAGCCCAACTTCTAGATCTAAAGCCCAAATTCTAGATCTAACACCCAAAATCTAGAGGTAAAGACCAATATCTAGAGGTAAAACCCAACATCTAGAGGTAAAGCCAGATATCTAGAGGTAAAGCCCAACATCTAGAGGAAAAGCAAAATATATGGATTTCAAACCCAAATTCTAGAGTTCAATCCCAACATCTAGAGGTAAAGCCCAACTTCCAGAGTTAAAGTCCAAAATCTAGAGGTAAACACCAATACCTAAAGTTAGAGCCCAAAATCTAGAGATAAAGCCCAACATCTAGAGATAAAGCCAGATATATAGATTTAAAATCCAAAATCTGGAGGTAAAGCCCAACATCTAGAGGTAAAGCCCCAAATCTAGATGTAAAGCCCAATTGCTAGATCTAAAGCCAAATACTCTAGAGGTAAAGCCCAACATGTAGAGGTAAAGACTAAGATCTAGAGGTGAATTCCAATATCTAGTGTTAAAGGCCGACACCTACAGTTAAAGCCAAACATCTAGATGTAAAACCCAACTTCTAGAGGTAAAGCCGAATATCTAGAGTTAAAGCGCATCCTTTCGAGTAAAGCCCAAAATCTAGAGTTAAAGCCCAACATCTAGAGGGAAAGCCCAGAATCTAGATGTAAAGCCTAACATCTAGAGGTGAATTCCAAAATCAAGTGTTAAGGCCTGACATCTACAGTTAAATCCAACCATATAGATATAACCCCCAACTTCTAGAGGTAAGGCCCAAAATCTAGAGGTAAAGCCCAACAGCTAGAGTTAAAGCCGAACGTCTTGAGGTAAAGCCCAAAGTCTAGAGTTAAAGCCCAACTTCTAGAGGTAAAGCCCAACTTCCAGAGTTAAAGTCCAAAATCTAGAGGTAAACACCAATACCTAGTGTTAGAGCCCAAAATCTAGAGGTAAAGCCCAACATCTAGAAGAAAAGCCAAATATATAGATTTAAAACCCAAAATCTAGAGATAAAGCCGAACATCTAAATGTAAAGCAAAACATCTAGATGTAATCCAAACATCTAGAGGTAAAGCCTAACATCTACAGGTAAATCCAGATATCTAGGGGTAAAGCCCAACATCTAGAGGGAAAGCCAAATATATAGATTTCAAACCCAAATTCTAGAGTTAAATCCCAACATCTAGATGTAAAGCCCAACTTCCAAAGTTAAAGTCCAAAATCTAGAGGTAAACACCAATACCTAGTGTTAGAGCCCAAAATCTAGAGGTAAAGCCCAACATCTAGAAGAAAAGCCAAATATATAGATTTAAAACCCAAAATCTAGAGATAAAGCCGAACATCTAAATGTACAGCAAAACATCTAGATGTAAACCAAACATCTAGAGGTAAAGCCCAATATCTAGACGTAAAGCCCAAAATCTAGATGAAAAGCACAACTTCTAGATCGAAAGCCCAACATCTAGAGGTAAAGACCAATAGCTAGAGGTAAAACCCAACATCTAGAGGTAAAGCCAGATATCTAGAGGTAAAGCCCAACGTCTGGAGGTAAAGCCCATCATCTAGTCCTACAGCCCAATGTCTGCAGGTAAAGCCCAACTTACAGAGGTGAAGGCAAACATCTAGATGTAAAACCCCAAATCTAGCGGTAAAGTCCAACATCTAGAGGAAAAGCCAAATATATAGATATAAAACCCAAAATCTAGAGGTAAAGCCCAATATCTAGACGTAAAGCCCAAAATCTAGATGAAAAGCACAACTTCTAGATCGAAAGCCCAACATCTAGAGGTAAAGACCAATATCTAGAGGTAAAACCAAACATCTAGAGGTAAAGCCAGATATCTAGAGGTAAAGCCCAACATCTAGAGGAAAAGCAAAATATATAGATTTCAAACCCAAATTCTAGAGTTAAATCCCAAAATCTAGAGGTAAATCCCAAAGTCTAGATGTAAAGCTCAACTTCCAGATTTAAAGTCAAAAATCTAAATGTAAATACCAATACCTAGAGGTAGAGCCCAAAATGTAGAGGTAAAGCCCAACATCTAGAGATAAAGCCAGATATATAGATCTAAACCCCAAAATCTAGAGGTGAAGCCCAATATCTAGACGTAAAGCCCAAAATCTGGATGTAAAGCCCAACTTCTAGATCTAAAGCCGAAAATATAGTTGTAAAGCCCAACTTCTAAATCTAAAGCCCAACATCTGGAGGAAAAGCCCAATATTTAGAGTTTAAGCGCATCATTTAGAGGTAAAGCCAGATATCTAGAGGTAAAGCCCAACGTCTGGAGGTAAAGCCCATCATCTAGTCCTACAGCCCAATGTCTGCAGGTAAAGCCCAACTTACAGAGGTGAAGGCAAACATCTAGATGTAAAACCCCAAATCTAGATGTAAAGCCCAACATCTACAGGAAAAGCCAAATATATATAGATTTAAAAACCAAAACCTAGAGGTAAAGCCCAATATCTAGACGTAAAGCCCAAAATCTAGATGTAAAGCCCAAATTCTAGATCTAACGCCCAAAATCAAGATGTAAAGCCCAAATTCTTGGTCTAACACCCAAAATCTAGAGTTAAAGACCAATATCTAGAGGTAAAACCCAACATCTAGAGGTAAAGCCAGATATCTAGAGGTAAAGCCCAACATCTAGAGGAAAAGCAAAATATATAGATTTCAAACCCAAATTCTAGAGTTCAATCCCAACATCTAGAGGTAAAACCCAACTTCCAGAGTTAAAGTCCAAAATCTAGAGGTAAACACCAATACCTAGAGTTAGAGCCCAAAATCTAGAGATAAAGCCCAACATCTAGAGATAAAGCCAGATATATAGATTTAAAATCCAAAATCTGGAGGTAAAGCCCAACATCTAGAGCTAAAGCCCCAAATCTAGATGTAAAGCCTAATTGCTTGATCTAAAGCCAAATACTCTAGAGGTAAAGCCCAACATGTAGAGGTAAAGACTAAGATCTAGAGGTGAATTCCAATATCTAGTGTTAAAACCCGACACCTACACTTAAAGCCAAACATCTAGATGTACAACCCATCTTCTAGAGGCAAAGCCGAATATCTAGAGTTAAAGCGCATCTTTTAGAGTAAAGCCCAAAATCTAGAGTTAAAGCCCAACATCTAGAGGGAAAGCCCAGAATCTAGATGTAAAGCCTAACATCTAGAGGTGAATTCCAAAATCAAGTGTTAAGGCCTGACATCTACAGTTAAATCCAAACATATAGATGCAACCCCCAACTTCTAGAGGTAAGGCCCAAAAACTAGAGGTAAAGCCCAACAGCTAGAGTTAAAGCCGAACGTCTTGAGGTAAAGCCCAAAGTCTAGAGTTAAAGCCCAACTTCTAGAGGTAAAGCCCAACATCTAGACGTAAAGCCAGATACATGACGGTAAAGCCCAACATCTAGAGGAAAAGCCAAATATATAGATTTAAAACCCAAAATCTAGAGATAAAGCCGAACATCTAAATGTAAAGCAAAACATCTAGATGTAATCCAAACATCTAGAGGTAAAGCCTAACATCTAGAGGTGAAGCACAACATATAGAGGTATAACCCAACATCTAGAGATAAAGACCAACATCTAAATGTAAAGCAAAACATCTAGATGTAAACCCCTACATCTAGAGGTAAAGTCCAATATCTAGACCTAGAGACCAACATCTAGAGGTAAAACCCAACATCTAGTGGTAAAGCCCAACGTCTGGAGGTAAAGACCAGATTCTAGAGAGAAGCCAAATATCCAAATTGAAACCACAAAATCTAGAGGAAAAGCCAAATATATAGATTTAAAACCCAAGATCTAGAGGTAAAGCCCAATATCTAGACCTAAAGCACAAAATCTAGATGTAAAGCCCAACTTCTAGATCTAAAGCCCAAATTCTAGATCTAACAGCAAAAATCTAGAGGTAAAGACCAATATCTAGAGGTAAAACCCAACATCTAGAGGTAAAGCCAGATATCTAGAGGTAAAGCCCAACATCTAGAGGAAACGCAAAATATATAGATTTCAAACCCAAATTCTAGAGTTCAATCCCAACATCTAGAGCTAAAGCCCAACTTCCAGAGTTAAAGTCCCAAGTCTAGAGGTAAACACCAATACCTAGAGTTAGAGCCCAAAATCTAGAGATAAAGCCCAACATCTAGAGATAAAGCCAGATATATAGATTTAAAATCCACAATCTGGAGGTAAAGCCCAACATCTAGAGCTAAAGCCCCAAATCTAGATGTAAAGCCCAATTGCTAGATCGAAAGCCAAATACTCTAGAGGTAAAGCCCAACATGTAGAGGTAAAGACTAAGATCTAGAGGTGAATTCCAATATCTAGTGTTAAAGCCTGACACCTACAGTTAAAGCCAAACATCTAGATGTAATACCCAACTTCTAGAGGTAAAGCCGAATATCTAGAGTTAAAGCGCATCTTTTAGAGTAAAGCCCAAAATCTAGAGTTAAAGCCCAACATCTAGAGGGAAAGCCCAGAATCTAGATGGAAAGCCTAACATCTAGAGGTGAATTCCAAAATCAAGTGTTAAGGCCTGACATCTACAGTTAAATCCAACCATATAGATATAACCCCCAACTTCTAGAGGTAAGGCCCAAAATCCAGAGGTAAAGCCCAACAGCTAGACTTAAAGCCGAACGTCTTGAGGTAAAGCCCAAAGTCTAGAGTTAAAGCCCAACTTCTAGAGGTAAAGCCCAACTTCCAGAGTTAAAGTCCAAAATCTAGAGGTAAACACCAATACCTAGAGTTAGAACCCAACATCTAGAGATATGCCAAATATATAGATTTAAAACCCAAAATCTAGAGATAAAGCCGAACATCTAAATGTAAAGCAAAACATCTAGATGTAATCCAAACATCTAGAGGTAAAGCCTAACATCTAGAGGTGAAGCACAACATATAGAGGTATAACCCAACATCTAGAGATAAAGACCAACATCTAAATGTAAAGCAAAACATCTAGATGTAAAACCCTACATCTAGAGGTAAAGTCCAATATCTAGACCTACAGACCAACATCTAGAGGTAAAACCCAACATCTAGTGGTAAAGCCCAACGTCTGGAGGTACAGCCCAGATTCTAGAGAGAAGCCAAAAATCCAGATGGAAAACCTAAAATCTAGAAGTAAAGCCCAACATCTACAGGTAAATACAGATATCTAGGGGTAAAGCCCAACATCTAGAGGAAAAGCCAAATATATAGATATAAAACCCAAAATCTAGTGGTAAAGCTCAATATCTAGACGTAAAGCCCAAAATCTAGATGAAAAGCCCAACTTCTAGATCTAAAGCCCAACATCTCGAGGTAAAGACCAATATCTAGAGGTAAAACCAAACATCTAGAGGTAAAGCCAGATATCTAGAGGTAAAGCCCAACGTCTGGAGGAAAAGCAAAATATATAGATTTCAAACCCAAATTCTAGAGTTAAATCCCAACATCTAGAGGTAAATCCCAAAGTCTAGATGTAAAGCTCAACTTCCAGATTTAAAGTCAAAAATCTAAATGTAAATACCAATACCTAGAGGTAGAGCCCAAAATGTAGAGATAAAGCCCAACATCTAGAGATAAAGCCAGATATATAGATCTAAACCCCAAAATCTAGAGGTGAAGCCCAATATTTAGACGTAAAGCCCAAAATCTAGATGTAAAGCCCAACTTCTAGATCTAAAGCCGAAAATATAGTTGTAAAGCCCAACTTCTAAATCTAAAGCCCAATATCTGGAGGAAAAGCCCAATATTTAGAGTTTAAGCGCATCATTTAGAGGTAAAGCCAGATATCTAGAGGTAAAGCCCAACGTCTGGAGGTAAAGCCCATCATCTAGTCCTACAGCCCAATGTCTGCAGGTAAAGCCCAACTTACAGAGGTGAAGGCAAACATCTAGATGTAAAACCCCAAATCTAAAGGTAAAGCCCAACATCTAGAGGAAAAGGCAAATATATATAGATTTAAAACCCAAAACCTAGAGTAAAGCCCAATATCTAGACGTAAAGCCCAAAATCTAGATGTAAATCCCAAATTCTAGATCTAACGCCCAAAATCTAGATGTAAAGCCCAAATTCTTGGTCTAACACCCAAAATCTAGAGGTAAAGACCAATATCTAGAGGTAAAACCCAACATCTAGAGGTAAAGCCAGATATCTAGAGGTAAAGCCCAACATCTAGAGGAAAAGCAAAATATATAGATTTCAAACCCAAATTCTAGAGTTAAATCCCAACATCTAGGGGTAAACCCCAACTTCCAGAGTTAAAGTCAAAAATCTAGAGGTAAACACCAATACCTAGAGTTAGAGCCCAACATCTAGAGGAAAAGCCAAATATATAGATTTAAAACCCAAAATCTAGAGATAAAGCCGAACATCTAAATGTAAAGCAAAACATCTAGATGTAATCCAAACATCTAGAGGTAAAGCCTAACATCTACAGGTAAATCCAGATATCTAGGGGTAAAGCCCAACATCTAGAGGAAAAGCCAAATATATAGATATAAAACCCAAAATCTAGAGGTAAAGCCCAATATCTAGACGTAAAGATCAAAATCTAGATATAAATCCCAACTTCTAGATCTAAAGCCCAAAATATAGATGTAAATCCCAAGTTCTAAATCTAAAGTCCAACTTCTAGAGGTAAAGCCCAATATTTAGAGTTTAAGCGCATCATTTAGACGTAAAGCCCAAAATCTAGATGTAAAGCTCAACTTCTAGAGGTAAAGCCCATCATCTAGTCCTACAGCCTAATGGCTGCAGGTAAAGCCCAACTTACAGAGGTGAAGGCAAACATCAGGATGTAAAACCCAAAATCTAGAGGTAAAGCCCAACATCTAGAGGAAAAGCCCAATATCTAGACGTAAAGCCCAAAATCTAGATGAAAAGCACAACTTCTAGATCTAAAGCCCAACATCTAGAGGTAAAGAGCAATATCTAGAGGTAAAACCCAACATCTACAGGTAAAGCCAGATATCTAGAGGTAAAGCCCAACGTCTGGAGGTAAAGCCCATCATCTAGTCCTACAGCCCAATGTCTGCAGGTAAAGCCCAACTTACAGAGGTGAAGGCAAACATCTAGATGTAAAACCCCAGATCTAGAGGTAAAGCCCAACATCTAGAGGAAAAGCCAAATATATATGTATTTAAAACCCAAAATCTCGAGGTAAAGCCCAACATTTAGAGGTAAAGCCAGATATCTAGGGGTAAAGCCCAACATCTAGAGGAAAAGCAAAATATATAGATTTCAAACCCAAATTCTAGAGTTAAATCCCAACATCTAGATGTAAAGCCCAAATTCCAAAGTTAAAGTCCAAAATCTAGAGGGAAACACCAATACCTAGTGTTAGAGCCCAAAATCTAGAGATAAAGCCCAACATCTAGAGATAAAGCCAAATATATAGATTTAAAACCCAAAATCTAGAGATAAAGCCGAACATCTAAATGTAAAGCAAAACATCTAGATGTAATCCAAACATCTAGAGGTAAAGCCTAAGATCTAGAGGTGAAGCACAACATATAGAGGTATAACCCAACATCTAGAGATAAAGACCAACATCTAAATGTAAAGCAAAACATCTAGATGTAAAACCCTACATCTAGAGATAAAGTCCAATATCTAGACCTAAAGACCAACATCTAGAGGTAAAACCCAACATCTAGTGGTAAAGCCCAACGTCTGGAGGTAAAGCCCAGATTCTAGAGAGAAGCCAAAAATCCAGATGGAAAACCCAACATCTAGAGGAAAAGCCAAATATATAGATTTAAAACCCACAATCTAGAGGTAAAGCCCAATATCTAGACGTAAAGCACAAAATCTAGATGTAAAGCCCAACTTCTAGATCTAAAGCCCAAATTCTAGATCTAACAGCCAAAATCTAGAGGTAAAGACCAATATCTAGAGGTAAAACCCAACATCTAGAGGTAAAGCCAGATATCTAGAGGTAAAGCCCAACATCTAGAGGAAAAGCAAAATATATGGATTTCAAACCCAAATTCTAGAGTTCAATCCCAACATCTAGAGCTAAAGCCCAACTTCCAGAGTTATAGTCCAAAGTCTAGAGGTAAACACCAATACCTAGAGTTAGAGCCCAAAATCTAGAGATAAAGCCCAACATCTAGAGATAAAGCCAGATATATAGATTTAAAATCCACAATCTGGAGGTAAAGCCCAACATCTAGAGGTAAAGCCCATCATCTAGAGCTAAAGCCCCAAATCTAGATGTAAAGCCCAATTGCTAGATCTAAAGCCAAATACTCTAGAGGTAAAGCCCAACATGTAGAGGTAAAGACTAAGATCTAGAGGTGAATTCCAATATCTAGTGTTAAAGGCCGACACCTACAGTTAAAGCCAAACATCTAGATATACAACCCAACTTCTAGAGGTAAAGCCGAATATCTAGAGTTAAAGCGCATCCTTTAGAGTAAAGCACAAAATCTAGAGTTAAAGCCCAACATCTAGAGGGAAAGCCCAGAATCTAGACGTAAAGCCTAACATCTAGAGGTGAATTCCAAAATCAAGTGTTAAGGCCTGACATCTACAGTTAAATCCAACCATATAGATATAACCCCCAACTTCTAGAGGTAAGGCCCAAAATCTAGAGGTAAAGCCCAACAGCTAGAGTTAAAGCCGAACGTCTTGAGGTAAAGCCCAAAGTCTAGATTTAAAGCCCAACTTCTAGAAATAAAGCCCAACTTCCAGAGTTAAAGTCCAAAATCTAGAGGTAAACACCAATACCTAGAGTTAGAGCCCAACATCTAGAGATATGCCAAATATATAGATTTAAAACCCAAAATCTAGAGATAAAGCCGAACATCTAAATGTAAAGCAAAACATCTAGATGTAATCCAAACATCTAGAGGTAAAGCCTAACATCTACAGGTAAATCCAGATATCTAGGGGTAAAGCCCAACATCTAGAGGGAAAGCCAAATATATAGATTTCAAACCCAAATTCTAGAGTTAAATCCCAACATCTAGATGTAAAGCCCAACTTCCAAAGTTAAAGTCCAAAATCTAGAGGTAAACACCAATACCTAGTGTTAGAGCCCAAAATCTAGAGGTAAAGCCCAACATCTAGAAGAAAAGCCAAATATATAGATTTAAAACCCAAAATCTAGAGATAAAGCCGAACATCTAAATGTAAAGCAAAACATCTAGATGTAATCCAAACATCTAGAGGTAAAGCCTAACATCTACAGGTAAATCCAGATATCTAGGGGTAAAGCCCAACATCTAGAGGAAAAGCCAAATATATAGATATAAAACCCAAAATCTAGAGGTAAAGCCCAATATCTAGACGTAAAGATCAAAATCTAGATATAAATCCCAACTTCTAGATCTAAAGCCCAAAATATAGATGTAAATCCCAAGTTCTAAATCTAAAGTCCAACTTCTAGAGGTAAAGCCCAATATTTAGAGTTTAAGCGCATCATTTAGACGTAAAGCCCAAAATCTAGATGTAAAGCTCAACTTCTAGAGGTAAAGCCCATCATCTAGTCCTACAGCCTAATGGCTGCAGGTAAAGCCCAACTTACAGAGGTGAAGGCAAACATCAGGATGTAAAACCCAAAATCTAGAGGTAAAGCCCAACATCTAGAGGAAAAGCCCAATATCTAGACGTAAAGCCCAAAATCTAGATGAAAAGCACAACTTCTAGATCTAAAGCCCAACATCTAGAGGTAAAGAGCAATATCTAGAGGTAAAACCCAACATCTACAGGTAAAGCCAGATATCTAGAGGTAAAGCCCAACGTCTGGAGGTAAAGCCCATCATCTAGTCCTACAGCCCAATGTCTGCAGGTAAAGCCCAACTTACAGAGGTGAAGGCAAACATCTAGATGTAAAACCCCAGATCTAGAGGTAAAGCCCAACATCTAGAGGAAAAGCCAAATATATATGTATTTAAAACCCAAAATCTCGAGGTAAAGCCCAACATTTAGAGGTAAAGCCAGATATCTAGGGGTAAAGCCCAACATCTAGAGGAAAAGCAAAATATATAGATTTCAAACCCAAATTCTAGAGTTAAATCCCAACATCTAGATGTAAAGCCCAAATTCCAAAGTTAAAGTCCAAAATCTAGAGGGAAACACCAATACCTAGTGTTAGAGCCCAAAATCTAGAGATAAAGCCCAACATCTAGAGATAAAGCCAAATATATAGATTTAAAACCCAAAATCTAGAGATAAAGCCGAACATCTAAATGTAAAGCAAAACATCTAGATGTAATCCAAACATCTAGAGGTAAAGCCTAAGATCTAGAGGTGAAGCACAACATATAGAGGTATAACCCAACATCTAGAGATAAAGACCAACATCTAAATGTAAAGCAAAACATCTAGATGTAAAACCCTACATCTAGAGATAAAGTCCAATATCTAGACCTAAAGACCAACATCTAGAGGTAAAACCCAACATCTAGTGGTAAAGCCCAACGTCTGGAGGTAAAGCCCAGATTCTAGAGAGAAGCCAAAAATCCAGATGGAAAACCCAACATCTAGAGGAAAAGCCAAATATATAGATTTAAAACCCACAATCTAGAGGTAAAGCCCAATATCTAGACGTAAAGCACAAAATCTAGATGTAAAGCCCAACTTCTAGATCTAAAGCCCAAATTCTAGATCTAACAGCCAAAATCTAGAGGTAAAGACCAATATCTAGAGGTAAAACCCAACATCTAGAGGTAAAGCCAGATATCTAGAGGTAAAGCCCAACATCTAGAGGAAAAGCAAAATATATGGATTTCAAACCCAAATTCTAGAGTTCAATCCCAACATCTAGAGCTAAAGCCCAACTTCCAGAGTTATAGTCCAAAGTCTAGAGGTAAACACCAATACCTAGAGTTAGAGCCCAAAATCTAGAGATAAAGCCCAACATCTAGAGATAAAGCCAGATATATAGATTTAAAATCCACAATCTGGAGGTAAAGCCCAACATCTAGAGGTAAAGCCCATCATCTAGAGCTAAAGCCCCAAATCTAGATGTAAAGCCCAATTGCTAGATCGAAAGCCAAATACTCTAGAGGTAAAGCCCAACATGTAGAGGTAAAGACTAAGATCTAGAGGTGAATTCCAATATCTAGTGTTAAAGGCCGACACCTACAGTTAAAGCCAAACATCTAGATATACAACACAACTTCTAGAGGTAAAGCCGAATATCTAGAGTTAAAGCGCATCCTTTAGAGTAAAGCACAAAATCTAGAGTTAAAGCCCAACATCTAGAGGGAAAGCCCAGAATCTAGACGTAAAGCCTAACATCTAGAGGTGAATTCCAAAATCAAGTGTTAAGGCCTGACATCTACAGTTAAATCCAACCATATAGATATAACCCCCAACTTCTAGAGGTAAGGCCCAAAATCTAGAGGTAAAGCCCAACAGCTAGAGTTAAAGCCGAACGTCTTGAGGTAAAGCCCAAAGTCTAGAGTTAAAGCCCAACTTCTAGAAATAAAGCCCAACTTCCAGAGTTAAAGTCCAAAATCTAGAGGTAAACACCAATACCTAGAGTTAGAGCCCAACATCTAGAGATATGCCAAATATATAGATTTAAAACCCAAAATCTAGAGATAAAGCCGAACATCTAAATGTAAAGCAAAACATCTAGATGTAATCCAAACATCTAGAGGTAAAGCCTAACATCTACAGGTAAATCCAGATATCTAGGGGTAAAGCCCAACATCTAGAGGGAAAGCCAAATATATAGATTTCAAACCCAAATTCTAGAGTTAAATCCCAACATCTAGATGTAAAGCCCAACTTCCAAAGTTAAAGTCCAAAATCTAGAGGTAAACACCAATACCTAGTGTTAGAGCCCAAAATCTAGAGGTAAAGCCCAACATCTAGAAGAAAAGCCAAATATATAGATTTAAAACCCAAAATCTAGAGATAAAGCCGAACATCTAAATGTACAGCAAAACATCTAGATGTAATCCAAACATCTAGAGGTAAAGCCTAACATCTAGAGGTGAAGCACAACATATAGAGGTATAACCCAACATCTAGAGATAAAGACCAACATCTAAATGTAAAGCAAACCATCTAGATGTAAACCCCTACATCTAGAGGTAAAGTCCAATATCTAGACCTAAAGACCAAAATCTAGAGGTAAAACCCAACATCTAGTGGTAAAGCCCAACGTCTGGAGGTAAAGCCCAGATTCTAGAGAGAAGCCAAAAATCCAGATGGAAAACCCAAAATCTAGAGGTAAAGCCCAACATCTACAGGTAAATCCAGATATCTAGGGGTAAAGCCCAACATCTAGAGGAAAAGCCAAATATATCGATATAAAACCCAAAATCTAGAGGTAAAGCCCAATATCTAGACGTAAAGCCCAAAATCTAGATGAAAAGCACAACTTCTAGATCGAAAGCCCAACATCTAGAGGTAAAGACCAATAGCTAGAGGTAAAACCCAACATCTAGAGGTAAAGCCAGATATCTAGAGGTAAAGCCCAACGTCTGGAGGTAAAGCCCATCATCTAGTCCTACAGCCCAATGTCTGCAGGTAAAGCCCAACTTACAGAGGTGAAGGCAAACATCTAGATGTAAAACCCCAAATCTAGCGGTAAAGCCCAACATCTAGAGGAAAAGCCAAATATATAGATATAAAACCCAAAATCTAGAGGTAAAGCCCAATATCTAGACGTAAAGCCCAAAATCTAGATGAAAAGCACAACTTCTAGATCGAAAGCCCAACATCTAGAGGTAAAGACCAATACCTAGAGGTAAAACCAAACATCTAGAGGTAAAGTCAGATATCTAGAGGTAAAGCCCAACATCTAGAGGAAAAGCAAAATATATAGATTTCAAACCCAAATTCTAGAGTTAAATCCCAAAATCTAGAGGTAAATCCCAAAGTCTAGATGTAAAGCTCAACTTCCAGATTTAAAGTCAAAAATCTAAATGTAAATACCAATACCTAGAGGTAGAGCCCAAAATGTAGAGGTAAAGCCCAACATCTAGAGATAAAGCCAGATATATAGATCTAAACCCCAAAATCTAGAGGTGAAGCCCAATATCTAGACGTAAAGCCCAAAATCTAGATGTAAAGCCCAACTTCTAGATCTAAAGCCGAAAATATAGTTGTAAAGCCCAACTTCTAAATCTAAAGCCCAACATCTGGAGGAAAAGCCCAATATTTAGAGTTTAAGCGCATCATTTAGAGGTAAAGCCAGATATCTAGAGGTAAAGCCCAACGTCTGGAGGTAAAGCCAATCATCTAGTCCTACAGCCCAATGTCTGCAGGTAAAGCCCAACTTACAGAGGTGAAGGCAAACATCTAGATGTAAAACCCCAAATCTAGATGTAAAGCCCAACATCTAGAGGAAAAGCCAAATATATATAGATTTAAAAACCAAAACCTAGAGGTAAAGCCCAATATCTAGACGTAAAGCCCAAAATCTAGATGTAAAGCCCAAATTCTAGATCTAACGCCCAAAATCAAGATGTAAAGCCCAAATTCTTGGTCTAACACCCAAAATCTAGAGTTAAAGACCAATATCTAGAGGTAAAACCCAACATCTAGAGGTAAAGCCAGATATCTAGAGGTAAAGCCCAACATCTAGAGGAAAAGCAAAATATATAGATTTCAAACCCAAATTCTAGAGTTCAATCCCAACATCTAGAGGTAAAACCCAACTTCCAGAGTTAAAGTCCAAAATCTAGAGGTAAACACCAATACCTAGAGTTAGAGCCCAAAATCTAGAGATAAAGCCCAACATCTAGAGATAAAGCCAGATATATAGATTTAAAATCCACAATCTGGAGGTAAAGCCCAACATCTAGAGCTAAAGCCCCAAATCTAGATGTAAAGCCTAATTGCTAGATCTAAAGCCAAATACTCTAGAGGTAAAGCCCAACATGTAGAGGTAAAGACTAAGATCTAGAGGTGAATTCCAATATCTAGTGTTAAAGGCCGACACCTACAGTTAAAGCCAAACATCTAGATGTACAACCCATCTTCTAGAGGCAAAGCCGAATATCTAGAGTTAAAGCGCATCTTTTAGAGTAAAGCCCAAAATCTAGAGTTAAAGCCCAACATCTAGAGGGAAAGCCCAGAATCTAGATGTAAAGCCTAACATCTAGAGGTGAATTCCAAAATCAAGTGTTAAGGCCTGACATCTACAGTTAAATCCAAACATATAGATGCAACCCCCAACTTCTAGAGGTAAGGCCCAAAAACTAGAGGTAAAGCCCAACAGCTAGAGTTAAAGCCGAACGTCTTGAGGTAAAGCCCAAAGTCTAGAGTTAAAGCCCAACTTCTAGAGGTAAAGCCCAACATCTAGACGTAAAGCCAGATACATGACGGTAAAGCCCAACATCTAGAGGAAAAGCCAAATATATAGATTTAAAACCCAAAATCTAGAGATAAAGCCGAACATCTAAATGTAAAGCAAAACATCTAGATGTAATCCAAACATCTAGAGGTAAAGCCTAACATCTAGAGGTGAAGCACAACATATAGAGGTATAACCCAACATCTAGAGATAAAGACCAACATCTAAATGTAAAGCAAAACATCTAGATGTAAACCCCTACATCTAGAGGTAAAGTCCAATATCTAGACCTAAAGACCAACATCTAGAGGTAAAACCCAACATCTAGTGGTAAAGCCCAACGTCTGGAGGTAAAGCCCAGATTCTAGAGAGAAGCCAAAAATCCAGATGGAAAACCCAAAATCTAGAGGTAAAGCCCAACATCTACAGGTAAATCCAGATATCTAGGGGTAAAGCCCAACATCTAGAGGAAAAGCCAAATATATAGATTTAAAGCCCAAAATCTAGATGTAAAGCCCAACCTTTAGATCTAAAGTCCAACATCTAGATGTAAAGCCCAAATTCTATATCTAACGCCCAAAATCTAGAGATAAAGACCAATATCTAGAGGTAAAACCCAACATCTAGAGGTAAAGCCAGATATCTAGAGGTAAAGCCCAACATCTAGAGGAAAAGCAAAATATATAGATTTCAAACCCAAATTCTAGAGTTAAATCCCAACATCTAGGGGTAAACCCCAACTTCCAGAGTTAAAGTCCAAAATCTAGAGGTAAACACCAATACCTAGAGTTAGACCCCAACATCTAGAGATATGCCAAATACATAGATTTAAAACCCAAAATCTAGAGATAAAGCCGAACATCTAAATGTAAAGCAAAACATCTAGATGTAATCCAAACATCTAGAGGTAAAGCCTAACATCTAGAGGTGAAGCACAACATATAGAGGTATAACCCAACATCTAGAGATAAAGACCAACATCTAAATGTAAAGCAAAACATCTAGATGTAAAACCCTACATCTAGAGGTAAAGTCCAATATCTAGACCTAAAGACCAACATCTAGAGGTAAAACCGAACATCTAGTGGTAAAGCCCAACGTCTGGAGGTAAAGCCCAGATTCTAGAGGGAAGCCTAAAATCCAGATGGAAAACCCAAAATCTAGAGGTAAAGCCCAATATCTAGACGTAAAGATCAAAATCTAGATATAAAGCCCAACTTCTAGATCTAAAGCCCAAAATCTAGATGAAAAGCACAAATTCTAGATCTAAAGCCCAACATCTAGAGGTAAAGACCAATATCTAGAGGTAAAACCCAACATCTAGAGGTAAAGCCAGATATCTAGAGGTAAAGCCCAACGTCTGGAGGTAAAGCCCATCATCTAGTCCTACAGCCCAATGTCTGCAGGTAAAGCCCAACTTACAGAGGTGAAGGCAAACATCTAGATGTAAAACCCCAAATCTAGAGGTAAAGCCCAACATCTAGAGGAAAAGCCAAATATATATATATTTAAAACCCAAAATCTAGAGGTAAAGCCCAACATTTAGAGGTAAAGCCAGATATCTAGGGGTAAAGCCCAACATCTAGAGGAAAAGCAAAATATATGGATTTCAAACCCAAATTCTAGAGTTAAATCCCAACATCTAGTGGTAAAGCCCAACTTCCAGAGTTAAAGTCCAAAATCTAGAGGTAAACACCAATACCTAGAGTTAGAGCCCAAAATCTAGAGATATGCCAAATATATAGATTTAAAACCCAAAATCTAGAGATAAAGCCGAACATCTAAATGTAAAGCAAAACATCTAGATGTAATCCAAACATCTAGAGGTAAAGCCTAACATCTAGAGGTGAAGCACAACATATAGAGGTATAACCCAACATCTAGAGATAAAGACCAACATCTAAATGTAAAGCAAAACATCTAGATGTAAAACCCTACATCTAGAGGTAAAGTCCAATATCTAGACCTAAAGACCAACATCTAGAGGTAAAACCGAACATCTAGTGGTAAAGCCCAACATCTGGAGGTAAAGCCCAGATTCTAGAGGGAAGCCTAAAATCCAGATGGAAAACCCAAAATCTAGAGGTAAAGCCCAACATCTACAGGTAAATCCAGATATCTAGGGGTAAAGCCCAACATCTAGAGGAAAAGCCAAATATATAGATATAAAACCCAAAATCTAGAGGTAAAGCCCAATATCTAGACGTAAAGATCAAAATCTAGATATAAAGCCCAACTTCTAGATCTAAAGCCCAAAATCTAGATGAAAAGCACAAATTCTAGATCTAAAGCCCAACATCTAGAGGTAAAGACCAATATCTAGAGGTAAAACCCAACATCTAGAGGTAAAGCCAGATATCTAGAGGTAAAGCCCAACGTCTGGAGGTAAAGCCCATCATCTAGTCCTACAGCCCAATGTCTGCAGGTAAAGCCCAACTTACAGAGGTGAAGGCAAACATCTAGATGTAAAACCCCAAATCTAGAGGTAATGCCCAACATCTAGAGGAAAAGCCAAATATATATATATTTAAAACCCAAAATCTAGAGGTAAAGCCCAACATTTAGAGGTAAAGCCAGATATCTAGGGGTAAAGCCCAACATCTAGAGGAAAAGCAAAATATATGGATTTCAAACCCAAATTCTAGAGTTAAATCCCAACATCTAGTGGTAAAGCCCAACTTCCAGAGTTAAAGTCCAAAATCTAGAGCTAAACACCAATACCTAGAGTTAGAGCCTAAAATCTAGAGATATGCCAAATATATAGATTTAAAACCCAAAATCTAGAGATAAAGCCGAACATCTAAATGTAAAGCAAAACATCTAGATGTAATCCAAACATCTAGAGGTAAAGCCTAACATCTAGAGGTGAAGCACAACATATAGAGGTATAACCCAACATCTAGAGATAAAGACCAACATCTAAATGTAAAGCAAAACATCTAGATGTAAAACCCTACATCTAGAGGTAAAGTCCAATATCTAGACCTAAAGACCAACATCTAGAGGTAAAACCCAACATCTAGAGGTAAAGCCCAACATCTAGAGGAAAAGCAAAATATATGGATTTCAAACCCAAATTCTAGAGTTCAATCCCAACATCTAGAGCTAAAGCCCAACTTCCAGAGTTAAAGTCCAAAATCTAGAGGTAAACACCAATACCTAGAGTTAGAGCCCAAAATCTAGAGATAAAGCCCAACATCTAGAGATAAAGCCAGATATATAGATTTAAAATCCAAAATCTGGAGGTAAAGCCCAATTGCTAAATCTAAAGCCAAATACTCTAGAGGTAAAGCCCAACATGTAGAGGTAAAGACTAAGATCTAGAGGTGAATTCCAATATCTAGTGTTAAAGCCCGACACCTACAGTTAAAGCCAAACATCTAGATGTAAAACCCAACTTCTAGAGGTAAAGCCGAATATCTGGAGTTAAAGCGCATCCTTTAGAGTAAAGCCCAAAATCTAGAGTTAAAGCCCAGCATCTAGGGGGAAAGCCCAGAATCTAGATGTAAAGCCTAACATCTAGAGGTGAATTCCAAAATCAAATGTTAAGGCCTGACATCTACAGTTAAATCCAACCATATAGATATAACCCCCAACTTCTAGAGGTAAGGCCCAAAATCTAGAGGTAAAGCCCAACAGCTAGAGTTAAAGACGAACGTCTTGAGGTAAAGCCCAAAGTCTAGAGTTAAAGCCCAACATCTAGAGGTAAAGCCAGATATCTGACGGTAAAGCCTAACATCTAGAAGAAAAGCCAAATATATAGATTTAAAACCCAACATCTAGAGATAAAGACCAACATCTAAATGTAAAGCAAAACATCTAGATTTAAAACCCTACATCTAGAGATAAAGTCCAATATCTAGACCTAAAGGCCAACATCTAGAGGTAAAACCCAACATCTAGAGGTAAAGCCCAACGTCTGGAGGTAAAGCCCAGATTCTAGAGAGAAGCCAAAAATCCAGATGGAAAACCCAAAATCTAGAGGTAAAGCCCAACATCTACAGGTAAATCCAGATATCTAGGGGTAAAGCCCAACATCTAGAGGAAAAGCCAAATATATAGATATAAAACCCAAAATCTAGAGGTAAAGCCCAATATCTAGACGTAAAGCCCAAAATCTAGATGAAAAGCACAACTTCCAGATCTAAAGCCCAACATCTAGAGGTAAAGACCAACATCTAGAGGTAAAACCCAACATCTAGAGGTAAAGCCAGATATCTAGAGGTAAAGCCCAACGTCTGGATGTAAAGCCCATCATCTAGTCCTATAGCCCAATGTCTGCAGGTAAAGCCCAACTTACAGAGGTGAAGGCAAACATCTAGATGTAAAACCCCAAATCTAGAGGTAAAGCCCAACATCTAGAGGAAAAGCCAAACATATAGATTTAAAACCCAAAATCTAGAGGTAAAGCCCAACATCTAGATGTAAAGCCAGATATCTAGGGGTAAAGGCCAACATCTAGAGGAAAAGCCAAATATATAGATCTAAAACCCAAAATCTAGAGGTAAAGCCAAATATCAAGACGTAAAGGCCAAAAATCTACATGTAAAGCCCAACTTCTTGATCTAAAGCCCAAAATCTAGATGTAAAGCCCAACATCTAGATGTAAAGCCAGATATCTAGGGGTAAAGGCCAACATCTAGAGGAAAAGCCAAATATATAGATCTAAAACCCAAAATCTAGAGGTAAAGCCAAATATCAAGACGTAAAGGCCAAAAATCTAGATGTAAAGCACAACTTCTTGATCTAAAGCCCAAAATCTAGATGTAAAGCCCAAATTCTAGATCTAACGCCCAAAATCTAGAGATAAAGACCAATATCTAGAGGTAAAACCCAACATCTAGAGGTAAAGCCAGATATCTAGAGGTAAAGCCCAACATCTAGAGGAAAAGCAAAATATATAGATTTCAAACCCAAATTCTAGAGTTCAATCCCAACATCTAGAGGTAAATCCCAAAGTCTAGATGTAAAGCTCAACTTCCAGATTTAAAGTCAAAAATCTAAATATAAATACCAATACCTAGAGGTAGAGCCCAAAATGTAGAGGTAAAGCCCAACATCTAGAGATAAAGCCAGATATATAGATCTAAACCCCAAAATCTAGAGGTGAAGCCCAATATCTAGACGTAAAGCCCAAAATCTAGATGTAAAGCCCAACTTCTAGATCTAAAGCCCAAAATATAGCTGTAAAGCCCAACTTGTAGATCTAAAGCCCAAAATCTAGATGTAAAGCCCAAATTCTAGATCTAACACCCAAAATCTAGAGGTAAAGACCAATATCTAGAAGTAAAACCCAACATCTAGTGGTAAAGCCAGATATCTAGAGGTAAAGCCCAACATCTAGAGGAAAAGCAAAATATATAGATTTCAAACCCAAATTCTAGAGTTAAATCCCAACATCTAGAGGTAAAGCCCAACTCCCAGAGTTAAAGTCCAAAATCTAGAGGTAAACACCAATACCTAGAGTTAGAGCCCAAAATCTAGAGATAAAGCCCAACATCTAGAGGAAAAGCCAAATATATAGATTTAAAACCCAAAATCTGGAGGTAAAGCCCAATATCTAGACGTAAAGCCCAAAATCTAGATGTAAAGCCCAACTTCCAGATCTAAAGCCCAAATTCAAGATCTAACACCCAAAATCTAGAGGTAAAGACCAATATCTAGAGGTAAAACCCAACATCTAGAGGTAAAGCCAGATATCTAGTAGTAAAGCCCAACATCTAGAGGAAAAGCAAAATATATAGATTTCAAACCCAAATTCTAGAGTTAAATCCCAATATCTAGAGGTAAAGCCCAACTTCCAGAGTTAAAGTCCAAAATCTAGAGGTAAACACCAATACCTAGAGTTAGAGCCCAAAATCTAGAGATAAAGCCCAACATCTAGAGATAAAGCCAGATATATAGATTTAAAATCCAAAATCTGGAGGTAAAGCCCAACATCTAGAGCTAAAGCCCCAAATCTAGGCCTAATTGCTAGATCTAAAGCCAAATACTCTAGAGGTAAAGCCAAATACTCTAGAGGTAAAGCCCAACATGTAGAGGTAAAGACTAAGATCTAGAGGTGAATTCCAATATCTAGTGTTAAAGGCCGACACCTACAGTTAAAGCCAAACATCTAGATGTAAAACCCAACTTCTAGAGGTAAAGCCGAATATCTAGAGTTAAAGCGCATCCTTTCGAGTAAAGCCCAAAATCTAGAGTTAAAGCCCAACATCTAGAGGGAAAGCCCAGAATCTAGATGTAAAGCCTAACATCTAGAGGTGAATTCCAAAATCAAGTGTTAAGGCCTGACATCTACAGTTAAATCCAACCATATAGATATAACCCCCAACTTCTAGAGGTAAGGCCCAAAATCTAGAGGTAAAGCCCAACAGCTAGAGTTAAAGCCGAACGTCTTGAGGTAAAGCCCAAAGTCTAGAGTTAAACCCTAACTTCTAGAGGTAAAGCCCAACATCTAGACGTAAAGCCAGATATCTGACGGTAAAGCCCAACATGTAGAGGAAAAGCCAAATATATAGATTTAAAACCCAAAATCTAGAGATAAAGCCGAACATCTAAATGTAAAGCAAAACATCTAGATGTAATCCAAACATCTAGAGGGAAAGCCTAACATCTAGAGGTGAAGCACAACATATAGAGGTATAACCCAACATCTAGAGATAAAGACCAACATCTAAATGTAAAGCAAAACATCTAGATGTAAAACCCTACATCTAGAGGTAAAGTCCAATATCTAGACCTAAAGACCAACATCTAGAGGTAAAACTCAACATCTAGTTGTAAAGCCCAAGGTCTGGAGGTAAAGCCCAGATTCTAGAGAGAAGCCAAAAATCCAGATGGAAAACCCAAAATCTAGAGGTAAAGCCCAACATCTACAGGTAAATCCAGATATCTAGGGGTAAAGCCCAACATCTAGAGGAAAAGCCAAATATATAGATATAAAACCCAAAATCTAGAGGATAACCCAATATCTAGACGTAAAGCCCAAAATCTAGATGAAAAGCACAACTTCTAGATCTAAAGCCCAACATCTAGAGGTAAAGACCAATAGCTAGAGGTAAAACCCAACATCTAGAGGTAAAGCCAGATATCTAGAGGTAAAGCCCAATGTCTGGAGGTAAAGCCCATCATCTAGTCCTACAGCCCAATGTCTGCAGGTAAAGCCCAACTTACAGAGGTGAAGGCAAACATCTAGATTTAAAACCCAAAATCTAGAGGTAAAGCCCAACATCTAGAGGTAAAGCCAGATATCTAGGGGTAAAGCCCAACATCTAGAGGAAAAGCCAAATATATAGATTTAAAACCCAAAATCTAGAGGTAAAGCCCAATATCAAGACGTAAAGGCCAAAATCTAGATGTAAAGCCCAGCTTCTTGATCTAAAGCCCAAAATCTAGATGTAAAGCCCAAATTCTAGATCTAACGCCCAAAATCTAGAGATAAAGACCAATATCTAGAGGTAAAACCCAACATCTAGAGGTAAAGCCAGATATCTAGAGGTAAAGCCCAACATCTAGAGGAAAAGAAAATATATATAGATTTCAAACCCAAATTCTAGAGTTCAATCCCAACATCTAGAGGTAAATCCCAAAGTCTAGATGTAAAGCTCAACTTCCAGATTTAAAGTCAAAAATCTAAATGTAAATACCAATACCTAGAGGTAGAGCCCAAAATGTAGAGGTAAAGCCCAACATCTAGAGATAAAGCCAGATATATAGATCTAAACCCCAAAATCTAGAGGTGAAGCCCAATATCTAGACGTAAAGCCCAAAATCTAGATGTAAAGCCCAACTTCTAGATCTAAAGCCCAAAATATAGCTGTAAAGCCCAACTTCTAAATCTAAAGCCCAACATCTAGAGGTAAGGCCCAATATTTAGTGTTTAAGCGCATCATTTAGAGGTAAAGCCCAAAATCTAGATGTAAAGCCCAACTTCTAGAGGTAAAGCCCATCATCTAGTCCTACAGCCCAATGTCTGCAGGTAAAGTCCAACTTACAGAGGTGAAGGCAAACATCTAGATGTAAAACCCAAAATCTAGAGGTAAAGCCCAACATCTAGAGGAAAAACCAAATATATAGATTTAAAACCCAGAATCTAGAGGTAAAGCCCAATATCTAGACCTAAAGCCCAAAATCTAGATGTAAAGCCCAACTTCTAGATCTAACACCCAAAATCTAGAGGTAAAGACCAATATCTAGTGGTAAAACCCAACATCTAGAGGTAAAGCCCAACATCTAGAGGAAAAGCAAAATATATAGATTTCAAACCCAAATTCTAGAGTTCAATCCCAACATCTAGAGGTAAAGCCCAACTTCCAGAGTTAAAGTCCAAAATCTAGAGGTAAACACCAATACCTAAAGTTAGAGCCCAAAATCTAGAGATAAAGCCCAACATCTAGAGATAAAGCCAGATATATAGATTTAAAATCCAAAATCTGGAGGTAAAGCCCAACATCTAGAGGTAAAGCCCCAAATCTAGATGTAAAGCCCAATTGCTAGATCTAAAGCCAAATACTCTAGAGGTAAAGCCCAACATGTAGAGGTAAAGACTAACATCTAGAGGTGAATTCCAATATCTAGTGTTAAAGGCCGACACCTACAGTTAAAGCCAAACATCTAGATGTACAACCCAACTTCTAGAGGTAAAGCCGAATATCTAGAGTTAAAGCGCATCCTTTCGAGTAAAGCCCAAAATCTAGAGTTAAAGCCCAACATCTAGAGGGAAAGCCCAGAATCTAGATGTAAAGCCTAACATCTAGAGGTGAATTCCAAAATCAAGTGTTAAGGCCTGACATCTACAGTTAAATCCAACCATATAGATATAACCCCCAACTTCTAGAGGTAAGGCCCAAAATCTAGAGGTAAAGCTCAACAGCTAGAGTTAAAGCCGAACGTCTTGAGGTAAAGCCCAAAGTCTAGAGTTAAAGCCCAACTTCTAGAGGTAAAGCCCAACATCTAGACGTAAAGCCAGATATCTGACGGTAAAGCCCAACATCTAGAGGAAAAGCCAAATATATAGATTTAAAACCCAAAATCTAGAGATAAAGCCGAACATCTAAATGTAAAGCAAAACATTTAGATGTAATCCAAACATCTAGAGGTAAAGCCTAACATCTAGAGGTGAAGCACAACATATAGAGGTATAACCCAACATCTAGAGATAAAGACCAACATCTAAATGTAAAGCAAAACATCTAGATGTAAACCCCTACATCTAGAGGTAAAGTCCAATATCTAGACCTAAAGACCAACATCTAGAGGTAAAACCCAACATCTAGTGGTAAAGCCCAAGGTCTGGATGTAAAGCCCAGATTCTAGAGAGAAGCCAAAAATCCAGATGGAAAACCCAAAATCTAGAGGTAAAGCCCAACATCTACAGGTAAATCCAGATATCTAGGGGTAAAGCCCAACATCTAGATGAAAAGCCAAATATATAGATATAAAACCCAAAATCTAGAGGTAAAGCCCAATATCTAGACGTAAAGCCCAAAATCTAGATGAAAAGCACAACTTCTAGATCTAAAGCCCAACATCTAGAGGTAAAGACCAATAGCTAGAGGTGAAACCCAACATCTAGAGGTAAAGCCAGATATCTAGAGGTAAAGCCCAACGTCTGGAGGTAAAGCCCATCATCTAGTCCTACAGCCCAATGTCTGCAGGTAAAGCCCAACTTACAGAGGTGAAGGCAAACATCTAGATGTAAAACCCCAAATCTAGAGGTAAAGCCCAACATCTAGAGGTAAAGCCAGATATCTAGGGGTAAAGGCCAACATCTAGAGGAAAAGCCAAATATATAGATCTAAACCACAAAATGTAGAGGTGAAGCCCAATATCTAGACGTAAAGCCCAAAATCTAGATGTAAAGCCCAACTTCTAGATCTAAAGCCCAAAATATAGCTGTAAAGCCCAACTTCTAAATCTAAAGCCCAACATCTAGAGGTAAGGCCCAATATTTAGTGTTTAAGCGCATCATTTAGAGGTAAAGCCCAAATCTAGATGTAAAGCCCAACTTCGAGAGGTAAAGCCCATCATCTAGTCCTACAGCCCAATGTCTGCAGGTAAAGCCCAACTTACAGAGGTGAAGGCAAACATCTAGATGTAAAACCCCAAATCTAGAGGTAAAGCCCAACATCTAGAGGAAAAGCCAAATATATATATATTTAAAACCCAAAATCTAGAGGTAAAGCCCAACATCTAGAGGTAAAGCCAGATATCTAGGGGTAAAGCCCAACATCTAGAGGAAAAGCCAAATATATAGATTTAAAACCCAAAATCTAGAGGTAAAGCCCAATATCAAGACGTAAAGGCCAAAATCTAGATGTAAAGACCAGCTTCTAGATCTAAAGCCCAAAATCTAGATGTAAAGCCCAAATTCTAGATCTAACGCCCAAAATCTCGAGGTAAAGACCAATATCTAGAGGTAAAACCCAACATCTAGAGGTAAAGCCAGATATCTAGAGGTAAAGCCCAACATCTAGAGGAAAAGCAAAATATATAGATTTCAAACCCAAATTCTAGAGTTCAATCCCAACATCTAGAGGTAAATCCCAAAGTCTAGATGTAAAGCTCAACTTCCAGATTTAAAGTCAAAAATCTAAATGTAAATACCAATACCTAGAGGTAGAGCCCAAAATGTAGAGGTAAAGCCCAACATCTAGGGATAAAGCCAGATATATAGATTTAAAACCCAGAATCTAGAGGTAAAGCCCAATATCTAGACCTAAAGCCCAAAATCTAGATGTAAAGCCCAACTTCTAGATCTAAAGCCCAAAATCTAGATGTAAAGCCCAAATTCTTGGTCTAACACCCAAAATCTAGAGGTAAAGACCAATATCTAGAGGTAAAACCCAACATCTAGAGGTAAAGCCAGATATCTAGAGGTAAAGCCCAACATCTAGAGGAAAAGCAAAATATATAGATTTCAAACCCAAATTCTAGAGTTCAATCCCAACATCTAGAGGTAAAGCCCAACTTCCAGAGTTAAAGTCCAAAATCTAGAGGTAAACACCAATACCTAAAGTTAGAGCCCAAAATCTAGAGATAAAGCCCAACATCTAGAGATAAAGCCAGATATATAGATTTAAAATCCAAAATCTGGAGGTAAAGCCCAACATCTAGAGCTAAAGCCCCAAATCTAGATGTAAAGCCCAATTGCTAGATCTAAAGCCAAATACTCTAGAGGTAAAGCCCAACATGTAGAGGTAAAGACTAAGATCTAGAGGTGAATTCCAATATCTAGTGTTAAAGGCCGACACCTACAGTTAAAGCCAAACATCTAGATGTAAAACCCAACTTCTAGAGGTAAAGCCGAATATCTAGAGTTAAAGCGCATCCTTTCGAGTAAAGCCCAAAATCTAGAGTTAAAGCCCAACATCTAGAGGGAAAGCCCAGAATCTAGATGTAAAGCCTAACATCTAGAGGTGAATTCCAAAATCAAGTGTTAAGGCCTGACATCTACAGTTAAATCCAACCATATAGATATAACCCCCAACTTCTAGAGGTAAGGCCCAAAATCTAGAGGTAAAGCCCAACAGCTAGAGTTAAAGACGAACGTCTTGAGGTAAAGCCCAAAGTCTAGAGTTAAAGCCCAACTTCTAGAGGTAAAGCCCAACATCTAGACGTAAAGCCAGATATCTGACGGTAAACCCAACATCTAGAGGAAAAGCCAAATATATAGATTTAAAACCCAAAATCTAGAGATAAAGCCGAACATCTAAATGTAAAGCAAAACATCTAGATGTAATCCAAACATCTAGAGGTAAAGCCTAACATCTAGAGGTGAAGCACAACATATAGAGGTATAACCCAACATCTAGAGATAAAGACCAACATCTAAATGTAAAGCAAAACATCTAGATGTAAACCCCTACATCTAGAGGTAAAGTCCAATATCTAGACCTAAAGACCAACATCTAGAGGTAAAACCCAACATCTAGTGGTAAAGCCCAAGGTCTGTAGGTAAAGCCCAGATTCTAGAGAGAAGCCAAAAATCCAGATGGAAAACCCAAAATCTAGAGGTAAAGCCCAACATCTACAGGTAAATCCAGATATCTAGGGGTAAAGCCCAACATCTAGAGGAAAAGCCAAATATATAGATATAAAACCCAAAATCTAGAGGTAAAGCCCAATATCTAGACGTAAAGCCCAAAATCTAGATGAAAAGCACAACTTCTAGATCTAAAGCCCAACATCTAGAGGTAAAGACCAATAGCTAGAGGTAAAACCCAACATCTAGAGGTAAAGCCAGATATCTAGAGGTAAAGCCCAACGTCTGGAGGTAAAGCCCATCATCTAGTCCTACAGCCCAATGTCTGCAGGTAAAGCCCAACTTACAGAGGTGAAGGCAAACATCTAGATGTAAAACCCCAAATCTAGAGGTAAAGCCCAACATCTAGAGGTAAAGCCAGATATCTAGGGGTAAAGGCCAACATCTAGAGGAAAAGCCAAATATATAGATCTAAACCACAAAATGTAGAGGTGAAGCCCAATATCTAGACGTAAAGCCCAAAATCTAGATGTAAAGCCCAACTTCTAGATCTAAAGCCCAAAATATAGCTGTAAAGCCCAACTTCTAAATCTAAAGCCCAACATCTAGAGGTAAGGCCCAATATTTAGTGTTTAAGCGCATCATTTAGAGGTAAAGCCCAAATCTAGATGTAAAGCCCAACTTCGAGAGGTAAAGCCCATCATCTAGTCCTACAGCCCAATGTCTGCAGGTAAAGCCCAACTTACAGAGGTGAAGGCAAACATCTAGATGTAAAACCCCAAATCTAGAGGTAAAGCCCAACATCTAGAGGAAAAGCCAAATATATATATATTTAAAACCCAAAATCTAGAGGTAAAGCCCAACATCTAGAGGTAAAGCCAGATATCTAGGGGTAAAGCCCAACATCTAGAGGAAAAGCCAAATATATAGATTTAAAACCCAAAATCTAGAGGTAAAGCCCAATATCAAGACGTAAAGGCCAAAATCTAGATGTAAAGACCAGCTTCTAGATCTAAAGCCCAAAATCTAGATGTAAAGCCCAAATTCTAGATCTAACGCCCAAAATCTCGAGGTAAAGACCAATATCTAGAGGTAAAACCCAACATCTAGAGGTAAAGCCAGATATCTAGAGGTAAAGCCCAACATCTAGAGGAAAAGCAAAATATATAGATTTCAAACCCAAATTCTAGAGTTCAATCCCAACATCTAGAGGTAAATCCCAAAGTCTAGATGTAAAGCTCAACTTCCAGATTTAAAGTCAAAAATCTAAATGTAAATACCAATACCTAGAGGTAGAGCCCAAAATGTAGAGGTAAAGCCCAACATCTAGGGATAAAGCCAGATATATAGATTTAAAACCCAGAATCTAGAGGTAAAGCCCAATATCTAGACCTAAAGCCCAAAATCTAGATGTAAAGCCCAACTTCTAGATCTAAAGCCCAAAATCTAGATGTAAAGCCCAAATTCTTGGTCTAACACCCAAAATCTAGAGGTAAAGACCAATATCTAGAGGTAAAACCCAACATCTAGAGGTAAAGCCAGATATCTAGAGGTAAAGCCCAACATCTAGAGGAAAAGCAAAATATATAGATTTCAAACCCAAATTCTAGAGTTCAATCCCAACATCTAGAGGTAAAGCCCAACTTCCAGAGTTAAAGTCCAAAATCTAGAGGTAAACACCAATACCTAAAGTTAGAGCCCAAAATCTAGAGATAAAGCCCAACATCTAGAGATAAAGCCAGATATATAGATTTAAAATCCAAAATCTGGAGGTAAAGCCCAACATCTAGAGCTAAAGCCCCAAATCTAGATGTAAAGCCCAATTGCTAGATCTAAAGCCAAATACTCTAGAGGTAAAGCCCAACATGTAGAGGTAAAGACTAAGATCTAGAGGTGAATTCCAATATCTAGTGTTAAAGGCCGACACCTACAGTTAAAGCCAAACATCTAGATGTAAAACCCAACTTCTAGAGGTAAAGCCGAATATCTAGAGTTAAAGCGCATCCTTTCGAGTAAAGCCCAAAATCTAGAGTTAAAGCCCAACATCTAGAGGGAAAGCCCAGAATCTAGATGTAAAGCCTAACATCTAGAGGTGAATTCCAAAATCAAGTGTTAAGGCCTGACATCTACAGTTAAATACAACCATATAGATATAACCCCCAACTTCTAGAGGTAAGGCCCAAAATCTAGAGGTAAAGCCCAACAGCTAGAGTTAAAGCCGAACGTCTTGAGGTAAAGCCCAAAGTCTAGAGTTAAAGCCCAACTTCTAGAGGTAAAGCCCAACATCTAGACGTAAAGCCAGATATCTGACGGTAAACCCAACATCTAGAGGAAAAGCCAAATATATAGATTTAAAACCCAAAATCTAGAGATAAAGCCGAACATCTAAATGTAAAGCAAAACATCTAGATGTAATCCAAACATCTAGAGGTAAAGCCTAACATCTACAGGTAAATCCAGATATCTAGGGGTAAAGCCCAACATCTAGAGGAAAAGCCAAATATATAGATATAAAACCCAAAATCTAGAGGTAAAGCCCAATATCTAGACGTAAAGCCCAAAATCTAGATGAAAAGCACAACTTCTAGATCTAAAGCCCAACATCTAGAGGTAAAGACCAATAGCTAGAGGTAAAACCCAACATCTAGAGGTAAAGCCAGATATCTAGAGGTAAAGCCCAACGTCTGGAGGTAAAGCCCATCATCTAGTCCTACAGCCCAATGTCTGCAGGTAAAGCCCAACTTACAGAGGTGAAGGCAAACATCTAGATGTAAAACCCCAAATCTAGAGGTAAAGCCCAACATCTAGAGGTAAAGCCAGATATCTAGGGGTAAAGGCCAACATCTAGAGGAAAAGCCAAATATATAGATCTAAACCACAAAATGTAGAGGTGAAGCCCAATATCTAGACGTAAAGCCCAAAATCTAGATGTAAAGCCCAACTTCTAGATCTAAAGCCCAAAATATAGCTGTAAAGCCCAACTTCTAAATCTAAAGCCCAACATCTAGAGGTAAGGCCCAATATTTAGTGTTTAAGCGCATCATTTAGAGGTAAAGCCCAAATCTAGATGTAAAGCCCAACTTCGAGAGGTAAAGCCCATCATCTAGTCCTACAGCCCAATGTCTGCAGGTAAAGCCCAACTTACAGAGGTGAAGGCAAACATCTAGATGTAAAACCCCAAATCTAGAGGTAAAGCCCAACATCTAGAGGAAAAGCCAAATATATATATATTTAAAACCCAAAATCTAGAGGTAAAGCCCAACATCTAGAGGTAAAGCCAGATATCTAGGGGTAAAGCCCAACATCTAGAGGAAAAGCCAAATATATAGATTTAAAACCCAAAATCTAGAGGTAAAGCCCAATATCAAGACGTAAAGGCCAAAATCTAGATGTAAAGACCAGCTTCTAGATCTAAAGCCCAAAATCTAGATGTAAAGCCCAAATTCTAGATCTAACGCCCAAAATCTCGAGGTAAAGACCAATATCTAGAGGTAAAACCCAACATCTAGAGGTAAAGCCAGATATCTAGATGTAAAGCCCAACATCTAGAGGAAAAGCAAAATATATAGATTTCAAACCCAAATTCTAGAGTTCAATCCCAACATCTAGAGGTAAATCTCAAAGTCTAGATGTAAAGCTCAACTTCCAGATTTAAAGTCAAAAATCTAAATGTAAATACCAATACCTAGAGGTAGAGCCCAAAATGTAGAGGTAAAGCCCAACATCTAGACATAAAGCCAGATATATAGATCTAAACCCCAAAATCTAGAGGTGAAGCCCAATATCTAGACGTAAAGCCCAAAATCTAGATGTAAAGCCCAACTTCTAGATCTAAAGCCCAAAATATAGCTGTAAAGCCCAACTTCTAAATCTAAAGCCCAACATCTAGAGGTAAAGACCAATATCTAGAGGTAAAACCCAACATCTAGAGGTAAAGCCAGATATCTAGAGGTAAAGCCCAACATCTAGAGGAAAAGCAAAATATATAGATTTCAAACCCAAATTCTAGAGTTCAATCCCAACATCTAGAGGTAAAGCCCAACTTCCAGAGTTAAAGTCCAAAGTCTAGAGGTAAACACCAATACCTAAAGTTAGAGCCCAAAATGTAGAGATAAAGCCCAACATCTAGAGATAAAGCCAGATATATAGATTTAAAATCCAAAATCTGGAGGTAAAGCCCAACATCTAGAGCTAAAGCCCCAAATCTAGATGTAAAGCCCAATTGCTAGATCTAAAGCCAAATACTCTAGAGGTAAAGCCCAACATGTAGAGGTAAAGACTAAGATCTAGAGGTGAATTCCAATATCTAGTGTTAAAGGCCGACACCTACAGTTAAAGCCAAACATCTAGATGTAAAACCCAACTTCTAGAGGTAAAGCCGAATATCTAGAGTTAAAGCGCATCCTTTCGAGTAAAGCCCAAAATCTAGAGTTAAAGCCCAACATCTAGAGGGAAAGCCCAGAATCTAGATGTAAAGCCTAACATCTAGAGGTGAATTCCAAAATCAAGTGTTAAGGCCTGACATCTACAGTTAAATCCAACCATATAGATATAACACCCAACTTCTAGAGGTAAGGCCCAAAATCTAGAGGTAAAGCCCAACAGCTAGAGTTAAAGACGAACGTCTTGAGGTAAAGCCCAAAGTCTAGAGTTAAAGCCCAACTTCTAGAGGTAAAGCCCAACATCTAGACGTAAAGCCAGATATCTGACGGTAAACCCAACATCTAGAGGAAAAGCCAAATATATAGATTTAAAACCCAAAATCTAGAGATAAAGCCGAACATCTAAATGTAAAGCAAAACATCTAGATGTAATCCAAACATCTAGAGGTAAAGCCTAACATCTAGAGGTGAAGCACAACATATAGAGGTATAACCCAACATCTAGAGATAAAGACCAACATCTAAATGTAAAGCAAAACATCTAGATGTAAACCCCTACATCTAGAGGTAAAGTCCAATATCTAGACCTAAAGACCAACATCTAGAGGTAAAACCCAACATCTAGTGGTAAAGCCCAAGGTCTGGAGGTAAAGCCCAGATTCTAGAGAGAAGCCAAAAATCCAGATGGAAAACCCAAAATCTAGAGGTAAAGCCCAACATCTACAGGTAAATCCAGATATCTAGGGGTAAAGCCCAACATCTAGAGGAAAAGCCAAATATATAGATATAAAACCCAAAATCTAGAGGTAAAGCCCAATATCTAGACGTAAAGCCCAAAATCTAGATGAAAAGCACAACTTCTAGATCTAAAGCCCAACATCTAGAGGTAAAGACCAATAGCTAGAGGTAAAGCCCAACGTCTGGAGGTAAAGCCCATCATCTAGTCCTACAGCCCAATGTCTGCAGGTAAAGCCCAACTTACAGAGGTGAAGGCAAACATCTAGATGTAAAACCCCAAATCTAGAGGTAAAGCCCAACATCTAGAGGTAAGCCAGATATCTAGGGGTAAAGGCCAACATCTAGAGGAAAAGCCAAATATATAGATCTAAACCACAAAATGTAGAGGTGAAGCCCAATATCTAGACGTAAAGCCCAAAATCTAGATGTAAAGCCCAACTTCTAGATCTAAAGCCCAAAATATAGCTGTAAAGCCCAACTTCTAAATCTAAAGCCCAACATCTAGAGGTAAGGCCCAATATTTAGTGTTTAAGCGCATCATTTAGAGGTAAAGCCCAAATCTAGATGTAAAGCCCAACTTCGAGAGGTAAAGCCCATCATCTAGTCCTACAGCCCAATGTCTGCAGGTAAAGCCCAACTTACAGAGGTGAAGGCAAACATCTAGATGTAAAACCCCAAATCTAGAGGTAAAGCCCAACATCTAGAGGAAAAGCCAAATATATATATATTTAAAACCCAAAATCTAGAGGTAAAGCCCAACATCTAGAGGTAAAGCCAGATATCTAGGGGTAAAGCCCAACATCTAGAGGAAAAGCCAAATATATAGATTTAAAACCCAAAATCTAGAGGTAAAGCCCAATATCAAGACGTAAAGGCCAAAATCTAGATGTAAAGACCAGCTTCTAGATCTAAAGCCCAAAATCTAGATGTAAAGCCCAAATTCTAGATCTAACGCCCAAAATCTCGAGGTAAAGACCAATATCTAGAGGTAAAACCCAACATCTAGAGGTAAAGCCAGATATCTAGAGGTAAAGCCCAACATCTAGAGGAAAAGCAAAATATATAGATTTCAAACCCAAATTCTAGAGTTCAATCCCAACATCTAGAGGTAAATCCCAAAGTCTAGATGTAAAGCTCAACTTCCAGATTTAAAGTCAAAAATCTAAATGTAAATACCAATACCTAGAGGTAGAGCCCAAAATGTAGAGGTAAAGCCCAACATCTAGACATAAAGCCAGATATATAGATCTAAACCCCAAAATCTAGAGGTGAAGCCCAATATCTAGACGTAAAGCCCAAAATCTAGATGTAAAGCCCAACTTCTAGATCTAAAGCCCAAAATATAGCTGTAAAGCCCAACTTCTAAATCTAAAGCCCAACATCTAGAGGTAAAGACCAATATCTAGAGGTAAAACCCAACATCTAGAGGTAAAGCCAGATATCTAGAGGTAAAGCCCAACATCTAGAGGAAAAGCAAAATATATAGATTTCAAACCCAAATTCTAGAGTTCAATCCCAACATCTAGAGGTAAAGCCCAACTTCCAGAGTTAAAGTCCAAAATCTAGAGGTAAACACCAATACCTAAAGTTAGAGCCCAAAATGTAGAGATAAAGCCCAACATCTAGAGATAAAGCCAGATATATAGATTTAAAATCCAAAATCTGGAGGTAAAGCCCAACATCTAGAGCTAAAGCCCCAAATCTAGATGTAAAGCCCAATTGCTAGATCTAAAGCCAAATACTCTAGAGGTAAAGCCCAACATGTAGAGGTAAAGACTAAGATCTAGAGGTGAATTCCAATATCTAGTGTTAAAGGCCGACACCTACAGTTAAAGCCAAACATCTAGATGTAAAACCCAACTTCTAGAGGTAAAGCCGAATATCTAGAGTTAAAGCGCATCCTTTCGAGTAAAGCCCAAAATCTAGAGTTAAAGCCCAACATCTAGAGGGAAAGCCCAGAATCTAGATGTAAAGCCTAACATCTAGAGGTGAATTCCAAAATCAAGTGTTAAGGCCTGACATCTACAGTTAAATCCAACCATATAGATATAACCCCCAACTTCTAGAGGTAAGGCCCAAAATCTAGAGGTAAAGCCCAACAGCTAGAGTTAAAGCCGAACGTCTTGAGGTAAAGCCCAAAGTCTAGAGTTAAAGCTCAACTTCTAGAGGTATGGCCCAACATCTAGACGTAAAGCCAGATATCTGACGGTAAAGCCCAACATCTAGAGGAAGAGCCAAATATATAGATTTAAAACTCAAAATCTAGAGATAAAGCCGAACATCTAAATGTAAAGCAAAACATCTAGATGTAAAACCCTACATCTAGAGGTAAAGTCCAATATCTAGACCTAAAGACCAACATCTAGAGGTAAAACCCAACATCTAGTGGTAAAGCCCAACGTCTGGAGGTAAAGCCCAGATTCTAGAGAGAAGCCAAAAATCCAGATGGAAAACCCAAAATCTAGAGGTAAAGCCCAACATCTACAGGTAAATCCAGATATCTAGGGGTAAAGCCCAACATCTAGAGGAAAAGCCAAATATATAGATATAAAACCCAAAATCTAGAGGTAAAGCCCAATATCTAGACGTAAAGCCCAAAATCTAGATGAAAAGCACAACTTCTAGATCTAAAGCCCAACATCCAGAGGTAAAGACCAACATCTAGAGGTAAATCCCAACATCTAGAGGTAAAGCCAGATATCTAGATGTAAAGTCCAACGTCTGGAGGTAAAGCCCATCATCTAGTCCTATAGCCCAATGTCTGCAGGTAAAGCCCAACTTACAGAGGTGAAGGCAAACATCTAGATGTAAAACCCCAAATCTAGAGGTAAAGCCCAACATCTAGAGGAAAAGCCAAATATATATATATTTAAAACCCAAAATCTAGAGGTAAAGACCAACATCTAGAGGTAAAGCCAGATATCTAGGGGTAAAGCCCAACATCTAGAGGAAAAGCCAAATATATAGATTTAAAACCCAAAATCTAGAGGTAAAGCCCAATATCTAGACGTAAAGGCCAAAATCTAGATGTAAAGACCAGCTTCTAGATCTAAAGCCCAAAATCTAGATGTAAAGCCCAAATTCTAGATCTAACACCCAAAATCTCGAGGTAAAGACCAATATCTAGAGGTAAAACCCAACATCTAGGGGTAAAGCCAGATATCTAGAGGTAAAGCCCAACATCTAGAGGAAAAGCAAAATATATAGATTTCAAACCCAAATTCTAGAGTTCAATCCCAACATCTAGAGGTAAATCCCAAAGTCTAGATGTAAAGCTCAACTTCCAGATTTAAAGTCAAAAATCTAAATGTAAATACCAATACCTAGAGGCAGAGCCCAAAATGTAGAGGTAAAGCCCAACATCTAGGGATAAAGCCAGATATATAGATTTAAAACCCAGAATCTAGAGGTAAAGCCCAATATCTAGACCTAAAGCCCAAAATCTAGATGTAAAGCCCAACTTCTAGATCTAAAGCCCAAAATCTAGATGTAAAGCCCAAATTCTAGATCTAACACCCAAAATCTAGAGGTAAAGACCAATATCTAGAGGTAAAACCCAACATCTAGAGGTAAAGCCAGATATCTAGAGGTAAAGCCCAACATCTAGAGGAAAAGCAAAATATATAGATTTCAAACCCAAATTCTAGAGTTCAATCCCAACATCTAGAGGTAAAGCCCAACTTCCAGAGTTAAAGTCCAAAATCTAGAGGTAAACACCAATACCTAAAGTTAGAGCCCAAAATCTAGAGATAAAGCCCAACATCTAGAGATAAAGCCAGATATATAGATTTAAAATCCAAAATCTGGAGGTAAAGCCCAACATCTAGAGGTAAAGCCCCAAATCTAGATGTAAAGCCCAATTGCTAGATCTAAAGCCAAATACTCTAGAGGTAAAGCCCAACATGTAGAGGTAAAGACTAAGATCTAGAGGTGAATTCCAATATCTAGTGTTAAAGGCCGACACCTACAGTTAAAGCCAAACATCTAGATGTAAAACCCAACTTCTAGAGGTAAAGCCGAATATCTAGAGTTAAAGCGCATCCTTTCGAGTAAAGCCCAAAATCTAGAGTTAAAGCCCAACATCTAGAGGGAAAGCCCAGAATCTAGATGTAAAGCCTAACATCTAGAGGTGAATTCCAAAATCAAGTGTTAAGGCCTGACATCTACAGTTAAATCCAACCATATAGATATAACCCCCAACTTCTAGAGGTAAGGCCCAAAATCTAGAGGTAAAGCCCAACAGCTAGAGTTAAAGACGAACGTCTTGAGGTAAAGCCCAAAGTCTAGAGTTAAAGCCCAACTTCTAGAGGTAAAGCCCAACATCTAGACGTAAAGCCAGATATCTGACGGTAAACCCAACATCTAGAGGAAAAGCCAAATATATAGATTTAAAACCCAAAATCTAGAGGTAAAGCCCAACATCTAGAGGTAAAGCCAGATATCTAGGGTTAAAGGCCAACATCTAGAGGAAAAGCCAAATATATAGATTTAAAACCCAAAATCTAGAGGTAAAGCCCAATATCAAGACGTAAAGGCCAAAATCTAGATGTAAAGCCCAGCTTCTTGATCTAAAGCCCAAAATCTAGATGTAAAGCCCAAATTCTAGATCTAACGCCCAAAATCTAGAGATAAAGACCAATATCTAGAGGTAAAACCCAACATCTAGAGGTAAAGCCAGATATCTAGAGGTAAAGCCCAACATCTAGAGGAAAAGCAAAATATATAGATTTCAAACCCAAATTCTAGAGTTCAATCCCAACATCTAGAGGTAAATCCCAAAGTCTAGATGTAAAGCTCAACTTCCAGATTTAAAGTCAAAAATCTAAATGTAAATACCAATACCTAGAGGTAGAGCCCAAAATGTAGAGGTAAAGCCCAAAATCTAGAGATAAAGCCAGATATATAGATCTAAACCCCAAAATCTAGAGGTGAAGCCCAATATCTAGACGTAAAGCCCAAAATCTAGATGTAAAGCCCAACTTCTAGATCTAAAGCCCAAAATATAGCTGTAAAGCCCAACTTCTAAATCTAAAGCCCAACATCTAGAGGTAAAGCCCAATATTTAGAGTTTAAGCGCATCATTTAGAGGTAAAGCCCAAAATCTAGATGTAAAGCCCAACTTCTAGAGGTAAAGCCCATCATCTAGTCCTACAGCCCAATGTCTGCAGGTAAAGCACATCTTACAGAGGTGAAGGCAAACATCTAGATGTAAAACCCAAAATCTAGAGGTAAAGCCCAACATCTAGAGGAAAAGCCAAATATATAGATTTAAAAAACAAAATCTAGAGGTAAAGCCCAATATCTAGACCTAAAGCCCAAAATCTAGATGTAAAGCCCAACTTCTAGATCTAAAGCCCAAAATCTAGATGTAAAGCCCAAATTCTAGATCTAACACCCAAAATCTAGAGGTAAATACCAATATCTAGTGGTAAAACCCAACATCTAGAGGTAAAGCCAGATATCTAGAGGTAAAGCCCAACATCTAGAGGAAAAGCAAAATATATAGATTTCAAACCCAAATTCTAGAGTTCAATCCCAACATCTAGAGGTAAAGCCCAACTTCCAGAGTTAAAGTCCAAAATCTAGAGGTAAACACCAATACCTAGAGTTAGAGCCCAAAATCTAGAGATAAAGCCCACATCTAGAGATAAAGCCAGATATATAGATTTAAAATCCAAAATCTGGAGGTAAAGCCCAACATCTAGAGCTAAAGCCCCAAATCTAGATGTAAAGCCCAATTGGTAGATCTAAAGCCAAATACTCTAGAGGTAAAGCCCAACATCTAGACGTAAAGCCAGATATCTGACGGTAAAGCCCAACATCTAGAGGAAAAGCCAAATATATAGATTTAAAACTCAAAATCTAGAGATAAAGCCGAACACCTAAATGTAAAGCAAAACATCTAGATGTAATCCAAACATCTAGAGGTAAAGCCTAACATCTAGAGGTGAAGCACAACATATAGAGGTATAACCCAACATCTAGAGATAAAGACCAACATCTAAATGTAAAGCAAAATATCTAGATGTAAAACCCTACATCTAGAGGTAAAGTCCAATATCTAGACCTAAAGACCAACATCTAGAGGTAAAACCCAACATCTAGTGGTAAAGCCCAACGTCTGGAGGTAAAGCCCAGATTCTAGAGAGAAGCCAAAAATCCAGATGGAAAACCCAAAATCTAGAGGTAAAGCCCAACATCTACAGGTAAATCCAGATATCTAGGGGTAAAGCCCAACATCTAGAGGAAAAGCCAAATATATAGATATAAAACCCAAAATCTAGAGGTAAAGCCCAATATCTAGACGTAAAGCCCAAAATCTAGATGAAAAGCACAACTTCTAGATCTAAAGCCCAACATCTAGAGGTAAAGACCAACATCTAGAGGTAAAACCCAACATCTAGAGGTAAAGCCAGATATCTAGAGGTAAAGCCCAATGTCTGGAGGTAAAGCCCATCATCTAGTCCTACAGCCCAATGCCTGCAGGTATAGCCCAACTTACAGAGGTGAAGGCAAACATCTAGATGTAAAACCCCAAATCTAGAGGTAAAGCCCAACATCTAGAGGAAAAGCCAAATATATATATATTTAAAACCCAAAATCTAAAGGTATAGCCCAACATCTAGAGGTAAAGCCAGATATCTAGGGGTAAAGGCCAACATCTAGAGGAAAAGCCAAATATATAGATTTAAAACCCAAAATCTAGAGGTAAAGCCCAATATCAAGACGTAAAGGCCAAAATCTAGATGTAAAGCCCAGCTTCTTGATCTAAAGCCCAAAATCTAGATGTAAAGCCCAAATTCTAGATCTAAAGCACAACATCTAGAGATAAAGACCAATATCTAGAGGTAAAACCCAACATCTAGAGGTAAAGCCAGATATCTAGAGGTAAAGCCCAACATCTAGAGGAAAAGCAAAATATATAGATTTCAAACCCAAATTCTAGAGTTCAATCCCAACATCTAGAGGTAAATCCCAAAGTCTAGATGTAAAGCTCAACTTCCAGATTTAAAGTCAAAAATCTAAATGTAAATACCAATACCTAGAGGTAGAGCCCAAAATGTAGAGGTAAAGCCCAACATCTAGAGATAAAGCCAGATATATAGATCTAAACCCCAAAATATAGAGGTGAAGCCCAATATCTAGACGTAAAACCCAAAATCTAGATGTAAAGCCCAAATTCTAGATCTAAAGCCCAACATCTAGAGGTAAGGCCCAATATTTAGAGTTTAAGCTCATCATTTAGAGGTAAAGCCCAAAATCTAGAGTTAAAGCCCAACTTCTAGAGGTAAAGCCCATCATCTAGTCCTACAGCCCAATGTCTGCAGGTAAAGCCCAACTTACAGAGGTGAAGGCAAACATCTAGATGTAAAACCCAAAAACTAGAGGTAAAGACCAATATCTAGACGTAAAGCCCAAAATCTAGATGTAAAGACAGATATCTACAGGTAAAGCCCAACATCTAGAGGAAAAGCCAAATATATAGATTTAAAACCCAAAATCTAGAGGTAAAGCCCAATATCTAGATGTAAAGCCCAAAATCTAGATGTAAAGCCCAACTTCCAGATCTAAAGCCCAACTTCTAGATCTAAAGCCCAAATTCTAGATCTAACACCCAAAATCTCGAGGTAAAGACCAATATCTAGTGGTAAAACCCAACATCTAGAGGTAAAGCCAGATATCTAGAGGTAAAGCCCAACATCTAGAGGAAAAGCAAAATATATAGATTTCAAACCCAAATTCTAGAGTTCAATCCCAACATCTAGAGGTAAAGCCCAACTTCCAGAGTTAAAGTCCAAAATCTAGAGGTAAACACCAATACCTAGAGTTAGAGCCCAAAATCTAGAGATAAAGCCCAACATCTAGAGATAAAGCCAGATATATAGGTTTAAAATCCAAATCTGGAGGTAAAGCCCAACATCTAGAGGTAAAGCCCCAAATCTAGATGTAAAGCCCAATTGCTAGATCTAAAGCCAAATACTCTAGAGGTAAAGCCCAACATGTAGAGGTAAAGACTAAGATCTAGAGGTGAATTCCAATATCTAGTGTTAAAGGCCGACACCTAGAGTTAAAGCCAAACATCTAGATGTAAAACCCAACTTCTAGAGGTAAAGCCCATCATCTAGTCCTACAGCACAATGTCTGCAGGTAAAGCCCAACTTACAGAGGTGAAGGCAAACATCTAGATGTAAACCAGAAAATCTAGGGGTAAAGACCAATAACTAGACGTAAAGCCCAAAATCTAGATGTAAAGACAGATATCTACAGGTAAAGCCCAACATCTAGAGGAAAAGCCAAATATATAGATTTAAAACCCAAAATCTAGAGGTGAAGCCCAATATCTAGACATAAAGCCCAAAATCTAGATGTAAAGCCCAAATTCTAGATCTAAAGCCCAAAATATAGATGTAAAGCCCAACTTCTAAATCTAAAGCCCAACATCTAGAGGTAAAGCCCAATATTTAGAGTTTAAGCTCATCATTTAGAGGTAAAGCCCAAAATCTAGATGTAAAGCCCAACTTCTAGAGGTAAAGCCCATCATCTAGTCCTAGAGCCCAATGTCTGCAGGTAAAGCCCAACTTACAGAGGTGAAGGCAAACATCTAGATGTAAAACCCAAAATCTAGAGGTAAAGCCCAATATCTAGACGTAAAGCCCAAAATCTAGATGTAAAGCCCAACTTCCAGATCTAAAGCCCAACTTCAAGATCTAAAGCCCAAATTCTAGATCTAACACCCAAAATCTAGAGGTAAAGACCAATATCTAGTGGTAAAACCCAACATCTAGAGGTAAAGCCAGATATCTAGAGGTAAAGCCCAACATCTAGAGGAAAAGCAAAATATATAGATTTCAAACCCAAATTCTAGAGTTCAATCCCAACATCTAGAGGTAAAGCCCAACTTCCAGAGTTAAAGTCCAAAATCTAGAGGTAAACACCAATACCTAGAGTTAGAGCCCAAAATCTAGAGATAAAGCCCACATCTAGAGATAAAGCCAGATATATAGATTTAAAATCCAAAATCTGGAGGTAAAGCCCAACATCTAGAGCTAAAGCCCCAAATCTAGATGTAAAGCCCAATTGGTAGATCTAAAGCCAAATACTCTAGAGGTAAAGCCCAACATCTAGACGTAAAGCCAGATATCTGACGGTAAAGCCCAACATCTAGAGGAAAAGCCAAATATATAGATTTAAAACTCAAAATCTAGAGATAAAGCCGAACACCTAAATGTAAAGCAAAACATCTAGATGTAATCCAAACATCTAGAGGTAAAGCCTAACATCTAGAGGTGAAGCACAACATATAGAGGTATAACCCAACATCTAGAGATAAAGACCAACATCTAAATGTAAAGCAAAATATCTAGATGTAAAACCCTACATCTAGAGGTAAAGTCCAATATCTAGACCTAAAGACCAACATCTAGAGGTAAAACCCAACATCTAGTGGTAAAGCCCAACGTCTGGAGGTAAAGCCCAGATTCTAGAGAGAAGCCAAAAATCCAGATGGAAAACCCAAAATCTAGAGGTAAAGCCCAACATCTACAGGTAAATCCAGATATCTAGGGGTAAAGCCCAACATCTAGAGGAAAAGCCAAATATATAGATATAAAACCCAAAATCTAGAGGTAAAGCCCAATATCTAGACGTAAAGCCCAAAATCTAGATGAAAAGCACAACTTCTAGATCTAAAGCCCAACATCTAGAGGTAAAGACCAACATCTAGAGGTAAAACCCAACATCTAGAGGTAAAGCCAGATATCTAGAGGTAAAGCCCAATGTCTGGAGGTAAAGCCCATCATCTAGTCCTACAGCCCAATGCCTGCAGGTATAGCCCAACTTACAGAGGTGAAGGCAAACATCTAGATGTAAAACCCCAAATCTAGAGGTAAAGCCCAACATCTAGAGGAAAAGCCAAATATATATATATTTAAAACCCAAAATCTAAAGGTATAGCCCAACATCTAGAGGTAAAGCCAGATATCTAGGGGTAAAGGCCAACATCTAGAGGAAAAGCCAAATATATAGATTTAAAACCCAAAATCTAGAGGTAAAGCCCAATATCAAGACGTAAAGGCCAAAATCTAGATGTAAAGCCCAGCTTCTTGATCTAAAGCCCAAAATCTAGATGTAAAGCCCAAATTCTAGATCTAAAGCACAACATCTAGAGATAAAGACCAATATCTAGAGGTAAAACCCAACATCTAGAGGTAAAGCCAGATTTCTAGAGGTAAAGCCCAACATCTAGAGGAAAAGCAAAATATATAGATTTCAAACCCAAATTCTAGAGTTCAATCCCAACATCTAGAGGTAAATCCCAAAGTCTAGATGTAAAGCTCAACTTCCAGATTTAAAGTCAAAAATCTAAATGTAAATACCAATACCTAGAGGTAGAGCCCAAAATGTAGAGGTAAAGCCCAACATCTAGAGATAAAGCCAGATATATAGATCTAAACCCCAAAATATAGAGGTAAAGCCCAATATCTAGACGTAAAACCCAAAATCTAGATGTAAAGCCCAAATTCTAGATCTAAAGCCCAACATCTAGAGGTAAGGCCCAATATTTAGAGTTTAAGCTCATCATTTAGAGGTAAAGCCCAAAATCTAGAGTTAAAGCCCAACTTCTAGAGGTAAAGCCCATCATCTAGTCCTACAGCCAAATGTCTGCAGGTAAAGCCCAACTTACAGAGGTGAAGGCAAACATCTAGATGTAAAACCCAAAAACTAGAGGTAAAGACCAATATCTAGACGTAAAGCCCAAAATCTAGATGTAAAGACAGATATCTACAGGTAAAGCCCAACATCTAGAGGAAAAGCCAAATATATAGATTTAAAACCCAAAATCTAGAGGTAAAGCCCAATATCTAGACGTAAAGCCCAAAATCTAGATGAAAAGCACAACTTCTAGATCTAAAGCCCAATATCTAGAGGTAAAGACCAATATCTAGAGGTAAAACCCAACATCTAGAGGTAAAGCCAGATATCTAGAGGTAAAGCCCAACGTCTGGAGGTAAAGCCCATCATCTAGTCCTACAGCCCAATGTCTGCAGGTAAAGCCCAACTTACAGAGGTGAAGGCAAACATCCAAATGTAAAACCCAAAATCTAGAGGTAAAGCCCAACATCTAGAGAAAAAGCCAAATATATAGATTTAAAACCCAAAATCTAGAGGTAAAGCCCAATATCTAGACGTAAAGCCCAAAATCTAGATGTAAAGCCCAGCTTCTAGATCTAAAGCCCAAAATCTAGATGTAAAGCCCAAATTCTATCTCTAACACCCAAAATCTAGAGGTAAAGACCAATATCTAGAGGTAAAACCCAACATCTAGAGGTAAAGCCAGATATCTAGAGGTAAAGCCCAACATCTAGAGGAAAAGCAAAATATATAGATTTCAAACCCAAATTCCAGAGTTAAATCCCAACATCTAGAGGTAAAGCCCAAAGTCTAGATGTAAAGCCCCAAATTCCAGATTTAAAGTCAAAAATCTAAATGTAAATACCAATACCTAGAGGTAGAGCCCAAAATGTAGAGGTAAAGCCCAACATCTAGAGGGAAAGCCCAGAATCTAGATGTAAAGCCTAACATCTAGAGGTGAATTCCAAAATCAAGTGTTAAGGCCTGACATCTACAGTTAAATCCAACCATATAGATATAACCCCCAACTTCTAGAGGTAAGGCCCAAAATCTAGAGGTAAAGCCCAACAGCTAGAGTTAAAGCCGAACGTCTTGAGGTAAAGCCCAAAGTCTAGAGTTAAAGCCCAACTTCTAGAGGTAAGCCCAACTTCCAGAGTTAAAGTCCAAAATCTAGAAGTAAACACCAATACCTAGAGTTAGAGCGCAACATCTAGAGATATGCCAAATATATAGATTTAAAACCCAAAATCTAGAGATAAAGCCGAACGTCTAAATGTAAAGCAAAACATCTAGATGTAATCCAAACATCTAGAGGTAAAGCCTAACATCTAGAGGTGAAGCACAACATATAGAGGTATAACCCAACATCTAGAGATAAAGACCAACATCTAAATGTAAAGCAAAACATCTAGATGTAAAACCCTACATCTAGAGGTGAAGTCCAATATCTAGACCTAAAGACCAACATCTAGAGGTAAAACCCAACATCTAGTGGTAAAGCCCAACGTCTGGAGGTAAAGCCCAGATTCTAGAGGGAAGCCAAACATCCAGATGGAAACCCCAAAATCTAGAGGTAAAGCCCAACAGCTAGAGTTAAAGCCGAACGTCTTGAGGTAAAGCCCAAAGTCTAGAGTTAAAGCCCAACTTCTAGAGGTAAAGCCCATCTTCTAGAGGTAAAGCCCAACATCTAGACGTAAAGCCAGATATCTAGACGTAAAGCCCAAAATCTAGATGAAAATCCCAACTTCTAGATCTAAAGCCCAACATCTAGAGGTAAAGACCAATATCTAGAGATAAAGCCCAACATCTAGAGGTAAAGCCAGATATCTAGGGGTAAAGCCCAACATCTAGAGGAAAAGCCAAATATATAGATATAAACCCCAAAATCTAGAGGTAAAGCCCAATATCTAGACGTAAAGCCCAAAATCTAGATGAAAAGCCCAACATCTAGAGGTAAAGACCAATATCTAGAGGTAAAACCCAACATCGAGAGGTAAAGCCAGATATCTAGAGGTAAAGCCCAACGTCTGGAGGTAAAGCCCATCATCTAGTCCTACAGCCCAATGTCTGCAGAAAAGCCCAACTTACAGAGGTGAAGGCAAATATCTAGATGTAACCCCCAAAATCTAGAGGTAAAGCCCAACATCTAGAGGAAAAGCCAAATATATATATATTTAAAACCCAAAATCTAGAGGTAAAGCCCAACATCTAGAGGTAAAGCCAGATATCTAGAGGTAAAGCCCAACGTCTGGAGGTAAAGCCCATCATCTAGTCCTACAGCCCAATGTCTGCAGGTAAAGCCCAACTTACAGAGGTGAAGGCAAACATCTAGATGTAAAACATAAAATCTAGAGGTAAAGACCAACATCTAGAGGAAAAGCCAAATATATAGATTTAAAACCCAAAATCTAGAGGTAAAGCCCAATATCTAGACGTAAAGCCCAAAATCTAGATGAAAAGCACAACTTCTAGATCGAAAGCCCAACATCTAGAGGTAAAGACCAATATCTAGATGTAAAGCCCAACTTCTAGAGGTAAAGCCCATCATCTAGTCCTAGAGCCCAATGTCTGCAGGTAAAGCCCAACTTACAGAGGTGAAGGCAAACATCTAGATGTAAAACCCAAAATCTAGAGGTAAAGCCCAATATCTAGACGTAAAGCCCAAAATCTAGATGTAAAGCCCAACTTCCAGATCTAAAGCCCAACTTCAAGATCTAAAGCCCAAATTCTAGATCTAACACCCAAAATCTAGAGGTAAAGACCAATATCTAGTGGTAAAACCCAACATCTAGAGGTAAAGCCAGATATCTAGAGGTAAAGCCCAACATCTAGAGGAAAAGCAAAATATATAGATTTCAAACCCAAATTCTAGAGTTCAATCCCAACATCTAGAGGTAAAGCCCAACTTCCAGAGTTAAAGTCCAAAATCTAGAGGTAAACACCAATACCTAGAGTTAGAGCCCAAAATCTAGAGATAAAGCCCACATCTAGAGATAAAGCCAGATATATAGATTTAAAATCCAAAATCTGGAGGTAAAGCCCAACATCTAGAGCTAAAGCCCCAAATCTAGATGTAAAGCCCAATTGGTAGATCTAAAGCCAAATACTCTAGAGGTAAAGCCCAACATCTAGACGTAAAGCCAGATATCTGACGGTAAAGCCCAACATCTAGAGGAAAAGCCAAATATATAGATTTAAAACTCAAAATCTAGAGATAAAGCCGAACACCTAAATGTAAAGCAAAACATCTAGATGTAATCCAAACATCTAGAGGTAGAGCCTAACATCTAGAGGTGAAGCACAACATATAGAGGTATAACCCAACATCTAGAGATAAAGACCAACATCTAAATGTAAAGCAAAATATCTAGATGTAAAACCCTACATCTAGAGGTAAAGTCCAATATCTAGACCTAAAGACCAACATCTAGAGGTAAAACCCAACATCTAGTGGTAAAGCCCAACGTCTGGAGGTAAAGCCCAGATTCTAGAGAGAAGCCAAAAATCCAGATGGAAAACCCAAAATCTAGAGGTAAAGCCCAACATCTACAGGTAAATCCAGATATCTAGGGGTAAAGCCCAACATCTAGAGGAAAAGCCAAATATATAGATATAAAACCCAAAATCTAGAGGTAAAGCCCAATATCTAGACGTAAAGCCCAAAATCTAGATGAAAAGCACAACTTCTAGATCTAAAGCCCAACATCTAGAGGTAAAGACCAACATCTAGAGGTAAAACCCAACATCTAGAGGTAAAGCCAGATATCTAGAGGTAAAGCCCAATGTCTGGAGGTAAAGCCCATCATCTAGTCCTACAGCCCAATGCCTGCAGGTATAGCCCAACTTACAGAGGTGAAGGCAAACATCTAGATGTAAAACCCCAAATCTAGAGGTAAAGCCCAACATCTAGAGGAAAAGCCAAATATATATATATTTAAAACCCAAAATCTAAAGGTATAGCCCAACATCTAGAGGTAAAGCCAGATATCTAGGGGTAAAGGCCAACATCTAGAGGAAAAGCCAAATATATAGATTTAAAACCCAAAATCTAGAGGTAAAGCCCAATATCAAGACGTAAAGGCCAAAATCTAGATGTAAAGCCCAGCTTCTTGATCTAAAGCCCAAAATCTAGATGTAAAGCCCAAATTCTAGATCTAAAGCACAACATCTAGAGATAAAGACCAATATCTAGAGGTAAAACCCAACATCTAGAGGTAAAGCCAGATTTCTAGAGGTAAAGCCCAACATCTAGAGGAAAAGCAAAATATATAGATTTCAAACCCAAATTCTAGAGTTCAATCCCAACATCTAGAGGTAAATCCCAAAGTCTAGATGTAAAGCTCAACTTCCAGATTTAAAGTCAAAAATCTAAATGTAAATACCAATACCTAGAGGTAGAGCCCAAAATGTAGAGGTAAAGCCCAACATCTAGAGATAAAGCCAGATATATAGATCTAAACCCCAAAATATAGAGGTGAAGCCCAATATCTAGACGTAAAACCCAAAATCTAGATGTAAAGCCCAAATTCTAGATCTAAAGCCCAACATCTAGAGGTAAGGCCCAATATTTAGAGTTTAAGCTCATCATTTAGAGGTAAAGCCCAAAATCTAGAGTTAAAGCCCAACTTCTAGAGGTAAAGCCCATCATCTAGTCCTACAGCCAAATGTCTGCAGGTAAAGCCCAACTTACAGAGGTGAAGGCAAACATCTAGATGTAAAACCCAAAAACTAGAGGTAAAGACCAATATCTAGACGTAAAGCCCAAAATCTAGATGTAAAGACAGATATCTACAGGTAAAGCCCAACATCTAGAGGAAAAGCCAAATATATAGATTTAAAACCCAAAATCTAGAGGTAAAGCCCAATATCTAGACGTAAAGCCCAAAATCTAGATGAAAAGCACAACTTCTAGATCTAAAGCCCAATATCTAGAGGTAAAGACCAATATCTAGAGGTAAAACCCAACATCTAGAGGTAAAGCCAGATATCTAGAGGTAAAGCCCAACGTCTGGAGGTAAAGCCCATCATCTAGTCCTACAGCCCAATGTCTGCAGGTAAAGCCCAACTTACAGAGGTGAAGGCAAACATCCAAATGTAAAACCCAAAATCTAGAGGTAAAGCCCAACATCTAGAGAAAAAGCCAAATATATAGATTTAAAACCCAAAATCTAGAGGTAAAGCCCAATATCTAGACGTAAAGCCCAAAATCTAGATGTAAAGCCCAGCTTCTAGATCTAAAGCCCAAAATCTAGATGTAAAGCCCAAATTCTATCTCTAACACCCAAAATCTAGAGGTAAAGACCAATATCTAGAGGTAAAACCCAACATCTAGAGGTAAAGCCAGATATCTAGAGGTAAAGCCCAACATCTAGAGGAAAAGCAAAATATATAGATTTCAAACCCAAATTCCAGAGTTAAATCCCAACATCTAGAGGTAAAGCCCAAAGTCTAGATGTAAAGCCCCAAATTCCAGATTTAAAGTCAAAAATCTAAATGTAAATACCAATACCTAGAGGTAGAGCCCAAAATGTAGAGGTAAAGCCCAACATCTAGAGGGAAAGCCCAGAATCTAGATGTAAAGCCTAACATCTAGAGGTGAATTCCAAAATCAAGTGTTAAGGCCTGACATCTACAGTTAAATCCAACCATATAGATATAACCCCCAACTTCTAGAGGTAAGGCCCAAAATCTAGAGGTAAAGCCCAACAGCTAGAGTTAAAGCCGAACGTCTTGAGGTAAAGCCCAAAGTCTAGAGTTAAAGCCCAACTTCTAGAGGTAAGCCCAACTTCCAGAGTTAAAGTCCAAAATCTAGAAGTAAACACCGATACCTAGAGTTAGAGCGCAACATCTAGAGATATGCCAAATATATAGATTTAAAACCCAAAATCTAGAGATAAAGCCGAACGTCTAAATGTAAAGCAAAACATCTAGATGTAATCCAAACATCTAGAGGTGAAGTCCAATATCTAGACCTAAAGACCAACATCTAGAGGTAAAACCCAACATCTAGTGGTAAAGCCCAACGTCTGGAGGTAAAGCCCAGATTCTAGAGGGAAGCCAAACATCCAGATGGAAACCCCAAAATCTAGAGGTAAAGCCCAACAGCTAGAGTTAAAGCCGAACGTCTTGAGGTAAAGCCCAAAGTCTAGAGTTAAAGCCCAACTTCTAGAGGTAAAGCCCATCTTCTAGAGGTAAAGCCCAACATCTAGACGTAAAGCCAGATATCTAGACGTAAAGCCCAAAATCTAGATGAAAATCCCAACTTCTAGATCTAAAGCCCAACATCTAGAGGTAAAGACCAATATCTAGAGATAAAGCCCAACATCTAGAGGTAAAGCCAGATATCTAGGGGTAAAGCCCAACATCTAGAGGAAAAGCCAAATATATAGATATAAACCCCAAAATCTAGAGGTAAAGCCCAATATCTAGACGTAAAGCCCAAAATCTAGATGAAAAGCCCAACATCTAGAGGTAAAGACCAATATCTAGAGGTAAAACCCAACATCGAGAGGTAAAGCCAGATATCTAGAGGTAAAGCCCAACGTCTGGAGGTAAAGCCCATCATCTAGTCCTACAGCCCAATGTCTGCAGAAAAGCCCAACTTACAGAGGTGAAGGCAAATATCTAGATGTAACCCCCAAAATCTAGAGGTAAAGCCCAACATCTAGAGGAAAAGCCAAATATATATATATTTAAAACCCAAAATCTAGAGGTAAAGCCCAACATCTAGAGGTAAAGCCAGATATCTAGAGGTAAAGCCCAACGTCTGGAGGTAAAGCCCATCATCTAGTCCTACAGCCCAATGTCTGCAGGTAAAGCCCAACTTACAGAGGTGAAGGCAAACATCTAGATGTAAAACATAAAATCTAGAGGTAAAGACCAACATCTAGAGGAAAAGCCAAATATATAGATTTAAAACCCAAAATCTAGAGGTAAAGCCCAATATATAGACGTAAAGCCCAAAGTCTAGATGTAAAGCCCAACTTCTAGATCTAAAGCCCAAAATCTAGATGTAAAGCCCAAATTCTAGATCTAACACCCAAAATCTAGAGGTAAAGACCAATATCTAGAGGTAAAACCCAACATCTAGAGGTAAAGCCAGATATCTAGAGGTAAAGCCCAACATCTAGAGGAAAAGCAAATATATAGATTTCAAACCCAAATTCTAGAGTTAAATCCCAACATCTAGAGGTAAAGCCCAACTTCCAGAGTTAAAGTCCAAAGTCTAGAGGTAAACACCAATACCTAGAGTTAGAGCCCAAAATCTAGAGATAAAGCCCAACATCTAGAGATAAAGCCAGATATATAGATTTAAAATCCAAAATCTGGAGGTAAAGCCCAACATCTAGAGGTAAAGCCCCAAATCTAGATGTAAAGCCCAATTGCTAGATCTAAAGCCAAATACTCTAGAGGTAAAGCCCAACATGTAGAGGTAAAGACTAAGATCTAGAGGTGAATTCCAATATCTAGTGTTAAAGCCCGACACCTACAGTTAAAGCCAAACATCTAGATGTAAAACCCAACTTCTAGAGGTAAAGCCGAATATCTAGAGTTAAAGCGCATCCTTTAGAGTAAAGCCCAAAATCTAGAGTTAAAGCCCAACATCTAGAGGGAAAGCCCAGAATCTAGATGTAAAGCCTAACGTCTAGAGGTGAATTCCAAAATCAAGTGTTAAGGCCTGACATCTACAGTTAAATCCAAACATATAGATGCAACCCCCAACTTCTAGAGGTAAGGCCCAAAAAATAGAGGTAAAGCCCAACAGCTAGAGTTAAAGCCGAACGTCTTGAGGTAAAGCCCAAAGTCTAGAGTTAAAGCCCAATTTCTAGAGGTAAAGCCCAACATCTAGACGTAAAGCCAGATACATGACGGTAAAGCCCAACATCTAGAGGAAAAGCCAAATATATAGATTTAAAACCCAAAATCTAGAGATAAAGCCGAACATCTAAATGTAAAGCAAAACATCTAGATGTAAACCCCGACATCTAGAGGTAAAGTCCAATATCTAGACCTAAAGACCAACATCTAGAGGTAAAACCCAACATCTAGTGGTAAAGCCCAACGTCTGGAGGTAAAGCCCAGATTCTAGAGAGAAGCCAAAAATCCAGATGGAAAACCTAAAATCTAGAGGTAAAGCCCAACATCTAGAGGAAAAGCCAAATATATAGATATAAAACCCAAAATCTAGAGGTAAAGCCCAATATCTAGACGTAAAGCCCAAAATCTAGATGAAAAGCACAACTTCTAGATCGAAAGCCCAACATCTAGAGGTAAAGACCAATATCTAGAGGTAAAACCAAACATCTAGAGGTAAAGCCAGATATCTAGAGGTAAAGCCCAACATCTAGAGGAAAATCAAAATATATAGATTTCAAACCCAAATTCTAGAGTTAAATCCCAACATCTAGAGGTAAATCCCAAAGTCTAGATGTAAAGCTCAACTTCCAGATTTAAAGTCAAAAATCTAAATGTAAATACCAATAACTAGAGGTAGAGCCCAAAATGTAGAGGTAAAGCCCAACATCTAGAGATAAAGCCAGATATATAGATCTAAACCCCAAAATCTAGAGGTAAAGCCCAATATTTAGAGTTTAAGCGCATCTTTTAGAGGTAAAGCCAGATATCTAGAGGTAAAGCCCAACGTCTGGAGGTAAAGCCCATCATCTAGTCCTACAGCCCAATGTCTGCAGGTAAAGCCCAACTTACAGAGGTGAAGGCAAACATCTAGATGTAAAACCCCAAATCTAGATGTAAAGCCCAACATCTAGAGGAAAAGCCAAATATATATAGATTTAAAACCCAAAACCTAGAGGTAAAGCCCAATACCTAGACCTAAAGCCCAATATCTAGACGTGAAGCACAAAATCTAGATGTAAAGCCCAAATTCTAGATCTAAAGCCCAAAATCTAGATGTAAAGCCCAAATTCTTGGTCTAACACCCAAAATCTAGAGGTAAAGACCAAGATCTAGAGGTAAAACCCAACATCTAGAGGTAAAGCCAGATATCTAGAGGTAAAGCCCAACATCTAGAGGAAAAGCAAAATATATAGATTTCAAACCCAAATTCTAGAGTTAAATCCCAACATCTAGGGGTAAACCCCAACTTCCAGAGTTAAAGTCCAAAATCTAGAGGTAAACACCAATACCTAGAGTTAGAGCCCAACATCTAGAGATATGCCAAATATATAGATTTAAAACCCAAAATCTAGAGATAAAGCCGAACATCTAAATGTAAAGCAAAACATCTAGATGTAATCCAAACATCTAGAGGTAAAGCCTAACATCTACAGGTAAATCCAGATATCTAGGGGTAAAGCCCAACATCTAGAGGAAAAGCCAAATATATAGATATAAAACCCAAAATCTAGAGGTAAAGCCCAATATCTAGACGTAAAGATCAAAATCTAGATATAAATCCCAACTTCTAGATCTAAAGCCCAAAATATAGATGTAAATCCCAACTTCTAAATCTAAAGGCCAACATCTAGAGGTAAAGCCCAATATTTAGAGTTTAAGCGCATCATTTAGAGGTAAAGCCCAAAATCTAGATGTAAAGCTCAACTTCTAGAGGTAAAGCCCATCATCTAGTCCTACAGCCTAATGGCTGCAGGTAAAGCCCAAGTTACAGAGGTGAAGGCAAACACCAGGATGTAAAACCCAAAATCTAGAGGTAAAGCCCAATATCTAGACCTAAAGCCCAATATCTAGACGTAAAGCCCAAAATCTAGATGAAAAGCAAAACTTCTAGATCTAAAGCCCAACATCTAGAGGTAAAGACCAATAGCTAGAGGTAAAACCCAACATCTAGAGGTAAAGCCAGATATCTAGAGGTAAAGCCCAACGTCTGGAGGTAAAGCCCATCATCTAGTCCTACAGCCCAATGTCTGCAGGTAAAGCCCAACTTACAGAGGTGAAGGCAAACATCTAGATGTAAAACCCCAAATCTATATGTAAAGCCCAACATCTAGAGGAAAAGCCAAATATATATATATTTAAAACCCAAAATCTAGAGGTAAAGCCCAACATCTAGAGGTAAAGCCAGATATCTAGAGGTAAAGCCCAACGTCTGGAGGTAAAGCCCATCATCTAGTCCTACAGCCCAATGTCTGCAGGTAAAGCCCAACTTACAGAGGTGAAGGCAAACATCCAAATGTAAAACCCAAAATCTAGAGGTAAAGCCCAACATCTAGAGAAAAAGCCAAATATATAGATTTAAAACCCAAAATCTAGAGGTAAAGCCCAATATCTAGACGTAAAGCCCAAAATCTAGATGTAAAGCCCAGCTTCTAGATCTAAAGCCCAAAATCTAGATGTAAAGCCCAAATTCTATCTCTAACACCCAAAATCTAGAGGTAAAGACCAATATCTAGAGGTAAAACCCAACATCTAGAGGTAAAGCCAGATATCTAGAGGTAAAGCCCAACATCTAGAGGAAAAGCAAAATATATAGATTTCAAACCCAAATTCCAGAGTTAAATCCCAACATCTAGAGGTAAAGCCCAAAGTCTAGATGTAAAGCCCCAAATTCCAGATTTAAAGTCAAAAATCTAAATGTAAATACCAATACCTAGAGGTAGAGCCCAAAATGTAGAGGTAAAGCCCAACATCTAGAGGGAAAGCCCAGAATCTAGATGTAAAGCCTAACATCTAGAGGTGAATTCCAAAATCAAGTGTTAAGGCCTGACATCTACAGTTAAATCCAACCATATAGATATAACCCCCAACTTCTAGAGGTAAGGCCCAAAATCTAGAGGTAAAGCCCAACAGCTAGAGTTAAAGCCGAACGTCTTGAGGTAAAGCCCAAAGTCTAGAGTTAAAGCCCAACTTCTAGAGGTAAGCCCAACTTCCAGAGTTAAAGTCCAAAATCTAGAAGTAAACACCGATACCTAGAGTTAGAGCGCAACATCTAGAGATATGCCAAATATATAGATTTAAAACCCAAAATCTAGAGATAAAGCCGAACGTCTAAATGTAAAGCAAAACATCTAGATGTAATCCAAACATCTAGAGGTAAAGCCTAACATCTAGAGGTGAAGCACAACATATAGAGGTATAACCCAACATCTAGAGATAAAGACCAACATCTAAATGTAAAGCAAAACATCTAGATGTAAAACCCTACATCTAGAGGTGAAGTCCAATATCTAGACCTAAAGACCAACATCTAGAGGTAAAACCCAACATCTAGTGGTAAAGCCCAACGTCTGGAGGTAAAGCCCAGATTCTAGAGGGAAGCCAAACATCCAGATGGAAACCCCAAAATCTAGAGGTAAAGCCCAACAGCTAGAGTTAAAGCCGAACGTCTTGAGGTAAAGCCCAAAGTCTAGAGTTAAAGCCCAACTTCTAGAGGTAAAGCCCATCTTCTAGAGGTAAAGCCCAACATCTAGACGTAAAGCCAGATATCTAGACGTAAAGCCCAAAATCTAGATGAAAATCCCAACTTCTAGATCTAAAGCCCAACATCTAGAGGTAAAGACCAATATCTAGAGATAAAGCCCAACATCTAGAGGTAAAGCCAGATATCTAGGGGTAAAGCCCAACATCTAGAGGAAAAGCCAAATATATAGATATAAACCCCAAAATCTAGAGGTAAAGCCCAATATCTAGACGTAAAGCCCAAAATCTAGATGAAAAGCCCAACATCTAGAGGTAAAGACCAATATCTAGAGGTAAAACCCAACATCGAGAGGTAAAGCCAGATATCTAGAGGTAAAGCCCAACGTCTGGAGGTAAAGCCCATCATCTAGTCCTACAGCCCAATGTCTGCAGTTAAGCCCAACTTACAGAGGTGAAGGCAAATATCTAGATGTAACCCCCAAAATCTAGAGGTAAAGCCCAACATCTAGAGGAAAAGCCAAATATATATATATTTAAAACCCAAAATCTAGAGGTAAAGCCCAACATCTAGAGGTAAAGCCAGATATCTAGAGGTAAAGCCCAACGTCTGGAGGTAAAGCCCATCATCTAGTCCTACAGCCCAATGTCTGCAGGTAAAGCCCAACTTACAGAGGTGAAGGCAAACATCTAGATGTAAAACATAAAATCTAGAGGTAAAGACCAACATCTAGAGGAAAAGCCAAATATATAGATTTAAAACCCAAAATCTAGAGGTAAAGCCCAATATATAGACGTAAAGCCCAAAGTCTAGATGTAAAGCCCAACTTCTAGATCTAAAGCCCAAAATCTAGATGTAAAGCCCAAATTCTAGATCTAACACCCAAAATCTAGAGGTAAAGACCAATATCTAGAGGTAAAACCCAACATCTAGAGGTAAAGCCAGATATCTAGAGGTAAAGCCCAACATCTAGAGGAAAAGCAAATATATAGATTTCAAACCCAAATTCTAGAGTTAAATCCCAACATCTAGAGGTAAAGCCCAACTTCCAGAGTTAAAGTCCAAAGTCTAGAGGTAAACACCAATACCTAGAGTTAGAGCCCAAAATCTAGAGATAAAGCCCAACATCTAGAGATAAAGCCAGATATATAGATTTAAAATCCAAAATCTGGAGGTAAAGCCCAACATCTAGAGGTAAAGCCCCAAATCTAGATGTAAAGCCCAATTGCTAGATCTAAAGCCAAATACTCTAGAGGTAAAGCCCAACATGTAGAGGTAAAGACTAAGATCTAGAGGTGAATTCCAATATCTAGTGTTAAAGCCCGACACCTACAGTTAAAGCCAAACATCTAGATGTAAAACCCAACTTCTAGAGGTAAAGCCGAATATCTAGAGTTAAAGCGCATCCTTTAGAGTAAAGCCCAAAATCTAGAGTTAAAGCCCAACATCTAGAGGGAAAGCCCAGAATCTAGATGTAAAGCCTAACGTCTAGAGGTGAATTCCAAAATCAAGTGTTAAGGCCTGACATCTACAGTTAAATCCAAACATATAGATGCAACCCCCAACTTCTAGAGGTAAGGCCCAAAAAATAGAGGTAAAGCCCAACAGCTAGAGTTAAAGCCGAACGTCTTGAGGTAAAGCCCAAAGTCTAGAGTTAAAGCCCAACTTCTAGAGGTAAAGCCCAACATCTAGACGTAAAGCCAGATACATGACGGTAAAGCCCAACATCTAGAGGAAAAGCCAAATATATAGATTTAAAACCCAAAATCTAGAGATAAAGCCGAACATCTAAATGTAAAGCAAAACATCTAGATGTAAACCCCGACATCTAGAGGTAAAGTCCAATATCTAGACCTAAAGACCAACATCTAGAGGTAAAACCCAACATCTAGTGGTAAAGCCCAACGTCTGGAGGTAAAGCCCAGATTCTAGAGAGAAGCCAAAAATCCAGATGGAAAACCTAAAATCTAGAGGTAAAGCCCAACATCTAGAGGAAAAGCCAAATATATAGATATAAAACCCAAAATCTAGAGGTAAAGCGCAACATCTAGAGGTAAAGCCAGATATCTAGAGGTAAAGCCCAACGTCTGGAGGTAAAGCCCAACGTCTAGTCCTACAGCCCAATGTCTGCAGGTAAAGCCCAACTTACAGAGGTGAAGGCAAACATCCAAATGTAAAACCCAAAATCTAGAGGTAAAGCCCAACATCTAGAGAAAAAGCCAAATATATAGATTTAAAACCCAAAATCTAGAGGTAAAGCCCAATATATAGACGTAAAGCCCAAAGTCTAGATGTAAAGCCCAACTTCTAGATCTAAAGCCCAAAATCTAGATGTAAAGCCCAAATTCTAGATCTAACACCCAAAATCTAGAGGTAAAGACCAATATCTAGAGGTAAAACCCAACATCTAGAGGTAAAGCCAGATATCTATAGGTAAAGCCCAACATCTAGAGGAAAAGCAAAATATATAGATTTCAAACCCAAATTCTAGAGTTAAATCCCAACATCTAGGGGTAAACCCCAACTTCCAGAGTTAAAGTCCAAAATCTAGAGGTAAACACCAATACCTAGAGTTAGAGCCCAACATCTAGAGATATGCCAAATATATAGTTTTAAAACCCAAAATCTAGAGATAAAGCCGAACATCTAAATGTAAAGCAAAACATCTAGATGTAATCCAAACATCTAGAGGTAAAGCCTAACATCTACAGGTAAATCCAGATATCTAGGGGTAAAGCCCAACATCTAGAGGAAAACCCAAATATATAGATATAAAACCCAAAATCTAGAGGTAAAGCCCAATATCTAGACGTAAAGATCAAAATCTAGATATAAATCCCAACTTCTAGATCTAAAGCCCAAAATATAGATGTAAATCCCAACTTCTAAATCTAAAGCCCAACATCTAGAGGTAAAGCCCAATATTTAGAGTTTAAGCGCATCATTTAGAGGTAAAGCCCAAAATCTAGATGTAAAGCTCAACTTCTAGAGGTAAAGCCCATCATCTAGTCCTACAGCCTAATGGCTGCAGGTAAAGCCCAGCTTACAGAGGTGAAGGCAAACATCAGAATGTAAAACCCAAAATCTAGAGGTAAAGCCCAACATCTAGAGGAAAAGCCAAATATATAGATTTAAAACCCAAAATCTAGAGGTAAAGCCCAATATCTAGACCTAAAGCCCAATATCTAGACGTAAAGCCCAAAATCTAGATGAAAAGCACAACTTCTAGATCTAAAGCCCAACATCTAGAGGTAAAGACCAATATCTAGAGGTAAAACCCAACATCTAGAGGTAAAGTCAGATATCTAGAGGTAAAGCCCAACGTCTGGAGGTAAAGCCCATCATCTAGTCCTACAGCCCAATGTCTGCAGGTAAAGCCCAACTTACAGAGGTGAAGGCAAACATCTAGATGTAAAACCCCAAATCTAGAGGTAAAGCCCAACATCTAGAGGAAAAGCCAAATATATATATATTTAAAACCCAAAATCTAGAGGTAAAGCCCCACATCTAGAGGTAAAGCCAGATATCTAGAGGTAAAGCCCAACATCTAGAGGAAAAGCAAAATATATAGATTTCAAACCCAAATTCTAGAGTTAAATCCCAACATCTAGAGGTAAAGCCCAACTTCCAAAGTTAAAGTCCAAAATCTAGAGGTAAACACAAATACCTAGTGTTACAGCCCAAAATCTAGAGATAAAGCCCAACATCTAGAAGAAAAGCCAAATATATAGATTTAAAACCCAAAATCTAGAGATAAAGCCGAACATCTAAATGTACAGCAAAACATCTAGATGTAATCCAAACATCTAGAGGTAAAGCCTAACATCTAGAGGTGAAGCACAACATATAGAGGTATAACCCAACATCTAGAGATAAAGACCAACATCTAAATGTAAAGCAAAACATCTAGATGTAAAACCCTACATCTAGAGGTAAAGTCCAATATCTAGACCTAAAGACCAACATCTAGAGGTAAAACCCAACATCTAGTGGTAAAGCCCAACGTCTGGAGGTAAAGCCCAGATTCAAGAGAGAAGCCAAAAATCCAGATGGAAAACCCAAAATCTAGAGGTAAAGCCCAACATCTACAGGTAAATCCAGATATCTAGGGGTAAAGTCCAACATCTAGAGGAAAAGCCAAATATATCGATATAAAACCCAAAATCTAGAGGTAAAGCCCAATATCTAGACGTAAAGCCCAAAATCTAGATGAAAAGCACAACTTCTAGATCGAAAGCCCAACATCTAGAGGTAAAGACCAATAGCTAGAGGTAAAACCCAACATCTAGAGGTATAGCCAGATATCTAGAGGTAAAGCCCAACGTCTGGAGGTAAAGCCCATCATCTAGTCTTACAGCCCAATGTCTGCAGGTAAAGCCCAACTTACAGAGGTGAAGGCAAACATCTAGATGTAAAACCCCAAATCTATATGTAAAGCCCAACATCTAGAGGAAAAGCCAAATATATATATATTTAAAACCCAAAATCTAGAGGTAAAGCCCAACATCTAGAGGTAAAGCCAGATATCTAGAGGTAAAGCCCAACGTCTGGAGGTAAAGCCCATCATCTAGTCCTACAGCCCAATGTCTGCAGGTAAAGCCTAACTTACAGAGGTGAAGGCAAACATCTAGATGTAAAACATAAAATCTAGAGGTAAAGCCCAACATCTAGAGGAAAAGCCAAATATATAGATTTAAAACCCAAAATCTAGAGGTAAAGCCCAATATATAGACGTAAAGCCCAAAGTCTAGATGTAAAGCCCAACTTCTAGATCTAAAGCCCAAAATCTAGATGTAAAGCCCAAATTCTAGATCTAACACCCAAAATCTAGAGGTAAAGACCAATATCTAGAGGTAAAACCCAACATCTAGAGGTAAAGCCAGATATCTAGAGGTAAAGCCCAACATCTAGAGGAAAAGCCAAATATATATATATTTAAAACCCAAAATCTAGAGGTAAAGCCCAACATCTAGAGGTAAAGCCAGATACCTAGGGGTAAAGCCCAACGTCTGGAGGTAAAGCAAAATATATAGATTTCAAACCCAAATTCTAGAGTTAAATCCCAACATCTAGATGTAAAGCCCAACTTCCAAAGTTAAAGTCCAAAATCTAGAGGGAAACACCAATACCTAGTGTTAGAGCCCAAAATCTAGAGATAAAGCCCAACATCTAGAGATAAAGCCAAATATATAGATTTAAAACCCAAAATCTAGAGATAAAGCCGAACATCTAAATGTAAAGCAAAACATCTAGATGTAATCCAAACATCTAGAGGTAAAGCCTAACATCTAGAGGTGAAGCACAACATATAGAGGTATAACCCAACATCTAGAGATAAAGACCAACATCTAAATGTAAAGCAAAACATCTAGATGTAAAACCCAAAATCTAGAGGTAAAGCCCAATATCTAGACGTAAAGCCCAAAATCTAGATGAAAAGCACAACTTCTAGATCGAAAGCCCAACATCTAGAGGTAAAGACCAATATCTAGAGGTAAAACCAAACATCTAGAAGTAAAGCCAGATATCTAGAGGTAAAGCCCAACATCTAGAGGAAAAGCAAAATATATAGATTTCAAACCCAAATTCTAGAGTTAAATCCCAAAATCTAGAGGTAAATCCCAAAGTCTAGATGTAAAGCTCAACTTCCAGATTTAAAGTCAAAAATCTAAATGTAAATACCAATACCTAGAGGTAGAGCCCAAAATGTAGAGGTAAAGCCCAACATCGAGAGATAAAGCCAGATATATAGATCTAAACCCCAAAATCTAGAGGTGAAGCCCAATATTTAGATGTAAAGCCCAAAATCTAGATGTAAAGCCCAACTTCTAGATCTAAAGCCGAAAATATAGTTGTAAAGCCCAACTTCTAAATCTAAAGCCCAACATCTGGAGGAAAAGCCCAATATTTAGAGTTTAAGCGCATCATTTAGAGGTAAATCCAGATATCTAGAGGTAAAGCCCAACGTCTGGAGGTAAAGCCCATCATCTAGTCCTACAGCCCAATGTCTGCAGGTAAAGCCCAACTTACAGAGGTGAAGGCAAACATCTAGATGTAAAACCCCAAATCTATATGTAAAGCCCAACATCTAGAGGAAAAGCCAAATATATATAGATTTAAAATCCAAAACCTAGAGGTAAAGCCCAATACCTAGACCTAAAGCCCAATATCTAGACGTAAAGCCCAAAATCTAGATGTAAAGCCCAAATTCTAGATCTAACGCCCAAAATCTAGAGATAAAGACCAATATCTAGAGGTAAAACCCAACATCTAGAGGTAAAGCCAGATATCTATAGGTAAAGCCCAACATCTAGAGGAAAAGCAAAATATATAGATTTCAAACCCAAATTCTAGAGTTAAATCCCAACATCTAGGGGTAAACCCCAACTTCCAGAGTTAAAGTCCAAAATCTAGAGGTAAACACCAATACCTAGAGTTAGAGCCCAACATCTAGAGATATGCCAAATATATAGTTTTAAAACCCAAAATCTAGAGATAAAGCCGAACATCTAAATGTAAAGCAAAACATCTAGATGTAATCCAAACATCTAGAGGTAAAGCCTAACATCTACAGGTAAATCCAGATATCTAGGGGTAAAGCCCAACATCTAGAGGAAAACCCAAATATATAGATATAAAACCCAAAATCTAGAGGTAAATCCCAATATCTAGACGTAAAGATCAAAATCTAGATATAAATCCCAACTTCTAGATCTAAAGCCCAAAATATAGATGTAAATCCCAACTTCTAAATCTAAAGCCCAACATCTAGAGGTAAAGCCCAATATTTAGAGTTTAAGCGCATCATTTAGAGGTAAAGCCCAAAATCTAGATGTAAAGCTCAACTTCTAGAGGTAAAGCCCATCATCTAGTCCTACAGCCTAATGGCTGCAGGTAAAGCCCAGCTTACAGAGGTGAAGGCAAACATCAGAATGTAAAACCCAAAATCTAGAGGTAAAGCCCAACATCTAGAGGAAAAGCCAAATATATAGATTTAAAACCCAAAATCTAGAGGTAAAGCCCAATATCTAGACCTAAAGCCCAATATCTAGACGTAAAGCCCAAAGTCTAGATGAAAAGCACAACTTCTAGATCTAAAGCCCAACATCTAGAGGTAAAGACCAATATCTAGAGGTAAAACCCAACATCTAGAGGTAAAGTCAGATATCTAGAGGTAAAGCCCAACGTCTGGAGGTAAAGCCCATCATCTAGTCCTACAGCCCAATGTCTGCAGGTAAAGCCCAACTTACAGAGGTGAAGGCAAACATCTAGATGTAAAACCCCAAATCTAGAGGTAAAGCCCAACATCTAGAGGAAAAGCCAAATATATATATATTTAAAACCCAAAATCTAGAGGTAAAGCCCCACATCTAGAGGTAAAGCCAGATATCTAGAGGTAAAGCCCAACATCTAGAGGAAAAGCAAAATATATAGATTTCAAACCCAAATTCTAGAGTTAAATCCCAACATCTAGAGGTAAAGCCCAACTTCCAAAGTTAAAGTCCAAAATCTAGAGGTAAACACCAATACCTAGTGTTACAGCCCAAAATCTAGCGATAAAGCCCAACATCTAGAAGAAAAGCCAAATATATAGATTTAAAACCCAAAATCTAGAGATAAAGCCGAACATCTAAATGTACAGCAAAACATCTAGATGTAATCCAAACATCTAGAGGTAAAGCCTAACATCTAGAGGTGAAGCACAACATATAGAGGTATAACCCAACATCTAGAGATAAAGACCAACATCTAAATGTAAAGCAAAACATCTAGATGTAAAACCCTACATCTAGAGGTAAAGTCCAATATCTAGACCTAAAGACCAACATCTAGAGGTAAAACCCAACATCTAGTGGTAAAGCCCAACGTCTGGAGGTAAAGCCCAGATTCTAGAGAGAAGCCAAAAATCCAGATGGAAAACCCAAAATCTAGAGGTAAAGCCCAACATCTACAGGTAAATCCAGATATCTAGGGGTAAAGTCCAACATCTAGAGGAAAAGCCAAATATATCGATATAAAACCCAAAATCTAGAGGTAAAGCCCAATATCTAGACGTAAAGCCCAAAATCTAGATGAAAAGCACAACTTCTAGATCGAAAGCCCAACATCTAGAGGTAAAGACCAATAGCTAGAGGTAAAACCCAACATCTAGAGGTATAGCCAGATATCTAGAGGTAAAGCCCAACGTCTGGAGGTAAAGCCCATCATCTAGTCCTACAGCCCAATGTCTGCAGGTAAAGCCCAACTTACAGAGGTGAAGGCAAACATCTAGATGTAAAACCCCAAATCTAGCGGTAAAGCCCAACATCTAGAGGAAAAGCCAAATATATAGATATAAAACCCAAAATCTAAAGGTAAAGCCCAATATCTAGACGTAAAGCCCAAAATCTAGATGAAAAGCACAACTTCTAGATCGAAAGCCCAACATCTAGAGGTAAAGACCAATATCTAGAGGTAAAACCAAACATCTAGAGGTAAAGCCAGATATCTAGAGGTAAAGCCCAACATCTAGAGAAAAAGCAAAATATATAGATTTCAAACCCAAATTCTAGAGTTAAATCCCAAAATCTAGAGGTAAATCCCAAAGTCTAGATGTAAAGCTCAACTTACAGATTTAAAGTCAAAAATCTAAATGTAAATACCAATACCTAGAGGTAGAGCCCAAAATGTAGAGGTAAAGCCCAACATCTAGAGATAAAGCCAGATATATAGATCTAAACCCCAAAATCTAGAGGTGAAGCCCAATGTTTAAATGTAAAGCCCAAAATCTAGATGTAAAGCCCAACTTCTAGATCTAAAGCCGAAAATATAGTTGTAAAGCCCAACTTCTAAATCTAAAGCCCAACATCTGGAGGAGAAGCCCAATATTTAGAGTTTAAGCGCATCATTTAGAGGTAAAGCCAGATATCTAGAGGTAAAGCCCAACGTCTGGAGGTAAAGCCCATCATCTAGTCCTACAGCCCAATGTCTGCAGGTAAAGCCCAACTTACAGAGGTGAAGACAAACATCTAGATGTAAAACCCCAAATCTAGATGTAAAGCCCAACATCTAGAGGAAAAGCCAAATATATATAGATTTAAAACCCAAAACCTAGAGGTAAAGCCCAATACCTAGACCTAAAGCCCAATATCTAGACGTAAAGCACAAAATCTAGATGTAAAGCCCAAATTCTAGATCTAAAGCCCAAAATCTAGATGTAAAGCCCAAATTCTTGGTCTAACACCCAAAATCTAGAGGTAAAGACCAATATCTAGAGGTAAAACCCAACATCTAGAGGTAAAGCCAGATATCTAGAGGTAAAGCCCAACATCTAGAGGAAAAGCAAAATATATAGATTTCAAACCCAAATTCTAGAGTTAAATCCCAACATCTAGGGGTAAACCCCAACTTCCAGAGTTAAAGTCCAAAATCTAGAGGTAAACACCAATACCTAGAGTTAGAGCCCAACATCTAGAGATATGCCAAATATATAGATTTAAAACCCAAAATCTAGAGATAAAGCCGAACATCTAAATGTAAAGCAAAACATCTAGATGTAATCCAAACATCTAGAGGTAAAGCCTAACATCTACAGGTAAATCCAGATATCTAGGGGTAAAGCCCAACATCTAGAGGAAAAGCCAAATATATAGATATAAAACCCAAAATCTAGAGGTAAAGCCCAATATCTAGACGTAAAGATCAAAATCTAGATATAAATCCCAACTTCTAGATCTAAAGCCCAAAATATAGATGTAAATCCCAACTTCTAAATCTAAAGCCCAACATCTAGAGGTAAAGCCCAATATTTAGAGTTTAAGCGCATCATTTAGAGGTAAAGCCCAAAATCTAGATGTAAAGCTCAACTTCTAGAGTTAAAGCCCATCATCTAGTCCTACAGCCTAATGGCTGCAGGTAAAGCCCAGCTTACAGAGGTGAAGGCAAACATCAGGATGTAAAACCCAAAATCTAGAGGTAAAGCCCAACATCTAGAGGAAAAGCCAAATATATAGATTTAAAACCCAAAATCTAGAGGTAAAGCCCAATATATAGACCTAAAGCCCAATATCTAGACGTAAAGCAAAAATCTAGATGAAAAGCACAACTTCTAGATCTAAAGCCCAACATCTAGAGGTAAAGACCAATATCTAGAGGTAAAACCCAACATCTAGAGGTAAAGCCAGATATCTAGAGGTAAAGCCCAACGTCTGGAGGTAAAGCCCATCATCTAGTCCTACAGCCCAATGTGTGCAGGTAAAGCCCAACTTACAGAGGTGAAGGCAAACATCTAGAGGTAAAACCCCAAATCTAGAGGTAAAGCCCAACATCTAGAGGAAAAGCCAAATATATATATATTTAAAACCCAAAATCTAGAGGTAAAGCCCAACATCTAGAGGTAAAGACAGATATCTAGAGGTAAAGCCCAACATCTAGAGGAAAAGCATAATATATTGATTTCAAACCCAAATTCTAGAGTTAAATCCCAACATCTAGATGTAAAGCCTAACTTCCAAAGTTAAAGTCCAAAATCTAGAGGTAAACACCAATACCTAGTGTTAGGGCCCAAAATCTAGAGGTAAAGCCCAACATCTAGAAGAAAAGCCAAATATATAGATTTAAAACCCAAAATCTAGAGATAAAGACGAACACCTAAATGTAAAGCAAAACATCTAGATGTAATCCAAACATCTAGAGGTAAAGCCTAACATCTAGAGGTGAAGCACAACATATAGAGGTATAACCCAACATCTAGAGATAAAGACCAACATCTAAATGTAAAGCAAAACATCTAGATGTAAACCCCTACATCTAGAGGTAAAGTCCAATATCTAGACCTAAAGACCAACATCTAGAGGTAAAACCCAACATCTAGTGGTAAAGCCCAACGTCTGGAGGTAAAGCCCAGATTCTAGAGAGAAGCCAAAAATCCAGATGGAAAACCCAAAATCTAGAGGTAAAGCCCAACATCTACAGGTAAATCCAGATATCTAGGGGTAAAGCCCAACATCTAGAGGAAAAGCCAAATATATCGATATAAAACCCAAAATCTAGAGGTAAAGCCCAATATCTAGACGTAAAGCCCAAAACCTAGATGAAAAGCACAACTTCTAGATCTAAAGCCCAACATCTAGAGGTAAAGACCAATAGCTAGAGGTAAAACCCAACATCTAGAGGTAAAGCCAGATATCTAGAGGTAAAGCCCAACGTCTGGAGGTAAAGCCCATCATCTAGTCCTACAGCCCAATGTCTGCAGGTAAAGCCCAACTTACAGAGATGAAGGCAAACATCTAGATGTAAAACCCCAAATCTAGCGGTAAAGCCCAACATCTAGAGGAAAAGCCAAATATATATATATTTAAAACCCAAAACCTAGAGGTGAAGCCCAACATTTAGAGGTAAAGCCAGATATCTAGGGGTAAAGGCCAACATCTAGAGGAAAAGCCAAATATATAGATTTAAAACCCAAAATCTAGAGGTAAAGCCCAATATCTAGACGTAAAGCCCAAAATCTAGATGTAAAGATCAAATTCTAGATCTAATACCCAAAATCTAGAGGTAAAGACCAATATCTAGAGGTAAAACCCAACATCTACAGGTAAATCCAGATATCTAGGGGTAAAGCCCAACATCTAGAGGAAAAGCCAAATATATAGATATAAAACATAAAACCTAGAGGTAAAGCCCAACATCTAGAGGTAAAGACCAATATCTAGAGGTAAAACCCAACATCTAGAGGAAAAGCCAAATATATAGATTTAAAACCCAAAATCTAGAGGTAAAGCCCAATATCTAGACGTAAAGCCCAAAATCTAGATGAAAAGCACAACTTCTAGATCTAAAGCCCAACATCTAGAGGTAAAGACCAATATCTAGAGGTAAAACCCAACATCTAGAGGTAAAGCCAGATATCTAGAGGTAAAGCCCAACATCTAGAGGAAAAGCAAAATATATAGATTTCAAACCCAAATTCTAGAGTTAAATCCCAACATCTAGGGGTAAACCCCAACTTCCAGAGTTAAAGTCCAAAATCTAGAGGTAAACACCAATACCTAGAGTTAGAGCCCAAAATCTAGAGATATGCCAAATATATAGATTTAAAACCCAAAATCTAGAGATAAAGCCGAACATCTAAATGTAAAGCAAAACATCTAGATGTAATCCAAACATCTAGAGGGAAAGCCTAACATCTAGAGGTGAAGCACAACATATAGAGGTATAACCCAACATCTAGAGATAAAGACCAACATCTAAATGTAAAGCAAAACATCTAGTTGTAAAACCCTACATCTAGAGGTAAAGTCCAATATCTAGACCTAAAGACCAACATCTAGAGGTAAAACCCAACATCTAGTGGTAAAGCCCAACGTCTGGAGGTAAAGCCCAGATTCTAGAGAGAAGCCAAAAATCCAGTGGAAAACCCAAAATCTAGAGGTAAAGCCCAACATCTACAGGTAAATCCAGATATCTAGGGGTAAAGCCCAACATCTAGAGGAAAAGCCAAATATATAGATATAAACCCCAAAATCTAGAGGTAAAGCTCAATATCTAGACGTAAAGCCCAAAATCTAGATGAAAAGCACAACTTCTAGATCTAAAGCCCAACATCTTGAGGTAAAGACCAATATCTAGAGGTAAAACCCAACATCTAGAGGAAAAGCCAGATATCTAGAGGTAAAGCCCAACGTCTGGAGGTAAAGCCCATCATCTAGTCCTACAGCCCAATGTCTGCAGGTAAAGCCCAACTTACAGAGATGAAGGCAAACATCTAGATGTAAAACCCCAAATCTAGAGGTAAAGCCCAACATCTAGAGGAAAAGCCAGATATCTAGGGGTAAAGGCCAACATCTAGAGGAAAAGCCAAATATATAGATTTAAAACCCAAAATCTAGAGGTAAAGCCCAATATCAAGACGTAAAGGCCAAAATCTAGATGTAAAGCCAGGCTTCTTGATCTAAAGCCCAAAATCTAGATGTAAAGCCCAAATTCTAGATCGAACGCCCAAAATCTAGAGATAAAGACCAATATCTAGAGGTAAAACCCAACATCTAGAGGTAAAGCCAGATATCTAGAGGTAAAGCCCAACATCTAGAGGAAAAGCAAAATATATAGATTTCAAACCCAAATTCTAGAGTTAAATCCCAACATCTAGAGTAAATCCCAAAGTCTAGATGTAAAGCTCAACTTCCAGATTTAAAGTCAAAAAATCTAAATGTAAATACCAATACCTAGAGGTAGAGACCAAAATGTAGAGGTAAAGCCCAACATCTAGAGATAAAGCCAGATATATAGATCTAAACCCCAAAATCTAGAGGTGAAGCCCAATATCTAGACGTAAAGCCCAAAATCTAGATGTAAAGCCCAACTTCTAGACCTAAAGCCCAAAATCTAGATGTAAACCCAACTTCTAAATCTAAAGCCCAACATCTAGAGGTAAAGCCCAATATTTAGAGTTTAAGCGCATCATTTAGAGGTAAAGCCAGATAACTAGAGGTAAAGCCCAACGTCTGGAGGTAAAGCCCATCATCTAGTCCTACAGCCCAATGTCTGCAGGTAAAGCCCAACTTACAGAGGTGAAGGCAAACATCTAGATGTAAAACCCAAAATCTAGAGGTAAAGCCCAACATCTAGAGGAAAAGCCAAATATATATATATTTAAAACCCAAAACCTAGAGGTAAAGCCCAACATCTAGATGTAAACACCAACTTCTAGATCTAAAGCCCAACATCTAGATGTAAAGCCCAAATTCTAGATCTAACGCCCAAAATCCAGAGATATAGACCAATATCTAGAAGTAAAACCCAACATCTAGAGGTAAAGCCGATATCTAGAGGTAAAGCCCAACATCTAGAAGAAAAGCCAAATATATAGATTTAAAACCCAAAATCTAGAGATAAAGCCGAACATCTAAATGTAAAGCAAAACATCTAGATGTAATCCAAACATCTAGAGGTAAAGCCTAACATCTAGAGGTGAAGCACAACATATAGAGGTATAACCCAACATCTAGAGATAAAGACCAACATCTAAATGTAAAGCAAAACATCTAGATGTAAAACCCTACATCTAGAGGTAAAGTCCAATATCTAGACCTAAAGACCAACATCTAGAGGTAAAACCCAACATCTAGTGGTAAAGCCCAAAGTCTGGAGGTAAAGCCCAGATTCTAGAGAGAAGCCAAAAATCCAGATGGAAAACCCAAAATCTAGAGGTAAAGCCCAACATCTACAGGTAAATCCAGATATCTAGGGGTAAAGCCCAACATCTAGAGGAAAAGCCAAATATATATATATTTAAAACCCAAAACCTAGAGGTAAAGCCCAACATCTAGAGGAAAAGCCAAATATATAGATTTAAAACCCAAAATCTAGAGGTAAAGCCCAATATCTAGACGTAAAGCCCAAAATCTAGATGAAAAGCACAACTTCTAGATCTAAAGCCCAACATCTAGAGGTAAAGACCAATATCTAGAGGTAAAACCCAACATCTAGAGGTAAAGCCAGATATCTAGAGGTAAAGCCCAACATCTAGAGGAAAAGCAAAATATATAGATTTCAAACCCAAATTCTAGAGTTAAATCCCAACATCTAGAGGTAAATCCCAAAGTCTAGATGTAAAGCTCAACTTCCAGATTTAAAGTCAAAAAATCTAAATGTAAATACCAATACCTAGAGGTAGAGCCCAAAATGTAGAGGTAAAGCCCAACATCTAGAGATAAAGCCAGATATATAGATCTAAACCCCAAAATCTGGAGGTGAAGCCCAATATCTAGACGTAAAGCCCAAAATCTAGATGTAAAGCCCAACTTCTAAATCTAAAGCCCAAAATCTAGATGTAAAGCCCAACTTCTAAATCTAAAGCCCAACATCTAGAGGTAAAGCCCAATATTTAGAGTTTAAGCGCATCATTTAGAGGTAAAGCCAGATATCTAGAGGTAAAGCCCAACGTCTGGAGGTAAAGCCCATCAACTAGTCCTACAGCCCAATGTCTGCAGGTAAAGCCCAACTTACAGAGGTGAAGGCAAACATCTAGATGTAAAACCCCAAATCTAGCGGTAAAGCCCAACATCTAGAGGAAAAGCGAAATATATATATATTTAAAACCCAAAACCTAGAGGTAAAGCCCAACATCTAGAGGTAAAGCCAGATATCTAGGGGTAAAGCCCAACATCTAGAGGAAAAGCCCAATATCTAGATTAAAAGCCCAAAATCTAGATGTAAAGCCCAACTTCTAGATCTAAAGCCCAACATCTAGATGTAAAGCCCAAATTCTAGATCTAACGCTCAAAATCTAGAGATAAAGACCAATATCTAGAGGTAAAACCCAACATCTAGAATTAAAGCCAGATATCTAGAGGTAAAGCCCAACATCTAGAGGAAAAGCAAAATATATAGATTTCAAACCCAAATTCTAGAGTTAAATCCCAACATCTAGGGGTAAACCACAACTTCCAGAGTTAAATTCCAAAATGTAGAGGTAAATACCAATACCTAGAGTTAGAGCCCAAAATCTAGAGATATGCCAAATATATAGATTTAAAACCCAAAATCTAGAGATAAAGCCAAACGTCTAAATGTAAAGCAAAACATCTAGATGTAATGCAAACATCTAGAGGTAAAGCCTAACAACTAGAGGTGAAGCACAACATATAGAGGTATAACCCAACATCTAGAGATAAAGACGAGCATCTAAATGTAAAGCAAAACATCTAGATGTAAAACCCTACATCTATAGGTAAAGTCCAATATCTAGACCTAAAGACCAACATCTAGAGGTAAAACCCAACATCTAGTGGTAAAGCCCAAAGTCTGGAGGTAAAGCCCAGATTCTAGAGAGAAGCCAAAAATCCAGATGGAAAACCCAAAATCTAGAGGTAAAGCCCAACATCTACAGGTAAATCCAGATATCTAGGGGTAAAGCCCAACATCTAGAGGAAAAGCCAAATATATATATATTTAAAACCCAAAACCTAGAGGTAAAGCCCAACATCTAGAGGAAAAGCCAAATATATAGATTTAAAACCCAAAATCTAGAGGTAAAGCCCAATATCTAGACGTAAAGCCCAAAATCTAGATGAAAAGCACAACTTCTAGATCTAAAGCCCAACATCTAGAGGTAAAGACCAATATCTAGAGGTAAAACCCAACATCTAGAGGTAAAGCCAGATATCTAGAGGTAAAGCCCAACATCTAGAGGAAAAGCAAAATATATAGATTTCAAACCCAAATTCTAGAGTTAAATCCCAACATCTAGAGGTAAATCCCAAAGTCTAGATGTAAAGCTCAACTTCCAGATTTAAAGTCAAAAAATCTAAATGTAAATACCAATACCTAGAGGTAGAGCCCAAAATGTAGAGGTAAAGCCCAACATCTAGAGATAAAGCCAGATATATAGATCTAAACCCCAAAATCTGGAGGTGAAGCCCAATATCTAGACGTAAAGCCCAAAATCTAGATGTAAAGCCCAACTTCTAAATCTAAAGCCCAAAATCTAGATGTAAAGCCCAACTTCTAAATCTAAAGCCCAACATCTAGAGGTAAAGCCCAATATTTAGAGTTTAAGCGCATCATTTAGAGGTAAAGCCAGATATCTAGAGGTAAAGCCCAACGTCTGGAGGTAAAGCCCATCAACTAGTCCTACAGCCCAATGTCTGCAGGTAAAGCCCAACTTACAGAGGTGAAGGCAAACATCTAGATGTAAAACCCCAAATCTAGCGGTAAAGCCCAACATCTAGAGGAAAAGCGAAATATATATATATTTAAAACCCAAAACCTAGAGGTAAAGCCCAACATCTAGAGGTAAAGCCAGATATCTAGGGGTAAAGCCCAACATCTAGAGGAAAAGCCCAATATCTAGATTAAAAGCCCAAAATCTAGATGTAAAGCCCAACTTCTAGATCTAAAGCCCAACATCTAGATGTAAAGCCCAAATTCTAGATCTAACGCTCAAAATCTAGAGATAAAGACCAATATCTAGAGGTAAAACCCAACATCTAGAATTAAAGCCAGATATCTAGAGGTAAAGCCCAACATCTAGAGGAAAAGCAAAATATATAGATTTCAAACCCAAATTCTAGAGTTAAATCCCAACATCTAGGGGTAAACCACAACTTCCAGAGTTAAATTCCAAAATGTAGAGGTAAATACCAATACCTAGAGTTAGAGCCCAAAATCTAGAGATATGCCAAATATATAGATTTAAAACCCAAAATCTAGAGATAAAGCCAAACGTCTAAATGTAAAGCAAAACATCTAGATGTAATGCAAACATCTAGAGGTAAAGCCTAACAACTAGAGGTGAAGCACAACATATAGAGGTATAACCCAACATCTAGAGATAAAGACGAGCATCTAAATGTAAAGCAAAACATCTAGATGTAAAACCCTACATCTATAGGTAAAGTCCAATATCTAGACCTAAAGACCAACATCTAGAGGTTAACCCCAACATCTAGTGGTAAAGCCCAACGTCTGGAGGTAAAGCCCAGATTCTAGAGAGAAGCCAAAAATCCAGATGGAAAACCCAAAATCTAGAGGTAAAGCCCAACATCTACAGGTAAATCCAGATATCTAGGGGTAAAGCCCAACATCTAGAGGAAAAGACCAATATCTAGAGGTAAAACCCAACATCTAGAGGTAAAGCCAGATATCTAGAGGTAAAGCCCAACATCTAGAGGAAAAGCAAACTATATAGATTTCAAACCCAAATTCTAGAGTTAAATCCCAACATCTAGAGGTAAATCCCAAAGTCTAGATGTAAAGCTCAACTTCCAGATTTAAAGTCAAAAAATCTAAATGTAAATACCAATACCTAGAGGTAGAGCCCAAAATGTAGAGGTAAAGCCCAACATCTAGAGGAAAAGCCAAATATATAGATATAAAACCTAAAATGTAGAGGTAAAGCCCAATATCTAGACGTAAAGCCCAAAATCTAGATGTAAAGCCCAACTTCTAAATCTAAAGCCCAACATCTAGAGGTAAAGAACAATATCTAGAGGTAAAAACCAACATCTAGAGGTAAAGCCAGATATCTAGAGGTAAAGCCCAACGTCTGGAGGTAAAGCCCATCATCTAGTCCTACAGCCCAATGTCTGCAAATAAAGCCCAACTTACAGAAGTGAAGGCAAACATCTAGATGTAAAACCCAAAATCTAGAGGTAAAGCCCAACATCTAGAGGAAAAGCCAAATATATATATATTTAAAACCCAAAACCTAGAGGTAAAGCCCAACATCTAGGGGTAAAGCCAGTTAACTAGCGGTAAAGCCCAACATCTAGAGGAAAAGCCAAATATATAGATTTAAAACCCAAAATCTAGAGGTAAAGCCCAATATCTAGACGTAAGGCCCAAAATCTAGATGTAAAGCCCAAATTCTAGATCTAACGCCTAAAATCTAGAGATAAAGACCAATATCTAGAAGTAAAACCCAACATCTAGAGGTAAAGCCGATATCTAGAGGTAAAGCCCAACATCTAGAAGAAAAGCCAAATATATAGATTTAAAACCCAAAATCTAGAGATAAAGCCGAACATCTAAATGTAAAGCAAAACATCGAGATGTAATCCAAACATCTAGAGGTAAAGCCTAACATCTAGAGGTGAAGCACAACGTATAGAGGTATAACCCAACATCTAGAGATAAAGACCAACATCTAAATGTAAAGCAAAACATCTAGATGTAAAACCCTACATCTAGAGGTAAAGTCCAATATCTAGACCTAAAGACCAACATCTAGAGGTAAAAACCAACATCTAGTGGTAAAGCCCAACGCCTGGAGTTAAAGCCCAGATTCTAGAGAGAAGCCAAAAATCCAGATGTAAAAACCAAAATCTAGAGGTAAAGCCCAACATCTACAGGTAAATCCAGATATCTAGGGGTAAAGCCCAACATCTAGAGGAAAAGCCAAATATATAGATATAAAACCCAAAATCTAGAGGTAAAGCCCAATATCTAGATGTAAAGCCCAAAATCTAGATGAAAAGCACAACTTCTAGATCTAAAGCAAAACATCTAGAGGTAAAGACCAATATCTAGAGGTAAAACCCAACATCTAGAGGTAAAGCCAGATATCTAGAGGTAAAGCCCAACGTCTGGAGGTAAAGTCCATCATCTAGCCCTACAGCCCAATGTCTGCAGGTAAAGCCCAACTTACAGAGGTGAAGGCAAACATCTAGATGTAAAACCCCAAATCTAGAGGTAAAGCCCAACATCTAGAGGAAAAGCCAAATATATATATATTTAAAACCCAAAATCTAGAGATAAAGCCCAACATTTAGAGGTAAAGCCAGATATCTAGGGGTAAAGCCCAACATCTAGAGGAAAAGCCAAATATATAGATTTAAAACACAAAATCTAGAGGTAAAGCCCAATATCTAGATGTAAAGACCAGCTTCTAGATCTAAAGCCCACAATCTAGATGTAAAGCCAAAATTCTAGATCTAACACACAAAATCTAGAGGTAAAGGCCAATATCTAGAGGTAAAATCCAACATCTATAGGTAAAGCCCAACATCTAGAGGAAACGCAAAATATATAGATTTCAAACCCAAATTCTAGAGTTAAATCCCGACATCTAGGGGTAAAGCCCAACTTCCAGAGTTAAAGTCCAAAATCTAGAGGTAAACACCAATACCTAGAGTTAGAGCCCAAAATCTAGAGATATGCCAAATATATAGATTTAAAACCCAAAATCTAGAGATAAAGCCGAACATCTAAATGTAAAGCAAAACATCTAGATGTAATCCAAACATCTAGAGGTAAAGCCTAACATCCAGAGGTGAAGTACAACATATAGAGGTATAACCCAACATCTAGAGATAAAGACCAACATCTAAATGTAAAGGAAAACATCTAGACGTAAAACCCTACATCTAGAGGTAAAGTCCAATATCTAGACCTAAAGACCAACATCTAGAGGTAAAACTCATCATCTAGTGGTAAAGCCCAACGTCTGGAGGTAAAGCCCAGATTCTAGAGAGAAGCCAAAAATCCAGATGTAAAAACCAAAATCTAGAGGTAAAGCCCAACATCTACAGGTAAATCCAGATATCTAGGGGTAAAGCCCAACATCTAGAGGAAAAGCCAAATATATAGATATAAAACCCAAAATCTAGAGGTAAAGCCCAATATCTAGACGTAAAGCCCAAAATCTAGATGAAAAGCACAACTTCTAGATCTAAAGCCCAACATCTAGAGGTAAAGACCAATATCTAGAGGTAAAACCCAACATCTAGAGGTAAAGCCAGATATCTAGAGGTAAAGCCCAACATCTAGAGGAAAAGCAAACTATATAGATTTCAAACCCAAATTCTAGAGTTAAATCCCAACATCTAGAGGTAAATCCCAAAGTCTAGATGTAAAGCTCAACTTCCAGATTTAAAGTCAAAAAATCTAAATGTAAATACCAATACCTAGAGGTAGAGCCCAAAATGTAGAGGTAAAGCCCAACATCTAGAGATAAAGCCAGATATATAGATCTAAACCCCAAAATCTGGAGGTGAAGCCCAATATCTAGACGTAAAGCCCAAAATCTAGATGTAAAGCCCAACTTCTAAATCTAAAGCCCAAAATCTAGATGTAAAGCCCAACTTCTAAATCTAAAGCCCAACATCTAGAGGTAAAGCCCAATATTTAGAGTTTAAGCGCATCATTTAGAGGTAAAGCCAGATATCTAGAGGTAAAGCCCAACGTCTGGAGGTAAAGCCCATCAACTAGTCCTACAGCCCAATGTCTGCAGGTAAAGCCCAACTTACAGAGGTGAAGGCAAACATCTAGATGTAAAACCCCAAATCTAGCGGTAAAGCCCAACATCTAGAGGAAAAGCGAAATATATATATATTTAAAACCCAAAACCTAGAGGTAAAGCCCAACATCTAGAGGTAAAGCCAGATATCTAGGGGTAAAGCCCAACATCTAGAGGAAAAGCCCAATATCTAGATTAAAAGCCCAAAATCTAGATGTAAAGCCCAACTTCTAGATCTAAAGCCCAACATCTAGATGTAAAGCCCAAATTCTAGATCTAACGCTCAAAATCTAGAGATAAAGACCAATATCTAGAGGTAAAACCCAACATCTAGAATTAAAGCCAGATATCTAGAGGTAAAGCCCAACATCTAGAGGAAAAGCAAAATATATAGATTTGAAACCCAAATTCTAGAGTTAAATCCCAACATCTAGGGGTAAACCACAACTTCCAGAGTTAAATTCCAAAATGTAGAGGTAAATACCAATACCTAGAGTTAGAGCCCAAAATCTAGAGATATGCCAAATATATAGATTTAAAACCCAAAATCTAGAGATAAAGCCAAACGTCTAAATGTAAAGCAAAACATCTAGATGTAATGCAAACATCTAGAGGTAAAGCCTAACAACTAGAGGTGAAGCACAACATATAGAGGTATAACCCAACATCTAGAGATAAAGACGAGCATCTAAATGTAAAGCAAAACATCTAGATGTAAAACCCTACATCTATAGGTAAAGTCCAATATCTAGACCTAAAGACCAACATCTAGAGGTTAACCCCAACATCTAGTGGTAAAGCCCAACGTCTGGAGGTAAAGCCCAGATTCTAGAGAGAAGCCAAAAATCCAGATGGAAAACCCAAAATCTAGAGGTAAAGCCCAACATCTACAGGTAAATCCAGATATCTAGGGGTAAAGCCCAACATCTAGAGGAAAAGACCAATATCTAGAGGTAAAACCCAACATCTAGAGGTAAAGCCAGATATCTAGAGGTAAAGCCCAACATCTAGAGGAAAAGCAAACTATATAGATTTCAAACCCAAATTCTAGAGTTAAATCCCAACATCTAGAGGTAAATCCCAAAGTCTAGATGTAAAGCTCAACTTCCAGATTTAAAGTCAAAAAATCTAAATGTAAATACCAATACCTAGAGGTAGAGCCCAAAATGTAGAGGTAAAGCCCAACATCTAGAGGAAAAGCCAAATATATAGATATAAAACCTAAAATCTAGAGGTAAAGCCCAATATCTAGACGTAAAGCCCAAAATCTAGATGTAAAGCCCAACTTCTAAATCTAAAGCCCAACATCTAGAGGTAAAGAACAATATCTAGAGGTAAAAACCAACATCTAGAGGTAAAGCCAGATATCTAGAGGTAAAGCCCAACGTCTGGAGGTAAAGCCCATCATCTAGTCCTACAGCCCAATGTCTGCAAATAAAGCCCAACTTACAGAAGTGAAGGCAAACATCTAGATGTAAAACCCAAAATCTAGAGGTAAAGCCCAACATCTAGAGGAAAAGCCAAATATATATATATTTAAAACCCAAAACCTAGAGGTAAAGCCCAACATCTAGGGGTAAAGCCAGTTAACTAGCGGTAAAGCCCAACATCTAGAGGAAAAGCCAAATATATAGATTTAAAACCCAAAATCTAGAGGTAAAGCCCAATATCTAGACGTAAAGCCCAAAATCTAGATGTAAAGCCCAAATTCTAGATCTAACGCCTAAAATCTAGAGATAAAGACCAATATCTAGAAGTAAAACCCAACATCTAGAGGTAAAGCCGATATCTAGAGGTAAAGCCCAACATCTAGAAGAAAAGCCAAATATATAGATTTAAAACCCAAAATCTAGAGATAAAGCCGAACATCTAAATGTAAAGCAAAACATCGAGATGTAATCCAAACATCTAGAGGTAAAGCCTAACATCTAGAGGTGAAGCACAACGTATAGAGGTATAACCCAACATCTAGAGATAAAGACCAACATCTAAATGTAAAGCAAAACATCTAGATGTAAAACCCTACATCTAGAGGTAAAGTCCAATATCTAGACCTAAAGACCAACATCTAGAGGTAAAAACCAACATCTAGTGGTAAAGCCCAACGCCTGGAGTTAAAGCCCAGATTCTAGAGAGAAGGCAAAAATCCAGATGTAAAAACCAAAATCTAGAGGTAAAGCCCAACATCTACAGGTAAATCCAGATATCTAGGGGTAAAGCCCAACATCTAGAGGAAAAGCCAAATATATAGATATAAAACCCAAAATCTAGAGGTAAAGCCCAATATCTAGATGTAAAGCCCAAAATCTAGATGAAAAGCACAACTTCTAGATCTAAAGCAAAACATCTAGAGGTAAAGACCAATATCTAGAGGTAAAACCCAACATCTAGAGGTAAAGCCAGATATCTAGAGGTAAAGCCCAACGTCTGGAGGTAAAGCCCATCATCTAGCCCTACAGCCCAATGTCTGCAGGTAAAGCCCAACTTACAGAGGTGAAGGCAAACATCTAGATGTAAAACCCCAAATCTAGAGGTAAAGCCCAACATCTAGAGGAAAAGCCAAATATATATATATTTAAAACCCAAAATCTAGAGATAAAGCCCAACATTTAGAGGTAAAGCCAGATATCTAGGGGTAAAGCCCAACATCTAGAGGAAAAGCCAAATATATAGATTTAAAACACAAAATCTAGAGGTAAAGCCCAATATCTAGATGTAAAGACCAGCTTCTAGATCTAAAGCCCACAATCTAGATGTAAAGCCAAAATTCTAGATCTAACACACAAAATCTAGAGGTAAAGGCCAATATCTAGAGGTAAAATCCAACATCTATAGGTAAAGCCCAACATCTAGAGGAAACGCAAAATATATAGATTTCAAACCCAAATTCTAGAGTTAAATCCCAACATCTAGAGGTAAATCCCAACTTCCAGAGTTAAAGTCCAAAATCTAGAGGTAAACACCAATACCTAGAGTTAGAGCCCAAAATCTAGAGATATGCCAAATATATAGATTTAAAACCCAAAATCTAGAGATAAAGCCGAACATCTAAATGTAAAGCAAAACATCTAGATGTAATCCAAACATCTAGAGGTAAAGCCTAACATCCAGAGGTGAAGTACAACATATAGAGGTATAACCCAACATCTAGAGATAAAGACCAACATCTAAATGTAAAGGAAAACATCTAGACGTAAAACCCTACATCTAGAGGTAAAGTCCAATATCTAGACCTAAAGACCAACATCTAGAGGTAAAACTCATCATCTAGTGGTAAAGCCCAACGTCTGGAGGTAAAGCCCAGATTCTAGAGAGAAGCCAAAAATCCAGATGTAAAAACCAAAATCTAGAGGTAAAGCCCAACATCTACAGGTAAATCCAGATATCTAGGGGTAAGGCCCAACATCTAGAGGTAAAGCCAAATATATAGATTTAAAGCCCAAAATCTAGATGTAAAGCCCAACTTCTAGATCTAAAGCCCAACATCTAGATGTAAAGCCCAAATTCTAGATCTAACGCCCAAAATCTAGAGATAAAGACCAATATCTAGAGGTAAAACCCAACATCTAGAGTTAAAGCCAGATATCTAGAGGTAAAGCCCAACATCTAGGCGAAAAGCAAAATATATAGATTTCAAACCCAAATTCTAGAGTTAAATCCCAACATCTAGGGGTAAACCCCAACTTCCAGAGTTAAAGTCCAAAATCTAGAGGTAAACACCAATACCTAGAGTTAGAGCCCAAAATCTAGAGATATGCCAAATATATAGATTTAAAACCCAAAATCTAGAGATAAAGCCGAACGTCTAAATGTAAAGGAAAACATCTAGATGTAATGCAAACATCTAGAGGTAAAGCCTAACAACTAGAGGTGAAGCACAACATATAGAGGTATAACCCAACATCTAGAGATAAAGACCAACATCTAAATGTAAAGCAAAACATCTCGATGTAAAACCCTACATCTAGAGGTAAAGTCCAATATCTAGACCTAAAGACCAACATCTAGAGGTAAAACCCAACATCTAGTGGTAAAGCCCAACGTCTGGAGGTAAAGCCCAGATTCTAGAGAGAAGCCAAAAATCCAGATGGAAAACCCAAAATCTAGAGGTAAAGCCCAACATCTACAGGTAAATCCAGATATCTAGGGGTAAAGCCCAACATCTAGAGGAAAAGACCAATATATAGATATAAAACCCAAAATCTAGACGTAAAGCCCAATATCTAGACGTAAAGCCCAAAATCTAGATGAAAAGCACAACTTCTAGATCTAAAGCCCAACATGTATAGGTAAAGACCAATATCTAGAGGTAAAACCCAACATCTAGAGGTAAAGCCAGATATCTAGAGGTAAAGCCCAACATCTAGAGGAAAAGCCAAATATATAGATTTCAAACCCAAATTCTAGAGTTAAATCCCAACATCTAGGGGTAAACCCCAACTTCCAGAGTTAAAGTCCAAAATCTAGAGGTAAACACCAATACCTAGAGTAAGAGCCCAAAATCTAGAGATATGCCAAATATATAGATTTAAACCCCAAAATCTAGAGATAAAGCCGAACGTCTAAATGTAAACCAAAACATCTAGATGTAATGCAAACATCTAGAGGTAAAGCCTAACAACTAGAGGTGAAGCACAACATATAGAGGTATAACCCAACATCTAGAGATAAAGACCAACATCTAAATGTAAAGCAAAACATCTAGATGTAAAACCCTACATCTAGAGGTAAAGTCCAATATCTAGACCTAAAGACCAACATCTAGAGGTTAACCCCAACATCTAGTGGTAAAGCCCAACGTCTGGAGGTAAAGCCCAGATTCTAGAGAGAAGCCAAAAATCCAGATGGAAAACCCAAAATCTAGAGGTAAAGCCCAACATCTACAGGTAAATCCAGATATCTAGGGGTAAAGCCCAACATCTAGAGGAAAAGACCAATATCTAGAGGTAAAACCCAACATCTAGAGGTAAAGCCAGATATCTAGAGGTAAAGCCCAACATCTAGAGGAAAAGCAAAATATATAGATTTCAAACCCAAATTCTAGAGTTAAATCCCAACATCTAGAGGTAAATCCCAAAGTCTAGATGTAAAGCTCAACTTCCAGATTTAAAGTCAAAAAATCTAAATGTAAATACCAATACCTAGAGGTAGAGCCCAAAATGTAGAGGTAAAGCCCAACATCTAGAGATAAAGCCAGATATATAGATCTAAACCCCAAAATCTGGCGGTGAAGCCCAATATCTAGACGTAAACCCCAAAATCTAGATGTAAAGCCCAACTTCTAGATCTAAAGCCCAAAATCTAGATGTAAAGCCCAACTTCTAAATCTAAAGCCCAACATCTAGAGGTAAAGCCCAATATTTAGAGTTTAAGCGCATCATTTAGAGGTAAAGCCAGATATCTAGAGGTAAAGCCCAACGTCTGGAGGTAAAGCCCATCATCTAGTCCTACAGCCCAATGTCTGCAGGTAAAGCCCAACTTACAGAGGTGAAGGCAAACATCTAGATGTAAAACCCAAAATCTAGAGGTAAAGCCCAACATCTAGAGGAAAAGCCAAATATATATATATTTAAAACCCAAAACCTAGAGGTAAAGCCCAACATCTAGAGGTAAAGCCAGATATCTAGGGGTAAAGCCCAACATCTAGAGGAAAAGACAAATATATAGATTTAAACCCCAAAATCTAGAGGTAAAGCCCAATATCTAGACGTAAAGCCCAAAATCTAGATGTAAACCCCAACTTCTAGATCTAAAGCCCAAAATCTAGATGTAAAGCCCAAATTCTAGATCTAACGCCCAAAATCTAGAGATAAAGACCAATATCTAGAAGTAAAACCCAACATCTAGAGGTAAAGCCGATATCTAGAGGTAAAGCCTAACATCTAGAGGTGAAGCACAACATATAGAGGTATAACCCAACATCTAGAGATAAAGACCAACATCTAAATGTAAACCAAAACATCTAGATGTAATGCAAACATCTAGAGGTAAAGCCTAACAACTAGAGGTGAAGCACAACATATAGAGGTATAACCCAACATCTAGAGATAAAGCCCAACATCTAAATGTAAAGCAAAACATCTAGATGTAATCCAAACATCTAGAGGTAAAGCCTAACATCTAGAGGTGAAGCACAATATATAGATGTATAACCCAACATCTAGAGATAAAGACCAACATCTAAATGTAAACCAAAACATCTAGATGTAATGCAAACATCTAGAGGTAAAGCCTAACAACTAGAGGTGAAGCACAACATATAGAGGTATAACCCAACATCTAGAGATAAAGACCAACATCTAAATGTAAAGCAAAACATCTCGATGTAAAACCCTACATCTAGAGGTAAAGTCCAATATCTAGACCTAAAGACCAACATCTAGAGGTTAACCCCAACATCTAGTGGTAAAGCCCAACGTCTGGAGGTAAAGCCCAGATTCTAGAGAGAAGCCAAAAATCCAGATGGAAAACCCAAAATCTAGAGGTAAAGCCCAACATCTACAGGTAAATCCAGATATCTAGGGGTAAAGCCCAACATCTAGAGGAAAAGACCAATATCTAGAGGTAAAACCCAACATCTAGAGATAAAGCCAGATATCTAGAGGTAAAGCCCAACATCTAGAGGAAAAGCAAAATATATAGATTTCAAACCCAAATTCTAGAGTTAAATCCCAACATCTAGAGGTAAATCCCAAAGTCTAGATGTAAAGCTCAACTTCCAGATTTAAAGTCAAAAAATCTAAATGTAAATACCAATACCTAGAGGTAGAGCCCAAAATGTAGAGGTAAAGCCCAACATCTAGAGATAAAGCCAGATATATAGATCTAACCCCCAAAATCTGGAGGTGAAGCCCAATATCTAGACGAAAACCCCAAAATCTAGATGTAAAGCCCAACTTCTAGATCTAAAGCCCAAAATCTAGATGTAAAGCCCAACTTCTAAATCTAAAGCCCAACATCTAGAGCTAAAGCCCAATATTTAGAGTTTAAGCGCATCATTTAGAGGTAAAGCCAGATATCTAGAGGTAAAGCCCAACGTCTGGAGGTAAAGCCCATCATCTAGTCCTACAGCCCAATGTCTGCAGGTAAAGCCCAACTTACAGAGGTGAAGGCAAACATCTAGATGTAAAACCCAAAATCTAGAGGTAAAGCCCAACATCTAGAGGAAAAGCCAAATATATATATATTTAAAACCCAAAACCTAGAGGTAAAGCCCAACATCTAGAGGTAAAGCCAGATATCTAGGGGTAAAGCCCAACATCTAGAGGAAAAGACAAATATATAGATTTAAAACCCAAAATCTAGAGGTAAAGCCCAATATCTAGACGTAAAGCCCAAAATCTAGATGTAAACCCCAACTTCTAGATCTAAAGCCCAAAATCTAGATGTAAAGCCCAAATTCTAGATCTAACGCCCAAAATCTAGAGATAAAGACCAATATCTAGAAGTAAAACCCAACATCTAGAGGTAAAGCCGAAATCTAGAGGTAAAGCCCAACATCTAGAAGAAAAGCCAAATATATAGATTTAAAACCCAAAATCTAGAGATAAAGCCGAACATCTAAATGTAAAGCAAAACATCTAGATGTAATCCAAACATCTAGAGGTAAAGCCTAACATCTAGAGGTGAAGCACAACATATAGAGGTATAACCCAACATCTAGAGATAAAGACCAACATCTAAATGTAAAGCAAAACATCTAGATGTAAAACTCTACATCTAGAGGTAAAGTCCAATATCTAGACCTAAAGACCAACATCTAGAGGTAAAAACCAACATCTAGTGGTAAAGCCCAACGTCTGGAGGTAAAGCCCAGATTCTAGAGAGAAGCCAAAAATCAAGATGGAAACCCCAAATTTAGAGTTAAAGCCCAACATCTACAGGTAAATCCAGATATCTAGGGGTAAAGCCCAACATCTAGAGGAAAAGCAAAATATATAGATATAAAACCCAAAATCTAGAGGTAAAGCCCAATATCTAGACGTAAAGCCCAAAATCTAGATGAAAAGCACAACTTCTAGATCTAAAGCCCAACATCTAGAGGTAAAGCCAGATATCTAGAGGTAAAGCCCAACATCTAGAGGAAAAGCCAAATATATAGATTTCAAACCCAAATTCTAGAGTTAAATCCCAACATCTAGGGGTAAACCCCAACTTCCAGAGTTAAAGTCCAAAATCTAGAGGTAAACACCAATACCTAGAGTTAGAGCCCAAAATCTAGAGATATGCCAAATATATAGATTTAAAACCCAAAATCTAGAGATAAAGCCGAACATCTAAATGTAAAGCAAAACATCTAGATGTAATCCAAACATCTAGAGGTAAAGCCTAACATCTAGAGGTGAAGCACAACATATAGAGGTATAACCCAACATCTAGAGATAAAGACCAATATCTAAATGTAAAGGAAAACATCTAGATGTAAAACCCTACATCTAGAGGTAAAGTCCAATATCTAGACCTAAAGACCAACATCTAGAGGTAAAACTCATCATCTAGTGGTAAAGCCGAACGTCTGGAGGTAAAGCCCAGACTCTAGAGAGAAGCCAAAAATCCAGATGTAAAAACCAAAATCTAGAGGTAAAGCCCAACATCTACAGGTAAATCCAGATATCTAGGGGTAAAGCCCAACATCTAGAGGAAAAGCCCAATATCTAGATTTAAAGCCCAAAATCTAGATGTAAAGCCCAACTTCTAGATCTAAAGCACAACATCTAGATGTAAAGCCCAAATTCTAGATCTAACGCCCAAAATGTAGAGATAAAGACCAATATCTAGAGGTAAAACCCAACATCTAGAGGTAAAGCCAGATATCTAGAGGTAAAGCCCAACATCTAGAGGAAAAGCAAAATATATAGATTTCAAACCCAAATTCTAGAGTTAAATCCCAACATCTAGGGGTAAACCCCAACTTCCAGAGTTAAAGTCCAATATATAGAGGTAAACACCAATACCTAGAGTTAGAGCCCAAAATCTAGACATATGCCAAATATATAGATTTAAAACCCAAAATCTAGAGATAAAGCCGAACGTCTAAATGTAAACCAAAACATCTAGATGTAATGCAAACATCTAGAGGTAAAGCCTAACAACTAGAGGTGAAGCACAACATATAGAGGTATAACCCAACATCTAGAGATAAAGACCAACATCTAAATGTAAAGCAAAACATCTAGATGTAAAACCCTACATCTAGAGGTAAAGTCCAATATCTAGACCTAAAGACCAACATCTAGAGGTTAACCCCAACATCTAGTGGTAAAGCCCAACGTCTGGAGGTAAAGCCCAGATTCTAGAGAGAAGCCAAAAATCCAGATGGAAAACCCAAAATCTAGAGGTAAAGTCCAACATCTACAGGTAACTCCAGATATCTAGGGGTAAAGCCCAACATTTAGAGGAAAAGCCAAATATATAGATATAAAACCCAAAATCTAGAGGTAAAGCCCAATATCTAGACGTAAAGATCAAAATCTAGATATAAAGCCCAACTTCTAGATCTAAAGCCTAAAATATAGATGTAAAGCCCAACTTCTAAATCTAAAGCCCAACATCTAGAGGTAAAGCCCAATATTTAGAGTTTAAGCGCATCATTTAGAGGTAAAGCCCAAAATATAGATGTAAAGCTCAACTTCTAGAGGTAAAGCCCATCATCTAGTCCTACAGCCTAATGGCTGCAGGTAAAGCCCAACTTACAGAGGTGAAGGCAAACATCTAGATGTAAAACCCCAAATCTAGAGGTAAAGCCCAACATCTAGATGAAAAGCCAAATATATAGATTTAAAACCCAAAATCTAGAGGTAAAGCCCAATATCTAGACCTAAAGCCCAATATCTAGACGTAAAGCCCAAAATCTAGATGAAAAGCACAACTTCTAGATCTAAAGCCCAACATCTAGAGGTAAAGACCAATATCTAGAGGTAAAACCCAACATCTAGAGGTAAAGCCAGATATCTAGAGGTAAAGCCCAACGTCTGGAGGTAAAGCCCATCATCTAGCCCTACAGCCCAATGTCTGCAGGTAAAGCCCAACTTACAGAGGTGAAGGCAAACATCTAGATGTAAAACCCAAAATCTAGAGGTAAAGCATAACATCTAGAGGAAAAGCCAAATATATATATATTTAAAACCCAAAATCTAGAGGTAAAGCCCAACATTTAGAGGTAAAGCCAGATATCTAGGGGTAAAGCCCAACATCTAGAGGAAAAGCCAAATATATAGATTTAAAACACAAAATCTAGAGGTAAAGCCCAATATCTAGACGTAAAGCCCAAAATCTAGATGTAAAGCCCAGCTTCTAGATCTAAAGCCCACAATCTAGATGTAAAGCCCAAATTCTAGGTCTAACACCCAAAATCTAGAGGTAAAGACCAATATCTAGAGGTAAAACCCAACATCTAGAGGTAAAGCCAGATATCTAGAGGTAAAGCCCAACATCTAGAGGAAAAGCAAAATATATAGATTTCAAACCCAAATTCTAGAGTTAAATCCCAACATCTAGGGGTAAACCCCAACTTCCAGAGTTAAAGTCCAAAATCTAGAGGTAAACACCAATACCTAGAGTTAGAGCCCAAAATCTAGAGATATGCCAAATATATAGATTTAAAACCCAAAATCTAGAGATAAAGCCGAACATCTAAATGTAAAGCAAAACATCTAGATGTAATCCAAACATCTAGAGGTAAAGCCTAACATCTAGAGGTGAAGCACAACATATAGAGGTATAACCCAACATCTAGAGATAAAGACGAACATCTAAATGTAAAGCAAAACATCTAGATGTAAAACCCTACATCTAGAGGTAAAGTCCAATATCTAGACCTAAAGACCAACATCTAGAGGTTAACCCCAACATCTAGTGGTAAAGCCCAACGTCTGGAGGTAAAGTCCAGATTCTAGAGAGAAGCCAAAAATCCAGATGGAAAACCCAAAATCTAGAGGTAAAGCCCAACATCTACAGGTAAATCCAGATATCTAGGGGTAAAGCCCAACATCTAGAGGAAAAGCCAAATATATAGATATAAAACCCAAAATCTAGAGGTAAAGCCCAATATCTAGACGTAAAGATCAAAATCTAGATATAAAGCCCAAATTCTAGATCTAAAGCCTAAAATATAGATGTAAAGCCCAACTTCTAAATCTAAAGCCCAACATCTAGAGGTAAAGCCCAATATTTAGAGTTTAAGCGCATCATTTAGAGGTAAAGCCCAAAATCTAGATGTAAAGCTCAACTTCTAGAGGTAAAGCCCATCATCTAGTCCTACAGCCTAATGGCTGCAGGTAAAGACCAACTTACAGAGGTGAAGGCAAACATCTAGATGTAAACCCCCAAATCTAGAGGTAAAGCCCAACATCTAGAGGAAAAGCCAAATATATAGATTTAAAACCCAAAATCTAGAGGTAAAGCCCAATATCTAGACCTAAAGCCCAATATCTAGACGTAAAGCCCAAAATCTAGATGAAAAGCACAACTTCTAGATCTAAAGCCCAACATCTAGAGGTAAAGACCAATATCTAGAGGTAAAACCTAACATCTAGAGGTAAAGTCAGATATCTAGAGGTAAAGCCCAACGTCTGGAGGTAAAGCCCATCATCTAGCCCTACAGCCCAATGTCTGCAGGTAAAGCCCAACTTACAGAGGTGAAGGCAAACATCTAGATGTAAAACCCAAAATCTAGAGGTAAAGCATAACATCTAGAGGAAAAGCCAAATATATATATATTTAAAACCCAAAATCTAGAGGTAAAGCCCAACATTTAGAGGTAAAGCCAGATATCTAGGGGTAAAGCCCAACATCTAGAGGAAAAGACAAATATATAGATTTAAAACCCAAAATCTAGAGGTAAAGCCCAATATCTAGACGTAAAGCCCAAAATCTAGATGTACAGCCCAGATTCTAGATCTAAAGCCCACAATCTAGATGTAAAGCCCAAATTCTAGATCTAACACCCAAAATCTAGAGGTAAAGACCAATATCTAGAGGTAAAACCCAACATCTAGAGGTAAAGCCAGATATCTAGAGGTAAAGCCCAACATCTAGAGGAAAAGCAAAATATATAGATTTCAAACCCAAATTCTAGAGTTAAATCCCAACATCTAGGGGTAAACCCCAACTTACAGAGTTAAAGTCCAAAATCTAGAGGTAAACACCAATACCTAGAGTTAGAGCCCAAAATCTAGAGATATGCCAAATATATAGATTTAAAACCCAAAATCTAGAGATAAAGCCGAACATCTAAATGTAAAGCAAAACATCTAGATGTAATCCAAACATCTAGAGGTAAAGCCTAACATCTAGAGGTGAAGCACAACATATAGAGGTATAACCCAACATCTAGAGATAAAGACCAACATCTAAATGTAAAGCAAAACATCTAGATGTAAAACCCTACATCTAGAGGTAAAGTCCAATATCTAGAGCTAAAGACCAACATCTAGAGGTTAACCCCAACATCTAGTGGTAAAGCCCAACGTCTGGAGGTAAAGCCCAGATTCTAGAGAGAAGCCAAAAATCCAGATGGAAAACCCAAAATCTAGAGTTAAAGCCCAACATCTACAGGTAAATCCAGATATCTAGGGGTAAAGCCCAACATCTAGAGGAAAAGACCAATATCTAGAGGTAAAACCCAACATCTAGAGGTAAAGCCAGATATCTAGAGGTAAAGCCCAACATCTAGGGGAAAAGCAAAATATATAGATTTGAAACCCAAATTCTAGAGTTAAATCCCAACATCTAGAGGTAAATCCCAAAGTCTAGATGTAAAGCTCAACTTCCAGATTTAAAGTCAAAAATCTAAATGTAAATACCAATACCTAGAGGTAGAGCCCAAAATGTAGAGGTAAAGCCCAACATCTAGAGATAAAGCCAGATATATAGATCTAAACCCCAAAATCTAGAGCTGAAGCCCAATATCTAGACGTAAAGACCAAAATCTAGATGTAAAGCCCAACTTCTAGATCTAAAGCCCAAAATCTAGATGTAAAGCCCAACTTCTAAATCTAAAGCCCAACATCTAGAGGTAAAGCCCAATATTTAGAGTTTAAGCGCATCATTTAGAGGTAAAGCCAGATATCTAGAGGTAAAGCCCAACGTCTGGAGGTAAAGCCCATCATCTAGTCCTACAGCCCAATGTCTGCAGGTAAAGCCCAACTTACAGAGGTGAAGGCAAACATCTAGATGTAAAACCCAAAATCTAGAGGTAAAGCCCAACATCTAGAGGAAAAGCCAAATATATATATATTTAAAACCCAAAACCTAGAGGTAAAGCCCAACATCTAGAGGTAAAGCCAGATATCTAGGGGTAAAGCCCAACATCTAGAGGAAAAGACAAATATATAGATTTAAAACCCAAAATCTAGAGGTAAAGCCCAATATCTAGACGTAAAGCCCAAAATCTAGATGTAAACCCCAACTTCTAGACGTAAAGCCCAAAATCTAGATGTAAAGCCCAAATTCTAGATCTAACGCCCAAAATCTAGAGATAAAGACCAATATCTAGAAGTAAAACCCAACATCTAGAGGTAAAGCCGATATCTATAGGTAAAGCCCAACATCTAGAAGAAAAGCCAAATATATAGATTTAAAACCCAAAATCTAGAGATAAAGCTGAACATCGAAATGTAAAGCAAAACATCTAGATTTAATCCAAACATCTAGAGGTAAAGCCTAACATCTAGAGGTGAAGCACAACATATAGAGGTATAACCCAACATCTAGAGATAAAGACCAACATCTAAATGTAAAGCAAAACATCTCGATGTAAAACCCTACATCTAGAGGTAAAGTCCAATATCTAGACCTAAAGACCAACATCTAGAGGTAAAACCCATCATCTAGTGGTAAAGCCCAACGTCTGGAGGTAAAGCCCAGATTCTAGAGAGAAGCCAAAAATCCAGATGTAAAAACCAAAATCTAGAGGTAAAGCCCAACATCTACAGGTAAATCCAGATATCTAGGGGTAAAGCCCAACATCTAGAGGAAAAGCCAAATATATAGATTTAAAGCCAAAAATCTAGATGTAAAGCCCAACTTCTAGATCTAAAGCCCAACATCTAGAGGTAAAGCCCAATATTTAGAGTTTAAGCGCATCATTTAGAGGTAAAGCCCAAAATCTAGATGTAAAGCTCAACTTCTAGAGGTAAACCCCATCATCTAGAGGAAAAGCCAAATATATAGATTTAAAACCCAAAATCTAGAGGTATAGCCCAATATCTAGACCTAAAGCCCAATATCTAGACGTAAAGCCCAAAAACTAGATGAAAAGCACAACTTCTAGATCTAAAGCCCAACATCTAGAGGTAAAGAACAATATCTAGAGGTAAAACCCAACATCTAGAGGTAAAGCCAGATATCTAGAGGTAAAGCCCAACGTCTGGAGGTAAAGCCCATCATCTAGCCCTACAGCCCAATGTCTGCAGGTAAAGCCCAACTTACAGAGGTGAAGGCAAACATCTAGATGTAAAACCCAAAATCTAGAGGTAAAGCATAACATCTAGAGGAAAAGCCAGATATCTAGGGGTAAAGCCCAACATCTAGAGGAAAAGCCAAATATATAGATTTAAAACCCAAAATCTAGAGGTAAAGCCCAATATCTAGACGTAAAGCCCAAAATCTAGATGTAAAGCCCAACTTCTAGATCTAAAGCCCAACATCTAGATGTAAAGACCAAATTCTAGATCTAACGCCCAAAATCTAGAGATAAAGACCAATATCTAGAGGTAAAACCCAACATCTAGAGGTAAAGCCAGATATCTAGAGGTAAAGCCCAACATATAGAGGAAAAGCAAAATATATAGATTTCAAACCCAAATTCTAGAGTTAAATCCCAACATCTAGGGGTAAACCCCAACTTCCAGAGTTAAAGTCCAAAATCTAGAGGTAAACACCAATACCTAGAGTTAGAGCCCAAAATCTAGAGATATGCCAAATATATAGATTTAAAACCCAAAATCTAGAGATAAAGCCGAACGTCTAAATGTAAAGCAAAACATCTAGATGTAATGCAAACATCTAGAGGTAAAGCCTAACAACTAGAGGTGAAGCACAACATATAGAGGTATAACCCAACATCTAGAGATAAAGACCAACATCTAAATGTAAAGCAAAACATCTAGATGTAAAACCCTACATCTAGAGGTAAAGTCCAATATCTAGTCCTAAAGACCAACATCTAGAGGTAAAAAGCAACATCTAGTGGTAAAGACCAACGTCTGGAGGTAAAGCCCAGATTCTAGAGAGAAGCCAAAAATCCAGATGGAAAACCCAAAATCTAGAGGTAAAGCCCAACATCTACAGGTAAATCCAGATATCTAGGGGTAAAGCCCAACATCTAGAGGAAAAGCCAAATATATAGATATAAAACCCAAAATCTAGAGGTAAAGCCCAATATCTAGACGTAAAGATCAAAATCTAGATATAAAGCCCGACTTCTAAATCTAAAGCCCAAAATATAGATGTAAAGCCCAACTTCTAAATCTAAAGCCCAACATCTAGAGGTAAAGCCCAATATTTAGAGTTTAAGCGCATCATTTAGAGGAAAAGCCCAAAATCTAGAGGTAAAGCCCAACATCTACAGGTAAATCCAGATATCTAGGGGTAAAGCCCAACATCTAGAGGAAAAGCCAAATATATAGATATAAACCCCAAAATGTAGAGGTAAAGACCAATATCTAGACGTAAAGCCCAAAATCTAGATGTAAAGCCCAACTTCTAAATCTAAAGCCCAACATCTAGTGGTAAAGCCCAATATTTAGAGTTTAAGCGCATCATTTAGAGGTAAAGCCCAAAATCTAGATGTAAAGCTCAACTTCTAGAGGTAAAGCCCATCATCTAGTCCTACAGCCTAATGGCTGCAGGTAAAGCCCAACTTACAGAGGTGAAGGGAAACATCTAGATGTAAAACCCCAAATCTAGAGGTAAAGCCCAACATCTAGAGGAAAAGCCAAATATATAGATTTAAAACCCAAAACCTAGAGGTAAAGCCCAACATCTAGAGGTAAAGCCAGATATCTAGGGGTAAAGCCCAACATCTACAGGAAAAGCCAAATATATAGATTTAAAACCCAAAATCTAGAGGTAAAGCCCAATATCTAGACGTAAAGCCCAAAATCTAGATGTAAAGCCCAAATTCTAGATCTAACGCCAAAAATCTAGAGATAAATACCAATATCTAGAAGTAAAACCCAACATCTAGAGGTAAAGCCGATATCTAGAGGTAAAGCCCAACATCTAGAAAAAAAGCCAAATATATAGATTTAAAACCCAAAATCTAGAGATAAAGCCGAACATCTAAATGTAAAGCAAAACATCTAAATGTAATCCAAACATCTAAATGTAAAGTCTAACATCTATAGGTGAAGCACAACATATAGAGGTATAACCCAACATCTAGAGATAAAGACCAACATCTAAATGTAAAGCAAAACATCTAGATGTAAAACCCTACATCTAGAGGTAAAGTCCAATATCTAGACCTAAAGACCAACATCTAGAGGTAAAACCCAATATCTAGTGGTAAAGCCCAACGTCTGGAGGTAAAGCCCAGATTCTAGAGAGAAGCCAAAACTCCAGACGTAAAAACCAAAATCTAGAGGTAAAGCCCAACATCTACAGGTAAATCCAGATATCTAGGGGTAAAGCCCAACATCTAGAGGAAAAGCCAAATATATAGATTTAAAGCCCAAAATCTAGATGTAAAGCCCAACTTCTAGATCTAACGCCCAACATCTAGATGTAAAGACCAATATCTAGAGGTAAAACCCAACATCTAGAGGTAAAGCCAGATATCTAGAGGTAAAGCCCAACATCTAGAGGAAAAGCAAAATATATAGATTTCAAACCCAAATTCTAGAGTTAAATCCCAACATCTAGAGGTAAATCCCAAAGTCTAGATGTAAAGCTCAACTTCCAGTTTTAAAGTCAAAAATGTAAATACCAATACCTAGAGGTAGAGCCCAAAATGTAGAGGTAAAGCCCAACATCTAGAGGAAAAGCCAAATATATAGATATAAAACCCAAAATCAAGAGGTAAAGCCCAATATCTAGACGTAAAGATCAAAATCTAGATATAAAGCACAACTTCTAGATCTAAAGCCCAACGTCTAGAGGTAAAGACCAATATCTAGAGGTAAAACTCAACATCTAGAGGTAAAGCCAGATATCTAGAGGTAAAGCCCAATGTCTAGTCCTACAGTCTAATGTCTGCAGGTAAAGCCCAACTTACAGAGGTGAAGGCAAACATCTAGATGTAAAACTCCAAAACTAGATGTAAAAACCAACATCTACAGGAGAAGCCAAATATCGAGATTTAAAATCCAAAATCTAGAGGTAAAGCCCAATATCTAGACCTAAAGACCAAAATCTAGATGTAAAGCCTAACTTCTAGATCTAAAGCCCAAAATCTAGATGTTAAGACCAACTTCTAGAGGCAAAGCCCATCATCTAGTCCTACAGCCCAATGTCTGCAGGTAAAGCCCAACTTACAGAGGTAAAGGTAAACATCTAGATGTAAAACCCAAAATCTAGAGGTAAAGCCCAATATCTAGAGGTATAGCCCAAATTCTAGAGATAAAGTCCAACGTCTAGATGTAATCGCAACATCTAGAGGTAAAGCACAACATCTAGATGTGAAGCACTACATATAGAGGTATAACCCAACGTCTATAGATAAACACCAACATCTAAATGTAAAGCAAAACATCTAGATGTAAAACCCTACATCTAGAGGTAAAGTCCAGTATCTAGACTTAAAGACCAACGTCTGGATGTAAAGCCCAAACTCTAGATGTAAAGCCCAACTTCCAGAGTTAAAGTCCAAAATCTAGAGTTAAACACCAATACCTAGAGGTAGAGCTGAAAATCTGGAGATAAAGCCCAAGATCTAGAGCTAAAGGCAGATAGTTATAACCTCCAACTTCTAGAGGTAAGGCCCAAAATCTAGAGGTAAAGCCCAACAGCTAGAGTTAAAGCCGAACGTCTTGAAGTAAAGCCCAAAGTCTAGAGGTAAGCCCAACTTCTAGAGGCAAAGTCCAAAATCTAGAGGTAAAGCCCAAGACCTAGTGGTAGAGCCCAAAATCTAGATGTAAAGCCCAACATCTAGACGCAAAGCCAGATATCTGATGGTAAAGCCCAACATCTAGAGGAAAAGCCAAATATATAGATGTAAAACCCAAAATATAGAGATAAAGCCCAACATCTAAATGTAAAGCAAAACATCTCGATGTAAACCCCTACATCTAGAGGTAAACTCCAATATCTAGATGTAAAGCCCAACATCTGGAGGTAAAGCCCAGTTTCTAGAGAGAAGCCAAAAATCCAGATGGAAAACCCAAAATCTAGAGGTAAAGCCTAACATCTAGAGGTGAATTCCAAAATCTAGTGTTAAGGCACGACATCTACAGTTAAAGCCAAACATATAGATGTAAACCCCAATTTCTAGAGGTAAGGCCCAAAATCTAGAGTTAAAGCCCAACAGCTAGAGTTAAAGCCGAACATCTTGAAGTAAAGCCCAAAGTCTAGAGGTAAAGCCCAACTTCTAGAAGTAAAGTCCAAAATCTAGAGCTAAAGCCCAACATTGAGACGTAAATCCAGATATCTAGAGGTAAAGCCCAACAGCTAGAGTAAAAGCCAAATATATAGATTTAAAACCCAAAATCTAGAGGTAAAGCCCAATATCTAGACATAAAGACCAAAATCTAGATGTAAAGTCCAGCTTCTAGATCTAAAGCCCAACATCTAGAGGTAAAGCCCAATATTTATATTTTAAGCGCATCATTTAGAGGTAAAGCCCAAAATCTAGATGTAAAGCCCAACTTCTAGAGGTAAAGCCCATCATCTAGACCTACAGCCCAATGTCTGCAGGTAAAGCCCAACTTACAGAGGTAAAGGTAAACATCTAGATATAAAACCCAAAACCTAGAGTTAAAGCCTAAAGTCTAGAGGTAAAGCCCAACTTCTAGAGGTAAAGTCCAAAATTTAGAGGTAAAGCCCAAGATCTAGTGGTAGGGCCCAAAATCTAAAGGTAAAGCCCAAAATCTAGACGTAAAGCCAGATATCTCATGGTAAAGCCCAACATCTAGAGGAAAAGCCAAACATATAGATTTAAAACCCAAAATCTAGAGGTAAAGCCCAATATCTAGACGTTAAGCCCAAAATCTAGATGTAAAGACCAACTTCTTGATCTAAAGCCCAAAATCTAGATGTAAAGCCCAAATTCTAGCTCTAACACCCAAAATCTAGAGGTAAAGACCAATATCTAGAGGTAAAACCCAACATCTAGAGGTAAAGCCAGATATCTAGAGGTAAAGCCCAACGTCTGGAGGTAAAGCCCATCATCTAGTCCTACAGCCCTATGTCTGCAGGTAAAGCCCAACTTACAGAGGTAAAGGCAAACATCTAGATGTCAAACCCAAAATCTAGAGGTAAAGCCCAACATCTAGAGGTATAGCCCAAATTCTAGAGATAAAGTCCAACGTCTAGATGTAATCGCAACATCTAGAGGTAAAGCACAACATCTAGATGTGAAGCACTACGTATAGAGGTATAACCAAACGTCTATTGATAAAGACCAACATCTCAATGTAAAGCAAAACATCTAGATGTAAAACCCTACATCTAGAGGTAAAGCCCAATATCTAGACGTAAAGACCAAAATCTAGATGTAAAGCCCAACTTCTAGAGGTAAAGCCGAATATCTAGATTTAAAGCGCATCCTTTAGAGTAAAGCCCAAAATCTAGAGTTAAACCCAACATCTAGAGGGAAAGCTCAGAATCTAGATGTAAAGCCTAACATCTAGAGCTGAATTCCAAAATCAAGTGTTAAGGCCCGACATCTACAGTTAAAGCCAACCATATAGATGTAACCCCCAACTTCTAGAGATAAGGCCCAAAATCTAGAGGTAAAGCCCAACAGCTAGAGTTAAAGCCGAACGTCTTGAGGTAAAGCCCAAAGTCTAGAGGTAAAGCCCAACTTCTAGAGGTAAAGTCCAAAATCTAGAGGTAAAGACCAAGACCTAGTGGTAGACCCCAAAATCTAGAGGTAAAGCCCAACATCTAGACGTAAAGCCAAATATATAGATTTAAAACACAAAATCTAGAGGTAAAGCCCAAAATCTAGACGTAAAGCCCAAAATCTAGAGGTAAATCCTAACATCTAGACGTAAAGCCAGATATCTGACGGTAAAGCCCAACATCTAGAGGAAAAGCCAAATATATAGATTTAAAACCCAAAATCTAGAGACACAGCCCAACATCTAAATATAAAGCAAAACATCTAGATGTAAAACCCTACATCTAGAGGTAAAGTCCAATATCTAGACTTAAAGACCAACATCTAGAGGTAAAACCCAACATCTAGAGGTAAAGCCCAACGTCTGGAGGTAAAGCCCAGATTCTAGAGAGAAGCCAAAAATACAGATGGAAAACCCAAAATCTAGAGGTAAAGCCCAACATCTAGAGGTAAAAGCCAGAATCAAGAGGTAAAGCCTTACATGTAGAGGTGAATTCCAAAATCTATTCTTAAGGCCTGACATCTACAATTAAAGCCAAACATATAGATGTAACCCCCAACTTCTAGAGGTAAGACCCAAAATCTAGAGGTAAAGCCCAACATCTAGACGTAAAGCCTGATATCTGACCGTAAAGCCCAACATCTAGAGGAAAAGCCAAATATATAGATTTAAAACCCAAAATCTAGAGGCACAGCCCAACATCTAAATGTAAAGCAAAACATCTAGATGTAAAACCCTACATCTAGAGGTAAAGTCCAATATCTAGACCTAAAGACCAACATCTAGAGGTAAAACCCAACATCTAGAGGTAAAGCCCAACGTCTGGAGGTAAAGCCCAGATTCTAGAGAGAAGCCAAAAATACAGATGGAAAACCCAAAATCTAGAGGTAAAGCCCAACATCTAGAGGTAAAGCCCAGAGTCTAGAGGTAAAGCCTAACATCTAGAGGTGAATTCCAAAATCTATTCTTAAGGCCTGACATCTACAATTAAGGCCAAATATAGATATATGTAACCCCCAACTTCTAGAGGTAAGACCCAAAATTTAGAGGTAAAGCCCAACATCTAGAGTTAAAGCCGAACGTCTTGAGGTAAAGTCCAAAGTCTAGAGGTAAAGACCTACTTCTAGAGGTAAAGTCCGAAATCTAGAAGTAAAGCCCAAGACCTAGTGGTAGAGCCCAAAATCTAGAGGTAAAGCCCAACATCTAGAGGAAAAGCCAAATATACAGATTTAAAACCCAAAATCTAGAGGTAAAGCCCAATATCTAGACGTAAAGACCAAAATCTAGATGTAAAGCCCAACTTCTAAATCTAAAGCCCAACATCTAGAGGTAAAGCCCAATATTTAAAGTTTAAGCGCATCCTTTAGAGTTAAAGCCCAAAATCTAAATGCTAAGTCCAACTTCTAGAGGTAAAGCCCATCATCTAGTCCTACAGCCCAATGTCTGCAGGTAAAGCCCAACTTACAGAGGTGAAGGCAAACATCTAGATGTAAAAACCAAAATCTAGAGGTAAAGCCCAATATCTAGACGTAAAGACCAAAATCTAGATGTAAAGCCCAACTTCTAGATCTAAAGCCCAAAATATAGATGTAAAGCCCAACTTCTAAATCTAAAGCCCAACATCTAGAGGTAAAGCCCAATATTTAGAGTTTAAGCGCATCCTATAGAGTTAAAGCCCAAAATCTAAATGTAAAGCCCAACTTCTAGAGGTAAAGCCCATCATCTAGTCCTACAGCCCTATGTCTGCAGGTAAAGCCCAACTTACAGAGGTGAAGGCAAACATCTAGATGTAAAACCCAAATCTAGAGTTAAAGCCCAACATCTAGAGGTGAAGCACAACATATAGAGGTATAACCCAAATTCTAGAGATAAATTCCAAATTCTAGATGTAATCCCAACATCTAGAGGTAAAGCCTAAAATCTAGAGTTGAAGCACAACATATAGAGGTATAACCCAACATCTAGAGATAAAGACCAACATCTAAATGTAAAGCAAAACATCTAGATGTAAAACCCTACATCTAGAGGTAAAGTCCAATATCTAGACTTAAAGACCAACATCTAGAGGTAAAACCCAACATCTAGAGGTAAAGCCCAACGTCTGGAGGTAAAGCCCATCATCTAGTCCTACAGCCCAATGTCTGCAGGTAAAGCCCAACTTACAGATGTGAAGGCAAACATCTAGATGTAAAACCCAAAATCTAGAGGTAAAGCCCAACGTCTGGAGGTACAGCCCAGATTCTAGAGAGAAGCCAAAATTCCAGATGGAAAACCCAAAATCTAGAGGTAAAGCCCAACATCTAGAGGTGAATTCCAAAATCTATTCTTAAGGCCTGACATCTAAAATTAAAGCCAAATATATAGATGTAACCCCCAACTTCTAGAGGTAAGACCCAAAATCTAGAGGTAAAGCCCAACATCTAGACGTAAAGCCAGATATCTAGAGGTAAAGCCCAACATCTAGAGGAAAAGCCAAATATATAGACTTAAAGACCAACATCTGGAGGTAAAGCCCAAAATCTAGAGGTAAAGCCCAACTTCCAGAGTTAAAGTCCAAAATCTAGAGGTAAACACCAATACCTAGAGGTAGAGGCCAAAATCTAGAAATAAAGCCCAACATCTAGAGATAAAGCCAGATATATAGATTTAAATCCCAAAATCTGGAGGTAAAGCCCAACATCTAGAGCTAAAGCCCCAAATCTAGATGTAAAGCCCAATTTCTACATTTAAAGCCAAATAATCTAGAGGTAAAGCCCAACATGTAGAGGTAAAGACTAAGATCTAGAGGTGAATTCAAATATCTAGTGTTAAAGCCCGACACCTACAGTTAAAGCCAAACATCTAGATGTAAAACCCAACTTCTAGAGGTAAAGCCGAATATCTAGAGTTAAAGCGCATCCTTTAGAGTAAAGCCCAAAATCTAGAGTTAAAGCCCAACATCTAGAGGGAAAGCCCAGAATCTAGATGTAAAGCCTAACATCTAGAGGTGAATTCCAAAATCAAGTGTTAAGGCCCGACACCTACAGTTAAAGCCAACCATATAGATGTAACCCCCAACTTCTAGAGGTAAGGCCCAAAATCTAGAGGTAAAGCCCAACATCTAGAATTAAAGCCGAACGTCTTGAGGTAAAGCCCAAAGTCTACACGTAAAGCCCAACTTCTAGAGGTAAAGCCAAAAATCTAGAGGTAAAGCCCAAGACCTAGTGGTAGATCCCAAAATCTAGAGTTAAAGCCCAACATCTAGATGTAAAGCCATATATCTGATGGTAAAGCCCAACATCTAGAGGAAAAGCCAAATATATAGATTTAAAACCCAAAATCTAGAGATAAAGCCCAACATCTAAATGTAAAGCAAAACATCTAGATGTAAAACCCTACATCTAGAGGTAAAGTCCAATATCTAGACTTAAAGACCAACATCTAGAGGTAAAACCCAACATCTAGAGGTAAAGCCCAACGTCTGGAGGTAAAGCCCAGATTCCAGAGAGAAGCCAAAAATACAGATGGAAAACCCAAAATCTAGAGGTAAAGCCCAACTTCTAGAGGTAAAGCCCAGAATCTAGAGGTAAAGCCTAACATCTAGAGGTGAATTCCAAAATCTAGTCTTAAGGCCTGACATCTACAATTAAAGCCAAACATATAGATTTAAACCCCAACTTCTAGAGGTAAGACCCAAAATCTAGAGGTAAAGCCCAACATCTAGAGTTAAAGCCGAACGTCTTGAGGTAAAGTCCAAAGTCTAGAGGTAAAGACCTACTTCTAGAGGTAAAGTCCGAAATCTAGAAGTAAAGCCCAAGACCTAGTGGTAGAGCCCAAAATCTAGAGGTAAAGCCCAACATCTAGACGTAAAGCCAGATATCTGATGGTAAAGCCCAACATCTAGAGGAAAAGCCAAATATATAGATTTAAACCCCAAAATCTAGAGGTAAAGCCCAATATCTAGACGTAAAACCAAAATCTAGATGTAAAGCCCAACTTCTAGATCTAAAGCCAAAAATCTAGATGTAAAGCCCAACTTCTAAATCTAAAGCCCAACATCTAGATGTAAAGCCCAATATTTAGAGTTTAAGCACAACATTTAGAGGTAAAGCCCAAAATCTAGATGTAAAGCCCAACTTCTAGAGGTAAAGCCCATCATCTAGTCCTACAGCCCAATGTCTGCAGGTAAAGCCCAACTTACAGGGGTAAAGGCAAACATCTAGTTGTAAAACCCAAAATCTAGAGGTAAAGCCCAAGATATAGAGGTATAGGCCAAATTCTAGAGATAAAGTCCAACGTCTAGATGTAACCGCAACATCTAGAGGTAAAGCCTAACATCTAGAGTTAAAGCCCAACGTCTTGAGGTAAAGCCCAAAGTCTAGAGGTAAATCCCAAATACTAGAGGTAAAGCCAAATATCTAGATTTAAATCCAAAATCTAGAGATAAAGCCCAAAGTCTAGATGTAAAGCCCAACTTCCAGAGTTAAAGTCCAAAACCTAGAGGTAAAGCCCAACATCTAGAGGGAAAGCCCAGAATCTAGATGTAAAGCCTAACATCTAGAGGTGAATTCCAAAATCAAGTGTTAAGGCCCGACATCTACAGTTAAAGCCAAACATATAGATGTAAGACCCAAAATCTAGAGGTAAGGCCCAAAATCTAGAGGTAAAGCCCGACTTCTAGAGGTAAAGTCGAAAATCTAAAGGTAAAGACCAAGACCTAGTGGTAGAGCCCAAAATCTAGAGGTAAAGCCCAACATCTAGACGTAAAGCCAGATATCTGATGGTAAAGTCCAACATCTAGAGGAAAAGCCAAATATATAGATTTAAAACCCAAAATCTAGAGATAAAGCCCAAAATCTAAATGTAAAGCAAAACATCTCGATGAAAAACCCTACATCTAGAGGTAAAGTCCAATATCTAGACTTAAAGACCAACATCTAGAGGTAAAACCCAACATCTTGAGTTAAAGCCCATCGTCTGGAGGTACAGCCCAGATTCTAGAGAGAAGCCAAAAATCCAGATGGAAAATCCAAAAACTAGAGGTAAAGCCCAACATCTAGAGGTAAAGCCCAGAATCTAGAGGTAAAGCCCAACATCTAGAGGTGAATTCCAAAATCTAGTCTTAAGGCCCGACATCTACAGTTAAAGCCAAACTTATAGATGTAACCCCCAACTTCTAGAGGTAAGGCCCAAAATCTAGAGGTAAAGCCCAACTTCTAGAGGTAAAGTCCAACATCTAGAGGTAAAGCCCAAGACCTAGTGGTAGAGCCCAAAATCTAGAGGTAAAGCCCAACATCTAGACGTAAAGACCAAAATCTAGATGTAAAGCCCAACTTCTAGATCTAAAGCCCAATATATATATGTAAAGCCCAACTTCTAAATCTAAAGCCCAACATCTAGAGGTAAAGCCCAATATTTAGAGTTTATGCGCATCAGTTATAGGTAAAGGCAAAGATCTAGATGTAAAACCCAAAATCTAGAGGTAAAGCCCAACATATACAGGTATAGCCCAAATTCTAGAGATAAAGTCCAACTTCTAGATGTAATCCCAACATCTAGAAGTAAAGCCCAACATCTAGAGGTAAAGCCTAACATCTAGTGGTGAATTCCAAAATCTGGTGTTAAGGCCCAACATCTACAGTTAAAGCCAAGCATATAGATGTAAAAATCAAATTCTAGAGGTAAGGCCGAATATCTGGAGTTAAAGCGCATCCTTTAGATTAAAGCCCAAAATCTAGAGTTAAAGCCCAACGTCTTGAGGTAAAGCCCAAATTCTAGAGGTAAAGCCAAATATCTAGATTTAAATCCCAAAATCTAGACGTAAAGCCCAAATTGCAGATGTAAAACCCTACATCTAGAGGTAAAGTCCAAATTCTAGACGCAAAGCTCAACACCTAGAGGTAGAGCCCAAAATGTAGAGGCAAAGCCCGATATCCAGAGGTAAAGACCAACATCAAGAGGAAAAGCCAAATATATATATTTAAAACCCAGAATATAGAGATAAAGCCCAATATCTAGACGTAAAGCCCAAAATCTAGATATAAAGCCAAACTTCTATATCTAAAGCCCAAAATCTAGATGTAAAGCCCAACTTCTAGAGGTAAAGCCGAATATATAAAGCGCACCATTTAGAGTAAAGGCAAAAATCTAGAGTTAAAGCCCCACATCTAGAGGGAAAGTCCAGAATCTAGAGGTAAAGCACAAGACCTAGTGGTAGAGCCCAAAATCTAGAGTTAAAGCCCAACATCTAGAGGTAAAGCCAGATATCTGATGGTAAAGCCCAATATCTAGAGGAAAAGCCCAGAATCTAGAGGTAAAGCACAAGACCTAGTGGTAGAGCCCAAATTCTAGAGGCAAAGCTCAACACCTAGAGGTAAATCCCAAAATCTAGAAGTAAATACCAAATTGCAGATGTAAAGCCCAACTTTTAGAGTTAAAGTCCAAATTCTAGAGGCAAAGCTCAACACCTAGAGGTAGAGCCCAAAATCTAGAGGTAAAGCCGAACATCTAGAGGAAAAGCCAAATATATAGATTTAAAACCCAAAATCTAGAGGTAAAGCCCAATAGCTAGACGTAAAGCCCAAAATCTAGATGTTAAGCCCAACTTCTAGATCTAAAGCCCAAAATCTAGATGTAAAGCCCAACTTCTAGAGGTAAAGCCGAATATCTAGTGTTAAAGCACATAATTTAAAGTCCAAAAGGTTGAGTTAAAGCCCCAAATCTAGAGGGAAAGCCCAGAAGCTACATGTAAAGCCTAACATCTAGAGGTGAATTCCAAAATCAAGTGTTAAGGCCCAACATCTACAGTTAAAGCCAACCATATAGATGTAACCCTCAACTTCTAGAGGTAAGGTCCAAATTCTAGAGGCAAAGCCCAACACCTAGAGGTAGAGACCAAAATCTAGAGGTAAAGCCCAACATCGAGATGTAAAGCCAGATATCTAGATGTAAAGCCCAACATCTAGACGTAAAGCCAGATATCTAGAGGTAAAGCCCAACATCTAGAGGAAAAGCCAAATATATAGATTTAAAACCCAAAATCTAGAGGTAAAGCCCAATATCTAGAGGTAAAGCCCAAATTCTAGAGGTAAAGCCCAACTTCCAGAGTTAAAGTCCAAAATCTAGAGGTAAACACCAATACCTAGAGGTAGAGGCCAAAATCTAGAGGTAAAGCCCAACAACTAGACATAAAGCCAGATATCTAGAGGTAAAGCCCAACTTCTAGAAATAAAGTCCAAAATCTAGAGGTAAAGTCCAAGACCTAGTGTTCGAGCCCAAAATCTAGAGGTAAAGCCCAACATCTAGACGTAAAGCCAGATATCTGATGGTAAAGCCCAACATCTAGAGGAAAAGCCAAATATATAGATTTAAAACCCAAAATCTAGAGACACTGCCCAACATCTAAATGTAAAGCAAAACATCTAGATGTAAAACCCTACATCTAGAGGTAAAGTCCAATATCTAGACTTAAAGACCAACATCTAGAGGTAAAACCCAACAACTAGAGGTAAAGCCCAACGTCTGGAGGTAAAGCCCAGATTCTAGAGAGAAGCCAAAAATACAGATGGAAAACCCAAAATCTAGAGGTAAAGCCCAACATCTAGAGGTAAAGCCCAGAATCTAGAGGTAAAGCCTAACATCTAGAGGTGAATTCCAAAATCTATCTTAAGGACCGACATCTACAATTAAAGCCAAACATATAGATGTAACCCCCAACTTCTAGAGGTAAGACCCAAAATCTAGAGGTAAAGCCCAACATCTAGAGTTAAAGCCGAACGTCTTGAGGTAAAGTCCAAAGTCTAGAGGTAAAGACCTACTTCTAGAGGTAAAGTCCGAAATCTAGAAGTAAAGCCCAAGACCTAGTGGTAGAGCCCAAAATCTAGAGGTAAAGCCCAACATCTAGAGGAAAAGCCAAATATACAGATTTAAAACCCAAAATCTAGAGGTAAAGCCCAATATCTAGACGTAAAACCAAAATCTAGATGTAAAGCCCAACTTCTAGATCTAAAGCCCAAAATCTAGATGTAAAGCCCAACTTCTAAATCTAAAGCCCAACATCTAGAGGTAAAGCCCAATATTTAGAGTTTAAGCGCATCCTTTAGAGTTAAAGCCCAAAATCTAAATGTAAAGCCCAACTTCTAGAGGTAAAGCCCATCATCTAGTCCTACAGCCCAATGTCTGCAGGTAAAGCCCAAATAACAGAGGTGAAGGCAAACATCTAGATGTAAAACCCAAAATCTAGAGGTAAAGCCCAACATCTAGAGGTGAAGCACAACATATAGAGGTATAACCCAACATCTAGAGATAAAGACCAACATCTAAATGTAAAGCAAAACATCTAGATGTAAAACCCTACATCTAGAGGTAAAGTGCAATATCTAGACTTAAAGACCCACATCTGGAGGTAAATCCCAATGTCTAGAGGTAATGACCAACTTCTAGAGCTAAAAACCCAAATCTAGATTTAAACCCAACATCTAGAGATAAAGCCCAAGTTCTAGATCTAAGCCAAACTTCTAGAGGTAACCCCCAACATCTAGAGGAAAAGAAAAATATATAGATTTAAAACCAAAATCTAGAGATAAAGCCCAACATCTAAATGTAAAGCAAAACATCTAGATGTAAAACCCTACATCTAGAGGTAAAGTCTAATATCTAGACTTAAATACCAACATCTAGAGGTAAAACACAACATCTAGAGTTGAAGCCCAACGACTGGAGGTAAAGCCCAGATTCTAGGGAGAAGCCAAAAATACAGATGGAAAACCCATAATCTAGAGGTAAAGCCCAACATCTAGAGGTAAAGCCCAGAATCTAGAGGTAAAGCCTAACATCTAGTGGTGAATTCCAAAATCTAGTCTTAAGGGCTGACATCTACAATTAAAGCCAAACATATAGATGTAAACCCCAACTTCTAGAGGTAAGACCCAAAATCTAGAGGTGAAGCCCAACATCTAGAGTTAAAGCCGAACGTCAAGAGGTAAAGTCCAAAGTCTAGAGGTAAAGACCTACTTCTAGAGGTAAAGTCCGAAATCTAGAAGTAAAGCCCAAGACCCAGTGGTAGAGCCCAAAATCTAGAGGTAAAGCCCAACATCTAGAGGAAAAGCCAAATATACAGATTTAAAACCCAAAATCTAGAGGTAAAGCCCAATATCGAGACGTAAAACCAAAATCTAGATGTAAAGCCCAACTTCTAGATCTAAAGCCCAAAATATAGATGTAAAGCCCAACTTCTAAATCTAAAGCCCAACATCTAGAGGTAAAGCCCAATATTTAGAGTTTAAGCACATCATTTAGAGGTAAAGCCGAAAATCTAGATGTAAAGCCCAACTTCTAGAGGTAAAGCCCATCATCTTGTCCTACAGCCCAATGTCTGCAGGTAAAGCCCAACTTACAGAGGTGAAGGCAAACATCTGGATGTAAAACCCAAAATCTAGAGGTAAAGCCGAACATCTAGAGGTGAAGCACAACATATAGAGGTATAACCCAACATCTAGAGATAAAGAGCAACATCTAAATGTAAAGCAAAACATCTAGATGTAAAATCCTACATCTAGAGGTGAAGTCCAGTATCTAGACTTAAAGACCAACATCTGGAGGTAAAGCCCAAAGTCTAGATGTAAAGCCCAACTTCCAGAGTTAAAGTCCAAAATCTAGAGGTAAACACCAATACCTAGAGGTAGAGGCCAAATTCTAGAGGTAAAGCCCAACATCTAGATATAAAGCCAGATATATAGATTTAAAACCCAAAATCTGGAGGTAAAGCCCAACATCTAGAGCTAAAGCCCCAAATCTAGTTGTAAAGCCCAATTGCTAGATCTAAAGCCAAATAATCTAGAGGTAAAGCCCAACATGTAGAGGTAAAGACTAAGATCTAGAGGTGAATTCCAATATCTAGTCTTAAGTCCCGACACCTACATTTAAAGCCAAACATCTAGATGTAAAACCCAACTTCTAGAGGTAAAGCCGAATATCTGGAGTTATAGCGCATGCTTTATAGTAAAGCCCAAAATCTAGAGTTAAAGCCCCACATCTAGAGGGAAAGCCCAGAATCTAGATGTAAAGCCTAACATCTAGAGCTGAATTCCAAAATCAAGTGTTAAGGCCCGACATCTAAAGTTAAAGCCAACCATATAGATGTAACCCCCAACTTCTAGAGGTAAGGCCCAAAATCTAGAGGTAAAGCCCAACATCAAAATGTAAAGCAAAACATCTAGATGTAAAACCCTACATCTAGAGGTAAAGTCCAATATCTAGACTTAAAGACCAACATCTAGAGGTAAAACCCAACATCTTGAGGTAAAGCCCAACGTCTGGAGGTACAGCCCTGATTCTAGAGAGAAGCCAAAAATCCAGATGGAAAATCCAAAATCTAGAGGTAAAGCCCAACATCTAGAGGTAAAGCCCAGAATCTAGAGGTAAAGCCTAACATCTAGAGGTGAATTCCAAAATCTATCTTAAGGCCCGACATCTACAATTAAAGCCAAACATATAGATGTAACCCCCAACTTCTAGAGGTAAGACCCAAAATCTAGAGGTAAAGCCCAACATCTAGAGTTAAAGCCGAACGTCTTGAGGTAAAGTCCAAAGTCTAGAGGTAAAGACCTACTTCTAGAGGTAAAGTCCGAAATCTAGAAGTAAAGCCCAAGACCCAGTGGTAGAGCCCAAAATCTAGAGGTAAAGCCCAACATCTAGAGGAAAAGCCAAATATACAGATTTAAAACCCAAAACCTAGAGGTAAAGCCCAATATCTAGACGTAAAGACCAAAATCTAGATGTAAAGCCCAACTTCTAGATCTAAAGCCCAAAATCTAGATGTAAAGCCCAGCTTCTAAATCTAAAGCCCAACATCTAGAGGTAAAGCCCAATATTTAGAGTTTAAGCGCATCCTTTAGAGTTAAAGCCCAAAATCTAAATGTAAAGCCCAACTTCTAGAGGTAAAGCCCATCATCTAGTCCTACAGCCCAATGTCTGCAGGTAAAGCCCAGCTTACAGAGGTGAAGGCAAACATCTAGATGTAAAACCCAAAATCTAGAGGTAAAGCCCAACATCTAGAGCTGAAGCACAACATATAGAGGTATAACCCAACATCTAGAGATAAAGACCAACATCTAAATGTAAAGCAAAACATCTAGATGTAAAACCCTACATCTAGAGGTAAAGTGCAATATCTAGAATTAAAGACCCACATCTGGAGGTAAATACCAATGTCTAGAGGTAATGACCAACTTCTAGAGTTAAAAACCCAAATCTAGATTTAAACCCAACATCTAGAGATAAAGCCCAAGTTCTAGATCTAAGCCAAACTTCTAGAGGTAAAGCCCAACATCTAGAGGAAAAGCCTAACATCTAGTGGTGAATTCCAAAATCTAGTGTTAAGGCCCGATATCCACATTTAAAGCCAAACATATAGACGTAAACCCGAACTTCTAGAGGTAAGGCCCAAAATCTAGAGGTAAAGCCCAACATCTAGAGTTAAAGCCCAACGTCTTGAGGTAAAGCCCAAAGTCTAGAGGTAAAGCCCAAATTTTATAGGTAAAGCCAAATATCTAGATTTAAATCCCAAAATCTAGAGGTAAAGCTCAAATTCTAGATGTAAAGCCCAACTTCTAGAGGTAAGGTCCAAATTCTAGAGGCAAAGCCCAACACCTAGAGGTAGAGAGAAAAATCTAGAGCTAAAGCCCAACTTCTAGAGGTAAAGTCCAAATTCTAGAGGTAAAGCCCAACACCGACACGTAAAGCCAGATATCTAGATGTAAAGCCCAACATCTAGACGTAAAGCCAGATATCTAGAGGTAAAGCGCAACATCTAGAGGAAAAGCCAAATATATAGATTTAAAACCCAAAATCTAGAGGTAAAGCCCAATATCTAGAGGTAAAGCCCAAATTCTAGAGGTAAAGCCCAACTTCCAGAGTTAAAGTCCAAAATCTAGAGGTAAACACCAATACCTAGAGGTAGAGTCTAAAATCTAGAGGTAAAGCCCAACATCTAGAGATAAAGCCAGATATATAGATTTAAAACCCAAAATCTGGAGGTAAAGCCCAACATCTAGAGCTAAAGCCCCAAATCTAGATGTAAAGCCCAATTGCTAGATCTAAAGCCAAATAATCTAGAGGTAAAGCCCAACATGTAGAGGTAAAGACTAAGATCTAGAGGTGAATTTCAATATCTAGTGTTAAAGCGCGACACCTACAGTTAAAGCCAAACATCTAGATGTAAAACCCAACTTCTAGAGGTAAAGCCGACTATCTAGAGTTAAAGCGCATCCTTTAGAGTAAAGCCCAAAATCTAGAGTTAAAGCCCAACATCTAGAGGGAAAGCCCAGAATCTAGATGTAAAGACTAACATCTAGAGCTGAATTCCAAAATCAAGTGTTAAGGCCCGACATCTACAGTTAAAGCCAAACATATAGATGTAACCCCCAACTTCTAGAGGTAAGGCCCAAAATCTAGAGGTAAAGCCCAACAGCTAGAGTTAAAGCCGAATGTCTTGAGGTAAAGCCCAAAGTCTAGAGGTAAAGCCCAACTTCTAGAGGTAAAGTCCAAAATCTAGAGGTAAAGCCCAACATCTAGACGTAAAGCCAGATATCTGATGGTAAAGCCCAACATCTAGAGGAAAAGCCAAATATATAGATTTAAAACCCAAAATCTAGAGACACAGCCCAACATCTAAATGTAAAGCAAAACATCTAGATGTAAAACCCTACATCTAGAGGTAAAGTCCAATATCTAGACTTAAAGACCAACATCTAGAGGTAAAACCCAACATCTAGAGGTAAAGCCCAACGTCTGGAGGTAAAGCCCAGATTCTAGAGAGAAGCCAAAAATCCAGATGGAAAACCCAAAATCTAGAGGTAAAGCCCAACATCTGGAGGTAAAGCCCAGAATCTAGAGGTAAAGCCTAACATCTAGAGGTGAATTCCAAAATCTAGTCTTAAGGCCTGACATCTACAATTAAAGCCAAACATATAGATGTAACCCCCAACTTCTAGAGGTAAGACCCAAAATCTAGAGGTGAAGCCCAACATCTAGAGTTAAAGCCGAACGTCTTGAGGTAAAGTCCAAAGTCTAGAGGTAAAAACCTACTTCTAGAGGTAAAGTCCGAAATCTAGAAGTAAAGCCCAAGACCCAGTGGTAGAGCCCAAAATCTAGAGGTAAAGCCCAACATCTAGAGGAAAAGCCAAATATACAGATTTAAAACCCAAAATCTAGAGGTAAAGCCCAATATCTAGACGTAAAACCAAAATATAGCTGTAAAGCCCAACTTCTAGATCTAAAGCCCAAAATATAGCTGTAAAGCCCAACTTCTAAATCTAAAGCCCAACATCTAGAGGTAAAGCCCAATATTTAGAGTTTAAGCACATCATTTAAAGGTAAAGCTGAAAATCTAGATGTAAAGCCCAACTTCTAGAGGTAAAGCCCATCATCTTGTCCTACAGCCCAATGTCTGCAGGTAAAGCCCAACTTACAGAGGTGAAGGCAAACATCTAGATGTAAAACCCAAAATCTAGAGGTAAAGCCCAACATCTAGAGGTGAAGCACAACATATAGAGGTATAACCCAACATCTAGACATAAAGACCAACATCTAAATGTAAAGCAAAACATCTAGATGTAGAACCCTACATCTAGAGGTAAAGTCCAATATCTAGACTTAAAGACCAACATCTAGAGGTAAAACCCAACATCTAGAGGTAAAGCCCAACGTCTGGAGGTAAAGCCCAGATTCTAGAGAGAAGCCAAAAATCCAGATGAAAAACCCAAAATCTAGAGGTAAAGCCCAACATCTACAGGTAAATCCAGATATCTAGGGGTAAAGCCCAACATCTAGAGGAAAAGCCAAATATATAGATATAAAACCCAAAATCTAGAGGTAAAGCCCAATATCTAGACGTAAACCCCAAAATCTAGATGTAAAACCCAACTTCTAGAGGTAAAGCCGAATATCTGGAGTTAAAGCGCATCCTTTAGAGTAAAGCCCAAAATCTAGAGTTAAAGCCCAACATCTAGAGGGAAAGCCCAGAATCTAGATGTAAAGACTAACACCTAGAGCTGAATTCCAAAATCAAGTGTTAAGGCCCGACATCTACAGTTAAAGCCAACCATATAGATGTAACCCCCAACTTCTAGAGGTAAGGCCCAAAATCTAGAGGTAAAGCCCAACAGCTAGAGTTAAAGCCGAATGTCTTGAGGTAAAGCCCAAAGTCTAGAGGTAAAGCCCAACTTCTAGAGGTAAAGTCCAAAATCTAGAGGTAAAGCCCAAGACCTAGTGGTAGAGCCCAAAATCTAGAGGTAAAGCCCAACATCTAGACGTAAAGCCAGATATCTGATGGTAAAGCCCAACATCTAGAGGAAAAGCCAAATATATAGATTTAAAACCCAAAATCTAGAGACACAGCCCAACATCTAAATGTAAAGCAAAACATCTAGATGTAAAACCCTACATCTAGAGGTAAAGTCCAATATCTAGACTTAAAGACCAACATCTAGAGGTAAAACCCAACATCTAGAGGTAAAGCCCAACGTCTGGAGGTAAAGCCCAGATTCTAGAGAGAAGCCAAAAATCCAGATGGAAAACCCAAAATCTAGAGGTAAAGCCCAACATCTAGAGGTAAAGCCCAGAATCTAGAGGTAAAGCCTAACATCTAGAGGTGAATTCCAAAATCTATCTTAAGGCCAAACATCTACAATTAAAGCCAAACTTATAGGTGTAACCCCCAACTTCTAGAGGTAAGACCCAAAATCTAGAGGTAAAGCCCAACATCTAGAGTTAAAGCCGAACGTCTTGAGGTAAATTCCAAAGTCTAGAGGTAAAGACCTACTTCTAGAGGTAAAGTCCGAAATCTAGAAGTAAAGCCCAAGACCTAGTGGTAGAGCCCAAAATCTAGAGGTAAAGCCCAACATCTAGAGGAAAAGCCAAATATACAGATTTAAAACCCAAAATCTAGAGGTAAAGCCCAATATCTAGACGTAAAACCAAAATCTAGATGTAAAGCCCAACTTCTAGATCTTAAGCCCAAAATCTAGATGTAAAGCCCAACTTCTAAATCTAAAGCCCAACATCTAGAGGTAAAGCCCAATATTTAGAGTTTAAGCGCATACTTTAGAGTTAAAGCCCAAAATGTAAATGTAAAGCCCAACTTCTAGAGGTAAAGCCCATCATCTACTCCTACAGCCCAATGTCTGCAGGTAAAGCCCAACTTACAGAGGTGAAGGCAAACATCTAGATGTAAAACCCAAAATCTAGAGGTAAAGCCCAACATCTAGAGGTGAAGCACAACATATAGAGGTATAACCCGAATTCTAGAGATAAAATCCAACGTCTAGATGTAATCCCAACATCTAGAGGTAAAGCCTAAAATCTAGAGGTGAAGCACAACATATAGAGGTATAACCCAAAATCTAGAAATAAAGACCAACATCTAAATGTAAAGCAAAACATCTAGATGTAAAACCCTACATCTAGAGATAAAGTCCAGTATCTAGACTTAAAGACCAACATCTGGAGGTAAAGCCCAAAGTCTAGATGTAAAGCCCAACTTCCAGAGTTATAGTCCAAAATCTAGAGGTAAACACCAATACCTAGAGGTAGAGGCCAAAATCTAGAGGTAAAGACCAACATCTAGAGATAAAGCCAGATATATAGATTTAAAACCCAAAATATGGAGGTAAAGCCCAACATCTAGAGCTAAAGACCCAAATCTAGATGTAAAGCCCAATTTCTAGATCTAAAGCCAAATAATCTAGAGGTAAAGCCCAACATGTAGAGGTAAAGACTAAGATCTAGAGGTGAATTCCAATATCTAGTGTTAAAGCCCGACACCTACAGTTAAAGCCAAACATCTAGATGTAAAACCCAACTTCTAGAGGTAAAGCCGAATATCTGGAGTTAAAGCGCATCCTTTAGAGTAAAGCCCAAAATCTAGAGTTAAAGCCCAACATCTAGAGGGAAAGCCCAGAATCTAGATGTAAAGACTAACACCTAGAGCTGAATTCCAAAATCAAGTGTTAAGGCCCGACATCTACAGTTAAAGCCAACCATATAGATGTAACCCCCAACTTCTAGAGGTAAGGCCCAAAATCTAGAGGTAAAGCCCAACAGCTAGAGTTAAAGCCGAATGTCTTGAGGTAAAGCCCAAAGTCTAGAGGTAAAGCCCAACCTCTAGAGGTAAAGTCCAAAATCTAGAGGTAAAGCCCAAGATCTAGTGGTAGAGCCCAAAATCTAGAGGTAAAGCCCAACATCTAGACGTAAAGCCAGATATCTGATGGTAAAGCCCAACATCTAGAGGAAAAGCCAAATATATAGATTTAAAACCCAAAATCTAGAGACACAGCCCAACATCTAAATGTAAAGCAAAACATCTAGATGTAAAACCCTACATCTAGAGGTAAAGTCCAATATCTAGACTTAAAGACCAACATCTAGAGGTAAAACCCAACATCTAGAGGTAAAGCCCAACGTCTGGAGGTAAAGCCCAGATTCTAGAGAGAAGCCAAAAATCCAGTTGGAAAACCCAAAATCTAGAGGTAAAGCCCAACATCTAGAGGTAAAGCCCAGAATCTAGTGGTAAAGCCTAACATCTAGAGGTGAATTCCAAAATCTATCTTAAGGCCAAACATCTACAATTAAAGCCAAACTTATAGGTGTAACCCCCAACTTCTAGAGGTAAAGTCCAAAATCTAGAGGTAAAGCCCAAGACCTAGTGGTATATCCCAAAATCTAGACGTAAAGCCCAACATCTAGACGTAAAGCCAGATATCAGATGGGAAAGCCCAACATCTAGAGGAAAAGAAAAATATATAGATTTAAAACCAAAATCTAGAGATAAAGCCCAACATCTAAATGTAAAGCAAAACATCTAGATGTAAAACCCTACATCTAGAGGTAAAGTCCAATATCTAGACTTAAAGACCAACATCTAGAGGTAAAACCCAACATCTAGAGGTGAAGCGCAACGTCTGGAGATAAAGCCCGGTTTCTAGGGAGAAGCCAAAAATCCAGATGGAAAACCTAAAATCTAGAGGTATAGCCCAACATCTGGAGGTACAGCCCAGAATCTAGAGGTAAAGCCTAACATCTAGAGGTGAATTCCAAAATCTAGTCTTAAGGCCTGACATCTACAATTAAAGCCAAACATATAGATGTAACCCCCAACTTCTAGAGGTAAGACCCAAAATCTAGAGGTAAAGCCCAACATCTAGAGTTAAAGCCGAACGTCAAGAGGTAAAGTCCAAAGTCTAGAGGTAAAAACCTACTTCTAGAGGTAAAGTCCGAAATCTAGAAGTAAAGCCCAAGACCCAGTGGTAGAGCCCAAAATCTAGAGGTAAAGCCCAACATCTAGAGGAAAAGCCAAATATACAGATTTAAAACCCAAAATCTAGAGGTAAAGCCCAATATCTAGACGTAAAACCAAAATCTAGATGTAAAGCCCAACTTCTAGATCTAAAGCCCAAAATATAGATGTAAAGCCCAACTTCTAAATCTAAAGCCCAACATCTAGAGGTAAAGCCCAATATTTAGAGTTTAAGCACATTATTTAGAGGTAAAGCCGAAAATCTATATGTAAAGCCCAACTTCTAGAGGTAAAGCCCATCATCTTGTCCTACAGCCCAATGTCTGCAGGTAAAGACCAACTTACAGAGGTGAAGGCAAACATCTAGATGTAAAACCCATAATCTAGAGGTAAAGCCGAACATCTAGAGGTGAAGCACAACATATAGAGGTATAACCCAAAATCTAGAGATAAAGAGCAACATCTAAATGTAAAGCAAAACATCTAGATGTAAAACCCTACATCTAGAGATAAAGTCCAGTATCTAGACTTAAAGACCAACATCTGGAGGTAAAGCCCAAAGTCTAGATGTAAAGCCCAACTTCCAGAGTTAAAGTCCAAAATCTAGAGGTAAACACCAATACCTAGAGGTAGAGGCCAAAATCTAGAGGTAAAGATCAACATCTAGAGATAAAGCCAGATATATAGCTTTAAAACCCAAAATATGGAGTTAAAGCCCAACATCTAGAGCTAAAGACCCAAATCTAGATGTAAAGCCCAATTTCTAGATCTAAAGCCAAATAATCTAGAGGTAAAGCCCAACATGTAGAGGTAAAGACTAAGATCTAGAGGTGAATTCCAATATCTAGTGTTAAAGCCCGACACCTACAGTTAAAGCCAAACATCTAGATGTAAAACCCAACTTCTAGAGGTAAAGCCGAATATCTGGAGTTAAAGCGCATCCTTTAGAGTAAAGCCCAAAATCTAGAGTTAAAGCCCAACATCTAGAGGGAAAGCCCAGAATCTAGATGTAAAGACTAACACCTAGAGCTGAATTCCAAAATCAAGTGTTAAGGCCCGACATCTACAGTTAAAGCCAACCATATAGATGTAACCCCCAACTTCTAGAGGTAAGGCCCAAAATCTAGAGGTAAAGCCCAACAGCTAGAGTTAAAGCCGAATGTCTTGAGGTAAAGCCCAAAGTCTAGAGGTAAAGCGCAACTTCTAGAGGTAAAGTCCAAAATCTAGAGGTAAAGCCCAAGACCTAGTGGTAGAGCCCAAAATCTAGAGGTAAAGCCCAACATCTAGACGTAAAGCCAGATATCTGATGGTAAAGCCCAACATCTAGAGGAAAAGCCAAATATATAGATTTAAAAACCAAAATCTAGAGACACAGCCCAACATCTAAATGTAAAGCAAAACATCTAGATGTAAAACCCTACATCTAGAGGTAAAGTCCAATATCTAGACTTAAAGACCAACATCTAGAGGTAAAACCCAACATCTAGAGGTAAAGCCCAACGTCTGGAGGTAAAGCCCAGATTCTAGAGGGAAGCCAAAAATCCAGATGGAAAACCCAAAATCTAGAGGTAAAGCCCAACATCTAGAGGTAAAGCCCAGAATCTAGAGGTAAAGCCTAACATCTAGAGGTGAATTCCAAAATCTATCTTAAGGCCAAACATCTACAATTAAAGCCAAACATATAGATGTAACCCCCAACTTCTAGAGGTAAGACCCAAAATCTAGAGGTAAAGCCCAACATCTAGAGTTAAAGCCGAACGTCAAGAGGTAAAGTCCAAAGTCTAGAGGTAAAGACCTACTTCTAGAGGTAAAGTCCGAAATCTAGAAGTAAAGCCCAAGACCTAGTGGTAGAGCCCAAAATCTAGAGGTAAAGCCCAACATCTAGAGGAAAAGCCAAATATACAGATTTAAAACCCAAAATCTAGAGGTAAAGCCCAATATCTAGATGTAAAACCAAAATCTAGATGTAAAGCCCAACTTCTAGATCTTAAGCCCAAAATCTAGATGTAAAGCCCAACTTCTAAATCTAAAGCCCAACATCTAGAGGTAAAGCCCAATATTTAGAGTTTAAGCGCATCCTTTAGAGTTAAAGCCCAAAATGTAAATGTAAAGCCCAACTTCTAGAGGTAAAGCCCATCATCTAGTCCTACAGCCCAATGTCTGCAGGTAAAGCCCAACTTACAGAGGTGAAGGCAAACATCTAGATGTAAAACCCAAAATCCAGAGGTAAAGCCCAACATCTAGAGGTGAAGCACAACATATAGAGGTATAACCCAAATTCTAGAGATAAAATCCACCGTCTAGATGTAATCCCAACATCTAGAGGTAAAGCCTAAAATCTAGAGGTGAAGCACAACATATAGAGGTATAACCCAAAATCTAGAGATAAAGAGCAACATCTAAATGTAAAGCAAAACATCTAGATGTAAAACCCTACATCTAGAGATAAAGTCCAGTATCTAGACTTAAAGACCAACATCTAGAGGTAAAGCCCAAAGTCTAGATGTAAAGCCCAACTTCCAGAGTTAAAGTCCAAAATCTAGAGGTAAACACCAATACCTAGAGGTAGAGGCCAAAATCTAGAGGGAAAGACCAACATCTAGAGATAAAGCCAGATATATAGATTTAAAACCCAAAATCTAGAGACACAGCCCAACATCTAAATGTAAAGCAAAACATCTAGATGTAAAACCCAACTTCTAGAGGTAAAGCCGAATATCTGGAGTTAAAGCGCATCCTTTAGAGTAAAGCCCAAAATCTAGAGTTAAAGCCCAACATCTAGAGGGAAAGCTCAGAATCTAGATGTAAAGACTAACACCTAGAGCTGAATTCCAAAATCAAGTGTTAAGGCCCGACATCTACAGTTAAAGCCAACCATATAGATGTAACCCCCAACTTCTAGAGGTAAGGCCCAAAATCTAGAGGTAAAGCCCAACAGCTAGAGTTAAAGCCGAATGTCTTGAGGTAAAGCCCAAAGTCTAGAGGTAAAGCGCAACTTCTAGAGGTAAAGTCCAAAATCTAGAGGTAAAGCCCAAGACCTAGTGGTAGAGCCCAAAATCTAGAGGTAAAGCCCAACATCTAGACGTAAAGCCAGATATCTGATGGTAAAGCCCAACATCTAGAGGAAAAGCCAAATATATAGATTTAAAACCCAAAATCTAGAGACACAGCCCAACATCTAAATGTAAAGCAAAACATCTAGATGTAAAACCCTACATCTAGAGGTAAAGTCCAATATCTAGACTTAAAGACCAACATCTAGAGGTAAAACCCAACATCTAGAGGTAAAGCCCAACGTCTGGAGGTAAAGCCCAGATTCTAGAGAGAAGCCAAAAATCCAGATGGAAAACCCAAAATCTAGAGGTAAAGCCCAACATCTAGAGGTAAAGCCCAGAATCTAGAGGTAAAGCCTAACATCTAGAGGTGAATTCCAAAATCTATCTTAAGGCCAAACATCTACAATTAAAGCCAAACATATAGATGTAACCCCCAACTTCTAGAGGTAAGACCCAAAATCTAGAGGTAAAGCCCAACATCTAGAGTTAAAGCCGAACGTCAAGAGGTAAAGTCCAAAGTCTAGAGGTAAAGACCTACTTCTAGAGGTAAAGTCCGAAATCTAGAAGTAAAGCCCAAGACCTAGTGGTAGAGCCCAAAATCTAGAGGTAAAGCCCAACATCTAGAGGAAAAGCCAAATATACAGATTTAAAACCCAAAATCTAGAGGTAAAGCCCAATATCTAGATGTAAAACCAAAATCTAGATGTAAAGCCCAACTTCTAGATCTTAAGCCCAAAATCTAGATGTAAAGCCCAACTTCTAAATCTAAAGCCCAACATCTAGAGGTAAAGCCCAATATTTAGAGTTTAAGCGCATCCTTTAGAGTTAAAGCCCAAAATGTAAATGTAAAGCCCAACTTCTAGAGGTAAAGCCCATCATCTAGTCCTACAGCCCAATGTCTGCAGGTAAAGCCCAACTTACAGAGGTGAAGGCAAACATCTAGATGTAAAACCCAAAATCTAGAGGTAAAGCCCAACATCTAGAGGTGAAGCACAACATATAGAGGTATAACCCAAATTCTAGAGATAAAATCCACCGTCTAGATGTAATCCCAACATCTAGAGGTAAAGCCTAAAATCTAGAGGTGAAGCACAACATATAGAGGTATAACCCAAAATCTAGAGATAAAGAGCAACATCTAAATGTAAAGCAAAACATCTAGATGTAAAACCCTACATCTAGAGATAAAGTCCAGTATCTAGACTTAAAGACCAACATCTAGAGGTAAAGCCCAAAGTCTAGATGTAAAGCCCAACTTCCAGAGTTAAAGTCCAAAATCTAGAGGTAAACACCAATACCTAGAGGTAGAGGCCAAAATCTAGAGGGAAAGACCAACATCTAGAGATAAAGCCAGATATATAGATTTAAAACCCAAAATCTGGAGGTAAAGCCCAACATCTAGAGCTAAAGACCCAAATCTAGATGTAAAGCCCAATTTCTAGATCTAAAGCCAAATAATCTAGAGGTAAAGCCCAACATGTAGAGGTAAAGACTAAGATCTAGAGGTGAATTCCAATATCTAGTGTTAAAGCCCGACACCTACAGTTAAAGCCAAACATCTAGATGTAAAACCCAACTTCTAGAGGTAAAGCCGAATATCTGGAGTTAAAGCGCATCCTTTAGAGTAAAGCCCAAAATCTAGAGTTAAAGCCCAACATCTAGAGGGAAAGCCCAGAATCTAGATGTAAAGACTAACATCTAGAGCTGAATTCCAAAATCAAGTGTTAAGGCCCGACATCTACAGTTAAAGCCAACCATATAGATGTAACCCCCAACTTCTAGAGGTAAGGCCCAAAATCTAGAGGTAAAGCCCAACAGCTAGAGTTAAAGCCGAATGTCTTGAGGTAAAGCCCAAAGTCTAGAGGTAAAGCCCAACCTCTAGAGGTAAAGTCCAAAATCTAGAGGTAAAGCCCAACATCTAGACGTAAAGCCAGATATCTGATGGTAAAGCCCAACATCTAGAGGAAAAGCCAAATATATAGATTTAAAACCCAAAATCTAGAGACACAGCCCAACATCTAAATGTAAAGCAAAACATCTAGATGTAAAACCCTACATCTAGAGGTAAAGTCCAATATCTAGACTTAAAGACCAACATCTAGAGGTAAAACCCAACATCTAGAGGTAAAGCCCAACGTCTGGAGGTAAAGCCCAGATTCTAGAGAGAAGCCAAAAATCCAGATGGAAAACCCAAAATCTAGAGGTAAAGCCCAACATCTGGAGGTAAAGCCCAGAATCTAGAGGTAAAGCCTAACATCTAGAGGTGAATTCCAAAATCTAGTCTTAAGGCCTGACATCTACAATTAAAGCCAAACATATAGATGTAACCCCCAACTTCTAGAGGTAAGACCCAAAATCTAGAGGTGAAGCCCAACATCTAGAGTTAAAGCCGAACGTCTTGAGGTAAAGTCCAAAGTCTAGAGGTAAAAACCTACTTCTAGAGGTAAAGTCCGAAATCTAGAAGTAAAGCCCAAGACCCAGTGGTAGAGCCCAAAATCTAGAGGTAAAGCCCAACATCTAGAGGAAAAGCCAAATATACAGATTTAAAACCCAAAATCTAGAGGTAAAGCCCAAAATCTAGACGTAAAACCAAAATCTAGATGTAAAGCCCAACTTCTAGATCTAAAGCCCAAAATATAGCTGTAAAGCCCAACTTCTAAATCTAAAGCCCAACATCTAGAGGTAAAGCCCAATATTTAGAGTTTAAGCACATCATTTAAAGGTAAAGCTGAAAATCTAGATGTAAAGCCCAACTTCTAGAGGTAAAGCCCATCATCTTGTCCTACAGCCCAATGTCTGCAGGTAAAGCCCAACTTACAGAGGTGAAGGCAAACATCTAGATGTAAAACCCAAAATCTAGAGGTAAAGCCCAACATCTAGAGGTGAAGCACAACATATAGAGGTATAACCCAACATCTAGACATAAAGACCAACATCTAAATGTAAAGCAAAACATCTAGATGTAGAACCCTACATCTAGAGGTAAAGTCCAATATCTAGACTTAAAGACCAACATCTAGAGGTAAAACCCAACATCTAGAGGTAAAGCCCAACGTCTGGAGGTAAAGCCCAGATTCTAGAGAGAAGCCAAAAATCCAGATGAAAAACCCAAAATCTAGAGGTAAAGCCCAACATCTACAGGTAAATCCAGATATCTAGGGGTAAAGCCCAACATCTAGAGGAAAAGCCAAATATATAGATATAAAACCCAAAATCTAGAGGTAAAGCCCAATATCTAGACGTAAACCCCAAAATCTAGATGTAAAACCCAACTTCTAGAGGTAAAGCCGAATATCTGGAGTTAAAGCGCATCCTTTAGAGTAAAGCCCAAAATCTAGAGTTAAAGCCCAACATCTAGAGGGAAAGCCCAGAATCTAGATGTAAAGACTAACACCTAGAGCTGAATTCCAAAATCAAGTGTTAAGGCCCGACATCTACAGTTAAAGCCAACCATATAGATGTAACCCCCAACTTCTAGAGGTAAGGCCCAAAATCTAGAGGTAAAGCCCAACAGCTAGAGTTAAAGCCGAATGTCTTGAGGTAAAGCCCAAAGTCTAGAGTTATAGCCCAACTTCTAGAGGTAAAGTCCAAAATCTAGAGGTAAAGCCCAAGACCTAGTGGTAGAGCCCAAAATCTAGAGGTAAAGCCCAACATCTAGACGTAAAGCCAGATATCTGATGGTAAAGCCCAACATCTAGAGGAAAAGCCAAATATATAGATTTAAAACCCAAAATCTAGAGACACAGCCCAACATCTAAATGTAAAGCAAAACATCTAGATGTAAAACCCTACATCTAGAGGTAAAGTCCAATATCTAGACTTAAAGACCAACATCTAGAGGTAAAACCCAACATCTAGAGGTAAAGCCCAACGTCTGGAGGTAAAGCCCAGATTCTAGAGAGAAGCCAAAAATCCAGATGGAAAACCCAAAATCTAGAGGTAAAGCCCAACATCTAGAGGTAAAGCCCAGAATCTAGAGGTAAAGCCTAACATCTAGAGGTGAATTCCAAAATCTATCTTAAGGCCAAACATCTACAATTAAAGCCAAACATATAGATGTAACCCCCAACTTCTAGAGGTAAGACCCAAAATCTAGAGGTAAAGCCCAACATCTAGAGTTAAAGCCGAACGTCAAGAGGTAAAGTCCAAAGTCTAGAGGTAAAGACCTACTTCTAGAGGTAAAGTCCGAAATCTAGAAGTAAAGCCCAAGACCTAGTGGTAGAGCCCAAAATCTAGAGGTAAAGCCCAACATCTAGAGGAAAAGCCAAATATACAGATTTAAAACCCAAAATCTAGAGGTAAAGCCCAATATCTAGACGTAAAACCAAAATCTAGATGTAAAGCCCAACTTCTAGATCTTAAGCCCAAAATCTAGATGTAAAGCCCAACTTCTAAATCTAAAGCCCAACATCTAGAGGTAAAGCCCAATATTTAGAGTTTAAGCGCATCCTTTAGAGTTAAAGCCCAAAATGTAAATGTAAAGCCCAACTTCTAGAGGTAAAGCCCATCATCTAGTCCTACAGCCCAATGTCTGCAGGTAAAGCCCAACTTACAGAGGTGAAGGCAAACATCTAGATGTAAAACCCAAAATCTAGAGGTAAAGCCCAACATCTAGAGGTGAAGCACAACATATAGAGGTATAACCCAAATTCTAGAGATAAAATCCAACGTCTAGATGTAATCCCAACATCTAGAGGTAAAGCCTAAAATCTAGAGGTGAAGCACAACATATAGAGGTATAACCCAAAATCTAGAGATAAAGAGCAACATCTAAATGTAAAGCAAAACATCTAGATGTAAAACCCTACATCTAGAGATAAAGTCCAGTATCTAGACTTAAAGACCAACATCTAGAGGTAAAGCCCAAAGTCTAGATGTAAAGCCCAACTTCCAGAGTTAAAGTCCAAAATCTAGAGGTAAACACCAATACCTAGAGGTAGAGGCCAAAATCTAGAGGGAAAGACCAACATCTAGAGATAAAGCCAGATATATAGATTTAAAACCCAAAATCTGGAGGTAAAGCCCAACATCTAGAGCTAAAGACCCAAATCTAGATGTAAAGCCCAATTTCTAGATCTAAAGCCAAATAATCTAGAGGTAAAGCCCAACATGTAGAGGTAAAGACTAAGATCTAGAGGTGAATTCCAATATCTAGTGTTAAAGCCCGACACCTACAGTTAAAGCCAAACATCTAGATGTAAAACCCAACTTCTAGAGGTAAAGCCGAATACCTGGAGTTAAAGAGCATCCTTTAGAGTAAAGCCCAAAATCTAGAGTTAAAGCCCAACATCTAGAGGGAAAGCCCAGAATCTAGATGTAAAGACTAACATCTAGAGCTGAATTCCAAAATCAAGTGTTAAGGCCCGACATCTACAGTTAAAGCCAACCATATAGATGTAACCCCCAACTTCTAGAGGTAAGGCCCAAAATCTAGAGGTAAAGCCCAACAGCTAGAGTTAAAGCCGAATGTCTTGAGGTAAAGCCCAAAGTCTAGAGGTAAAGCCCAACTTCTAGATGTAAAGTCCAAAATCTAGAGGTAAAGCCCAAGACCTAGTGGTAGAGCCCAAAATCTAGAGGTAAAGCCCAACATCTAGAGGTAAAGCCAGATATCTGATGGTAAAGCCCAACATCTAGAGGAAAAGCCAAATATACAGATTTAAAACCCAAAATCTAGAGGTAAAGCCCAATATCGAGACGTAAAACCAAAATCTAGATGTAAAGCCCAACTTCTAGATCTTAAGCCCAAAATCTAGATGGAAAGCCCAACTTCTAAATCTAAAGCCCAACATCTAGAGGTAAAGCCCAATATTTAGAGTTTAAGCGCATCCTTTAGAGTTAAAGCCCAAAATGTAAATGTAAAGCCCAACTTCTAGAGGTAAAGCCCATCATCTAGTCCTACAGCCCAATGTCTGCAGGTAAAGCCCAACTTACAGAGGTGAAGGCAAACATCTAGATGTAAAACCCAAAATCTAGAGGTAAAGCCCAACATCTAGAGGTGAAGCACAACATATAGAGGTATAACCCAAATTCTAGAGATAAAATCCAACGTCTAGATGTAATCCCAACATCTAGAGGTAAAGCCTAACATCTAGAGGTGAAGCACAACATATAGAGGTATAACCCAACATCTAGAGATAAAGACCAACATCTAAATGTAAAGCAAAACATCTAGATGTAAAACCCTACATCTAGAGATAACGTCCAGTATCTAGACTTAAAGACCAACATCTGGAGGTAAAGCCCAAAGTCTAGATGTAAAGCCCAACTTCCAGAGTTAAAGTCCAAAATCTAGAGGTAAACACCAATACCTAGAGGTAGAGGCCAAAATCTAGAGTTAAAGATCAACATCTAGAGATAAAGCCAGATATATAGATTTAAAACCCAAAATCTGGAGGTAAAGCCCAACATCTAGAGCTAAAGCCCCAAATCTAGATGTAAAGCCCAATTGCTAGATCTAAAGCCAAAATATCTAGAGGTAAAGCCCAACATGTAGAGGTAAAGACTAAGATCTAGAGGTAAATTCCAATATCTAGTGTTAAAGCCCGACACCTACAGTTAAAGCCAAACATCTAGATGTAACACCCAACTTCTAGAGGTAAAGCCGAATATCTAGAGTTAAAGCGCATCCTTTAGAGTAAAGCCCAAAATCTAGAGTTAAAGCCCAACATCTAGAGGGAAAGCCCAGAATCCAGATGTAAAGCCTAACATCTAGAGCTGAATTCCAAAATCAAGTGTTAAGGCCCGACATCTACAGTTAAAGCCAACCATATAGATGTAACCCCCAACTTCTAGAGGTAAGGCCCAAAATCTAGAGGTAAAGACCAACAGCCAGAGTTAAAGGCGAATGTCTTGAGGCAAAGCCCAAACTCTAGAGGTAAAGCCCAACTTCTAGAGGTAAAGTCCAAAATCTAGAGGTAAAGCCCAATACCTAGTGGTAGAGCCCAAAATCTAGAGGTAAACCACAACATCTAGACGTAAAGCCAGATATATGACGGTAAAGCCCAACATCTAGAGGAAAAGCCAAATATATAGATTTAAAACCCAAAATCTAGAGGTAAAGCCCAACATCTAAATGTAAAGCAAAACATCTAGATGTAAAACCCTACATCTAGAGGTAAAGTCCAATATCTAGACTTAAAGACCAACATCTAGAGGTAAAACCCAACATCTAGAGGTAAAGCCCAACGTCTGGAGGTAAAGCCCAGATTCTAGAGAGAAGACAAAAATACAGATGGAAAACCCAAAATCTAGAGGTAAAGCCCAACATCTAGAGGTAAAGCCCAGAATCTAGAGGTAAAGCCTAACATCTAGAGGTGAATTCCAAAATCTATCTTAAGGCCAGACATCTACAATTAAAGCCAAACATATAGATGTAAACTTCAAATTCTAGAGGTAAGGCCCAAAATCTAGAGGTAAAGCCCAACATCTAGAGGAAAAGACAAATATACAGATTTAAAACCCAAAATCTAGAGATAAAGCCCAACATCTAAATGTAAAGCAAAACATCTATATCTAAAACCGTACATCTAGAGGTAAAGTCCAATATCTATACTTAAAGACCCACATCTGGAGGTAAATCCCAATGTCTAGAGGTAATGACCAACTTCTAGAGCTTAAACCCCAAATCTAGATTTAAACCCCAACATCTAGAGATAAAGCCCAAGTTCTAGATCTAAGCCAAACATCTAGAGGTAAAGCCCAACATCTAGAGGTAAAGCCAAATATCTAGATTTAAATCCAAAATCTAGAGATAAAGCCCAAAGTCTAGATGTAAAGCCCAACTTCCAGAGTTAAAGTCCAAAATCTAGAGGTAAAGCCCAACATCTAGAGGGAAAGCCCAGAATCTAGATGTAAAGCCTAACAGCTAGAGGTGAATTCCAAAATCAAGTGTTAAGGCCCGACATCTACAGTTAAAGCCAACCATATAGATGTAACCCCCAACTTCTAGAGGTAAGGCCCAAAATCTAGAGGTAAAGCCCAACAGCTAGAGTTAAAGCCGAACGTCTTGAGGTAAAGCCCAACGTCTAGAGGTAAAGTCCAAAATCTAGAGGTAAATCCCAAGACCTAGTGGTAGAGCCCAAAATCTAGAGGTAAAGCCCAACATCTAGACGTAAAGCCAGATATCTGATGGTAAAGCCCAACATCTAGAGGAAAAGCCAAATATATAGATTTAAAACCCAAAATCTAGAGACACAGCCCAACATCTAAATGTAAAGCAAAACATCTAGATGTAAAACCCTACATCTAGAGGTAAAGTCCAATAGCTAGACTTAAAGACCAACATCTAGAGGTAAAACCCAACATCTAGAGGTAAAGCCCAACGTCTGGAGGTACAGCCCAGATTCTAGAGAGAAGTCAAAAATCCAGATGGAAAACCCAAAATCTAGAGGTAAAGCCCAACATCTAGAGGGAAAGCCCAGAATCTAGAGGTAAAGCCTAACATCTAGAGGTGAATTCCAAAATCTAGTCTTAATGCCCGACATGTACAGTTAAAGCCAAACATATAGATGTAACCCCCAGCTTCTAGAGGTAAGGCCCAAAATCTAGAGGTAAAGCCCAACTTCTAGAGGTAAAGTCCAAAATCTAGAGGTAAAGCCCAAGACCTAGTGGTAGAGCCCAAAATCTAGAGGTAAAGCCCAACATCTAGACGTAAAGCCAGATGTCTGATGGTAAAGCCCAACATCTAGAGGAAAAGCCATATATATAGATTTCAAACCCAAATTCTAGAGTTAAATCCCAACATCTAGGGGTAAACCCCAACTTCCAGAGTTAAAGTCCAAAATCTAGAGGTAAACACCAATACCTAGAGTTAGAGCCCAAATCTAGAGATATGCCAAATATATAGTTTTAAAACCCAAAATCTAGAGATAAAGCCCAACATCAAAATGTAAAGCAAAACATCTAGATGTAAAACCCTATATCTAGAGGTAAAGTCCAATATCTAGGCTTAAAGACCAACATCTAGAGGTAAAACCCAACATCTTGACGTAAAGCCCATCATCTAGTCCTACAGCCCAATGTCTGCAGGTAAAGCCCAACTTACAGAGGTGAAGGCAAACATCTAGATGTAAAACCCAAAATCTAGAGGTAAAGCCCAACATCTAGAGGTGAAGCACAACATATAGAGGTATAACCCAAATTCAAGAGATAAAATCCAACGTCTAGATGTAATCCCAACATCTAGAGGTAAAGCCTAAAATCTAGAGGTGAAGCACAACATATAGAGGTATAACCCAAAATCTAGAAATAAAGACCAACATCTAAATGTAAAGCAAAACATCTAGATGTAAAACCCTACATCTAGAGATAAAGTCCAGTATCTAGACTTAAAGACCAACATCTGGAGGTAAAGCCCAAAGTCTAGATGTAAAGCCCAACTTCCAGAGTTAAAGTCCAAATCTAGAGGTAAAGATCAACATCTAGAGATAAAGCCAGATATATAGATTTAAAACCCAAAATCTGGACGTAAAGCCCAACATCTAGAGCTAAAGACCCAAATCTAGATGTAAAGCCCGATTTCTAGATCTAAAGCCAAATAATCTAGAGGTAAAGCCCAACATGTAGAGGTAAAGACTAAGATCTAGAGGTGAATTCCAATATCTAGTGTTAAAGCCCGACACCTACAGTTAAAGCCAAACATCTAGATGTAAAACCCAACTTCTAGAGGTAAAGCCGAATATCTGGAGTTAAAGCGCATCCTTTCGAGTAAAGCCCAAAATCTAGAGTTAAAGCCCAACATCTAGAGGGAAAGCCCAGAATCTAGATGTAAAGCCTAACATCTAGAGGTGAATTCCAAAATCAAGTGTTAAGGCCTGACATCTACAGTTAAATCCAAACATATAGATGCAACCCCCAACTTCTAGAGGTAAGGCCCAAAATCTAGAGGTAAAGCCCAACAGCTAGAGTTAAAGCCGAATGTCTTGAGGTAAAGCCCAAAGTCTAGAGGTAAAGCCCAACTTCTAGAGGTAAAGTCCAAAATCTAGAGGTAAAGCCCAAGACCTAGTGGTAGAGCCCAAAATCTAGAGGTAAAGCCCAACATCTAGACGTAAAGCCAGATATCTGATGGTAAAGCCCAACATCTAGAGGAAATGCCAAATATATAGATTTAAAACCCAAAATCTAGAGACACAGCCCAACATCTAAATGTAAAGCAAAACATCTAGATGTAAAACCCTACATCTAGAGGTAAAGTCCAATATCTAGACTTAAAGACCAACATCTAGAGGTAAAACCCAACATCTAGAGGTAAAGCCCAACATCTAGAGGTGAAGCACAACATATAGAGGTATAACCCAAATTCTAGAGATAAAATCCAACGTCTAGATGTAATCCCAACATCTAGAGGTAAAGCCTAAAATCTAGAGGTGAAGCACAACATATAGAGGTATAACCCAAAATCTAGAAATAAAGACCAACATCTAAATGTAAAGCAAAACATCTAGATGTAAAACCCTACATCTAGAGATAAAGTCCAGTATCTAGACTTAAAGACCAACATCTGGAGGTAAAGCCCAAAGTCTAGATGTAAAGCCCAACTTCCAGAGTTAAAGTCCAAAATCTAGAGGTAAACACCAATACCTAGAGGTAGAGGCCAAAATCTAGAGGTAAAGATCAACATCTAGAGATAAAGCCAGATATATAGATTTAAAACCCAAAATATGGAGGTAAAGCCCAACATCTAGAGCTAAAGACCCAAATCTAGATGTAAAGCCCAATTTCTAGATCTAAAGCCAAATAATCTAGAGGTAAAGCCCAACATGTAGAGGTAAAGACTAAGATCTAGAGGTGAATTCCAATATCTAGTGTTAAAGCCCGACACCTACAGTTAAAGCCAAACATCTAGATGTAAAACCCAACTTCTAGAGGTAAAGCCGAATATCTGGAGTTAAAGCGCATCCTTTCGAGTAAAGCCCAAAATCTAGAGTTAAAGCCCAACATCTAGAGGGAAAGCCCAGAATCTACATGTAAAGACTAACACCTAGAGCTGAATTCCAAAATCAAGTGTTAAGGCCCGACATCTACAGTTAAATCCAACCATATAGATATAACCCCCAACTTCTAGAGGTAAGGCCCAAAATCTAGAGGTAAAGCCCAACAGCTAGAGTTAAAGCCGAATGTCTTGAGGCAAAGCCCAAAGTCTAGAGGTAAAGCCCAACTTCTAGAGGTAAAGTCCAAAATCTAGAGATAAAGCCCAAGATCTAGTGGTAGAGCCCAAAATCTAGATGTAAAGCCCAACATCTAGACGTAAAGCCAGATATCTGATGGTAAAGCCCAACATCTAGAGGAAAAGCCAAATATATAGATGTAAAACCCAAAATCTAGAGACACAGCCCAACATCTAAATGTAAAGCAAAACATCTAGATGTAAAACCCTACATTTAGAGGTAAAGTCCAATATCTAGACTTAAAGACCAACATTTAGAGGTAAAACCCAACATCTAGAGGTAAAGCCCAACGTCTGGAGGTAAAGCCCAGATTCTAGAGAGAAGCCAAAAATCCAGATGGAAAACCCAAAATCTAGAGGTAAAGGCCAACATCTAGAGGTAAAGCCCAGAATCTAGAGGTAAAGCCCTACTTCTAGAGGTAAAGCCGAATATATAAAGCGCATCTTTTAGAGTAAAGCCCAAAATCTAGAGTTAAAGCCCCACATCTACAGGGAAAGCCCAGAATCTAGATGGAAGGCCTAACATCTAGAGGTGAATTCCAAAGTCAAGTGTTAAGTCCCGATATCTACAGTTAAAGCCAACCATATAGATGTAACCCCCAACTTCTAGAGGTAAGGCCCAAAATCTAGAGGTAAAGCCCAACAGCTAGAGTTAAAGCCGAACGTCTTGAGGTAAAGCCCAAAGTCTAGAGGTAAAGCACCACTTCTAGAGGTAAAGTCCAAAATCTAGAGGTAAAGTCCAAGACCTAGTGGTAGACCCCAAAATCTAGAGGTAAAGCCCAACATCTAGACGTAAAGACATATATCTAGAAGTAAAGCCCAACATCTAGAGGAAAAGCCAAATATATAGATTTAAAACACAAAATCTAGAGATAAAGCCCAACACCTAAATGTAAAGCAAAACATCTAGATGTAAAACCCTACATCTAGAGGTAAAGCCTAACATCTAGAGGTGAAGCACAACATATAGAGGTATAACCCAACATCTAGAGATAAAGACCAACATCTAAATGTAAAGCAAAATATCTAGATGTAAAACCCTACATCTAGAGGTAAAGTCCAATATCTACTCTTAAAGACCAACATCTGGAGGTAAAGCCCAATGTCTAGAGGTAATGACCAACTTCCAGAGTTAAAACCCCAAATCTAGATTTAAACCCCAACATCTAGAGATAAAGCCCAAGTTCTAGATCTAACCCAAACATCTAGAGGTAAAGCCCAACATCTAGAGGTAAAGCCTAATATCTAGTGGTGAATTCCAAAATCTAGTGTTAAGGCCCGACATCTACAGTTAAAGGCAAACATATAGATGTAAACCCCAACTTCTAGAGGTAAGGCCCAGAATCTAGAGGTAAAGCCCAACCTGTAGAGTTAAAGCCCAACGTCTTGAGGTAAAGACAAATATATAGATTTAAAACCCAACATCTAGAGGTAAAGCCCAATATCTAGACGTAAAGCCCAACTTCTAGAGGAAAAGTCCAAATTCTAGAGGCAAAGCCCAACACCTAGAGGTAGAGCCCAAAATCTAGAGGTAAAGCAAGTTCTAGAGGTAAAGCCAGATATCTAGAGGTAAAGCCCAACATCTAGAGGAAAAGCCAAATATATAGATTTAAAACCCAAAATATAGAGGTAAAGCCCGATATCTAGACGTAAAGATCAAAATCTAGATGTAAAGCCCAACTTCTAGATCTAAAGCCCAAAATCTAGATGTAAAGCCCAACTTCTAGAGGTAAAGCCGAATATATAGAGTTAACGCGCATCATTTAGAGTAAAGCCCAAAATCTAGAGTTAAAGCCCGACATCTAGTGGGAAAGCCCACAATCTAGATGTAAAGCCTAATATCAAGAGGTGAATTCCAAAATCAAGTGTTAAGGCCCGACATCTACAGTTAAAGCCAACCATATAGATGTAACCCCCAACTTCTAGAGGTAAAGTCCAAAATCTAGAGGTAAAGGCCAAAGTCTAGAGGTAAAGCCCAAATTCTAGAGGTAAAGTCCAAAATCTAGAGTTAAAGCCCAAGACCTAGTGGTAGAGCCCGTAATCTAGAGGTAAAGCCCAACATCTAGAGGTAAAGCCAGATATCTGACGGTAAAGCCCAACATCTAGAGGAAAAGCCAAATATATAGATTTAAAACCCAAAATCTAGAAGTAAAGCCCAATATCTAGACGTAAAGCCCAAAATCTAGATGTAAAGCCCAACTTCTAGATCTAAAGCCCAAAATCTAGATGTAAAGCCCAACTTCTAAATCTATAGCCCAACTTCTAGAGGTAACGCCCAATATTTAGAGTTTAAGCGCATCATTTAGAGGTAAAGCCCAAAATCTAGATGTAAAGCCCAACTTCTACAGGTAAAGCCCATCATCTAGTCCTACAGCCCAATGTCCGCAGGTAAAGGATAACTTACAGAGGTAAAGGCAAACATCTAGATGTAAAACCCAAACTCTAGAGGTAAAGCCCAACATACAGAGGTATAGCCCAACTTCTAGAGATAAAGTCCAACGTCTAGATGTAATCCCAACATCTAGAGGTAAAGCCTAACATCTAGAGGTGAAGCACAACATATAGAGGTATAACCCAACATCTAGAGATAAAGACCAACATCTAAATGTAAAGCAAAATATCTAGATGTAAAACCCTACATCTAGAGGTAAAGTCCAATATCTACTCTTAAAGACCAACATCTGGAGGTAAAGCCCAATGTCTAGAGGTAATGACCAACTTCCAGAGTTAAAACCCCAAATCTAGATTTAAACCCCAACATCTAGAGATAAAGCCCAACTTCTAGATCTAAGCCAAACATCTAGAGGTAAAGCCCAACATCTAGAGGTAAAGCCTAACATCTAGTGGTGAATTCCAAAATCTAGTGTTAAGGCCCGACATCTACAGTTAAAGGCAAACATATAGATGTAAACCCCAACTTCTAGAGGTAAGGCCCAGAATCTAGAGGTAAAGACCAACCTCTAGAGTTAAAGCCCAACGTCTTGAGGTAAAGACAAATATATAGATTTAAAACCCAACATCTAGAGGTAAAGCCCAATATCTAGACGTAAAGCCCAACTTCTAGAGGAAAAGTCCAAATTCTAGAGGCAAAGCCCAACACCTAGAGGTAGAGCCCAAAATCTAGAGGTAAAGCAACATCTAGAGGTAAAGCCAGATATCTAGAGGTAAAGCCCAACATCTAGAGGAAAAACCAAATATATAGATTTAAAACCCAAAATATAGAGGTAAAGCCCGATATCTAGACGTAAAGATCAAAATCTAGATGTAAAGCCCAACTTCTAGATCTAAAGCCCAAAATCTAGATGTAAAGCCCAACTTCTAGAGGTAAAGCCGAATATAAAGAGTTAAAGCGCATCGTTTAGAGTAAAGCCCAAAATCTAGAGTTAAAGCCCGACATCTAGTGGGAAAGCCCACAATCTAGATGTAAAGCCTAATATCAAGAGGTGAATTCCAAAATCAAGTGTTAAGGCCCGACATCTACAGTTAAAGCCAACCATATAGATGTAACACCCAACTTCTAGAGGTAAAGTCCAAAATCTAGAGGTAAAGGCCAAAGTCTAGAGGTAAAGCCCAAATTCTAGAGGTAAAGTCCAAAATCTAGAGTTAAAGCCCAAGACCTAGTGGTAGAGCCCATAATCTAGAGGTAAAGCCCAACATCTATAGGAAAAGCCAAATATATAGATTTAAAGCCCAAAATCTAGATGTAAAGCCCAACGTCTGGAGGTAAAGCCCATCATCTAGACCTACAGCCCAATGTCTGCAGGTAAAGCCCAACTTACAGAGGTAAAGGCAAACATCTAGATGTAAAACCCAAACTCTAGAGGTAAAGCCCAACATACAGAGGTATAGCCCAACTTCTAGAGATAAAGTCCAACGTCTAGATGTAATCCTAACATCTAGAGGTAAAGCCTAACATCTAGAGGTGAAGCACAACATATAGAGGTATAACCCAACATCTAGAGATAAATACCAACATCTAAATGTAAAGCAAAAAATCTAGATGTAAAACCCTACATCTAGAGGTAAAGTCCAATATCTACTCTTAAAGACCAACATCTGGAGGTAAAGCCCAATGTCTAGAGGTAATGACCAACTTCTAGACCTGAAACCCCAAATCTAGATTTAAACCCCAACATCTAGAGATAAAGCCCAACTTCTAGATCTAACCCAAACATCTAGAGGTAAAGCCCAACATCTAGAGGTAAAGCCTAACATCTAGTGGTGAATTCCAAAATCAAGTGTTAAGGCCCGACATCTACAGTTAAAGCCAACCATATAGATGTAACCCCCAACTTCTAGAGGTAAAGTTCAAAATCTAGAGGTAAAGTCCAAAGTCTAGAGGTAAAGCCCAAATTCTAGAGGTAAAGTCCAAAATCTAGAGTTAAAGCCCAAGACCTAGTGGTAGAGCCCATAATCTAGAGGTAAAGCCCAACATCTAGAGGTAAAGCCAGATATCTGACGGTAAAGCCCAACATCTAGAGGAAAAGCCAAATATATAGATTTAAAACCCAAAATCTAGAAGTAAAGCCCAATATCTAGACGTAAAGCCCAAAATCTAGATGTAAAGCCCAACTTCTAGATCTAAAGCCCAACATCTAGAGGTAAAGCCTAACATCTAGTGGTGAATTCCAAAATCTAGTCTTAAGGCCCGACATCTACAGTTAAAGGCAAACATATAGATGTAAACCCCAACTTCTAGAGGTAAGGCCCAAAATCTAGAGGTAAAGCCAAAGTCTAGAATTAAAGCCCAACTTCTAGAGGTAAAGACAAATATATAGATTTAAAACCCAACATCTAGAGGTAAAGCCCAATATCTAGACGTAAAGCCCAACTTCTAGAGGAAAAGTCCAAAATCTAGAGGCAAAGCCCAACACCTAGAGGTAGAGCCCAAAATCTAGAGGTAAAGGAACATCTAGAGGTAAAGCCAGATATCTAGAGGTAAAGCCCAACATCTAGAGGAAAAGCCAAATATATAGATTTAAAACCCAAAATATAGAGGTGAAGCCCGATATCTAGACGTAAAGACCAAAATCTAGATGTAAAGCCCAACTTCTAGAGGTAAAGCCGAATATATAAAGCGCATCATTTAGAGTAAAGCCCAAAATCTAGAGTTGAAGCCCCACATCTAGAGGGAAAGCCCAGAATATAGATGTAAAGCCTAACATCTAGAGGTGAATTCCAAAATCAAGTGTTAAGGCCCGACATCTACAGTTAAAGCCAAACATATAGATGCAACCCCCAACTTCTAGAGGTAAGGCCCAAAATCTAGAGGTAAAGCCCAACTTCTAGAGGTAAAGTCCAAAATATAGAGGTAAAGCCCAAGACCTAGTGGTAGAGCCCAAAATCTAGAGGTAAAGCCCAACATCTAGAGGAAAAGCCAAATATATAGATTTAAAACCCAAAATCTAGAGGTAAAGACCAACATCTAAATGTAAAGCAAAACATCTAGATGTAAAACCCGACATCTAGAGGTCAAGTCCAATATCTAGACTTAAAGACCAACATCTAGAGGTAAAACCCAACATCTTGAGGTAAAGCCCAACGTCTGGAGGTACAGCCCAGATTCTAGAGAGAAGCCAAAAATCCAGATGGAAAACCCAAAATCTAGTGTTAAAGCCCAACATCTAGAGGTAAAGCCCAGAATCTAGAGGTAAAGCCTAATATCTAGAGGTGAATTCTTAAATCTAGTCTTAAGGCCCGACATCTACAGTTAAAGCCAAACATATAGATGTAACCCCCAACTTCTAGAGGTAAGGCCCAAAATCTAGATGTAAAGCCCAACTTCTAGATGTAAAGCCGAATATATAAAGCGCATCATTTAGAGTAAAGCCCAAAATCTAGAGTTAAAGCCCAACATCTAGAGGTAAAGCCCAGAATCTAGATGTAAAGCCTAACATCTAGAGGTAAAGCCGAACGTCTTGAGGTAAAGACAAATATATAGATTTAAAACCCAACATCTAGATGTAAAGCCCAATATCTAGACGTAAAGCCGAACTTCTAGAGGAAAAGTCCAAATTCTGGAGGCAAAGCCCAACACCTAGAGGTAGAGCCCAAATTCTAGAGGTAGAGCCCAAAATCTAGAGGTAAAGCCCAACACCTAGACGTAAAGCCAGATATCTAGGGGTAAAGCCCAACATCTAGAGGAAAAGACAAATATATAGATTTAAAACCCAAAATCTAGAGGTAAAGCCCAATATCTAGACGTAAAGCCCAAAATCTAGAGGTAAAGCCCAACATCTAGAGTTAAAGTTGAACGTCTTGAGGTAAAGCCAAAGTCTAGAGGTAAAGCCCAACTTCTAGAGGTAAAGTCCAAAATCTAGAGGTAAAGCCCAACATCTAGAGGTAAAGCCAGATATCTAGAGGTAAAGCCCAACATCTAGAGGAAAAGCCAAATATATAGGTTTAAAACCCAACATCTAGAGATAAAGTCCAACATCTAAATGTAAAGCAAAACTTCTAGATGTAAAACCCGACATCTAGAGGTAAAGTCCTATATCTAGAATTAAAGACCAACATCCAGAGGTAAAACTCAACATCTAGAGGTAAAGCCCAATGTCTGGAGTTAAAGCCCAGATTCTAGAGAGAAGCCAAAAATCCAGATGGAAAATCCAAAATCTAGAGGTAAAGCCCATCATCTAGAGGTAAAGCCAGATATCTAGGGGTAAAGCCCAACATCTAGAGGAAAAGCCAAATATATAGATTTAAAACCCAAAATCTAGAGCTAAAGACCAATATCTAGACGTAAAGCCCAAAATCTAGATGTAAAGCCCAACTTCTAGATGTAAAGCCTAACTTCTAGAGGTAAAGTCCAAAATATAGAGGTAAAGCCCAAGACCTAGTGGTAGAGCCCAAAATCTAGAAATAAAGCCCAACATCTAGACGTAAAGCCAGATATCTAGAGGTAAAGCCCAACATCTAGAGGAAAAGCCAAATATATAGATTTAAAACCCAAAATCTAGAGGTAAAGCCCAATATCTAGACGTAAAGACCAATATCTAGATGTAAAGCCCAACTTCTAGATCTAAAGCCCAAATATATAGATGTAGAGCCCAACTTCTAAATCTAAAGCCCAACATCTAGAGGTAAAGCCCAATATTTAGAGTTTAAGCCCATCATTTAGAGGTAAACCCAAAATCTAGATGTAAAGCCCAACTTCTAGAGGTAAAGCCCACCATCTAGTCCTACAGCCCAATGTCTGCAGGTAAAGCATAACTTACAGAGGTAAAGGCAAACATCTAGATGTAAAACCCAAACTCTAGAGGTAAAGCCCAACATATAGGGGTATAGCCCAAATTCTAGAGATAAAGTCCAACGTCTAGATGTAATCCCAACATCTAGAGGTAAAGCCTAACATCTAGAGGTGAAGCACAGCATATAGAGGTATAACCCAACATCTAGAGATAAAGACCAACATCTAAATGTAAAGCAAAACATCTAGATGTAAAACCCTACATCTAGAGGTAAAGTCCAATATCTAGACTTAAAGACCAACATCTGGAGGTAAATTCCAATGTCTGAAGGTAATGACCAACTTCTAGAGCTAAAAACCCAAATCTAGATTTAAACCCCAACATCTAGAGATGAAGCCCAACTTCTAGATCTAAGCACCACATCTAGAGGGAAAGTCCAGAATCTAGAGGTAAAGCCTAACATCTAGAGGTGAATTCCACCATCAAGTGTTAAGGCCCGACATCTACAGTTAAAGCCAAACATATTGATGCAACCCCCAACTTCTAGAGGTAAGGCCCAAAATCTAGAGGTAAAGCCCAACTTCTAGAGGTAAAGTCCAAAATCTAGAGGTAAAGCCCAAGACCTAGTGGTAGAGCCCAAAATCTAGAGGTAAAGCCCAACACCTAGACGTAAAGCCAGATATCTAGGGGTAAAGCCCAACATCTAGAGGAAAAGCCAAATATATAGATTTAAAACCCAAAATCTAGAGGTAAAGACCAATATCTAGACGTAAAGACCAAAATCTAGATGTAAAGCCCAACTTCTAGATCTAAAGCCCAACATCTAGAGGTAAATCCTAACATCTAGAGTTGAATTCCAAAATCAAGTGTTAAGGCCCGACATCTACAGTTAAAGCCAAACATATAGATGTAAACCTAAACTTCTAGAGGTAAGGCCCAAAATCTAGAGGTAAAGCCCAACATCTAGAGTTAAAGCCCAACGTCTTGAGGTAAAGACAAATATATAGATTTAAAACCCAACATCTAGAGGTAAGCCCAATATCTAGACGTAAAGCCCAAAATATAGAGGTAAAGCCCAACATCTAGAGCTAAAGTTGAACGTCTTGAGGTAAAGCCAAAGTCTAGAGGTAAAGCCCAATTCTAGAGGTAAAGTCCAAAATCTAGAGCTAAAGCCACACATCTAGAAGTAAAGCCATATATCTAGAGGTAAAGCCCAACATCTATCGGAAAAGCCAAATATATAGATTTAAACCCCAAAATCTAGCGATAAAGCCCAACATCTAAATGTAAAGCAAAACATCTAGATGTAAAACCCGACATCTAGAGGTAAAGACCAACATCTAGAGGAAAAGCCAAATATATAGATTTAAATCCCAAAATCTAGAGGTAAAGTCCAAAATCGAGAGGTAAAGCCCAAAATCTAGATGTAAAGCCCAACTTCTAGATCTAAAGCCCAACATCTACAGGTAAAGCCTAACATCTAGTGGTAAATTCCAAATCTAGTGTTAAGGCCCGACATCTACAGTTAAAGCCAAACATATAGATGTAACCAACATATTCTAGAGGTAAGGCCCAAAATCTAGAGGTAAAGCCCAACTTCTAGAGGTAAAGTCCAAAATCTAGAGGTAAAGCCCAAGACCTAGTGGTAGAGCCCAAAATCTAGAGGTAAAGCCATACATCTAGACGTAAAGCCAGATATCTAGAGGTAAAGCCCAACATCTAGAGGAAAAGCCAAATATATAGATTTAAAACCCAAAATCTAGAGAGAAAGCCCAACATCTAAATGTAAAGCAAAACATCTAGATGTAAAACCCGACATCTAGAGGTAAAGTCCAATATCTAGACTTAAAGACCAACATCTAGAGGTAAAACCCAACATCTTGAGGTAAAGCCCAACGTCTGGAGGTACAGCCCAGATTCTAGAGAGAAGCCAAAAATCCAGATGGAAAACCCAAAATCTAGTGTTAAAGCCCAACATCTAGAGGTAAAGCCCAGAATCTAGAGGTAAAGCCTAATATCTAGAGGTGAATTCTTAAATCAAGTCTTAAGACCCGACTTCTACAGTTAAAGCCAAACATATAGATGTAACCCCCAACTTCTAGAGGTAAGGCCCAAAATCTAGATGTAAAGCCCAACTTCTAGATGTAAAGCCGAATATATAAAGCGCATCATTTAGAGTAAAGCCCAAAATCTAGAGTTAAAGCCCAACATCTAGAGGTAAAGCCCAGAATCTAGATGTAAAGCCTAACATCTAGAGGTAAAGCCGAACGTCTTGAGGTAAAGACAAATATATAGATTTAAAACCCAACATCTAGAGGTAAAGCCCAATATCTAGACGTAAAGCCCAACATCTAGAGGAAAAGTCCAAATTCTGGAGGCAAAGCCCAACACCTAGAGGTAGAGCCCAAAATCTAGAGGTAAAGCAACATCTAGAGTTAAAGCCAGATATCTAGAGGCAAAGCCCAACATCTAGAGGAAAAGCCAAATATATAGATTTAAAACCCAAAATATAGAGGTAAAGCCCGATATCTAGACGTAAAGACCAAAATCTAGATGTAAAGCCCAACTTCTAGAGGTAAAGCCGAATATATAAAGCGCATCATTTAGAGAAAAGCCCAAAATCTAGAGCTGAAGCCCCACATCTAGAGGGAAAACCCAGAATCTAGATGTAAAGCCTAACATCTAGAGGTGAATTCCAAAATCAAGTGTTAAGGCCCGACATCTACAGTTAAAGCCAAACATCTAGATGTAAAACCCAACTTCTACAGGTAAAGCCCAACGTCTGGAGGTACAGCCCAGATTCTAGAGAGAATCCAAAAATCCAGATGGAAAACCCAAAATCTAGAGGTAAAGCCCAACATCTAGAGGTAAAGTCCAAAATCTAGAGGTAAAGCCCAAGACCTAGTGGTAGAGCCCAAAATCTAGAGGTAAAGCCATACATCTAGACGTAAAGCCAGATATCTGATGGTAAAGCCCAACATCTAGAGGAAAAGCCAAATATATAGATTTAAAACCCAAAATCTAGAGATAAAGCCCAACATCTAAATGTAAAGCAAAACATCTAGATGTAAAACCCGACATCTAGAGGTAAAGTCCAATATCTAGACTTAAAGACCAACATCTAGAGGTAAAACCCAACATCTTGAGGTAAAGCCCAACGTCTGGAGGTACAGCCCAGATTCTAGAGAGAAGCCAAAAATCCAGATGGAAAACCCAAAATCTAGTGTTAAAGCCCAACATCTAGAGGTAAAGCCCAGAATCTAGAGGTAAAGCCTAATATCTAGAGGTGAATTCTTAAATCTAGTCTTAAGGCCCGACATCTACAGTTAAAGCCAAAGATATAGATGTAACCCCCAACTTCTAGAGGTAAGGCCCAAAATCTAGAGGTAAAGCCCAACTTCTAGAGGTAAAGTCCAAAATCTAGAGGTAAAGCCCAAGACCTAGTGGTAGAGCCCAAAATGTAGAGGTAAAGCCCAACATCTATAGGAAAAGCCAAATATATAGATTTAAAACCCAAAATCTAGAGATAAAGCCCAACATCTAAATGTAAAGCAAAACATCTAGATGTAAAACCCGACATCTAGAGGTAAAGTCCAATATCTAGACTTAAAGTCCAACATCTAGATGTAAAACCCAAGATCTAGAGGTAAAGCCCAACGTCTGGAGGTAAAGCCCAGATTCTAGAGAGAAGCCAAAAATCCAGATGGAAAACCCAAAATCTAGAGGTAAAGCCCAACATCTACAGGTAAATCCAGGTATCTAGGGGTAAAGCCCAACATCTAGAGGAAAATCCAAATATATAGATTTAAAAACCAAAATCTAGAGGTAAAGCCCAATATCTAGACGTAAAGCCCAAAATCTAGATGTAAAGCCCAAATTCTAGATCTAACGCCCAAAATCTAGAAATAAAGACCAATATCTAGAGGTAAAACCCAACATCTAGAGGTAAAGCCAGATATCTAGAGGTAAAGCCCAACATCTAGAGGAAAAGCAAAATATATAGATTTCAAACCCAAATTCTAGAGTTAAATCCCAACATCTAGAGGTAAATCCCAAAGTCTAGATGTAAAGCTCAACTTCCAGATTTAAAGTCAAAAATCTAAATGTAAATACCAATACCTAGAGGTAGAGCCCAAAATGTAGAGGTAAAGCCCAACATCTAGACGTAAAGCCAGATATCTAGAGGTAAAGCCCAACATCTAGAGGAAAAGCCAAATATATAGATTTAAAACCCAAAATCTAGAGGTAAAGCCCAATATCTAGACGTAAAGCCCAAAGTCTAGATGTAAAGCCCAACTTCTAGATCTAAAGCCCAAAATCTAGATGTAAAGCCCAAATTCTAGATCTAACACCCAAAATCTAGAGGTAAAGACCAATATCTAGAGGTAAAACCCAACATCTAGAGGTAAAGCCAGATATCTAGAGGTAAAGCCGAACATCTAGAGGAAAAGCAAAATATATAGATTTCAAACCCAAATTCTAGAGTTCAATCCCAACATCTAGAGGTAAAGCCCAACTTCCAGAGTTAAAGTCCGAAATCTAGAGGTAAACACCAATACCTAGAGTTAGAGCCCAAAATCTAGAGATAAAGCCCAACATCTAGAGATAAAGCCAGATATAGAGATTTAAAATCCAAAATCTGGAGGTAAAGCCCAACATCTAGAGCTAAAGCCCCAAATCTAGATGTAAAGCCCAATTGCTAGATCTAAAGCCAAATACTCTAGAGGTAAAGCCCAACATGTAGAGGGAAAGACTAAGATCTAGAGGTGAATTTCAATATCTAGTGTTAAAGGCCGACACCTACAGTTAAAGCCAAACATCTAGATGTAAAACCCAACTTCTAGAGGTAAAGCCGAATATCTAGAGTTAAAGCGCATCCTTTAGAGTAAAGCCCAAAATCTAGAGTTAAAGCCCAACATCTAGAGGGAAAGCCCAGAATCTAGATGTAAAGCCTAACATCTAGAGGTGAATTCCAAAATCAAGTGTTAAGGCCTGACATCTACAGTTAAATCCAACCATATAGATATAACCCCCAACTTCTAGAGGTAAGGCCCAAAATCTAGAGGTAAAGCCCAACAGCTAGAGTTAAAGCCGAACGTCTTGAGGTAAAGCCCAAAGTCTAGAGTTAAAGCCCAACTTCTAGAGGTAAAGCCCAACATCTAGACGTAAAGCCAGATATCTGACGGTAAAGCCCAACATCTAGAGGAAAAGCCAAATATATAGATTTAAAACCCAAAATCTAGAGATAAAGCTGAACATCTAAATGTAAAGCAAAACATCTAGATGTAATCCAAACATCTAGAGGTAAAGCCTAACATCTAGAGGTGAAGCACAACATATAGAGGTATAACCCAACATCAAGAGATAAAGACCAACATCTAAATGTAAAGCAAAACATCTAGATGTAAAACCCTACATCTAGAGGTAAAGTCCAATAGCTAGACCTAAAGACCAACATCTAGAGGTAAAACCCAACATCTAGTTGTAAAGCCCAACGTCTGGAGGTAAAGCCCAGATTCTAGAGAGAAGCCAAAAATCCAGATGGAAAACCCAAAATCTAGAGGTAAAGCCCAACATCTAGAGGTAAAGCCAGATATCTAGGGGTAAAGGCCAACATCTAGAGGTAAAGCCAGATATATAGATCTAAACCCCAAAATCTAGAGGTGAAGCCCAATATCCAGACGTAAAGCCCAAATTCTAGATGTAAAGCCCAATATTTAGAGTTTAAGCGCATCTTTTAGAGGTAAAGCCCAAAATCAGATGTAAAGCCCAACTTCTAGATGTAAAGCCAATCATCTATTCCTACAGCCCAATGTCTGCAGGTAAAGCCCAACTTACAGAGGTGAAGGCAAACATCTAGATTTAAAACCCAAAATCTAGAGGTAAAGCCCAACATCTAGAGGTAAAGCCAGATATCTGACGGTAAAGCCCAACATCTATAGGAAAAGCCAAATGTATAGATTTAAAACCCAAAATCTAGAGATAAAGCCGAACTTCTAAATGTAAAGCAAAACATCTAGATGTAATCCAAACATCTAGAGGGAAAGCCTAACATCTAGAGGTGAAGCACAACATATAGAGGTATAACCCAACATCAAGAGATAAAGACCAACATCTAAATGTAAAGCAAAACATCTAGATGTAAAACCCTACATCTAGAGGTAAAGTCCAATAGCTAGACCTAAAGACCAACATCTAGAGGTAAAACCCAACATCTAGTGGTAAAGCCCAACGTCTGGAGGTAAAGCCCAGATTCTAGAGAGAAGCCAAAAATCCAGATGGAAAACCCAAAATCTAGAGGTAAAGCCCAACATCTAGAGGTAAAGCCAGATATCTAGAGGTAAAGCCCAACATCTAGAGGAAAAGCCAAATATATAGATTTCAAACCCAAATTCTAGAGTTAAATCCCAACATCTAGAGATAAATCCCAAAGTCTAGATGTAAAGCTCAACTTCCAGATTTAAAGTCAAAAATCTAAATGTAAATACCAATACCTAGAGGTAGAGCCCAAAATGTAGAGGTAAAGCCCAACATCTAGAGATAAAGCCAGATATATAGATCTAAAGCCCAAAATCTAGAGGTGAAGCCCAATATCCAGACGTAAAGCCCAAAATCTAGATGTAAAGCCCAATATTTAGAGTTTAAGCGCATCTTTTAGAGGTAAAGCCCAAAATCTAGATGTAAAGCCCAACTTCTAGAGGTAAAGCCCATCATCTAGTCCTACAGCCCAATGTCTACAGGTAAAGCCCAACTTACAGAGGTGAAGGCAAACATCTAGATTTAAAACCCAAAATCTAGAGGTAAAGCCCAACATCTAGAGGAAAAGCCAAATATATAGATTTAAAACCCCAAATCTAGAGGTAAAGCCCAATATCTAGACGTAAAGCCCAAAGTCTAGATGTAAAGCCCAACTTCTAGATCTAAAGCCCAAAATCTAGATGTAAAGCCCAAATTCTAGATCTAACACCCAAAATCTAGAAGTAAAGACCAATATCTAGAGGTAAAACCCAACATCTAGAGGTAAAGCCAGATATCTAGAGGTAAAGCCCAACATCTAGAGGAAAAGCCAAATATATAGATATAAAACCCAAAATCTAGAGTTAAATCCCAACATCTAGAGGTAAAGCCCAACTTCCAGAGTTAAAGTCCAAAATCTAGAGGGAAAGTCCAGAATCTAGATGTAAAGCCTAACATATAGAGGTGAATTCCAAAATCAAGTGTTAAGGCCTGACATCTACAGTTAAATCCAACCATATAGATATAACCCCCAAATTCTAGAGGTAAGGCCCAAAATCTAGAGGTAAACCCAACAGCTAGAGTTACAGCCGAACGTCTTGAGGTAAAGCCCAAAGTCTAGAGTTAAAGCCCAACTTCTAGAGGTAAAGCCCAACTTCTAGAGGTAAATCCCAACATCTAGAGGTAAAGCCAGATATCTGACGGTAAAGCCCAACATCTAGAGGAAAAGCCAAATATATAGATTTAAAATCCAAAATCTAGAGGTAAAGCCCAATATCTAGACGTAAAGCCCAAAATCTAGATGTAAAGCCCAACTTCTAGATCTAAAGCCCAAAATCTAGATGTAAAGCCCAAATTCTAGATCTAACGCCCAAAATCTAGAGGTAAAGACCAATATCTAGAGGTAAAACCCAACATCTAGAGGTAAAGCCAGATATCTAGAGGTAAAGCCCAACATCTAGAGGGAAAGCCCACAATCTAGATGTAAAGCCTAACATCTAGAGGTGAATTCCAAAATCAAGTGTTAAGGCCTGACATCTACAGTTAAATCCAACCATATAGATATAACCCCCAACTTCTAGAGGTAAGGCCCAAAATCTAGAGGTAAAGCCCAACAGCTAGAGTTAAAGCCGAACGTCTTGAGGTAAAGCCCAAAGTCTAGAGTTAAAGCTCAACTTCTAGAGGTATGGCCCAATATCTAGACGTAAAGCCAGATATCTGACGGTAAAGCCCAACATCTAGAGGAAGAGCCAAATATATAGATTTAAAACCCAAAATCTAGAGATAAAGCCGAACATCTAAATGTAAAGCAAAACATCTAGATGTAATCCAAACATCTAGAGGTAAAGCCTAACATCTAGAGATGAAGCACAACATATAGAGGTATAACCCAACATCTAGAGATAAAGACCAACATCTAAATGTAAAGCAAAACATCTAGATGTAAAACCCTACATCTAGAGGTAAAGCCCAACGTCTGGAGGTAAAGCCCAGATTCTAGAGGTAAAACCCAACATCTAGTGGTAAAGCTCAACGTCTGGAGATAAAGCCCAGATTCTAGAGAGAAGCCAAAAATCCAGATGTAAAACCCAAAATCTAGAGGTAAAGCCCAACATCTACAGGTAAATCCAGATATGTAGGGGTGAAGCCTAACATCTAGAGGAAAAGCCAAATATATAGATATAAAACCCAAAATCTAGAGGTAAAGCCCAATATCTAGACGTAAAGCCCAAAATCTAGATGTAAAGCACAAATTCTAGATCGAAGGCCCAACATCCAGAGGTGAAGACCAATATCTAGAGGTAAAACCCAACATCGAGACGTAAAGCCAGATATCTAGAGGTAAAGCCCAACATCTAGAGGAAAAGCAAAATATATAGATTTCAAACCCAATTTCTAGAGTTAAATCCCAACATCTAGGGGTAAAGCCCAAAATCTAGATGTAAAGCTCAACTTCCAGATTTAAAGTCAAAAATCTAAATGTAAATACCAATACCTAGAGGTAGAGCTTAAAATGTAGAGGTAAAGCCCAACACCTAGATATAAAGCCAGATATATAGATCTAAACCCCAAAATCTAGAGGTGAAGCCCAATATCTAGACGTAAAGCCCAAAATCTAGATGTAAAGCCCAACTTCTAGAGGTAAAGCCCATCATCTAGAACTACAGCCCAATGTCTGCAGGTAAAGCCCAACTTACAGAGGTGAAGGCAAACATCTAGATGTAAAACCCAAAATCTAGAGGTAAAGCCAAACATCTAGAGGAAAAGCCAAATATATAGATTTAAAACCCAAAATCTAGAGGTAAAGCCCAATATCTAGACGTAAAGCCCAAAATCTAGATGTAAAGCCCAGCTTCTAGATCTAAAGCCCAAAATCTAGATGTAAAGCCCAAATTCTAGATCTAACACCCAAAATCTCGAGGTAAAGACCACTATCTAGAGGTAAAACCCAACAGCTAGAGGTAAAGCCAGATATCTTGAGGTAAAGCCCAACATCTAGAGGAAAAGCAAAATATATAGATTTCAAACCCAAATTCTAGAGTTCAATCCCAACATCTAGAGGTAAAGCCCAACTTCCAGAGTTAAAGTCTAAAATCTAGAGGTAAACACCAATACCTAGAGTTTGAGCCCAAAATCTAGAGATAAAGCCCAACATCTAGAGATAAAGCCAGATATATAGATTTAAAATCCAAAATCTGGAGGTAAAGCCCAAAATCTAGAGCTAAAACCCCAAATCTAGATGTAAAGCCCAATTGCTAGATCTAAAGCCAAATACTCTAGAGGTAAAGCCCAACATGTAGAGGTAAAGACTAAGATCTAGAGGTGAATTCCAATATCTAGTGTTAAAGCCCGACACCTACAGTTAAAGCCAAACATCTAGATGTAAAACCCAACTTCTAGAGGTAAAGCCGAATATCTAGAGTTAAAGCGCATCCTTTCGAGTAAAGCCCAAAATCTAGAGTTAAAGCCCAACATCTAGAGGGAAAGCCCAGAATCTAGATGTAAAGCCTAACATCTAGAGGTGAATTCCAAAATCAAGTGTTAAGGCCCGACATCTACAGTTAAAGCCAACCATATAGATGCAACCCCACACTTCTAGAGGTAAGGCCCAAAATCTAGAGGTAGAGCCTAACTTCTAGAGGAAAAGTCCAAATTCTAGAGGTAAAGCCCAAGACCTAGTGGTAGAGCCTAAAATCTAGAGGTAAAGCCATACATCTAGACGTAAAGCCAGATATCTGACGGTAAAACCCAAAATCTAGAGGTAAAGCCCAACATCTAAATGTAAAGCAAAACATCTAGATGTAAAACCCGACATCTAGAGGTAAAGTCCAATATCTAGACTTAAAGACCAACATCTAGAGGTAAAACCCAAGATCTAGAGGTAAAGCCCAACATCTGGAGGTAAAGCCCAGATTCTAGAGAGAAGCCAAAAATCCAGATGGAAAACCCAAAATCTAGAGGTAAAGCCCAACATCTAGAGGAAAAGCCAAATATATAGATTTAAAACCCAAAATCGAGAGGTAAAGACCAATATCTAGACATGAAGCCCAAAATCTAGATGTAAAGCCCAACTTCTAGATCTAAAGCCCAACATCTACAGGTAAAGCCTAACATCTAGTGGTGAATTCCAAAATCTAGTGTTAAGGCCCGACATCTACAGTTAAAGGCAAACATATAGATGTAAACCCCAACTTCTAGAGGTAAGGCCCAAAATCTAGAGGTAAATCCAAAGTGTAGAATTAAAGCCCAACTTCTAGAGGTAAAGACAAATATATAGATTTAAAACCCAACATCTAGAGGTAAAGCCCAATATCTAGACGTAAAGCCCAACTTCTAGAGGAAAAGTCCAAATTCTAGAGGCAAAGCCCAACACCTAGAGGTAGAGGCCAAAATCTAGAGGTATGGAACATCTAGAGGTAAAGCCAGATATCTAGAGGTAAAGCCCAACATCTAGAGGAAAAGCCAAATATATAGTTTTATAACCCAAAATATAGAGGTAAAGCCCGATATCTAGACGTAAAGACCAAAATCTAGATGTAAAGCCCAACTTCTAGAGGTAAAGCCGAATATATAAAGCGCATCATTTAGATTAAAGCCCAAAATCTAGAGTTGAAGCCCCACATCTAGAGGGAAAGCCCAGAATCTAGATGTAAAGCCTAACATCTAGAGGTGAATTCCAAAATCAAGTGTTAAGGCCCGACATCTACAGTTAAAGCCAAACATATAGATGCAACCCCCAACTTCTAGAGGTAAGGCCGAAAATCTAGAGGTAAAGCCCAACTTCTAGAGGTAAAGTCCAAAATCTAGAGGTAAAGCCCAAGACCTAGTGGTAGAGCCCAAAATCTAGAGGTAAAGCCCAACATCTAAACATAAAGCCAGATATCTAGGGGTAAAGCCCAACATCTAGAGGAAAAGCCAAATATATAGATTTAAAACCCAAAATCTAGAGGTAAAGACCAATATCTAGACTTAAAGCCCAAAATCTAGATGTAAAGCCCAACTTCTAGATCTAAAGCCTATCTTCCAGTGGTGAAGTCCAAAATCTAGAGGTAAAGCCCAAGACCTAGTGGTAGAGCCCAAAATCTAGAGGTAAAGCCCAACATCAAGAGGTAAAACCAGATATCTAGAGGTAAAGGCAACATCTAGAGGAAAAGCCAAATATATAGATTTAAAACACAAAATCTAGAGGTAAAGACAAATATCTAGACATAAAGACCAATATCTAGATGTAAAGCCCAATTTCTAGATCTAAAGCCCAAAATCTAGATGTAAAGCCCAACTTCTAGAGGTAAAGGCGAATATCTAGAGTTAAAAAACAACATCTAGAGGGAAAGCCCAGAATCCAGAGGTAAAGCCGGACATCCTGAGGTGAATTCCAAAATCAAGTGTTAAGGCCCGACATCTACAGTTAAATCCAAACATATAGATGTAACCCCCAAATTCCAGACGTAAGGCCCAAATACTAGAGGTAAAGCGCAATATCTAGAGGTAAAGCCGAACATCTTGAGGTAAAGCCCAAAGTCTAGATGTAAAGCCCAACTTCTAGAGGTAAAGTCCAAAATCTAGAGGTAAAGATCAAGACCTAGTGGTAGAGCCCAAAATGTAGAGGTAAAGCCCAATATCTATAGGAAAAGCCAAATATATAGATTTAAAACCCAAAATCTAGAGATAAAGCCCAACATCTAAATGTAAAGCAAAATATCTAGATGTAAAACCCGACATCTAGAGGTAAAGTCAATATCTAGACTTAAAGACCAACATCTAGAGGTAAAACCCAAGATCTAGAGGTAAAGCCCAACATCTGGAGGTAAAGCCCAGATTCTAGAGAGAAGCCAAAAATCCAGATGGAAAACCCAAAATCTAGAGGTAAAGCCCAACATCTAGAGGTAAAGCCAGATATCTAGGGGTAAAGCCCAACATCTAGAGGAAAAGCCAAATACATAGATTTAAAACCGAAAATCTAGAGGTAAAGCCCAAGATCTAAATGTAAAGCAAAACATCTAGATGTAAAGCCCAACTTCTAGATCTAAAGCCCAACATCTAGAGGTAAAGCCTAACATCTAGTGGTGAATTCCAAAATCTAGTGTTAAGGCCCGACATCTACAGTTAAAGGCAAACATATAGATGTAAACCCCAACTTCTAGAGGTAAGGCCCAAAATCTAGAGGTAAATCCAAAGTGTAGAATTAAAGCCCAACTTCTAGAGGTAAAGACAAATATATAGATTTAAAACCCAACATCTAGAGGTAAAGCCCAATATCTAGACGTAAAGCCCAACTTCTAGAGGAAAAGTCCAAATTCTAGAGGCAAAGCCCAACACCTAGAGGTAGAGCCCAAAATCTAGAGGTAAAGGAACATCTAGAGGTAAAGCCAGATATCTAGAGGTAAAGCCCAACATCTAGAGGAAAAGCCAAATATATAGATTTAAAACCCAAAATATAGAGGTAAAGCCCGATATCTAGACGTAAAGACCAAAATCTAGATGTAAAGCCCAACTTCTAGAGGTAAAGCCGAATATATAAAGCGCATCATTTAGAGAAAAGCCCAAAATCTAGAGTTGAAGCCCCACATCTAGAGGGAAAACCCAGAATCTAGATGTAAAGCCTAACATCTAGAGGTGAATTCCAAAATCAAGTGTTAAGGCCCGACATCTACAGTTAAAGCCAAACATATAGATGCAACCCCCAACTTCTAGAGGTAAGGCCCAAAATCTAGAGGTAAAGCCCAACTTCTAGAGGTAAAGTCCAAAATCTAGAGGTAAAGCCCAAGACCTAGTGGTAGAGCCCAAAATCTAGAGGTAAAGCCATACATCTAGACGTAAAGCCAGATATCTGATGGTAAAGCCCAACATCTAGAGGAAAAGCCAAATATATAGATTTAAAACACAAAATCTAGAGATAAAGCCCAACATCTAAATGTAAAGCAAAACATCTAGATGTAAAACCCGACATCTAGAGGTAAAGTCCAATATCTAGACTTAAAGACCAACATCTAGAGGTAAAACCCAACATCTTGAGGTAAAGCCCAACGTCTGGAGGTACAGCCCAGATTCTAGAGAGAAGCCAAAAATCCAGATGGAAAACCCAAAATCTAGTGTTAAAGCCCAACATCTAGAGGTAAAGCCCAGAATCTAGAGGTAAAGCCTAATATCTAGAGGTGAATTCTTAAATCTAGTCTTAAGGCCCGACATCTACAGTTAAAGCCAAAGATATAGATTTAACCCCCAACTTCTAGAGGTAAGGCCCAAAATCTAGATGTAAAGCCCAACTTCTAGATGTAAAGCCTAACATCTAGAGTTGAATTCCAAAATCAAGTGTTAAGGACCGACATCTACAGTTAAAGCCAAACATATAGATGCAACCCCCAACTTCTAGAGGTAAGGCCCAAAATCTAGAGGTAAAGCCCAACTTCTAGAGGTAAAGTCCAAAATCTAGAGGTAAAGCCCAAGACCTAGTGGTAGAGCCCAAAATGTAGAGGTAAAGCCCAACATCTCTAGGAAAAGCCAAATATATAGATTTAAAACCCAAAATCTAGAGATAAAGCCCAAAATCTAAATGTAAAGCAAAACATCTAGATGTAAAACCCGACATCTAGAGGTAAAGTCCAATATCTAGACTTAAAGTCCAACATCTAGAGGTAAAACCCAAGATCTAGAGGTAAAGCCCAACATCTGGAGGTAAAGCCCAGATTCTAGAGAGAAGCCAAAAATCCAGATGGAAAACCCAAAATCTAGAGGTAAAGCCCAACATCTACAGGTAAATCCAGACATCTAGGGGTAAAGCCCAACATCTAGAGGAAAATCCAAATATATAGATTTAAAAACCAAAATCTAGAGGTAAAGCCCAATATCTAGACATAAAGCCCAAAATCTAGATGTAAAGCCCAAATTCTAGATCTAACGCCCAAAATCTAGAGATAAAGACCAATATCTAGAGGTAAAACCCAACATCTAGAGGTAAAGCCAGATATCTAGAGGTAAAGCCCAACATCTAGAGGAAAAGCAAAATATATAGATTTCAAACACAAATTCTAGAGTTAAATCCCAACATCTAGAGGTAAATCCCAAAGTCTAGATGTAAAGCTCAACTTCCAGGTTTAAAGTCAAAAATCTAAATGTAAATACCAATACCTAGAGGTAGAGCCCAAAATGTAGAGGTAAAGCCCAACATCTAGACGTAAAGCCAGATATCTAGAGGTAAAGCCCAACATCTAGAGGAAAAGCAAAATATATAGATTTCAAACCCAAATTCTAGAGTTATATCCCAACATCTAGGGGTAAACCCCAACTTCCAGAGTTAAAGTCCAAAATCTAGAGGTAAACACCAATACATAGAGTTTGAGCCCAAAATCTAGAGATAAAGCCCAACATCTAGAGATAAAGCCAGATATATAGATTTAAAATCCAATATCTGGAGGTAAAGCCCAACATCTAGAGCTAAAGCCCCAAATCTAGATGTAAAGCCCAATTGCTAGATCTAAAGCCAAATACTCTAGAGGTAAAGCCCAACATGTAAAGACTAAGATCTAGAGGTGAATTCCAATATCTAGTGTTAAAGGCCGACACCTACAGTTAAAGCCAAACATCTAGATGTACAACCCAACTTCTAGAGGTAAAGCCGAATATCTAGAGTTAAAGCGCATCCTTTAGAGTAAAGCCCAAAATCTAGAGTTAAAGCCCAACATCTAGAGGGAAAGCCCAGAATCTAGATGTAAAGCCTAACACCTAGACGTGAATTCCAAAATCAAGTGTTAAGGTCTGACATCTACAGTTAAATCCAAACATATAGATATAACCCCCAACTTCTAGAGGTAAGGCCCAAAATCTAGAGGGAAAGCCCAACAGCTAGAGTTAAAGCCGAACGTCTTGAGGTAAAGCCCAAAGTCTAGAGTTAAAGCCCAACTTCTAGAGGTAAAGCCCAACTTCCAGAGTTAAAGTCCAAAATCTAGAGGTAAACACCAATACCTAGAGTTAGAGCCCAAAATCTAGAGATATGCCAAATATATAGATTTAAAACCCAAAATCTAGAGATAAAGCCGAACATCGAAATGTAAAGCAAAACATCTAGATGTAATCCAAACATCTAGAGGTAAAGCCTAACACCTAGAGGTGAAGCACAACATATAGAGGTATAACCCAACATCTAGAGATAAAGACCAACATCTAAATGTAAAGCAAAACATCTAGATGTAAAACCCTACATCTAGAGGTAAAGCCCAACGTCTGGAGGTAAAGCCCAGATTCTAGAGAGAAGCCAAAAATCCAGATGGAAAACCCAAAATCTAGAGGTAAAGCCCAACATCTACAGGAAAATCCAGATATCTAGGGGTAAAGCCCAACATCTAGAGGAAAATCCAAATATATAGATATAAAACCCAAAATCGAGAGGTAAAGACCAATATCTAGACATGAAGCCCAAAATCTAGATGTAAAGCCCAACTTCTAGATCTAAAGCCCAACATCTACAGGTAAAGCCTAACATCTAGTGGTGAATTCCAAAATCTAGTGTTAAGGCCCGACATCTACAGTTAAAGGCAAACATATAGATGTAAACCCCAACTTCTAGAGGTAAGGCCCAAAATCTAGAGGTAAATCCAAAGTGTAGAATTAAAGCCCAACTTCTAGAGGTAAAGACAAATATATAGATTTAAAACCCAACATCTAGAGGTAAAGCCCAATATCTAGACGTAAAGCCCAACTTCTAGAGGAAAAGTCCAAATTCTAGAGGCAAAGCCCAACACCTAGAGGTAGAGCCCAAAATCTAGAGGTAAAGGAACATCTAGAGGTAAAGCCAGATATCTAGAGGTAAAGCCCAACATCTAGAGGAAAAGCCAAATATATAGATTTATAACCCAAAATATAGAGGTAAAGCCCGATATCTAGACGTAAAGACCAAAATCTAGATGTAAAGCCCAACTTCTAGAGGTAAAGCCGAATATATAAAGCGCATCATTTAGAGTAAAGCCCAAAATCTAGAGTTGAAGCCCCACATCTAGAGGGAAAGCCCAGAATCTAGATGTAAAGCCTAACATCTAGAGGTGAATTCCAAAATCAAGTGTTAAGGCCCGACATCTACAGTTAAAGCCAAACATATAGATGCAACCCCCAACGTCTAGAGGTAAGGCCGAAAATCTAGAGGTAAAGCCCAACTTCTAGAGGTAAAGTCCAAAATCTAGAGGTAAAGCCCAAGACCTAGTGGTAGAGCCCAAAATCTAGAGGTAAAGCCCAACATCTAAACATAAAGCCAGATATCTAGGGGTAAAGCCCAACATCTAGAGGAAAAGCCAAATATATAGATTTAAAACCCAAAATCTAGAGGTAAAGACCAATATCTAGACTTAAAGCCCAAAATCTAGATGTAAAGCCCAACTTCTAGATCTAAAGCCTATCTTCCAGTGGTGAAGTCCAATATCTAGAGGTAAAGCCCAAGACCTAGTGGTAGAGCCCAAAATCTAGAGATATGCCAAATATATAGGTTTAAAACCCAAAATCTAGAGATAAAGCCGAACATCGAAATGTAAAGCAAAACATCTAGATGTAATCCAAACATCTAGAGGTAAAGCCTAACACCTAGAGGTGAAGCACAACATATAGAGGTATAACCCAACATCTAGAGATAAAGACCAACATCTAAATGTAAAGCAAAACATCTAGATGTAAAACCCTACATCTAGAGGTAAAGCCCAACGTCTGGAGGTAAAGCCCAGATTCTAGAGAGAAGCCAAAAATCCAGATGGAAAACCCAAAATCTAGAGGTAAAGCCCAACATCTACAGGAAAATCCAGATATCTAGGGGTAAAGCCCAACATCTAGAGGAAAATCCAAATATATAGATATAAAACCCAAAATCGAGAGGTAAAGACCAATATCTAGACATGAAGCCCAAAATCTAGATGTAAAGCCCAACTTCTAGATCTAAAGCCCAACATCTACAGGTAAAGCCTAACATCTAGTGGTGAATTCCAAAATCTAGTGTTAAGGCCCGACATCTACAGTTAAAGGCAAACATATAGATGTAAACCCCAACTTCTAGAGGTAAGGCCCAAAATCTAGAGGTAAATCCAAAGTCTAGAATTAAAGCCCAACTTCTAGAGGTAAAGACAAATATATAGATTTAAAACCCAACATCTAGAGGTAAAGCCCAATATCTAGACGTAAAGCCCAACTTCTAGAGGAAAAGTCCAAATTCTAGAGGCAAAGCCCAACACCTAGAGGTAGAGCCCAAAATCTAGAGGTAAAGGAACATCTAGAGGTAAAGCCAGATATCTAGAGGTAAAGCCCAACATCTAGAGGAAAAGCCAAATATATAGATTTATAACCCAAAATATAGAGGTAAAGCCCGATATCTAGACGTAAAGACCAAAATCTAGATGTAAAGCCCAACTTCTAGAGGTAAAGCCGAATATATAAAGCGCATCATTTAGAGTAAAGCCCAAAATCTAGAGTTGAAGCCCCACATCTAGAGGGAAAGCCCAGAATCTAGATGTAAAGCCTAACATCTAGAGGTGAATTCCAAAATCAAGTGTTAAGGCCCGACATCTACAGTTAAAGCCAAACATATAGATGCAACCCCCAACTTCTAGAGGTAAGGCCGAAAATCTAGAGGTAAAGCCCAACTTCTAGAGGTAAAGTCCAAAATCTAGAGGTAAAGCCCAAGACCTAGTGGTAGAGCCCAAAATCTAGAGGTAAAGCCCAACATCAAAACATAAAGCCAGATATCTAGGGGTAAAGCCCAACATCTAGAGGAAAAGCCAAATATATAGATTTAAAACCCAAAATCTAGAGGTAAAGACCAATATCTAGACTTAAAGCCCAAAATCTAGATGTAAAGCCCAACTTCTAGATCTAAAGCCTATCTTCCAGTGGTGAAGTCCAAAATCTAGAGGTAAAGCCCAAGACCTAGTGGTAGAGCCCAAAATCTAGAGGTAAAGCCCAACATCAAGAGGTAAAACCAGATATCTAGAGGTAAAGGCAACATCTAGAGGAAAAGCCAAATATATAGATTTAAAACACAAAATCTAGAGGTAAAGACAAATATCTAGACATAAAGACCAATATCTAGATGTAAAGCCCAATTTCTAGATCTAAAGCCCAAAATCTAGATGTAAAGCCCAACTTCTAGAGGTAAAGGCGACTATCTAGAGTTAAAAAACAACATCTAGAGGGAAAGCCCAGAATCCAGAGGTAAAGCCGGACATCCTGAGGTGAATTCCAAAATCAAGTGTTAAGGCCCGACATCCACAGTTAAATCCAAACATATAGATGTAACCCCCAACTTCCAGACGTAAGGCCCAAATACTAGAGGTAAAGCGCAATATCTAGAGGTAAAGCCGAACATCTTGAGGTAAAGCCCAAAGTCTAGATGTAAAGCCCAACTTCTAGAGGTAAAGTCCAAAATCTAGAGGTAAAGATCAAGACCTAGTGGTAGAGCCCAAAATGTAGAGGTAAAGCCCAACATCTATAGGAAAAGCCAAATATATAGATTTAAAACCCAAAATCTAGAGATAAAGCCCAACATCTAAATGTAAAGCAAAATATCTAGATGTAAAACCCGACATCTAGAGGTAAAGTCAATATCTAGACTTAAAGACCAACATCTAGAGGTAAAACCCAAGATCTAGAGGTAAAGCCCAACATCTGGAGGTAAAGCCCAGATTCTAGAGAGAAGCCAAAAATCCAGATGGAAAACCCAAAATCTAGAGGTAAAGCCCAACATCTAGAGGTAAAGCCAGATATCTAGGGGTAAAGCCCAACATCTAGAGGAAAAGCCAAATACATAGATTTAAAACCGAAAATCTAGAGGTAAAGCCCAACATCTAAATGTAAAGCAAAACATCTAGATGTAAAGCCCAACTTCTAGATCTAAAGCCCAACATCTAGAGGTAAAGCCTAACATCTAGTGGTGAATTCCAAAATATAGTGTTAAGGCCCGACATCTACAGTTAAAGGCAAACATATAGATGTAAACCCCAACTTCTAGAGGTAAGGCCCAAAATCTAGAGGTAAAGCCAAAGTCTAGAATTAAAGCCCAACTTCTAGAGGTAAAGACAAATATATAGATTTAAAACCCAACATCTAGAGGTAAAGCCCAATATCTAGACGTAAAGCCCAACTTCTAGAGGAAAAGTCCAAATTCTAGAGGCAAAGCCCAACACCTAGAGGTAGAGGCCAAAATCTAGAGGTATGGAACATCTAGAGGTAAAGCCAGATATCTAGAGGTAAAGCCCAACATCTAGAGGAAAAGCCAAATATATAGATATAAAACCCAAAATCTAGAGGTAAAGCCCAATATCTAGACGTAAAGCCCAAAATCTAGATGTAAAGCACAAATTCTAGATCGAAGGCCCAACATCCAGAGGTGAAGACCAATATCTAGAGGTAAAACCCAACATCGAGACGTAAAGCCAGATATCTAGAGGTAAAGCCCAACATCTAGAGGAAAAGCAAAATATATAGATTTCAAACCCAATTTCTAGAGTTAAATCCCAACATCTAGGGGTAAAGCCCAAAATCTAGATGTAAAGCTCAACTTCCAGATTTAAAGTCAAAAATCTAAATGTAAATACCAATACCTAGAGGTAGAGCTTAAAATGTAGAGGTAAAGCCCAACACCTAGATATAAAGCCAGATATATAGATCTAAACCCCAAAATCTAGAGGTGAAGCCCAATATCTAGACGTAAAGCCCAAAATCTAGATGTAAAGCCCAACTTCTAGAGGTAAAGCCCATCATCTAGAACTACAGCCCAATGTCTGCAGGTAAAGCCCAACTTACAGAGGTGAAGGCAAACATCTAGATGTAAAACCCAAAATCTAGAGGTAAAGCCAAACATCTAGAGGAAAAGCCAAATATATAGATTTAAAACCCAAAATCTAGAGGTAAAGCCCAATATCTAGACGTAAAGCCCAAAATCTAGATGTAAAGCCCAGCTTCTAGATCTAAAGCCCAAAATCTAGATGTAAAGCCCAAATTCTAGATCTAACACCCAAAATCTCGAGGTAAAGACCACTATCTAGAGGTAAAACCCAACAGCTAGAGGTAAAGCCAGATATCTTGAGGTAAAGCCCAACATCTAGAGGAAAAGCAAAATATATAGATTTCAAACCCAAATTCTAGAGTTCAATCCCAACATCTAGGGGTAAAGCCCAACTTCCAGAGTTAAAGTCCAAAATCTAGAGGTAAACACCAATACCTAGAGTTTGAGCCCAAAATCTAGAGATAAAGCCCAACATCTAGAGATAAAGCCAGATATATAGATTTAAAATCCAAAATCTGGAGGTAAAGCCCAAAATCTAGAGCTAAAACCCCAAATCTAGATGTAAAGCCCAATTGCTAGATCTAAAGCCAAATACTCTAGAGGTAAAGCCCAACATGTAGAGGTAAAGACTAAGATCTAGAGGTGAATTCCAATATCTAGTGTTAAAGCCCGACACCTACAGTTAAAGCCAAACATCTAGATGTAAAACCCAACTTCTAGAGGTAAAGCCGAATATCTAGAGTTAAAGCGCATCCTTTCGAGTAAAGCCCAAAATCTAGAGTTAAAGCCCAACATCTAGAGGGAAAGCCCAGAATCTAGATGTAAAGCCTAACATCTAGAGGTGAATTCCAAAATCAAGTGTTAAGGCCCGACATCTACAGTTAAAGCCAACCATATAGATGCAACCCCACACTTCTAGAGGTAAGGCCCAAAATCTAGAGGTAGAGCCTAACTTCTAGAGGAAAAGTCCAAATTCTAGAGGTAAAGCCCAAGACCTAGTGGTAGAGCCTAAAATCTAGAGGTAAAGCCATACATCTAGACGTAAAGCCAGATATCTGACGGTAAAACCCAAAATCTAGAGGTAAAGCCCAACATCTAAATGTAAAGCAAAACATCTAAATGTAAAACCCGACATCTAGAGGTAAAGTCCAATATCTAGACTTAAAGACTAACATCTAGAGGTAAAACCCAAGATCTAGAGGTAAAGCCCAACATCTGGAGGTAAAGCCCAGATTCTAGAGAGAAGCCAAAAATCCAGATGGAAAACCCAAAATCTAGAGGTAAAGCCCAACATCTAGAGGAAAAGCCAAATATATAGATATAAAACCCAAAATCGAGAGGTAAAGACCAATATCTAGACATGAAGCCCAAAATCTAGATGTAAAGCCCAACTTCTAGATCTAAAGCCCAACATCTACAGGTAAAGCCTAACATCTAGTGGTGAATTCCAAAATCTAGTGTTAAGGCCCGACATCTACAGTTAAAGGCAAACATATAGATGTAAACCCCAACTTCTAGAGGTAAGGCCCAAAATCTAGAGGTAAATCCAAAGTGTAGAATTAAAGCCCAACTTCTAGAGGTAAAGACAAATATATAGATTTAAAACCCAACATCTAGAGGTAAAGCCCAATATCTAGACGTAAAGCCCAACTTCTAGAGGAAAAGTCCAAATTCTAGAGGCAAAGCCCAACACCTAGAGGTAGAGCCCAAAATCTAGAGGTAAAGGAACATCTAGAGGTAAAGCCAGATATCTAGAGGTAAAGCCCAACATCTAGAGGAAAAGCCAAATATATAGATTTATAACCCAAAATATAGAGGTAAAGCCCGATATCTAGACGTAAAGACCAAAATCTAGATGTAAAGCCCAACTTCTAGAGGTAAAGCCGAATATATAAAGCGCATCATTTAGAGTAAAGCCCAAAATCTAGAGTTGAAGCCCCACATCTAGAGGGAAAGCCCAGAATCTAGATGTAAAGCCTAACATCTAGAGGTGAATTCCAAAATCAAGTGTTAAGGCCCGACATCTACAGTTAAAGCCAAACATATAGATGCAACCCCCAACTTCTAGAGGTAAGGCCGAAAATCTAGAGGTAAAGCCCAACTTCTAGAGGTAAAGTCCAAAATCTAGAGGTAAAGCCCAAGACCTAGTGGTAGAACCCAAAATCTAGAGGTAAAGCCCAACATCTAAACATAAAGCCAGATATCTAGGGGTAAAGCCCAACATCTAGAGGAAAAGCCAAATATATAGATTTAAAACCCAAAATCTAGAGGTAAAGACCAATATCTAGACTTAAAGCCCAAAATCTAGATGTAAAGCCCAACTTCTAGATCTAAAGCCTATCTTCCAGTGGTGAAGTCCAAAATCTAGATGTAAAGCCCAAGACCTAGTGGTAGAGCCCAAAATCTAGAGGTAAAGCCCAACATCAAGAGGTAAAACCAGATATCTAGAGGTAAAGGCAACATCTAGAGGAAAAGCCAAATATATAGATTTAAAACCCAAAATCTAGAGGTAAAGACAAATATCTAGACATAAAGACCAATATCTAGATGTAAAGCCCAATTTCTAGATCTAAAGCCCAAAATCTAGATGTAAAGCCCAACTTCTAGAGGTAAAGGCGACTATCTAGAGTTAAAAAACAACATCTAGAGGGAAAGCCCAGAATCCAGAGGTAAAGCCGGACATCCTGAGGTGAATTCCAAAATCAAGTGTTAAGGCCCGACATCTACAGTTAAATCCAAACATATAGATGTAACCCCCAACTTCCAGACGTAAGGCCCAAATACTAGAGGTAAAGCGCAATATCTAGAGGTAAAGCCGAACATCTTGAGGTAAAGCCCAAAGTCTAGATGTAAAGCCCAACTTCTAGAGGTAAAGTCCAAAATCTAGAGGTAAAGATCAAGACCTAGTGGTAGAGCCCAAAATGTAGAGGTAAAGCCCAACATCTATAGGAAAAGCCAAATATATAGATTTAAAACCCAAAATCTAGAGATAAAGCCCAACATCTAAATGTAAAGCAAAATATCTAGATGTAAAACCCGACATCTAGAGGTAAAGTCAATATCTAGACTTAAAGACCAACATCTAGAGGTAAAACCCAAGATCTAGAGGTAAAGCCCAACATCTGGAGGTAAAGCCCAGATTCTAGAGAGAAGCCAAAAATCCAGATGGAAAACCCAAAATCTAGAGGTAAAGCCCAACATCTAGAGGTAAAGCCAGATATCTAGGGGTAAAGCCCAACATCTAGAGGAAAAGCCAAATACATAGATTTAAAACCGAAAATCTAGAGGTAAAGCCCAACATCTAAATGTAAAGCAAAACATCTAGATGTAAAGCCCAACTTCTAGATCTAAAGCCCAACATCTAGAGGTAAAGCCTAACATCTAGTGGTGAATTCCAAAATATAGTGTTAAGGCCCGACATCTACAGTTAAAGGCAAACATATAGATGTAAACCCCAACTTCTAGAGGTAAGGCCCAAAATCTAGAGGTAAAGCCAAAGTCTAGAATTAAAGCCCAACTTCTAGAGGTAAAGACAAATATATAGATTTAAAACCCAACATCTAGAGGTAAAGCCCAATATCTAGACGTAAAGCCCAACTTCTAGAGGAAAAGTCCAAATTCTAGAGGCAAAGCCCAACACCTAGAGGTAGAGGCCAAAATCTAGAGGTATGGAACATCTAGAGGTAAAGCCAGATATCTAGAGGTAAAGCCCAACATCTAGAGGAAAAGCCAAATATATAGATATAAAACCCAAAATCTAGAGGTAAAGCCCAATATCTAGACGTAAAGCCCAAAATCTAGATGTAAAGCACAAATTCTAGATCGAAGGCCCAACATCCAGAGGTGAAGACCAATATCTAGAGGTAAAACCCAACATCGAGACGTAAAGCCAGATATCTAGTGGTAAAGCCCAACATCTAGAGGAAAAGCAAAATATATAGATTTCAAACCCAATTTCTAGAGTTAAATCCCAACATCTAGGGGTAAAGCCCAAAATCTAGATGTAAAGCTCAACTTCCAGATTTAAAGTCAAAAATCTAAATGTAAATACCAATACCTAGAGGTAGAGCTTAAAATGTAGAGGTAAATCCCAACACCTAGATATAAAGTCAGATATATAGATCTAAACCCCAAAATCTAGAGGTGAAGCCCAATATCTAGACGTAAAGCCCAAAATCTAGATGTAAAGCCCAACTTCTAGAGGTAAAGCCCATCATCTAGAACTACAGCCCAATGTCTGCAGGTAAAGCCCAACTTACAGAGGTGAAGGCAAACATCTAGATGTAAAACCCAAAATCTAGAGGTAAAGCCAAACATCTAGAGGAAAAGCCAAATATATAGATTTAAAACCCAAAATCTAGAGGTAAAGCCCAATATCTAGACGTAAAGCCCAAAATCTGGATGTAAAGCCCAAATTCTAGATCTAACACCCAAAATCTCGAGGTAAAGACCACTATCTAGAGGTAAAACCCAACAGCTAGAGGTAAAGCCAGATATCTTGAGGTAAAGCCCAACATCTAGAGGAAAAGCAAAATATATAGATTTCAAACCCAAATTCTAGAGTTCAATCCCAACATCTAGAGGTAAAGCCCAACTTCCAGAGTTAAAGTCCAAAATCTAGAGGTAAACACCAATACCTAGAGTTTGAGCCCAAAATCTAGAGATAAAGCCCAACATCTAGAGATAAAGCCAGATATATAGATTTAAAATCCAAAATCTGGAGGTAAAGCCCAAAATCTAGAGCTAAAACCCCAAATCTAGATGTAAAGCCCAATTGCTAGATCTAAAGCCAAATACTCTAGAGGTAAAGCCCAACATGTAGAGGTAAAGACTAAGATCTAGAGGTGAATTCCAATATCTAGTGTTAAAGCCCGACACCTACAGTTAAAGCCAAACATCTAGATGTAAAACCCAACTTCTAGAGGTAAAGCCGAATATCTAGAGTTAAAGCGCATCCTTTCGAGTAAAGCCCAAAATCTAGAGTTAAAGCCCAACATCTAGAGGGAAAGCCCAGAATCTAGATGTAAAGCCTAACATCTAGAGGTGAATTCCAAAATCAAGTGTTAAGGCCCGACATCTACAGTTAAAGCCAACCATATAGATGCAACATCACACTTCTAGAGGTAAGGCCCAAAATCTAGAGGTAGAGCCTAACTTCTAGAGGAAAAGTCCAAATTCTAGAGGTAAAGCCCAAGACCTAGTGGTAGAGCCTAAAATCTAGAGGTAAAGCCATACATCTAGACGTAAAGCCAGATATCTGACGGTAAAACCCAAAATCTAGAGGTAAAGCCCAACATCTAAATGTAAAGCAAAACATCTAGATGTAAAACCCGACATCTAGAGGTAAAGTCCAATATCTAGACTTAAAGACCAACATCTAGAGGTAAAACCCAAGATCTAGAGGTAAAGCCCAACATCTGGAGGTAAAGCCCAGATTCTAGAGAGAAGCCAAAAATCCAGATGGAAAACCCAAAATCTAGAGGTAAAGCCCAACATCTAGAGGAAAAGCCAAATATATAGATTTAAAACCCAAAATCGAGAGGTAAAGACCAATATCTAGACATGAAGCCCAAAATCTAGATGTAAAGCCCAACTTCTAGATCTAAAGCCCAACATCTACAGGTAAAGCCTAACATCTAGTGGTGAATTCCAAAATCTAGTGTTAAGGCCCGACATCTACAGTTAAAGGCAAACATATAGATGTAAACCCCAACTTCTAGAGGTAAGGCCCAAAATCTAGAGGTAAATCCAAAGTGTAGAATTAAAGCCCAACTTCTAGAGGTAAAGACAAATATATAGATTTAAAACCCAACATCTAGAGGTAAAGCCCAATATCTAGACGTAAAGCCCAACTTCTAGAGGAAAAGTCCAAATTCTAGAGGCAAAGCCCAACACCTAGAGGTAGAGGCCAAAATCTAGAGGTATGGAACATCTAGAGGTAAAGCCAGATATCTAGAGGTAAAGCCCAACATCTAGAGGAAAAGCCAAATATATAGTTTTATAACCCAAAATATAGAGGTAAAGCCCGATATCTAGACGTAAAGACCAAAATCTAGATGTAAAGCCCAACTTCTAGAGGTAAAGCCGAATATATAAAGCGCATCATTTAGAGTAAAGCCCAAAATCTAGAGTTGAAGCCCCACATCTAGAGGGAAAGCCCAGAATCTAGATGTAAAGCCTAACATCTAGAGGTGAATTCCAAAATCAAGTGTTAAGGCCCGACATCTACAGTTAAAGCCAAACATATAGATGCAACCCCCAACTTCTAGAGGTAAGGCCGAAAATCTAGAGGTAAAGCCCAACTTCTAGAGGTAAAGTCCAAAATCTAGAGGTAAAGCCCAAGACCTAGTGGTAGAGCCCAAAATCTAGAGGTAAAGCCCAACATCAAAACATAAAGCCAGATATCTAGGGGTAAAGCCCAACATCTAGAGGAAAAGCAAAATATATAGATTTCAAACCCAATTTCTAGAGTTAAATCCCAACATCTAGGGGTAAAGCCCAAAATCTAGATGTAAAGCTCAACTTCCAGATTTAAAGTCAAAAATCTAAATGTAAATACCAATACCTAGAGGTAGAGCTTAAAATGTAGAGGTAAATCCCAACACCTAGATATAAAGTCAGATATATAGATCTAAACCCCAAAATCTAGAGGTGAAGCCCAATATCTAGACGTAAAGCCCAAAATCTAGATGTAAAGCCCAACTTCTAGAGGTAAAGCCCATCATCTAGAACTACAGCCCAATGTCTGCAGGTAAAGCCCAACTTACAGAGGTGAAGGCAAACATCTAGATGTAAAACCCAAAATCTAGAGGTAAAGCCAAACATCTAGAGGAAAAGCCAAATATATAGATTTAAAACCCAAAATCTAGAGGTAAAGCCCAATATCTAGACGTAAAGCCCAAAATCTGGATGTAAAGCCCAAATTCTAGATCTAACACCCAAAATCTCGAGGTAAAGACCACTATCTAGAGGTAAAACCCAACAGCTAGAGGTAAAGCCAGATATCTTGAGGTAAAGCCCAACATCTAGAGGAAAAGCAAAATATATAGATTTCAAACCCAAATTCTAGAGTTCAATCCCAACATCTAGAGGTAAAGCCCAACTTCCAGAGTTAAAGTCCAAAATCTAGAGGTAAACACCAATACCTAGAGTTTGAGCCCAAAATCTAGAGATAAAGCCCAACATCTAGAGATAAAGCCAGATATATAGATTTAAAATCCAAAATCTGGAGGTAAAGCCCAAAATCTAGAGCTAAAACCCCAAATCTAGATGTAAAGCCCAATTGCTAGATCTAAAGCCAAATACTCTAGAGGTAAAGCCCAACATGTAGAGGTAAAGACTAAGATCTAGAGGTGAATTCCAATATCTAGTGTTAAAGCCCGACACCTACAGTTAAAGCCAAACATCTAGATGTAAAACCCAACTTCTAGAGGTAAAGCCGAATATCTAGAGTTAAAGCGCATCCTTTCGAGTAAAGCCCAAAATCTAGAGTTAAAGCCCAACATCTAGAGGGAAAGCCCAGAATCTAGATGTAAAGCCTAACATCTAGAGGTGAATTCCAAAATCAAGTGTTAAGGCCCGACATCTACAGTTAAAGCCAACCATATAGATGCAACCCCACACTTCTAGAGGTAAGGCCCAAAATCTAGAGGTAGAGCCTAACTTCTAGAGGAAAAGTCCAAATTCTAGAGGTAAAGCCCAAGACCTAGTGGTAGAGCCTAAAATCTAGAGGTAAAGCCATACATCTAGACGTAAAGCCAGATATCTGACGGTAAAACCCAAAATCTAGAGGTAAAGCCCAACATCTAAATGTAAAGCAAAACATCTAGATGTAAAACCCGACATCTAGAGGTAAAGTCCAATATCTAGACTTAAAGACCAACATCTAGAGGTAAAACCCAAGATCTAGAGGTAAAGCCCAACATCTGGAGGTAAAGCCCAGATTCTAGAGAGAAGCCAAAAATCCAGATGGAAAACCCAAAATCTAGAGGTAAAGCCCAACATCTAGAGGAAAAGCCAAATATATAGATTTAAAACCCAAAATCGAGAGGTAAAGACCAATATCTAGACATGAAGCCCAAAATCTAGATGTAAAGCCCAACTTCTAGATCTAAAGCCCAACATCTACAGGTAAAGCCTAACATCTAGTGGTGAATTCCAAAATCTAGTGTTAAGGCCCGACATCTACAGTTAAAGGCAAACATATAGATGTAAACCCCAACTTCTAGAGGTAAGGCCCAAAATCTAGAGGTAAATCCAAAGTGTAGAATTAAAGCCCAACTTCTAGAGGTAAAGACAAATATATAGATTTAAAACCCAACATCTAGAGGTAAAGCCCAATATCTAGACGTAAAGCCCAACTTCTAGAGGAAAAGTCCAAATTCTAGAGGCAAAGCCCAACACCTAGAGGTAGAGGCCAAAATCTAGAGGTATGGAACATCTAGAGGTAAAGCCAGATATCTAGAGGTAAAGCCCAACATCTAGAGGAAAAGCCAAATATATAGTTTTATAACCCAAAATATAGAGGTAAAGCCCGATATCTAGACGTAAAGACCAAAATCTAGATGTAAAGCCCAACTTCTAGAGGTAAAGCCGAATATATAAAGCGCATCATTTAGAGTAAAGCCCAAAATCTAGAGTTGAAGCCCCACATCTAGAGGGAAAGCCCAGAATCTAGATGTAAAGCCTAACATCTAGAGGTGAATTCCAAAATCAAGTGTTAAGGCCCGACATCTACAGTTAAAGCCAAACATATAGATGCAACCCCCAACTTCTAGAGGTAAGGCCGAAAATCTAGAGGTAAAGCCCAACTTCTAGAGGTAAAGTCCAAAATCTAGAGGTAAAGCCCAAGACCTAGTGGTAGAGCCCAAAATCTAGAGGTAAAGCCCAACATCTAAACATAAAGCCAGATATCTAGGGGTAAAGCCCAACATCTAGAGGAAAAGCCAAATATATAGATTTAAAACCCAAAATCTAGAGGTAAAGACCAATATCTAGACTTAAAGCCCAAAATCTAGATGTAAAGCCCAACTTCTAGATCTAAAGCCTATCTTCCAGTGGTGAAGTCCAAAATCTAGAGGTAAAGCCCAAGACCTAGTGGTAGAGCCCAAAATCTAGAGGTAAAGCCCAACATCAAGAAGTAAAACCAGATATCTAGAGGTAAAGGCAACATCTAGAGGAAAAGCCAAATATATAGATTTAAAACACAAAATCTAGAGGTAAAGACAAATATCTAGACATAAAGACCAATATCTAGATGTAAAGCCCAATTTCTAGATCTAAAGCCCAAAATCTAGATGTAAAGCCCAACTTCTAGAGGTAAAGGCGAATATCTAGAGTTAAAAAACAACATCTAGAGGGAAAGCCCAGAATCCAGAGGTAAAGCCGGACATCCTGAGGTGAATTCCAAAATCAAGTGTTAAGGCCCGACATCTACAGTTAAATCCAAACATATAGATGTAACCCCCAAATTCCAGACGTAAGGCCCAAATACTAGAGGTAAAGCGCAATATCTAGAGGTAAAGCCGAACATCTTGAGGTAAAGCCCAAAGTCTAGATGTAAAGCCCAACTTCTAGAGGTAAAGTCCAAAATCTAGAGGTAAAGATCAAGACCTAGTGGTAGAGCCCAAAATGTAGAGGTAAAGCCCAACATCTATAGGAAAAGCCAAATATATAGATTTAAAACCCAAAATCTAGAGATAAAGCCCAACATCTAAATGTAAAGCAAAATATCTAGATGTAAAACCCGACATCTAGAGGTAAAGTCAATATCTAGACTTAAAGACCAACATCTAGAGGTAAAACCCAAGATCTAGAGGTAAAGCCCAACATCTGGAGGTAAAGCCCAGATTCTAGAGAGAAGCCAAAAATCCAGATGGAAAACCCAAAATCTAGAGGTAAAGCCCAACATCTAGAGGTAAAGCCAGATATCTAGGGGTAAAGCCCAACATCTAGAGGAAAAGCCAAATACATAGATTTAAAACCGAAAATCTAGAGGTAAAGCCCAACATCTAAATGTAAAGCAAAACATCTAGATGTAAAGCCCAACTTCTAGATCTAAAGCCCAACATCTAGAGGTAAAGCCTAACATCTAGTGGTGAATTCCAAAATCTAGTCTTAAGGCCCGACATCTACAGTTAAAGGCAAACATATAGATGTAAACCCCAACTTCTAGAGGTAAGGCCCAAAATCTAGAGGTAAAGCCAAAGTCTAGAATTAAAGCCCAACTTCTAGAGGTAAAGACAAATATATAGATTTAAAACCCAACATCTAGAGGTAAAGCCCAATATCTAGACGTAAAGCCCAACTTCTAGAGGAAAAGTCCAAATTCTAGAGTCAAAGCCCAACACCTAGAGGTAGAGCCCAAAATCTAGAGGTAAAGGAACATCTAGAGGTAAAGCCAGATATCTAGAGGTAAAGCCCAACATCTAGAGGAAAAGCCAAATATATAGATTTATAACCCAAAATATAGAGGTAAAGCCCGATATCTAGACGTAAAGACCAAAATCTAGATGTAAAGCCCAACTTCTAGAGGTAAAGCCGAATATATAAAGCGCATCATTTAGAGAAAAGCCCAAAATCTAGAGTTGAAGCCCCACATCTAGAGGGAAAACCCAGAATCTAGATGTAAAGCCTAACATCTAGAGGTGAATTCCAAAATCAAGTGTTAAGGCCCGACATCTACAGTTAAAGCCAAACATATAGATGTAACCCCCAACTTCTAGAGGTAAGGCCCAAAATCTAGAGGTAAAGCCCAACTTCTAGAGGTAAAGTCCAAAATCTAGAGGTAAAGCCCAAGACCTAGTGGTAGAGCCCAAAATCTAGAGGTAAAGCCATACATCTAGACGTAAAGCCAGATATCTGATGGTAAAGCCCAACATCTAGAGGAAAAGCCAAATATATAGATTTAAAACACAAAATCTAGAGATAAAGCCCAACATCTAAATGTAAAGCAAAACATCTAGATGTAAAACCCGACATCTAGAGGTAAAGTCCAATATCTAGACTTAAAGACCAACATCTAGAGGTAAAACCCAACATCTTGAGGTAAAGCCCAACGTCTGGAGGTACAGCCCAGATTCTAGAGAGAAGCCAAAAATCCAGATGGAAAACCCAAAATCTAGTGTTAAAGCCCAACATCTAGAGGTAAAGCCCAGAATCTAGAGGTAAAGCCTAATATCTAGAGGTGAATTCTTAAATCTAGTCTTAAGGCCCGACATCTACAGTTAAAGCCAAAGATATAGATTTAACCCCCAACTTCTAGAGGTAAGGCCCAAAATCTAGATGTAAAGCCCAACTTCTAGATGTAAAGCCTAACATCTAGAGTTGAATTCCAAAATCAAGTGTTAAGGACCGACATCTACAGTTAAAGCCAAACATATAGATGCAACCCCCAACTTCTAGAGGTAAGGCCCAAAATCTAGAGGTAAAGCCCAACTTCTAGAGGTAAAGTCCAAAATCTAGAGGTAAAGCCCAAGACCTAGTGGTAGAGCCCAAAATGTAGAGGTAAAGCCCAACATCTCTAGGAAAAGCCAAATATATAGATTTAAAACCCAAAATCTAGAGATAAAGCCCAAAATCTAAATGTAAAGCAAAACATCTAGATGTAAAACCCGACATCTAGAGGTAAAGTCCAATATCTAGACTTAAAGTCCAACATCTAGAGGTAAAACCCAAGATCTAGAGGTAAAGCCCAACATCTGGAGGTAAAGCCCAGATTCTAGAGAGAAGCCAAAAATCCAGATGGAAAACCCAAAATCTAGAGGTAAAGCCCAACATCTACAGGTAAATCCAGACATCTAGGGGTAAAGCCCAACATCTAGAGGAAAATCCAAATATATAGATTTAAAAACCAAAATCTAGAGGTAAAGCCCAATATCTAGACGTAAAGCCCAAAATCTAGATGTAAAGCCCAAATTCTAGATCTAACGCCCAAAATCTAGAGATAAAGACCAATATCTAGAGGTAAAACCCAACATCTAGAGGTAAAGCCAGATATCTAGAGGTAAAGCCCAACATCTAGAGGAAAAGCAAAATATATAGATTTCAAACCCAAATTCTAGAGTTAAATCCCAACATCTAGAGGTAAATCCCAAAGTCTAGATGTAAAGCTCAACTTCCAGATTTAAAGTCAAAAATCTAAATGTAAATACCAATACCTAGAGGTAGAGCCCAAAATGTAGAGGTAAAGGCCAACATCTAGACGTAAAGCCAGATATCTAGAGGTAAAGCCCAACATCTAGAGGAAAAGCAAAATATATAGATTTCAAACCCAAATTCTAGAGTTATATCCCAACATCTAGGGGTAAACCCCAACTTCCAGAGTTAAAGTCCAAAATCTAGAGGTAAACACCAATACATAGAGTTTGAGCCCAAAATCTAGAGATAAAGCCCAACATCTAGAGATAAAGCCAGATATATAGATTTAAAATCCAATATCTGGAGGTAAAGCCCAACATCTAGAGCTAAAGTCCCAAATCTAGATGTAAAGCCCAATTGCTAGATCTAAAGCCAAATACTCTAGAGGTAAAGCCCAACATGTAAAGACTAAGATCTAGAGGTGAATTCCAATATCTAGTGTTAAAGCCCGACACCTACAGTTAAAGCCAAACATCTAGATGTACAACCCAACTTCTAGAGGTAAAGCCGAATATCTAGAGTTAAAGCGCATCCTTTAGAGTAAAGCCCAAAATCTAGAGTTAAAGCCCAACATCTAGAGGGAAAGCCCAGAATCTAGATGTAAAGCCTAACACCTAGACGTGAATTCCAAAATCAAGTGTTAAGGTCTGACATCTACAGTTAAATCCAAACATATAGATATAACCCCCAACTTCTAGAGGTAAGGCCCAAAATCTAGAGGGAAAGCCCAACAGCTAGAGTTAAAGCCGAACGTCTTGAGGTAAAGCCCAAAGTCTAGAGTTAAAGCCCAACTTCTAGAGGTAAAGCCCAACTTCCAGAGTTAAAGTCCAAAATCTAGAGGTAAACACCAATACCTAGAGTTAGAGCCCAAAATCTAGAGATATGCCAAATATATAGATTTAATACCCAAAATCTAGAGATAAAGCCGAACATCGAAATGTAAAGCAAAACATCTAGATGTAATCCAAACATCTAGAGGTAAAGCCTAACACCTAGAGGTGAAGCACAACATATAGAGGTATAACCCAACATCTAGAGATAAAGACCAACATCTAAATGTAAAGCAAAACATCTAGATGTAAAACCCTACATCTAGAGGTAAAGCCCAACGTCTGGAGGTAAAGCCCAGATTCTAGAGAGAAGCCAAAAATCCAGATGGAAAACCCAAAATCTAGAGGTAAAGCCCAACATCTACAGGAAAATCCAGATATCTAGGGGTAAAGCCCAACATCTAGAGGAAAATCCAAATATATAGATATAAAACCCAAAATCGAGAGGTAAAGACCAATATCTAGACATGAAGCCCAAAATCTAGATGTAAAGCCCAACTTCTAGATCTAAAGCCCAACATCTACAGGTAAAGCCTAACATCTAGTGGTGAATTCCAAAATCTAGTGTTAAGGCCCGACATCTACAGTTAAAGGCAAACATATAGATGTAAACCCCAACTTCTAGAGGTAAGGCCCAAAATCTAGAGGTAAATCCAAAGTGTAGAATTAAAGCCCAACTTCTAGAGGTAAAGACAAATATATAGATTTAAAACCCAACATCTAGAGGTAAAGCCCAATATCTAGACGTAAAGCCCAACTTCTAGAGGAAAAGTCCAAATTCTAGAGGCAAAGCCCAACACCTAGAGGTAGAGCCCAAAATCTAGAGGTAAAGGAACATCTAGAGGTAAAGCCAGATATCTAGAGGTAAAGCCCAACATCTAGAGGAAAAGCCAAATATATAGATTTATAACCCAAAATATAGAGGTAAAGCCCGATATCTAGACGTAAAGCCCAAAATCTAGAGTTGAAGCCCCACATCTAGAGGGAAAGCCCAGAATCTAGATGTAAAGCCTAACATCTAGAGGTGAATTCCAAAATCAAGTGTTAAGGCCCGACATCTACAGTTAAAGCCAAACATATAGATGCAACCCCCAACTTCTAGAGGTAAGGCCGAAAATCTAGAGGTAAAGCCCAACTTCTAGAGGTAAAGTCCAAAATCTAGAGGTAAAGCCCAAGACCTAGTGGTAGAACCCAAAATCTAGAGGTAAAGCCCAACATCTAAACATAAAGCCAGATATCTAGGGGTAAAGCCCAACATCTAGAGGAAAAGCCAAATATATAGATTTAAAACCCAAAATCTAGAGGTAAAGACCAATATCTAGACTTAAAGCCCAAAATCTAGATGTAAAGCCCAACTTCTAGATCTAAAGCCTATCTTCCAGTGGTGAAGTCCAAAATCTAGATGTAAAGCCCAAGACCTAGTGGTAGAGCCCAAAATCTAGAGGTAAAGCCCAACATCAAGAGGTAAAACCAGATATCTAGAGGTAAAGGCAACATCTAGAGGAAAAGCCAAATATATAGATTTAAAACCCAAAATCTAGAGGTAAAGACAAATATCTAGACATAAAGACCAATATCTAGATGTAAAGCCCAATTTCTAGATCTAAAGCCCAAAATCTAGATGTAAAGCCCAACTTCTAGAGGTAAAGGCGACTATCTAGAGTTAAAAAACAACATCTAGAGGGAAAGCCCAGAATCCAGAGGTAAAGCCGGACATCTAGAGGTGAATTCCAAAATCAAGTGTTAAGGCCCGACATCTACAGTTAAATCCAAACATATAGATGTAACCCCCAACTTCCAGACGTAAGGCCCAAATACTAGAGGTAAAGCGCAATATCTAGAGGTAAAGCCGAACATCTTGAGGTAAAGCCCAAAGTCTAGATGTAAAGCCCAACTTCTAGAGGTAAAGTCCAAAATCTAGAGGTAAAGATCAAGACCTAGTGGTAGAGCCCAAAATGTAGAGGTAAAGCCCAACATCTATAGGAAAAGCCAAATATATAGATTTAAAACCCAAAATCTAGAGATAAAGCCCAACATCTAAATGTAAAGCAAAATATCTAGATGTAAAACCCGACATCTAGAGGTAAACTCAATATCTAGACTTAAAGACCAACATCTAGAGGTAAAACCCAAGATCTAGAGGTAAAGCCCAACATCTGGAGGTAAAGCCCAGATTCTAGAGAGAAGCCAAAAATCCAGATGGAAAACCCAAAATCTAGAGGTAAAGCCCAACATCTAGAGGTAAAGCCAGATATCTAGGGGTAAAGCCCAACATCTAGAGGAAAAGCCAAATACATAGATTTAAAACCGAAAATCTAGAGGTAAAGCCCAACATCTAAATGTAAAGCAAAACATCTAGATGTAAAGCCCAACTTCTAGATCTAAAGCCCAACATCTAGAGGTAAAGCCTAACATCTAGTGGTGAATTCCAAAATATAGTGTTAAGGCCCGACATCTACAGTTAAAGGCAAACATATAGATGTAAACCCCAACTTCTAGAGGTAAGGCCCAAAATCTAGAGGTAAAGCCAAAGTCTAGAATTAAAGCCCAACTTCTAGAGGTAAAGACAAATATATAGATTTAAAACCCAACATCTAGAGGTAAAGCCCAATATCTAGACGTAAAGCCCAACTTCTAGAGGAAAAGTCCAAATTCTAGAGGCAAAGCCCAACACCTAGAGGTAGAGGCCAAAATCTAGAGGTATGGAACATCTAGAGGTAAAGCCAGATATCTAGAGGTAAAGCCCAACATCTAGAGGAAAAGCCAAATATATAGATATAAAACCCAAAATCTAGAGGTAAAGCCCAATATCTAGACGTAAAGCCCAAAATCTAGATGTAAAGCACAAATTCTAGATCGAAGGCCCAACATCCAGAGGTGAAGACCAATATCTAGAGGTAAAACCCAACATCGAGACGTAAAGCCAGATATCTAGTGGTAAAGCCCAACATCTAGAGGAAAAGCAAAATATATAGATTTCAAACCCAATTTCTAGAGTTAAATCCCAACATCTAGGGGTAAAGCCCAAAATCTAGATGTAAAGCTCAACTTCCAGATTTAAAGTCAAAAATCTAAATGTAAATACCAATACCTAGAGGTAGAGCTTAAAATGTAGAGGTAAAGCCCAACACCTAGATATAAAGCCAGATATATAGATCTAAACCCCAAAATCTAGAGGTGAAGCCCAATATCTAGACGTAAAGCCCAAAATCTAGATGTAAAGCCCAACTTCTAGAGGTAAAGCCCATCATCTAGAACTACAGCCCAATGTCTGCAGGTAAAGCCCAACTTACAGAGGTGAAGGCAAACATCTAGATGTAAAACCCAAAATCTAGAGGTAAAGCCAAACATCTAGAGGAAAAGCCAAATATATAGATTTAAAACCCAAAATCTAGAGGTAAAGCCCAATATCTAGACGTAAAGCCCAAAATCTAGATGTAAAGCCCAAATTCTAGATCTAACACCCAAAATCTCGAGGTAAAGACCACTATCTAGAGGTAAAACCCAACAGCTAGAGGTAAAGCCAGATATCTTGAGGTAAAGCCCAACATCTAGAGGAAAAGCAAAATATATAGATTTCAAACCCAAATTCTAGAGTTCAATCCCAACATCTAGAGGTAAAGCCCAACTTCCAGAGTTAAAGTCCAAAATCTAGAGGTAAACACCAATACCTAGAGTTTGAGCCCAAAATCTAGAGATAAAGCCCAACATCTAGAGATAAAGCCAGATATATAGATTTAAAATCCAAAATCTGGAGGTAAAGCCCAAAATCTAGAGCTAAAACCCCAAATCTAGATGTAAAGCCCAATTGCTAGATCTAAAGCCAAATACTCTAGAGGTAAAGCCCAACATGTAGAGGTAAAGACTAAGATCTAGAGGTGAATTCCAATATCTAGTGTTAAAGCCCGACACCTACAGTTAAAGCCAAACATCTAGATGTAAAACCCAACTTCTAGAGGTAAAGCCGAATATCTAGAGTTAAAGCGCATCCTTTCGAGTAAAGCCCAAAATCTAGAGTTAAAGCCCAACATCTAGAGGGAAAGCCCAGAATCTAGATGTAAAGCCTAACATCTAGAGGTGAATTCCAAAATCAAGTGTTAAGGCCCGACATCTACAGTTAAAGCCAACCATATAGATGCAACCCCACACTTCTAGAGGTAAGGCCCAAAATCTAGAGGTAGAGCCTAACTTCTAGAGGAAAAGTCCAAATTCTAGAGGTAAAGCCCAAGACCTAGTGGTAGAGCCTAAAATCTAGAGGTAAAGCCATACATCTAGACGTAAAGCCAGATATCTGACGGTAAAACCCAAAATCTAGAGGTAAAGCCCAACATCTAAATGTAAAGCAAAACATCTAGATGTAAAACCCGACATCTAGAGGTAAAGTCCAATATCTAGACTTAAAGACCAACATCTAGAGGTAAAACCCAAGATCTAGAGGTAAAGCCCAACATCTGGAGGTAAAGCCCAGATTCTAGAGAGAAGCCAAAAATCCAGATGGAAAACCCAAAATCTAGAGGTAAAGCCCAACATCTAGAGGAAAATCCAAATATATAGATATAAAACCCAAAATCGAGAGGTAAAGACCAATATCTAGACATGAAGCCCAAAATCTAGATGTAAAGCCCAACTTCTAGATCTAAAGCCCAACATCTACAGGTAAAGCCTAACATCTAGTGGTGAATTCCAAAATCTAGTGTTAAGGCCCGACATCTACAGTTAAAGGCAAACATATAGATGTAAACCCCAACTTCTAGAGGTAAGGCCCAAAATCTAGAGGTAAATCCAAAGTGTAGAATTAAAGCCCAACTTCTAGAGGTAAAGACAAATATATAGATTTAAAACCCAACATCTAGAGGTAAAGCCCAATATCTAGACGTAAAGCCCAACTTCTAGAGGAAAAGTCCAAATTCTAGAGGCAAAGCCCAACACCTAGAGGTAGAGCCCAAAATCTAGAGGTAAAGGAACATCTAGAGGTAAAGCCAGATATCTAGAGGTAAAGCCCAACATCTAGAGGAAAAGCCAAATATATAGATTTATAACCCAAAATATAGAGGTAAAGCCCGATATCTAGACGTAAAGACCAAAATCTAGATGTAAAGCCCAACTTCTAGAGGTAAAGCCGAATATATAAAGCGCATCATTTAGAGTAAAGCCCAAAATCTAGAGTTGAAGCCCCACATCTAGAGGGAAAGCCCAGAATCTAGATGTAAAGCCTAACATCTAGAGGTGAATTCCAAAATCAAGTGTTAAGGCCCGACATCTACAGTTAAAGCCAAACATATAGATGCAACCCCCAACTTCTAGAGGTAAGGCCGAAAATCTAGAGGTAAAGCCCAACTTCTAGAGGTAAAGTCCAAAATCTAGAGGTAAAGCTCAAGACCTAGTGGTAGAACCCAAAATCTAGAGGTAAAGCCCAACATCTAAACATAAAGCCAGATATCTAGGGGTAAAGCCCAACATCTAGAGGAAAAGCCAAATATATAGATTTAAAACCCAAAATCTAGAGGTAAAGACCAATATCTAGACTTAAAGCCCAAAATCTAGATGTAAAGCCCAACTTCTAGATCTAAAGCCTATCTTCCAGTGGTGAAGTCCAAAATCTAGAGGTAAAGCCCAAGACCTAGTGGTAGAGCCCAAAATCTAGAGGTAAAGCCCAACATCAAGAGGTAAAACCAGATATCTAGAGGTAAAGGCAACATCTAGAGGAAAAGCCAAATATATAGATTTAAAACCCAAAATCTAGAGGTAAAGACAAATATCTAGACATAAAGACCAATATCTAGATGTAAAGCCCAATTTCTAGATCTAAAGCCCAAAATCTAGATGTAAAGCCCAACTTCTAGAGGTAAAGGCGACTATCTAGAGTTAAAAAACAACATCTAGAGGGAAAGCCCAGAATCCAGAGGTAAAGCCGGACATCTAGAGGTGAATTCCAAAATCAAGTGTTAAGGCCCGACATCTACAGTTAAATCCAAACATATAGATGTAACCCCCAACTTCCAGACGTAAGGCCCAAATACTAGAGGTAAAGCGCAATATCTAGAGGTAAAGCCGAACATCTTGAGGTAAAGCCCAAAGTCTAGATGTAAAGCCCAACTTCTAGAGGTAAAGTCCAAAATCTAGAGGTAAAGATCAAGACCTAGTGGTAGAGCCCAAAATGTAGAGGTAAAGCCCAACATCTATAGGAAAAGCCAAATATATAGATTTAAAACCCAAAATCTAGAGATAAAGCCCAACATCTAAATGTAAAGCAAAATATCTAGATGTAAAACCCGACATCTAGAGGTAAAGTCAATATCTAGACTTAAAGACCAACATCTAGAGGTAAAACCCAAGATCTAGAGGTAAAGCCCAACATCTGGAGGTAAAGCCCAGATTCTAGAGAGAAGCCAAAAATCCAGATGGAAAACCCAAAATCTAGAGGTAAAGCCCAACATCTAGAGGTAAAGCCAGATATCTAGGGGTAAAGCCCAACATCTAGAGGAAAAGCCAAATACATAGATTTAAAACCGAAAATCTAGAGGTAAAGCCCAACATCTAAATGTAAAGCAAAACATCTAGATGTAAAGCCCAACTTCTAGATCTAAAGCCCAACATCTAGAGGTAAAGCCTAACATCTAGTGGTGAATTCCAAAATATAGTGTTAAGGCCCGACATCTACAGTTAAAGGCAAACATATAGATGTAAACCCCAACTTCTAGAGGTAAGGCCCAAAATCTAGAGGTAAAGCCAAAGTCTAGAATTAAAGCCCAACTTCTAGAGGTAAAGACAAATATATAGATTTAAAACCCAACATCTAGAGGTAAAGCCCAATATCTAGACGTAAAGCCCAACTTCTAGAGGAAAAGTCCAAATTCTAGAGGCAAAGCCCAACACCTAGAGGTAGAGGCCAAAATCTAGAGGTATGGAACATCTAGAGGTAAAGCCAGATATCTAGAGGTAAAGCCCAACATCTAGAGGAAAAGCCAAATATATAGATATAAAACCCAAAATCTAGAGGTAAAGCCCAATATCTAGACGTAAAGCCCAAAATCTAGATGTAAAGCACAAATTCTAGATCGAAGGCCCAACATCCAGAGGTGAAGACCAATATCTAGAGGTAAAACCCAACATCGAGACGTAAAGCCAGATATCTAGAGGTAAAGCCCAACATCTAGAGGAAAAGCAAAATATATAGATTTCAAACCCAATTTCTAGAGTTAAATCCCAACATCTAGGGGTAAAGCCCAAAATCTAGATGTAAAGCTCAACTTCCAGATTTAAAGTCAAAAATCTAAATGTAAATACCAATACCTAGAGGTAGAGCTTAAAATGTAGAGGTAAAGCCCAACACCTAGATATAAAGCCAGATATATAGATCTAAACCCCAAAATCTAGAGGTGAAGCCCAATATCTAGACGTAAAGCCCAAAATCTAGATGTAAAGCCCAACTTCTAGAGGTAAAGCCCATCATCTAGAACTACAGCCCAATGTCTGCAGGTAAAGCCCAACTTACAGAGGTGAAGGCAAACATCTAGATGTAAAACCCAAAATCTAGAGGTAAAGCCAAACATCTAGTGGAAAAGCCAAATATATAGATTTAAAACCCAAAATCTAGAGGTAAAGCCCAATATCTAGACGTAAAGCCCAAAATCTAGATGTAAAGCCCAAATTCTAGATCTAACACCCAAAATCTCGAGGTAAAGACCACTATCTAGAGGTAAAACCCAACAGCTAGAGGTAAAGCCAGATATCTTGAGGTAAAGCCCAACATCTAGAGGAAAAGCAAAATATATAGATTTCAAACCCAAATTCTAGAGTTCAATCCCAACATCTAGAGGTAAAGCCCAACTTCCAGAGTTAAAGTCCAAAATCTAGAGGTAAACACCAATAGATAGAGTTTGAGCCCAAAATCTAGAGATAAAGCCCAACATCTAGAGATAAAGCCAGATATATAGATTTAAAATCCAATATCTGGAGGTAAAGCCCAACATCTAGAGCTAAAGTCCCAAATCTAGATGTAAAGCCCAATTGCTAGATCTAAAGCCAAATACTCTAGAGGTAAAGCCCAACATGTAAAGACTAAGATCTAGAGGTGAATTCCAATATCTAGTGTTAAAGCCCGACACCTACAGTTAAAGCCAAACATCTAGATGTACAACCCAACTTCTAGAGGTAAAGCCGAATATCTAGAGTTAAAGCGCATCCTTTAGAGTAAAGCCCAAAATCTAGAGTTAAAGCCCAACATCTAGAGGGAAAGCCCAGAATCTAGATGTAAAGCCTAACACCTAGACGTGAATTCCAAAATCAAGTGTTAAGGTCTGACATCTACAGTTAAATCCAAACATATAGATATAACCCCCAACTTCTAGAGGTAAGGCCCAAAATCTAGAGGGAAAGCCCAACAGCTAGAGTTAAAGCCGAACGTCTTGAGGTAAAGCCCAAAGTCTAGAGTTAAAGCCCAACTTCTAGAGGTAAAGCCCAACTTCCAGAGTTAAAGTCCAAAATCTAGAGGTAAACACCAATACCTAGAGTTAGAGCCCAAAATCTAGAGATATGCCAAATATATAGATTTAATACCCAAAATCTAGAGATAAAGCCGAACATCGAAATGTAAAGCAAAACATCTAGATGTAATCCAAACATCTAGAGGTAAAGCCTAACACCTAGAGGTGAAGCACAACATATAGAGGTATAACCCAACATCTAGAGATAAAGACCAACATCTAAATGTAAAGCAAAACATCTAGATGTAAAACCCTACATCTAGAGGTAAAGCCCAACGTCTGGAGGTAAAGCCCAGATTCTAGAGAGAAGCCAAAAATCCAGATGGAAAACCCAAAATCTAGATGTAAAGCCCAACATCTACAGGAAAATCCAGATATCTAGGGGTAAAGCCCAACATCTAGAGGAAAATCCAAATATATAGATATAAAACCCAAAATCGAGAGGTAAAGACCAATATCTAGACATGAAGCCCAAAATCTAGATGTAAAGCCCAACTTCTAGATCTAAAGCCCAACATCTACAGGTAAAGCCTAACATCTAGTGGTGAATTCCAAAATCTAGTGTTAAGGCCCGACATCTACAGTTAAAGGCAAACATATAGATGTAAACCCCAACTTCTAGAGGTAAGGCCCAAAATCTAGAGGTAAATCCAAAGTCTAGAATTAAAGCCCAACTTCTAGAGGTAAAGACAAATATATAGATTTAAAACCCAACATCTAGAGGTAAAGCCCAATATCTAGACGTAAAGCCCAACTTCTAGAGGAAAAGTCCAAATTCTAGAGGCAAAGCCCAACACCTAGAGGTAGAGCCCAAAATCTAGAGGTAAAGGAACATCTAGAGGTAAAGCCAGATATCTAGAGGTAAAGCCCAACATCTAGAGGAAAAGCCAAATATATAGATTTATAACCCAAAATATAGAGGTAAAGCCCGATATCTAGACGTAAAGACCAAAATCTAGATGTAAAGCCCAACTTCTAGAGGTAAAGCCGAATATATAAAGCGCATCATTTAGAGTAAAGCCCAAAATCTAGAGTTGAAGCCCCACATCTAGAGGGAAAGCCCAGAATCTAGATGTAAAGCCTAACATCTAGAGGTGAATTCCAAAATCAAGTGTTAAGGCCCGACATCTACAGTTAAAGCCAAACATATAGATGCAACCCCCAACTTCTAGAGGTAAGGCCGAAAATCTAGAGGTAAAGCCCAACTTCTAGAGGTAAAGTCCAAAATCTAGAGGTAAAGCCCAAGACCTAGTGGTAGAACCCAAAATCTAGAGGTAAAGCCCAACATCTAAACATAAAGCCAGATATCTAGGGGTAAAGCCCAACATCTAGAGGAAAAGCCAAATATATAGATTTAAAACCCAAAATCTAGAGGTAAAGACCAATATCTAGACTTAAAGCCCAAAATCTAGATGTAAAGCCCAACTTCTAGATCTAAAGCCTATCTTCCAGTGGTGAAGTCCAAAATCTAGATGTAAAGCCCAAGACCTAGTGGTAGAGCCCAAAATCTAGAGGTAAAGCCCAACATCAAGAGGTAAAACCAGATATCTAGAGGTAAAGGCAACATCTAGAGGAAAAGCCAAATATATAGATTTAAAACCCAAAATCTAGAGGTAAAGACAAATATCTAGACATAAAGACCAATATCTAGATGTAAAGCCCAATTTCTAGATCTAAAGCCCAAAATCTAGATGTAAAGCCCAACTTCTAGAGGTAAAGGCGACTATCTAGAGTTAAAAAACAACATCTAGAGGGAAAGCCCAGAATCCAGAGGTAAAGCCGGACATCTAGAGGTGAATTCCAAAATCAAGTGTTAAGGCCCGACATCTACAGTTAAATCCAAACATATAGATGTAACCCCCAACTTCCAGACGTAAGGCCCAAATACTAGAGGTAAAGCGCAATATCTAGAGGTAAAGCCGAACATCTTGAGGTAAAGCCCAAAGTCTAGATGTAAAGCCCAACTTCTAGAGGTAAAGTCCAAAATCTAGAGGTAAAGATCAAGACCTAGTGGTAGAGCCCAAAATGTAGAGGTAAAGCCCAACATCTATAGGAAAAGCCAAATATATAGATTTAAAACCCAAAATCTAGAGATAAAGCCCAACATCTAAATGTAAAGCAAAATATCTAGATGTAAAACCCGACATCTAGAGGTAAACTCAATATCTAGACTTAAAGACCAACATCTAGAGGTAAAACCCAAGATCTAGAGGTAAAGCCCAACATCTGGAGGTAAAGCCCAGATTCTAGAGAGAAGCCAAAAATCCAGATGGAAAACCCAAAATCTAGAGGTAAAGCCCAACATCTAGAGGTAAAGCCAGATATCTAGGGGTAAAGCCCAACATCTAGAGGAAAAGCCAAATACATAGATTTAAAACCGAAAATCTAGAGGTAAAGCCCAACATCTAAATGTAAAGCAAAACATCTAGATGTAAAGCCCAACTTCTAGATCTAAAGCCCAACATCTAGAGGTAAAGCCTAACATCTAGTGGTGAATTCCAAAATATAGTGTTAAGGCCCGACATCTACAGTTAAAGGCAAACATATAGATGTAAACCCCAACTTCTAGAGGTAAGGCCCAAAATCTAGAGGTAAAGCCAAAGTCTAGAATTAAAGCCCAACTTCTAGAGGTAAAGACAAATATATAGATTTAAAACCCAACATCTAGAGGTAAAGCCCAATATCTAGACGTAAAGCCCAACTTCTAGAGGAAAAGTCCAAATTCTAGAGGCAAAGCCCAACACCTAGAGGTAGAGGCCAAAATCTAGAGGTATGGAACATCTAGAGGTAAAGCCAGATATCTAGAGGTAAAGCCCAACATCTAGAGGAAAAGCCAAATATATAGATATAAAACCCAAAATCTAGAGGTAAAGCCCAATATCTAGACGTAAAGCCCAAAATCTAGATGTAAAGCACAAATTCTAGATCGAAGGCCCAACATCCAGAGGTGAAGACCAATATCTAGAGGTAAAACCCAACATCGAGACGTAAAGCCAGATATCTAGTGGTAAAGCCCAACATCTAGAGGAAAAGCAAAATATATAGATTTCAAACCCAATTTCTAGAGTTAAATCCCAACATCTAGGGGTAAAGCCCAAAATCTAGATGTAAAGCTCAACTTCCAGATTTAAAGTCAAAAATCTAAATGTAAATACCAATACCTAGAGGTAGAGCTTAAAATGTAGAGGTAAAGCCCAACACCTAGATATAAAGCCAGATATATAGATCTAAACCCCAAAATCTAGAGGTGAAGCCCAATATCTAGACGTAAAGCCCAAAATCTAGATGTAAAGCCCAACTTCTAGAGGTAAAGCCCATCATCTAGAACTACAGCCCAATGTCTGCAGGTAAAGCCCAACTTACAGAGGTGAAGGCAAACATCTAGATGTAAAACCCAAAATCTAGAGGTAAAGCCAAACATCTAGAGGAAAAGCCAAATATATAGATTTAAAACCCAAAATCTAGAGGTAAAGCCCAATATCTAGACGTAAAGCCCAAAATCTAGATGTAAAGCCCAAATTCTAGATCTAACACCCAAAATCTCGAGGTAAAGACCACTATCTAGAGGTAAAACCCAACAGCTAGAGGTAAAGCCAGATATCTTGAGGTAAAGCCCAACATCTAGAGGAAAAGCAAAATATATAGATTTCAAACCCAAATTCTAGAGTTCAATCCCAACATCTAGAGGTAAAGCCCAACTTCCAGAGTTAAAGTCCAAAATCTAGAGGTAAACACCAATACCTAGAGTTTGAGCCCAAAATCTAGAGATAAAGCCCAACATCTAGAGATAAAGCCAGATATATAGATTTAAAATCCAAAATCTGGAGGTAAAGCCCAAAATCTAGAGCTAAAACCCCAAATCTAGATGTAAAGCCCAATTGCTAGATCTAAAGCCAAATACTCTAGAGGTAAAGCCCAACATGTAGAGGTAAAGACTAAGATCTAGAGGTGAATTCCAATATCTAGTGTTAAAGCCCGACACCTACAGTTAAAGCCAAACATCTAGATGTAAAACCCAACTTCTAGAGGTAAAGCCGAATATCTAGAGTTAAAGCGCATCCTTTCGAGTAAAGCCCAAAATCTAGAGTTAAAGCCCAACATCTAGAGGGAAAGCCCAGAATCTAGATGTAAAGCCTAACATCTAGAGGTGAATTCCAAAATCAAGTGTTAAGGCCCGACATCTACAGTTAAAGCCAACCATATAGATGCAACCCCACACTTCTAGAGGTAAGGCCCAAAATCTAGAGGTAGAGCCTAACTTCTAGAGGAAAAGTCCAAATTCTAGAGGTAAAGCCCAAGACCTAGTGGTAGAGCCTAAAATCTAGAGGTAAAGCCATACATCTAGACGTAAAGCCAGATATCTGACGGTAAAACCCAAAATCTAGAGGTAAAGCCCAACATCTAAATGTAAAGCAAAACATCTAGATGTAAAACCCGACATCTAGAGGTAAAGTCCAATATCTAGACTTAAAGACCAACATCTAGAGGTAAAACCCAAGATCTAGAGGTAAAGCCCAACATCTGGAGGTAAAGCCCAGATTCTAGAGAGAAGCCAAAAATCCAGATGGAAAACCCAAAATCTAGAGGTAAAGCCCAACATCTAGAGGAAAATCCAAATATATAGATATAAAACCCAAAATCGAGAGGTAAAGACCAATATCTAGACATGAAGCCCAAAATCTAGATGTAAAGCCCAACTTCTAGATCTAAAGCCCAACATCTACAGGTAAAGCCTAACATCTAGTGGTGAATTCCAAAATCTAGTGTTAAGGCCCGACATCTACAGTTAAAGGCAAACATATAGATGTAAACCCCAACTTCTAGAGGTAAGGCCCAAAATCTAGAGGTAAATCCAAAGTGTAGAATTAAAGCCCAACTTCTAGAGGTAAAGACAAATATATAGATTTAAAACCCAACATCTAGAGGTAAAGCCCAATATCTAGACGTAAAGCCCAACTTCTAGAGGAAAAGTCCAAATTCTAGAGGCAAAGCCCAACACCTAGAGGTAGAGCCCAAAATCTAGAGGTAAAGGAACATCTAGAGGTAAAGCCAGATATCTAGAGGTAAAGCCCAACATCTAGAGGAAAAGCCAAATATATAGATTTATAACCCAAAATATAGAGGTAAAGCCCGATATCTAGACGTAAAGACCAAAATCTAGATGTAAAGCCCAACTTCTAGAGGTAAAGCCGAATATATAAAGCGCATCATTTAGAGTAAAGCCCAAAATCTAGAGTTGAAGCCCCACATCTAGAGGGAAAGCCCAGAATCTAGATGTAAAGCCTAACATCTAGAGGTGAATTCCAAAATCAAGTGTTAAGGCCCGACATCTACAGTTAAAGCCAAACATATAGATGCAACCCCCAACTTCTAGAGGTAAGGCCGAAAATCTAGAGGTAAAGCCCAACTTCTAGAGGTAAAGTCCAAAATCTAGAGGTAAAGCCCAAGACCTAGTGGTAGAACCCAAAATCTAGAGGTAAAGCCCAACATCTAAACATAAAGCCAGATATCTAGGGGTAAAGCCCAACATCTAGAGGAAAAGCCAAATATATAGATTTAAAACCCAAAATCTAGAGGTAAAGACCAATATCTAGACTTAAAGCCCAAAATCTAGATGTAAAGCCCAACTTCTAGATCTAAAGCCTATCTTCCAGTGGTGAAGTCCAAAATCTAGATGTAAAGCCCAAGACCTAGTGGTAGAGCCCAAAATCTAGAGGTAAAGCCCAACATCAAGAGGTAAAACCAGATATCTAGAGGTAAAGGCAACATCTAGAGGAAAAGCCAAATATATAGATTTAAAACCCAAAATCTAGAGGTAAAGACAAATATCTAGACATAAAGACCAATATCTAGATGTAAAGCCCAATTTCTAGATCTAAAGCCCAAAATCTAGATGTAAAGCCCAACTTCTAGAGGTAAAGGCGACTATCTAGAGTTAAAAAACAACATCTAGAGGGAAAGCCCAGAATCCAGAGGTAAAGCCGGACATCCTGAGGTGAATTCCAAAATCAAGTGTTAAGGCCCGACATCTACAGTTAAATCCAAACATATAGATGTAACCCCCAACTTCCAGACGTAAGGCCCAAATACTAGAGGTAAAGCGCAATATCTAGAGGTAAAGCCGAACATCTTGAGGTAAAGCCCAAAGTCTAGATGTAAAGCCCAACTTCTAGAGGTAAAGTCCAAAATCTAGAGGTAAAGATCAAGACCTAGTGGTAGAGCCCAAAATGTAGAGGTAAAGCCCAACATCTATAGGAAAAGCCAAATATATAGATTTAAAACCCAAAATCTAGAGATAAAGCCCAACATCTAAATGTAAAGCAAAATATCTAGATGTAAAACCCGACATCTAGAGGTAAAGTCAATATCTAGACTTAAAGACCAACATCTAGAGGTAAAACCCAAGATCTAGAGGTAAAGCCCAACATCTGGAGGTAAAGCCCAGATTCTAGAGAGAAGCCAAAAATCCAGATGGAAAACCCAAAATCTAGAGGTAAAGCCCAACATCTAGAGGTAAAGCCAGATATCTAGGGGTAAAGCCCAACATCTAGAGGAAAAGCCAAATACATAGATTTAAAACCGAAAATCTAGAGGTAAAGCCCAACATCTAAATGTAAAGCAAAACATCTAGATGTAAAGCCCAACTTCTAGATCTAAAGCCCAACATCTAGAGGTAAAGCCTAACATCTAGTGGTGAATTCCAAAATATAGTGTTAAGGCCCGACATCTACAGTTAAAGGCAAACATATAGATGTAAACCCCAACTTCTAGAGGTAAGGCCCAAAATCTAGAGGTAAAGCCAAAGTCTAGAATTAAAGCCCAACTTCTAGAGGTAAAGACAAATATATAGATTTAAAACCCAACATCTAGAGGTAAAGCCCAATATCTAGACGTAAAGCCCAACTTCTAGAGGAAAAGTCCAAATTCTAGAGGCAAAGCCCAACACCTAGAGGTAGAGGCCAAAATCTAGAGGTATGGAACATCTAGAGGTAAAGCCAGATATCTAGAGGTAAAGCCCAACATCTAGAGGAAAAGCCAAATATATAGATATAAAACCCAAAATCTAGAGGTAAAGCCCAATATCTAGACGTAAAGCCCAAAATCTAGATGTAAAGCACAAATTCTAGATCGAAGGCCCAACATCCAGAGGTGAAGACCAATATCTAGAGGTAAAACCCAACATCGAGACGTAAAGCCAGATATCTAGAGGTAAAGCCCAACATCTAGAGGAAAAGCAAAATATATAGATTTCAAACCCAATTTCTAGAGTTAAATCCCAACATCTAGGGGTAAAGCCCAAAATCTAGATGTAAAGCTCAACTTCCAGATTTAAAGTCAAAAATCTAAATGTAAATACCAATACCTAGAGGTAGAGCTTAAAATGTAGAGGTAAAGCCCAACACCTAGATATAAAGCCAGATATATAGATCTAAACCCCAAAATCTAGAGGTGAAGCCCAATATCTAGACGTAAAGCCCAAAATCTAGATGTAAAGCCCAACTTCTAGAGGTAAAGCCCATCATCTAGAACTACAGCCCAATGTCTGCAGGTAAAGCCCAACTTACAGAGGTGAAGGCAAACATCTAGATGTAAAACCCAAAATCTAGAGGTAAAGCCAAACATCTAGAGGAAAAGCCAAATATATAGATTTAAAACCCAAAATCTAGAGGTAAAGCCCAATATCTAGACGTAAAGCCCAAAATCTAGATGTAAAGCCCAGCTTCTAGATCTAAAGCCCAAAATCTAGATGTAAAGCCCAAATTCTAGATCTAACACCCAAAATCTCGAGGTAAAGACCACTATCTAGAGGTAAAACCCAACAGCTAGAGGTAAAGCCAGATATCTTGAGGTAAAGCCCAACATCTAGAGGAAAAGCAAAATATATAGATTTCAAACCCAAATTCTAGAGTTCAATCCCAACATCTAGAGGTAAAGCCCAACTTCCAGAGTTAAAGTCCAAAATCTAGAGGTAAACACCAATACCTAGAGTTTGAGCCCAAAATCTAGAGATAAAGCCCAACATCTAGAGATAAAGCCAGATATATAGATTTAAAATCCAAAATCTGGAGGTAAAGCCCAAAATCTAGAGCTAAAACCCCAAATCTAGATGTAAAGCCCAATTGCTAGATCTAAAGCCAAATACTCTAGAGGTAAAGCCCAACATGTAGAGGTAAAGACTAAGATCTAGAGGTGAATTCCAATATCTAGTGTTAAAGCCCGACACCTACAGTTAAAGCCAAACATCTAGATGTAAAACCCAACTTCTAGAGGTAAAGCCGAATATCTAGAGTTAAAGCGCATCCTTTCGAGTAAAGCCCAAAATCTAGAGTTAAAGCCCAACATCTAGAGGGAAAGCCCAGAATCTAGATGTAAAGCCTAACATCTAGAGGTGAATTCCAAAATCAAGTGTTAAGGCCCGACATCTACAGTTAAAGCCAACCATATAGATGCAACCCCACACTTCTAGAGGTAAGGCCCAAAATCTAGAGGTAGAGCCTAACTTCTAGAGGAAAAGTCCAAATTCTAGAGGTAAAGCCCAAGACCTAGTGGTAGAGCCTAAAATCTAGAGGTAAAGCCATACATCTAGACGTAAAGCCAGATATCTGACGGTAAAACCCAAAATCTAGAGGTAAAGCCCAACATCTAAATGTAAAGCAAAACATCTAGATGTAAAACCCGACATCTAGAGGTAAAGTCCAATATCTAGACTTAAAGACCAACATCTAGAGGTAAAACCCAAGATCTAGAGGTAAAGCCCAACATCTGGAGGTAAAGCCCAGATTCTAGAGAGAAGCCAAAAATCCAGATGGAAAACCCAAAATCTAGAGGTAAAGCCCAACATCTAGAGGAAAAGCCAAATATATAGATTTAAAACCCAAAATCGAGAGGTAAAGACCAATATCTAGACATGAAGCCCAAAATCTAGATGTAAAGCCCAACTTCTAGATCTAAAGCCCAACATCTACAGGTAAAGCCTAACATCTAGTGGTGAATTCCAAAATCTAGTGTTAAGGCCCGACATCTACAGTTAAAGGCAAACATATAGATGTAAACCCCAACTTCTAGAGGTAAGGCCCAAAATCTAGAGGTAAATCCAAAGTGTAGAATTAAAGCCCAACTTCTAGAGGTAAAGACAAATATATAGATTTAAAACCCAACATCTAGAGGTAAAGCCCAATATCTAGACGTAAAGCCCAACTTCTAGAGGAAAAGTCCAAATTCTAGAGGCAAAGCCCAACACCTAGAGGTAGAGGCCAAAATCTAGAGGTATGGAACATCTAGAGGTAAAGCCAGATATCTAGAGGTAAAGCCCAACATCTAGAGGAAAAGCCAAATATATAGTTTTATAACCCAAAATATAGAGGTAAAGCCCGATATCTAGACGTAAAGACCAAAATCTAGATGTAAAGCCCAACTTCTAGAGGTAAAGCCGAATATATAAAGCGCATCATTTAGAGTAAAGCCCAAAATCTAGAGTTGAAGCCCCACATCTAGAGGGAAAGCCCAGAATCTAGATGTAAAGCCTAACATCTAGAGGTGAATTCCAAAATCAAGTGTTAAGGCCCGACATCTACAGTTAAAGCCAAACATATAGATGCAACCCCCAACTTCTAGAGGTAAGGCCGAAAATCTAGAGGTAAAGCCCAACTTCTAGAGGTAAAGTCCAAAATCTAGAGGTAAAGCCCAAGACCTAGTGGTAGAGCCCAAAATCTAGAGGTAAAGCCCAACATCTAAACATAAAGCCAGATATCTAGGGGTAAAGCCCAACATCTAGAGGAAAAGCCAAATATATAGATTTAAAACCCAAAATCTAGAGGTAAAGACCAATATCTAGACTTAAAGCCCAAAATCTAGATGTAAAGCCCAACTTCTAGATCTAAAGCCTATCTTCCAGTGGTGAAGTCCAAAATCTAGAGGTAAAGCCCAAGACCTAGTGGTAGAGCCCAAAATCTAGAGGTAAAGCCCAACATCAAGAGGTAAAACCAGATATCTAGAGGTAAAGGCAACATCTAGAGGAAAAGCCAAATATATAGATTTAAAACACAAAATCTAGAGGTAAAGACAAATATCTAGACATAAAGACCAATATCTAGATGTAAAGCCCAATTTCTAGATCTAAAGCCCAAAATCTAGATGTAAAGCCCAACTTCTAGAGGTAAAGGCGAATATCTAGAGTTAAAAAACAACATCTAGAGGGAAAGCCCAGAATCCAGAGGTAAAGCCGGACATCCTGAGGTGAATTCCAAAATCAAGTGTTAAGGCCCGACATCTACAGTTAAATCCAAACATATAGATGTAACCCCCAAATTCCAGACGTAAGGCCCAAATACTAGAGGTAAAGCGCAATATCTAGAGGTAAAGCCGAACATCTTGAGGTAAAGCCCAAAGTCTAGATGTAAAGCCCAACTTCTAGAGGTAAAGTCCAAAATCTAGAGGTAAAGATCAAGACCTAGTGGTAGAGCCCAAAATGTAGAGGTAAAGCCCAACATCTATAGGAAAAGCCAAATATATAGATTTAAAACCCAAAATCTAGAGATAAAGCCCAACATCTAAATGTAAAGCAAAATATCTAGATGTAAAACCCGACATCTAGAGGTAAAGTCAATATCTAGACTTAAAGACCAACATCTAGAGGTAAAACCCAAGATCTAGAGGTAAAGCCCAGATTCTAGAGAGAAGCCAAAAATCCAGATGGAAAACCCAAAATCTAGAGGTAAAGCCCAACATCTAGAGGTAAAGCCAGATATCTAGGGGTAAAGCCCAACATCTAGAGGAAAAGCCAAATACATAGATTTAAAACCGAAAATCTAGAGGTAAAGCCCAACATCTAAATGTAAAGCAAAACATCTAGATGTAAAGCCCAACTTCTAGATCTAAAGCCCAACATCTAGAGGTAAAGCCTAACATCTAGTGGTGAATTCCAAAATCTAGTCTTAAGGCCCGACATCTACAGTTAAAGGCAAACATATAGATGTAAACCCCAACTTCTAGAGGTAAGGCCCAAAATCTAGAGGTAAAGCCAAAGTCTAGAATTAAAGCCCAACTTCTAGAGGTAAAGACAAATATATAGATTTAAAACCCAACATCTAGAGGTAAAGCCCAATATCTAGACGTAAAGCCCAACTTCTAGAGGAAAAGTCCAAATTCTAGAGTCAAAGCCCAACACCTAGAGGTAGAGCCCAAAATCTAGAGGTAAAGGAACATCTAGAGGTAAAGCCAGATATCTAGAGGTAAAGCCCAACATCTAGAGGAAAAGCCAAATATATAGATTTATAACCCAAAATATAGAGGTAAAGCCCGATATCTAGACGTAAAGACCAAAATCTAGATGTAAAGCCCAACTTCTAGAGGTAAAGCCGAATATATAAAGCGCATCATTTAGAGAAAAGCCCAAAATCTAGAGTTGAAGCCCCACATCTAGAGGGAAAACCCAGAATCTAGATGTAAAGCCTAACATCTAGAGGTGAATTCCAAAATCAAGTGTTAAGGCCCGACATCTACAGTTAAAGCCAAACATATAGATGTAACCCCCAACTTCTAGAGGTAAGGCCCAAAATCTAGAGGTAAAGCCCAACTTCTAGAGGTAAAGTCCAAAATCTAGAGGTAAAGCCCAAGACCTAGTGGTAGAGCCCAAAATCTAGAGGTAAAGCCATACATCTAGACGTAAAGCCAGATATCTGATGGTAAAGCCCAACATCTAGAGGAAAAGCCAAATATATAGATTTAAAACCCAAAATCTAGAGATAAAGCCCAACATCTAAATGTAAAGCAAAACATCTAGATGTAAAACCCGACATCTAGAGGTAAAGTCCAATATCTAGACTTAAAGACCAACATCTAGAGGTAAAACCCAACATCTTGAGGTAAAGCCCAACGTCTGGAGGTACAGCCCAGATTCTAGAGAGAAGCCAAAAATCCAGATGGAAAACCCAAAATCTAGTGTTAAAGCCCAACATCTAGAGGTAAAGCCCAGAATCTAGAGGTAAAGCCTAATATCTAGAGGTGAATTCTTAAATCTAGTCTTAAGGCCCGACATCTACAGTTAAAGCCAAAGATATAGATTTAACCCCCAACTTCTAGAGGTAAGGCCCAAAATCTAGATGTAAAGCCCAACTTCTAGATGTAAAGCCTAACATCTAGAGTTGAATTCCAAAATCAAGTGTTAAGGACCGACATCTACAGTTAAAGCCAAACATATAGATGCAACCCCCAACTTCTAGAGGTAAGGCCCAAATTCTAGAGGTAAAGCCCAACTTCTAGAGGTAAAGTCCAAAATCTAGAGGTAAAGCCCAAGACCTAGTGGTAGAGCCCAAAATGTAGAGGTAAAGCCCAACATCTATAGGAAAAGCCAAATATATAGATTTAAAACCCAAAATCTAGAGATAAAGCCCAAAATCTAAATGTAAAGCAAAACATCTAGATGTAAAACCCGACATCTAGAGGTAAAGTCCAATATCTAGACTTAAAGTCCAACATCTAGAGGTAAAACCCAAGATCTAGAGGTAAAGCCCAACATCTGGAGGTAAAGCCCAGATTCTAGAGAGAAGCCAAAAATCCAGATGGAAAACCCAAAATCTAGAGGTAAAGCCCAACATCTACAGGTAAATCCAGACATCTAGGGGTAAAGCCCAACATCTACAGGTAAATCCAGACATCTAGGGGTAAAGCCCAACATCTAGAGGAAAATCCAAATATATAGATTTAAAAACCAAAATCTAGAGGTAAAGCCCAATATCTAGACGTAAAGCCCAAAATCTAGATGTAAAGCCCAAATTCTAGATCTAACGCCCAAAATCTAGAGATAAAGACCAATATCTAGAGGTAAAACCCAACATCTAGAGGTAAAGCCAGATATCTAGAGGTAAAGCCCGACATCTAGAGGAAAAGCAAAATATATAGATTTCAAACCCAAATTCTAGAGTTAAATCCCAACATCTAGAGGTAAATCCCAAAGTCTAGATGTAAAGCTCAACTTCCAGATTTAAAGTCAAAAATCTAAATGTAAATACCAATACCTAGAGGTAGAGCCCAAAATGTAGAGGTAAAGCCCAACATCTAGAGATAAAGCCAGATATATAGATCTAACCCCAAAATCTAGAGGTGAAGCCCAATATCTAGATCTAAAGCCCAAAATCTAGATGTAAAGCCCAACTTCTAAATCTAAAGCCCAACATCTAGAGGTAAAGCCCAATATTTAGAGTTTAAGCGCATCATTTAGAGGTAAAGCCAGATATCTAGAGGTAAAGCCCAACATCTAGAGGAAAAGCCAAATATATAGATTTAAAACCCAAATTCTAGAGTTAAATCCCAACATCTAGATGTAAATCCCAAAGTCTAGATGTAAAGCTCAACTTCCAGGTTTAAAGTCAAAAATCTAAATGTAAATACCAATACCTAGAGGTAGAGCCCAAAATGTAGAGGTAAAGCCCAACATCTAGACGTAAAGCCAGATATCTAGAGGTAAAGCCCAACATCTAGAGGAAAAGCAAAATATATAGATTTCAAACCCAAATTCTAGAGTTATATCCCAACATCTAGGGGTAAACCCCAACTTCCAGAGTTAAAGTCCAAAATCTAGAGGTAAACACCAATACATAGAGTTTGAGCCCAAAATCTAGAGATAAAGCCCAACATCTAGAGATAAAGCCAGATATATAGATTTAAAATCCAATATCTGGAGGTAAAGCCCAACATCTAGAGCTAAAGCCCCAAATCTAGATGTAAAGCCCAATTGCTAGATCTAAAGCCAAATACTCTAGAGGTAAAGCCCAACATGTAAAGACTAAGATCTAGAGGTGAATTCCAATATCTAGTGTTAAAGGCCGACACCTACAGTTAAAGCCAAACATCTAGATGTACAACCCAACTTCTAGAGGTAAAGCCGAATATCTAGAGTTAAAGCGCATCCTTTAGAGTAAAGCCCAAAATCTAGAGTTAAAGCCCAACATCTAGAGGGAAAGCCCAGAATCTAGATGTAAAGCCTAACACCTAGACGTGAATTCCAAAATCAAGTGTTAAGGTCTGACATCTACAGTTAAATCCAAACATATAGATATAACCCCCAACTTCTAGAGGTAAGGCCCAAAATCTAGAGGGAAAGCCCAACAGCTAGAGTTAAAGCCGAACGTCTTGAGGTAAAGCCCAAAGTCTAGAGTTAAAGCCCAACTTCTAGAGGTAAAGCCCAACTTCCAGAGTTAAAGTCCAAAATCTAGAGGTAAACACCAATACCTAGAGTTAGAGCCCAAAATCTAGAGATATGCCAAATATATAGATTTAAAACCCAAAATCTAGAGATAAAGCCGAACATCGAAATGTAAAGCAAAACATCTAGATGTAATCCAAACATCTAGAGGTAAAGCCTAACACCTAGAGGTGAAGCACAACATATAGAGGTATAACCCAACATCTAGAGATAAAGACCAACATCTAAATGTAAAGCAAAACATCTAGATGTAAAACCCTACATCTAGAGGTAAAGCCCAACGTCTGGAGGTAAAGCCCAGATTCTAGAGAGAAGCCAAAAATCCAGATGGAAAACCCAAAATCTAGAGGTAAAGCCCAACATCTACAGGAAAATCCAGATATCTAGGGGTAAAGCCCAACATCTAGAGGAAAATCCAAATATATAGATATAAAACCCAAAATCGAGAGGTAAAGACCAATATCTAGACATGAAGCCCAAAATCTAGATGTAAAGCCCAACTTCTAGATCTAAAGCCCAACATCTACAGGTAAAGCCTAACATCTAGTGGTGAATTCCAAAATCTAGTGTTAAGGCCCGACATCTACAGTTAAAGGCAAACATATAGATGTAAACCCCAACTTCTAGAGGTAAGGCCCAAAATCTAGAGGTAAATCCAAAGTGTAGAATTAAAGCCCAACTTCTAGAGGTAAAGACAAATATATAGATTTAAAACCCAACATCTAGAGGTAAAGCCCAATATCTAGACGTAAAGCCCAACTTCTAGAGGAAAAGTCCAAATTCTAGAGGCAAAGCCCAACACCTAGAGGTAGAGCCCAAAATCTAGAGGTAAAGGAACATCTAGAGGTAAAGCCAGATATCTAGAGGTAAAGCCCAACATCTAGAGGAAAAGCCAAATATATAGATTTATAACCCAAAATATAGAGGTAAAGCCCGATATCTAGACGTAAAGACCAAAATCTAGATGTAAAGCCCAACTTCTAGAGGTAAAGCCGAATATATAAAGCGCATCATTTAGAGTAAAGCCCAAAATCTAGAGTTGAAGCCCCACATCTAGAGGGAAAGCCCAGAATCTAGATGTAAAGCCTAACATCTAGAGGTGAATTCCAAAATCAAGTGTTAAGGCCCGACATCTACAGTTAAAGCCAAACATATAGATGCAACCCCCAACTTCTAGAGGTAAGGCCGAAAATCTAGAGGTAAAGCCCAACTTCTAGAGGTAAAGTCCAAAATCTAGAGGTAAAGCCCAAGACCTAGTGGTAGAGCCCAAAATCTAGAGGTAAAGCCCAACATCTAAACATAAAGCCAGATATCTAGGGGTAAAGCCCAACATCTAGAGGAAAAGCCAAATATATAGATTTAAAACCCAAAATCTAGAGGTAAAGACCAATATCTAGACTTAAAGCCCAAAATCTAGATGTAAAGCCCAACTTCTAGATCTAAAGCCTATCTTCCAGTGGTGAAGTCCAAAATCTAGATGTAAAGCCCAAGACCTAGTGGTAGAGCCCAAAATCTAGAGGTAAAGCCCAACATCAAGAGGTAAAACCAGATATCTAGAGGTAAAGGCAACATCTAGAGGAAAAGCCAAATATATAGATTTAAAACCCAAAATCTAGAGGTAAAGACAAATATCTAGACATAAAGACCAATATCTAGATGTAAAGCCCAATTTCTAGATCTAAAGCCCAAAATCTAGATGTAAAGCCCAACTTCTAGAGGTAAAGGCGACTATCTAGAGTTAAAAAACAACATCTAGAGGGAAAGCCCAGAATCCAGAGGTAAAGCCGGACATCTAGAGGTGAATTCCAAAATCAAGTGTTAAGGCCCGACATCTACAGTTAAATCCAAACATATAGATGTAACCCCCAACTTCCAGACGTAAGGCCCAAATACTAGAGGTAAAGCGCAATATCTAGAGGTAAAGCCGAACATCTTGAGGTAAAGCCCAAAGTCTAGATGTAAAGCCCAACTTCTAGAGGTAAAGTCCAAAATCTAGAGGTAAAGATCAAGACCTAGTGGTAGAGCCCAAAATGTAGAGGTAAAGCCCAACATCTATAGGAAAAGCCAAATATATAGATTTAAAACCCAAAATCTAGAGATAAAGCCCAACATCTAAATGTAAAGCAAAATATCTAGATGTAAAACCCGACATCTAGAGGTAAAGTCAATATCTAGACTTAAAGACCAACATCTAGAGGTAAAACCCATGATCTAGAGGTAAAGCCCAACATCTGGAGGTAAAGCCCAGATTCTAGAGAGAAGCCAAAAATCCAGATGGAAAACCCAAAATCTAGAGGTAAAGCCCAACATCTAGAGGTAAAGCAAGATATCTAGGGGTAAAGCCCAACATCTAGAGGAAAAGCCAAATACATAGATTTAAAACCGAAAATCTAGAGGTAAAGCCCAACATCTAAATGTAAAGCAAAACATCTAGATGTAAAGCCCAACTTCTAGATCTAAAGCCCAACATCTAGAGGTAAAGCCTAACATCTAGTGGTGAATTCCAAAATCTAGTGTTAAGGCCCGACATCTACAGTTAAAGGCAAACATATAGATGTAAACCCCAACTTCTAGAGGTAAGGCCCAAAATCTAGAGGTAAAGCCAAAGTCTAGAATTAAAGCCCAACTTCTAGAGGTAAAGACAAATATATAGATTTAAAACCCAACATCTAGAGGTAAAGCCCAATATCTAGACGTAAAGCCCAACTTCTAGAGGAAAAGTCCAAATTCTAGAGGCAAAGCCCAACACCTAGAGGTAGAGCCCAAAATCTAGAGGTAAAGGAACATCTAGAGGTAAAGCCAGATATCTAGAGGTAAAGCCCAACATCTAGAGGAAAAGCCAAATATATAGATTTAAAACCCAAAATATAGATGTAAAGCCCGATATCTAGACGTAAAGACCAAAATCTAGATGTAAAGCCCAACTTCTAGAGGTAAAGCCGAATATATAAAGCGCATCATTTAGAGAAAAGCCCAAAATCTAGAGTTGAAGCCCCACATCTAGAGGGAAAACCCAGAATCTAGATGTAAAGCCTAACATCTAGAGGTGAATTCCAAAATCAAGTGTTAAGGCCCGACATCTACAGTTAAAGCCAAACATATAGATGTAACCCCCAACTTCTAGAGGTAAGGCCCAAAATCTAGAGGTAAAGCCCAACTTCTAGAGGTAAAGTCCAAAATCTAGAGGTAAAGCCCAAGACCTAGTGGTAGAGCCCAAAATCTAGAGGTAAAGCCATACATCTAGACGTAAAGCCAGATATCTGATGGTAAAGCCCAACATCTAGAGGAAAAGCCAAATATATAGATTTAAAACCCAAAATCTAGAGATAAAGCCCAACATCTAAATGTAAAGCAAAACATCTAGATGTAAAAGCCGACATCTAGAGGTAAAGTCCAATATCTAGACTTAAAGACCAACATCTAGAGGTAAAACCCAACATCTTGAGGTAAAGCCCAACGTCTGGAGGTACAGCCCAGATTCTAGAGAGAAGCCAAAAATCCAGATGGAAAACCCAAAATCTAGTGTTAAAGCCCAACATCTAGAGGTAAAGCCCAGAATCTAGAGGTAAAGCCTAATATCTAGAGGTGAATTCTTAAATCTAGTCTTAAGGCCCGACATCTACAGTTAAAGCCAAAGATATAGATGTAACCCCCAACTTCTAGAGGTAAGGCCCAAAATCTAGATGTAAAGCCCAACTTCTAGATGTAAAGCCTAACATCTAGAGGTGAATTCCAAAATCAAGTGTTAAGGACCGACATCTACAGTTAAAGCCAAACATATAGATGCAACCCCCAACTTCTAGAGGTAAGGCCCAAAATGTAGAGGTAAAGCCCAACATCTATAGGAAAAGCCAAATATATAGATTTAAAACCCAAAATCTAGAGATAAAGCCCAAAATCTAAATGTAAAGTCCAACATCTAGATGTAAAACCCAAGATCTAGAGGTAAAGCCCAACATCTGGAGGTAAAGCCCAGATTCTAGAGAGAAGCCAAAAATCCAGATGGAAAACCCAAAATCTAGAGGTAAAGCCCAACATCTACAGGTAAATCCAGATATCTAGGGGTAAAGCCCAACATCTAGAGGAAAATCCAAATATATAGATTTAAAAACCAAAATCTAGAGGTAAAGCCCAATATCTAGACGTAAAGCCCAAAATCTAGATGTAAAGCCCAAATTCTAGATCTAACGCCCAAAATCTAGAGATAAAGACCAATATCTAGAGGTAAAACCCAACATCTAGAGGTAAAGCCAGATATCTAGAGGTAAAGCCCAACATCTAGAGGAAAAGCAAAATATATAGATTTCAAACCCAAATTCTAGAGTTAAATCCCAACATCTAGATGTAAATCCCAAAGTCTAGATGTAAAGCTCAACTTCCAGATTTAAAGTCAAAAATCTAAATGTAAATACCAATACCTAGAGGTAGAGCCCAAAATGTAGAGGTAAAGCCCAACATCTAGACGTAAAGCCAGATATCTAGAGGTAAAGCCCAACATCTAGAGGAAAAGCAAAATATATAGATTTCAAACCCAAATTCTAGAGTTATATCCCAACATCTAGGGGTAAACCCCAACTTCCAGAGTTAAAGTCCAAAATCTAGAGGTAAACACCAATACATAGAGTTTGAGCCCAAAATCTAGAGATAAAGCCCAACATCTAGAGATAAAGCCAGATATATAGATTTAAAATCCAATATCTGGAGGTAAAGCCCAACATCTAGAGCTAAAGCCCCAAATCTAGATGTAAAGCCCAATTGCTAGATCTAAAGCCAAATACTCTAGAGGTAAAGCCCAACATGTAAAGACTAAGATCTAGAGGTGAATTCCAATATCTAGTGTTAAAGGCCGACACCTACAGTTAAAGCCAAACATCTAGATGTACAACCCAACTTCTAGAGGTAAAGCCGAATATCTAGAGTTAAAGCGCATCCTTTAGAGTAAAGCCCAAAATCTAGAGTTAAAGCCCAACATCTAGAGGGAAAGCCCAGAATCTAGATGTAAAGCCTAACATCTAGAGGTGAATTCCAAAATCAAGTGTTAAGGCCTGACATCTACAGTTAAATCCAACCATATAGATATAACCCCCAACTTCTAGAGGTAAGGCCCAAAATCTAGAGGGAAAGCCCAACAGCTAGAGTTAAAGCCGAACGTCTTGAGGTAAAGCCCAAAGTCTAGAGTTAAAGCCCAACTTCTAGAGGTAAAGCCCAACTTCCAGAGTTAAAGTCCAAAATCTAGAGGTAAACACCAATACCTAGAGTTAGAGCCCAAAATCTAGAGATATGCCAAATATATAGATTTAAAACCCAAAATCTAGAGATAAAGCCGAACATCGAAATGTAAAGCAAAACATCTAGATGTAATCCAAACATCTAGAGGTAAAGCCTAACACCTAGAGGTGAAGCACAACATATAGAGGTATAACCCAACATCTAGAGATAAAGACCAACATCTAAATGTAAAGCAAAACATCTAGATGTAAAACCCTACATCTAGAGGTAAAGCCCAACGTCTGGAGGTAAAGCCCAGATTCTAGAGAGAAGCCAAAAATCCAGATGGAAAACCCAAAATCTAGAGGTAAAGCCCAACATCTACAGGAAAATCCAGATATCTAGGGGTAAAGACCAACATCTAGAGGAAAAGCCAAATATATCGATATAAAACCCAAAATCTAGAGGTAAAGCCCAATATCTAGATGTAAAGCCCAAAATCTCGATGAAAAGCACAACTTCTAGATCTAAAGCCCAACATCTAGAGGTAAAGACCAATATCTAGAGGTAAAACCCAACATCTAGACGTAAAGCCAGATATCTAGAGGTAAAGCCCAACGTCTGGAGGTAAAGCCCATCATCTAGTCCTACAGCCCAATGTCTGCAGGTAAAGCCCAACTTACAGAGGTGAAGGCAAACATCTAGATGTAAAACCCCAAATCTAGAGGTAAAGCCCAACATCTAGAGGAAAAGCCAAATATATATATATTTAAAACCCAAAATCTAGAGGTAAAGCCCAACATCTAGAGGTAAAGACAGATATCTAGGGGTAAAGCCCAACATCTAGAGGAAAAGCCAAATATATAGATTTAAAATCCAAAATCTAGAGGTAAAGCCCAATATCTAGACGTAAAGCCCAAAATCTAGATGTAAAGCCCAACTTCTAGATCTAAAGCCCAAAATCTAGATGTAAAGCCCAAATTCTAGATCTAACGCCCAAAATCTAGAGGTAAAGACCAATATCTAGAGGTAAAACCCAACATCTAGAGGTAAAGCCAGATATCTAGAGGTAAAGCCCAACATCTAGAGGGAAAGCCCACAATCTAGATGTAAAGCGTAACATCTAGAGGTGAATTCCAAAATCAAGTGTTAAGGCGTTGAGTTTTACCTCTAGATGTTGGTCTTTAAGTCTAGATATAGGACTTTACCTCTAGATGTCGGGTTTTACATCTAGATGTTTTGCTTTACATTTAGATGTTGGGCTTTATCTCTAGATGTTGGGTTTTAAATCTATATATTTGGCTTTTCCTCTAGATGTTGGGCTTTACCTCTAGATATCTGGCTTTACCTCTAGATTTTGGGCTCTACCACTAGGTCTTGGGCTTTACCTCTAGATTTTGGACTTTACCTCTAGAAGTTAGGCTTTAGATCTAGAAGTTGGGCTTTACATCTAGATTTTGGGCTTTACGTCTAGATATTGGTCTTTACCTCTAGATTTTGGGTTTTAAATCTATATATTTGGCTTTTCCTCTAGATGTTGGGCTTTACCCCTAGATATCTGGCTTTACCTCTAGATGTTAGGCTTTACCTCTAGATTCTGGGCTTTCCCTCTAGATGTTGTTCTTTAACTCTAGATTTTGGGCTTTACTCTAAATGATGCGCTTTAACTCTAGATATTCGCCTTTACCTCTAGAAGTTGGGCTTTACATCTAGATTTTGGGCTTTAGATCTAGAAGTTGGGCTTTATATCTAGATATTGGTCTTTACATCTAGATATTGGGCTTTACCTCTAGATTTTGAGTTTTAAATCTATATATTTGGCTTTTCCTCTAGATGTTGGGCTTTAACTCCAGATATCTGGTTTTACCTCTAGATGTTGGGCTTTACCTCTAGATTTTGGGCTCTACCACTAGGTCTTGGGCTTTACCTCTAGAATTTGGACTTTACCTCTAGAAGTTGGGCTTTACATCTAGACTTTGGGCTTTACCTCAAGACGTTCGGCTTTACCTCTAGATGTTCGGCTTTACCTCTATTTTTTGGGCCTTACGTCTAGAAGTTGGGGGTTACATCTATATGTTTGGATTTAACTGTAGATGTCGGGCCTTAACACTTGATTTTGGAATTCACCTCTAGATGTTAGGCTTTACCTCTAGATTCTGGGCTTTCCCTCTAGATGTTGTTCTTTAACTCTAGTTTTTGGGCTTTACTATAAATGATGCGCTTTAATCTAGATATTCGTCTTTACCTCTAGAAGTTGGGCTTTACATCTAGATTTTGGGCTTTAGATCTAGAAGTTGGGCTTTAAGTCTAGATATTGGTCTTTACATCTAGATATTGGGCTTTACCTCTAGATTTTGAGTTTTAAATCTATATATTTGGCTTTTCTTCTAGATGTTGGGCTTTAACTCTAGATATCCGGTTTTACCTCTAGATGTTGGACTTTACCCCTAGATTTTGGGCTCTACCACTAGGTCTTGGGCTTTACCTCTAGATTTTGGACTTTACCTCTAGAAGTTAGGCTTTAGATCTAGAAGTTGGGCTTTACATCTAGATTTTGGGCTTTACGTCTAGATATTGGTCTTTACCTCTAGATTTTGGGTTTTAAATCTATATATTTGGCTTTTCCTCTAGATGTTGGGCTTTACCCCTAGATATCTGGCTTTACCTCTAGATGTTGGGCTTTACCTCTAGATTTTGGGTTTTCCATCTGGATTTTTGGCTTCTCTCTAGAAACTGGGCTTTACCTCCAGATGTTGGGCTTTACCTCTAGATGTTGGTTTTTACCTCTAGATGTTGGTCTTTAAGTCTAGATATTGGACTTTACCTCTAGATGTCGGGTTTTTCATCTAGATGTTTTGCTTTACATTTAGATGTTGGGCTTTATCTCTAGATTTTGGGTTTTAAATCTATATATTTGGCTTTTCCTCTAGATGTTGGGCTTTACCTCTAGATATCTGGCTTTACCTCTAGATGTTGGGCTTTAACTCTAGATTTTGGGCTCTGCCTCTAGGTGTTGGGCTTTGCCTCTAGCATTTGGACCTTGCCTCTAAATGTTGGGCTTTATATCTGCAATTTGGGCTTCACCTGTAGATTTGGGGATTTAAATCTAGATATTTGGCTTTACCTCTAGAATTTGGGCTTTACCTCTAGACTTTGGGCTTTACCTCAGGACGTTGGGCTTTAACTCTAGATGTTGGGCTTTACCTCTAGATTTTTGGCCTTACCTCTAGAAGTTGGGTTTTACATCTGTATGTTTGGCTTTAACTGTAGATGTCGGGCATTAACACTAGATTTTGGAATTCACCACTAGATGTTGGGCTTTACCTCTAGATGTTGGGCTTTACCTCTAGATATTTGGCTTAGATCTAGAAGTTGGGCTTTATCTCTAGATGTTGGGGTTTAAATCTAGATTTGGGGTTTTAGCTCTAGAAGTTGGTCATTACCTCTAGACATTGGGCTTTACTCCAGATGTTGGTCTTTAAGTCTAGATATTGGACTTTCCCTCTAGATGTAGGGTTTCACATCTAGATGTTTTGCTTTACATTTAGATGTTGGTCTTTATCTCTAGATGTTGGGTTATACCTCTATATGTTGTGCTTCACCTCTAGATGTTAGGCTTTACCTCTAGATGTTGGGATTACATCTAGGCATTGGACTTTATCTCTAGAATTTGGGCTATACCTCTATATGTTGGGCTTTACCTCTAGAGTTTGGGTTTTGCATCTAGATGTTTGCCTTTACCTCTGTAAGTTATGCTTTACCTGCAGACATTGGGCTGTAGGACTAGATGATGGGCTTTACCTGTAGAAGTTGGGCTTTACATCTAGATTTTGGGGTTTACCTCTAAATGATGGGCTTAAACTCTAAATATTGGGCTTTACCTCTAGATGTTGGGCTTTAGAATAAGAAATTGTGCTCTACATCTATATATTTGGGCTTTAGATCTAGAAGTTGGGCTTTACATCTAGATATTGGTCTTTACGTCTAGATATTGGGCTTTACCTCTAGATTTTGGGTTTTAAATCTATATATTTGGCTTTTCCTCTAGATGTTGGGCTTTACCCCTAGATATCTGGCTTTACCTCTAGATGATGGGCTTTACCTCTAGATTTTGGGTTTTCCATCTGGATTTTTGGCTTCTCTCTAGAATCTGGGCTTTACCTCCAGACTTGGGCTTTACCTCTAGATGTTGAGTTTTACCTCTAGATGTTGGTCTTTAAGTCTAGATATAGGACTTTACCTCTAGATGTCGGGTTTTACATCTAGATGTTTTGCTTTACATTTAGATGTTGGGCTTTATCTCTAGATGTTGGGTTTTAAATCTATATATTTGGCTTTTCCTCTAGATGTTGGGCTTTACCTCTAGATATCTGGCTTTACCTCTAGATTTTGGGCTCTACCACTAGGTCTTGGGCTTTACCTCTAGATTTTGGACTTTACCTCTAGAAGTTAGGCTTTAGATCTAGAAGTTGGGCTTTTCATCTAGATTTTGGGCTTTACGTCTAGATATTGGTCTTTACCTCTAGATTTTGGGTTTTCAATCTATATATTTGGCTTTTCCTCTAGATGTTGGGCTTTACCCCTAGATATCTGGCTTTACCTCTAGATGTTAGGCTTTACCTCTAGATTCTGGGCTTTCCCTCTAGATGTTGTTCTTTAACTCTAGATTTTGGGCTTTACTCTAAATGATGCGCTTTAACTCTAGATATTCGCCTTTACCTCTAGAAGTTGGGCTTTACATCTAGATTTTGGGCTTTAGATCTAGAAGTTGGGCTTTATATCTAGATATTGGTCTTTACATCTAGATATTGGGCTTTACCACTAGATTTTGAGTTTTAAATCTATATATTTGGCTTTTCCTCTAGATGTTGGTCTTTAACTCCAGATATCTGGTTTTACCTCTAGATGTTGGGCTTTACCTCTAGATTTTGGGCTCTACCACTAGGTCTTGGGCTTTACCTCTAGAATTTGGACTTTACCTCTAGAAGTTGGGCTTTACATCTAGACTTTGGGCTTTACCTCAAGACGTTCGGCTTTACCTCTAGATGTTCGGCTTTACCTCTAGATGTTGGTCTTTAAGTCTAGATATTGGACTTTACCTCTAGATGTAGGGTTTTACATCTAGATGTTTTGCTTTACATTTAGATGTTGGGCTGTGTCTCTAGATTTTGGGTTTTAAATCTATATATTTGGCTTTTCCTCTAGATGTTGGGCTTTAACTCTAGATATCCGGTTTTACGTCTAGATGTTGGACTTTACCCCTAGATTTTGGGCTCTACCACTAGGTCTTGGGCTTTACCTCTAGATTTTGGACTTTACCTCTAGAAGTTAGGCTTTAGATCTAGAAGTTGGGCTTTACATCTAGATTTTGGGCTTTACGTCTAGATATTGGTCTTTACCTCTAGATTTTGGGTTTTAAATCTATATATTTGGCTTTTCCTCTAGATGTTGGGCTTTACCCCTAGATATCTGGCTTTACCTCTAGATGTTGGGCTTTACCTCTAGATTTTGGGTTTTCCATCTGGATTTTTGGCTTCTCTCTAGAATCTGGGCTTTACCTCCAGATGTTGGGCTTTACCTCTAGATGTGGGGTTTTACCTCTAGATGTTGGTCTTTAAGTCTAGATATTGGACTTTACCTCTAGATGTCGGGGTTTACATCTAGATGTTTTGCTTTACATTTAGATGTTGGGCTTTATCTCTAGATTTTGGGTTTTAAATCTATATATTTGGCTTTTCCTATAGATATTGGCCTTTACCGCTACATTTTGGGCTCTACCACTACGTCTTGATCTTTACCTCTAGATTTTGGACTTTACCTCTAGAAGTTGGGATTTACATCTAGACTTTGGGCTTTACCTCAAGACGTTCGGCTTTACCTCTAGATGTTGGGCTTTACCTCTATTTTTTGGGCCTTACGTCTAGAAGTTGGGGGTTACATCTATATGTTTGGATTTAACTGTAGATGTCGGGCCTTAACACTATATTTTGGAATTCACCTCTAGATGTTAGGCTTTACATCTAGATTGTGGGCTTTCCCTCTAGATGTTGTTCTTTAACTCTAGATGTCGGGTTTTACATCTAGATGTTTTGCTTTACATTTAGATGTTGGGCTTTATCTCTAGATTTTGGGTTTTAAATCTATATATTTGGCTTTTCCTGTAGATGTTGGGCTTTACTTCTAGAGATATGTCTTTACGTCTAGATGTTGGACTTTACCCCTAGATTTTGGGCTCTACCACTAGGTCTTGGGCTTTACCTCTAATTTTTGGACTTTACCTCTAGAAGTTAGGCTTTAGATCTAGAAGTTGGGCTTTACATCTAGATTTTGGGCTTTACGTCTAGATATTGGTCTTTACCTCTAGATTTTGGGTTTTAAATCTATATATTAGGCTTTTCCTCTAGATGTTGGGCTTTAACTCTAGATATCCGGTTTTACCTCTAGGTGTTGGGTTTTACCTCTAGATGTTGGGTTTTCCATCTAGATTTTTGGCTTCTCTCTAGAATCTGGGCTTTACCTCCAGATGTTGGGCTTTACCTCTAGATGTTGAGTTTTACCTCTAGATGTTGGTCTTTAAGTCTAGATATAGGAACTTTACCTGTAGATGTCGGGTTTTACATCTAGATGTTTTGCTTTACATTTAGATGTTGGGCTTTATCTCTAGATGTTGGGTTTTAAATCTATATATTTGGCTTTTCCTCTAGATGTTGGGCTTTACCTCTAGATATCTGGCTTTACCTCTATATGTTGGGCTTTACCTCTAGATTTTGGACTTTACCTCTAGAATTTGGGCTTTACCTCTAGATTTTGGCTTCACCTCAAGACGTTCAACTTTAACTCTAGATGTTGGGCTTTACATCTAGATTTTGGGCTTTATGTCTAGATATTGGTCTTTACCTCTAGATTTTGGGTTTTAAATCTATATATTTGGTTTACCTCTAGATGTTGGGCTTTACCTCTAGATATGTGGCTTTACCTCTAGATTTTGGGCTCTACCACTAGGTCTTGGGCTTTACCTCTAGATTTTGGACTTTACCTCTAGAAGTTAGGCTCTAGATCTACTAGTTGGGCTTTACATCTAGATTTTGGGCTTTACCTCTAGATATCGGGCTTTACCTCTATATTTTGGGTTTTAAATCTATATATTTGGCTTTTCTTCTAGATGTTGGGCTTTACATCTAGATATCTGGCTTTAACTCTAGATGTTGCTTTACCTCTAGATTTTGGGCTCTACCTCTAGGTGTTGGGCTTTGCCTCCAGAATTTGGACTTTTCCTCTAGGAGTTGGGCTTTACGTCTAGATATTGGGCTTTACCTCTAGATGTTGGGTTTTAAATCTATATATTTGGCTTTTCCTCTAGATGTTGGGCTTTACCTCTAGATATCTGGCTTTACCTCTAGATGTTGGGCTTTAACTCTAGATTTTGGGCTTTACTCTAAATGATGCGCTTTAATTCTAGATATTCGCCTTTACCTCTAGAAGTTGGGCTTTACATCTAGATATTGGGCTTTACCTCTATATTTTGGGTTTTAAATCTATATATTTGGCTTTTCCTCTAGATGTTGGGCTTTACCTCTAGATATCTGGCTTTACCTCTAGATGTTGGGCTTTAACTCTAGATTTTGGGCTCTACCACTAGGTGTTGGGCTTTGCCTCTAGCATTTGGACTTTGCCTCTACATGTTGGGCTTTATATCTGCAATTTGGGCTTCACCTGTAGATTTTGGGATTTAAATCTAGATATTTGGCTTTACCTCTAGAATTTGGGCTTTACCTCTAGACTTTGGGCTTTACCTCAGGACGTTGGGCTTTAACTCTAGATGTTGGGCTTTACCTCTAGATTTTCGGCCTTACCTCTAGAAGTTGGGGTTTACATCTATATGTTTGCCTTTAACTGTAGATGTCGGGCCTTAACACTAGATTTTGGAATTCACCACTAGATGTTAGGCTTTTCCTCTAGATGTTGGGCTTTACCTCTAGATGTTTGGCTTAGATCTAGAAGTTGGGCTTTGCCTCTAGATGTTGGGGTTTAAATCTAGATTTGGGGTTTTAGCTCTAGAAGTTGGTCATTACCTCTAGACATTGGGCTTTACCTCCAGATGTTGGTCTTTAAGTCTAGATTTTGGGCTCTACCTCTAGGTGTTGGGCTTTGCCTCTAGAATTTGGACTTTTCCTCTAGAAGTTGGGCTTTACGTCTAGATATTGGGCTTTACCTCTAGATGTTGGGTTTTAAATCTATATATTTGTCTTTACCTCAAGACGTTCGGCTTTACCTCTACATGTTGGGCTTTACCTCTAGATTTTGGGCCTTACTTCTAGAAGTTGGGGGTTACATCTATATGTTTGTCTTTAACCGTAGATGTCGGGCCTTAACACTTGATTTTGGAATTCACCTCTAGATGTTAGGCTTTACATCTAGATTCTGGGCTTTCCCTCTAGATGTGGGGCTTCAACTCTAGATTTTGGGCTTTACTCTAAATGATGCGCTTTATATATTCGGCTTTACCTCTAGAAGTTGGGCTTTACATCTCTATTTTAGGCTTTAGATCTAGAAGTTGGGCTTTACATCTAGATTTTGGTCTTTACGTCTAGATATCGGGCTTTACCTCTATATTTTGGGTTTTAAATCTATATATTTGGCTTTTCCTCTAGATGTTGGGCTTTACCTCTAGATATCTGGCTTTACCTCTAGATGTTGCTTTAACTCTAGATTTTGGGCTCTACCTCTAGGTGTTGGGCTTTGCCTCCAGAATTTGGACTTTTCCTCTAGAAGTTGGGCTTTACGTCTAGATATTGGGCTTTACCTCTAGATGTTGGGTTTTAAATCTATATATTTGTCTTTACCTCAAGACGTTCGGCTTTACCTCTAGATGTTGGGCTTTACCTCTAGATTTTGGGCCTTTCCTCTAGAAGTTCGGGGTTACATCTATATGTTTGGCTTTAACTGTAGATGTCAGGCCTTAACACTTGATTTTGGTATTCACCTCTAGATGTTAGGCTTTACCTCTAGATTCTGGGCTTTCCCTCTAGATGTTATTCTTTAAATCTAGATTTTGGGCTTTACTCTAAATGATGCGCTTTAACTCTAGCTATTCGCCTTTACCTCTAGAAGTTGGGCTTTACATCTAGATATTGGGCTTTACCTCTATATTTTTTGTTTTAAATCTATATATTTGGCTTTTTCTCTAGATGTTGGGCTTTACCTCTAGATATCTGGCTTTACCTCTAGATGTTGGGCTTTAACTCTAGATTTTGGGCTCTACCACTAGGTCTTGGTCTTTACCTCTAGATTTTGGACTTTACCTCTAGAAGTTAGGCTTTAGATCTAGAAGTTGGGCTTTACATCTAGATTTTGGGCTTTACGTCTAGATATTGGGCTTTACCTCTAGATTTTGGGTTTTAAATCTATATATTTGTCTTTTCCTCTAGATGTTGGGCTTTACCTCTAGATATCTGGCTTTACCTCTAGATGTTGGGCTTTAACTCTAGATTTTGGTATCTGCCTCTAGGTGTATGGCTTTGCCTCTAGCATTTGGACTTTGCCTCTACATGTTGGGCTTTATATCTGCAATTTGGGCTTCACCTGTAGATTTTGGGATTTAAATCTAGGTATTTGGCTTTACCTCTAGAATTTGGGCTTTACTTCTAGACTTTGGGCTTTACCTCAAGACGTTGGGCTTTAACTCTAGATGTTGGGCTTTACCTCTAGATTTTCGGCCTTACCTCTAGAAGTTGGGGTTTACATCTATATGTTTGGCTTTAACTGTAGATGTCGGGCATTAACACTAGATTTTGGAATTCACCACTAGATGTTAGGCTTTACCTCTAGATGTTGGGCTTTACCTCTAGATGTTTGGCTTAGATTTAGAAGTTGGGCTTTATCTCTAGATGTTGGGGTTTAAATCTAGATTTTGGGTTTTAAATCTATATATTTGGATTTTCCTATAGATGTTTGGCTTTACCTCTACATTTTGGGCTCTACCACTATGTCTTGATCTTTACCTCTAGATTTTGGACTTTACCTCTAGAAGTTGGGCTTTACATCTAGACTTTGGGCTTTACCTCAAGACGTTCGGCTTTACCACTAGATGTTGCGCTTTACCTCTAGTTTTTGGGCCTTACGTCTAGAAGTTGGGGGTTACATCTATATGTTTGGATTTAACTGTAGATGTCGGGCCTTAACACTTGATTTTGGAATTCACCTCTAGATGTTAGGCTTTACCTCTAGATTCTGGGCTTTCCCTCTAGATGTTGTTCTTTAACTCTAGATTTTGGGCTTTACTCTAAATGATGCGCTTTAACTCTAGATATTCGCCTTTACCTCTAGAAGTTGGGCTTTACATCTAGATTTTGGGCTTTACGTCTAGATATTGGGCTTTACCTCTAGATTTTGGGTTTTAAATCTATATATTTGGCTTTTCCTCTAGATGTTGGGCTTTACCTCCAGATATCTGGCTTTACCTCTAGAATTTGGGCTTTACCTCTAGACTTTGGGCTTTACCTCAGGACGTTGGGCTTTAACTCTAGATGTTGGGCTTTACCGCTAGATTTTGGGCCTTACCTCTAGAAGTTGGGGTTTACATCTATATGTTTGCCTTTAACTGTAGATGTCGGGCCTTAACACTAGATTTTGGAATTCACCACTAGATGTTAGGCTTTACCTCTAGATGTTGGGCTTTACCTCTAGATGTTTGGCTTAGATTTAGAAGTTGGGCTTTATCTCTAGATGTTGGGGTTTAAATCTAGATTTGGGGTTTTAGCTCTAGAAGTTGGTCATTACCTCTAGACATTGGGCTTTACCTCCAGATGTTGGTCTTGAAGTCTAGATTTTGGGCTCTACCTCTAGGTGTTGGGCTTTGCCTCCAGAATTTGGACTTTTCCTCTAGAAGTTGGGCTTTACGTCTAGATATTGGGCTTTACCTCTAGATGTTGGGTTTTAAATCTATATATTTGTCTTTACCTCAAGACGTTCGGCTTTACCTCTAGATGTTAGGCTTTACATCTAGATTCTGGGTTTTACCTCTAGATGTTAGGCTTTACATCTAGATTCTGGGCTTTACCTCTAGATGTTGGGCTTTAACTCTAGATTTTGGGCTTTACTCTAAATGATGCGCTTTATATATTCGGCTTTACATCTAGAAGTTGGGCTTTACATCTAGATTTTGGGCCTTACCTCTAGAAGTTGGGGGTTACATCTATATCTTTGGCTTTAACTGTAGATGTCGGGCCGTAACACTTGTTTTTGGAATTCCCCTCTAGATGTTAGGCTTTACCTCTAGATTCTGGGCTTTACCTCTAGATTTTGGGCTTTAACACTAGATTTTGGGTTTTCCATCTGGATTTTTGGCTTCTCTCTAGAATCTGGGCTGTACCTCCAGACGTTGGGCTTTACCTCAAGATGTTGGGTTTTACCTCTAGATGTTGGTCTTTAAGTCTAGATATTGGACTTTACCTCTAGATGTAGGGTTTTACATCTAGATATTTTGCTTTACATTTAGATGTTGGGCTTTATCTCTAGATTTTGGGTTTTAAATCTATATATTTGGCTTTTCCTCTAGATGTTGGGCTTTATCATCAGATATCTGGCTTTACCTCTAGATGTTAGGCTTTACCTCTAGATTCTGGGCTTTCCCTCTAGATGTTGTTCTTTACCTCTAGATTTTGGGCTTTACTCTAAATGATGCGCTTTAACTCTAGATATTCGCCTTTACATCTAGAAGTTGGGCTTTACATCCAGATTTTGGGCTTTACGTCTAGATATTGGGCTTTACCTCTAGATTTTGGGTTTTAAATCTATATATTTGGCTTTTCCTCTAGATGTTGGGCTTTAACCCTAGATATCTGGCTTTACCTCTAGATGTTAGGCTTTACCTCTAGATTCTGGGCTTTCCCTCTAGATGTTGTTCTTTACCTCTAGATTTTGGGCTTTACTCTAAATGATGCGCTTTAACTCTAGATATTCGCCTTTACCTCCAGAAGTTGGGCTTTACATCTAGATTTTTGGCTTTACCTCTAGATTTTGGGTTTTAAATCTATATATTTGCCTTTTCCTCTAGATGTTGGGCTTTACCTCAAGATGTTGGGTTTTACCTCTAGATGTTGGTCTTTAAGTCTAGATATTGGACTTTACCTCTAGATGTAGGGTTTTACATCTAGATATTTTGCTTTACATTTAGATGTTGGGCTTTATCTCTAGATTTTGGGCTCTACCACTAGGTCTTGGGCTTTACCTCTAGATTTTGGACTTCACCTCCAGAAGTTGGGCTTTACCTCTAGATTTTGGGCCTTACTTCTAGAAGTTGGGGGTTACATCTATATGTTTGGCTTTAACTGTAGATGTCGGGCCTTAACACTTGATTTTGGAATTCACCTCTAGATGTTAGGCTTTACATCTAGATTGTGGGCTTTCCCTCTAGATGTGGGGCTTCAACTCTAGATTTTGGGCTTTACTCTAAATGATGCGCTTTAACTCTAGATATTCGCCTTTACCTCTAGAAGTTGGGCTTTACATCTAGATTTTGGGCTTTACCTCTAGATTTTGGGTTTTAAATCTATATATTTGGCTTTTCCTCTAGATGTTGGGCTTTACCTCTAGATATCTGGCTTTACCTCTAGAATTTGGGCTTTACCTCTAGACTTTGGGCTTTACCTCAGGACGTTGGGCTTTAACTCTAGATGTTGGGCTTTACCTCTAGATGTTTGGCTTAGATTTAGAAGTTGGGCTTTATCTCTAGATGTTGGGGTTTAAATCTAGATTTGGGGTTTTAGCTCTAGAAGTTGGTCATTACCTCTAGACATTGGGCTTTACCTCAAGATGTTGGTCTTTAAGTCTAGATTTTGGGCTCTACCTCTAGGTGTTGGGCTTTGCCTCCAGAATTTGGACTTTTCCTCTAGAAGTTGGGCTTTACGTCTAGATATTGGGCTTTACCTCTAGATGTTGGGTTTTAAATCTATATATTTGTCTTTACCTCAAGACGTTCGGCTTTACCTCTAGATGTTGGGCTTTACCATCAGATATCTGGCTTTACGTCTAGATGTTGGGCTTTACCTCTAGATTTTCGGCCTTACCTCTAGAAGTTGGGGGTTACATCTATATGTTTGGCTTTAACTGTAGATGTCGGGCCTTAACACTTGATTTTGGAATTCACCTCTAGATGTTAGGCTTTACATCTAGATTCTGGGCTTTCCCTCTAGATGTGGGGCTTCAGCTCTAGATTTTGGGCTTTACTCTAAATGATGCGCTTTATATATTCGGCTTTACCTCTAGAAGTTGGGCTTTACATCTAGATTTTGGTCTTTACGTCTAGATATCGGGCTTTACCTCTATATTTTGGGTTTTAAATCTATATATTTGGCTTTTCCTCTAGATGTTGGGCTTTACCTCTAGATATCTGGCTTTAACTCTAGATTTTGGGCTCTACCACTAGGTCTTGGACTTTACCTCTAGATTTTGGACTTTACCTCTAGAAGTTAGGCTTTAGATCTAGAAGTTGGGCTTTACATCTAGATTTTGGGCTTTAAATCAATACATTTGGTTTTTCCTCTAGATGTTGGGCTTTACCTCTAGATATCTGGCTTTACGTCTAGATGTTGGGCTTTAGTTCTAGATTTTGGGCTCTACCACTAGGTCTTGGGCTTTACCTCTAGATTTTGGGTTTTCCATCTGGATTTTTGGCTTCTCTCTAGAATCTGGGCTTTACCTCCAGATGTTGGGCTTTACCTCTAGATGTCGGGTTTTACCTATAGATGTTGGTCTTTAAGTCTAGATATAGGACTTTACCTCTAGATGTCGGGTTTTACATCTAGATGTTTTGCTTTACATTTAGATGTTGGGCTTTATCTCTAGATGTTGGGTTTTAAATCTATATATTTGGCTTTTCCTCTAGATGTTGGGCTTTACCTCTAGATATCTGGATTTACTTCTAGATGTGTGGCTTTACCTCTAGATTTTGGACTTTACCTCTAGAAGTTGGGCTTTACCTCTAGAATTTGGCTTTACCTCAAGACGTTCAACTTTAACTCTGGATGTTGGGCTTTTCCTCTAGATGTTGGGCTTTACCTCTAGATATCTGGCTTTACCTCTAGATTTTGGGCTCTACCACTAGGTCTTGGGCTTTACCTCTAGATTTTGGACTTTACCTCTAGAAGTTAGGCTTTACATCTAGAAGTTGGGCTTTACATCCAGATTTTGGGCTTTACGTCTAGATATTGGGCTTTACCTCTAGATTTTGGGTTTTAAATCTATATATTTGGCTTTTCCTCTAGATGTTGTGCTTTAACCCTAGATACCTGGCTTTACCTCTAGATGTTAGGCTTTACCTCTAGATTCTGGGCTTTCCCTCTAGATGTTGTTCTTTACCTCTAGATTTTGGGCTTTACTCTAAATGATGCGCTTTAACTCTAGATATTCGCCTTTACCTCCAGAAGTTGGGCTTTACATCTAGATTTTTGGCTTTACCTCTAGATTTTGGGTTTTAAATCTATATATTTGCCTTTTCCTCTAGATGTTGGGCTTTACCTCAAGATGTTGGGTTTTACCTCTAGATGTTGGTCTTTAAGTCTAGATATTGGACTTTACCTCTAGATGTAGGGTTTTACATCTAGATATTTTGCTTTACATTTAGATGTTGGGCTTTATCTCTAGATTTTGGGCTCTACCACTAGGTCTTGGGCTTTACCTCTAGATTTTGGACTTCACCTCCAGAAGTTGGGCTTTACCTCTAGATTTTGGGCCTTACTTCTAGAAGTTGGGGGTTACATCTATATGTTTGGCTTTAACTGTAGATGTCGGGCCTTAACACTTGATTTTGGAATTCACCTCTAGATGTTAGGCTTTACATCTAGATTGTGGGCTTTCCCTCTAGATGTGGGGCTTCAACTCTAGATTTTGGGCTTTACTCTAAATGATGCGCTTTAACTCTAGATATTCGCCTTTACCTCTAGAAGTTGGGCTTTACATCTAGATTTTGGGCTTTACCTCTAGATTTTGGGTTTTAAATCTATATATTTGGCTTTTCCTCTAGATGTTGGGCTTTACCTCTAGATATCTGGCTTTACCTCTAGAATTTGGGCTTTACCTCTAGACTTTGGGCTTTACCTCAGGACGTTGGGCTTTAACTCTAGATGTTGGGCTTTACCTCTAGATTTTGGACTTTACCTCTAGAAGTTGGGGTTTACATCTATATGTTTGCCTTTAACTGTAGATGTCGGGCCTTAACACTAGATTTTGGAATTCACCACTAGATGTTAGGCTTTACCTCTAGATGTTGGGCTTTACCTCTAGATGTTTGGCTTAGATTTAGAAGTTGGGCTTTATCTCTAGATGTTGGGGTTTAAATCTAGATTTGGGGTTTTAGCTCTAGAAGTTGGTCATTACCTCTAGACATTGGGCTTTACCTCAAGATGTTGGTCTTTAAGTCTAGATTTTGGGCTCTACCTCTAGGTGTTGGGCTTTGCCTCCAGAATTTGGACTTTTCCTCTAGAAGTTGGGCTTTACGTCTAGATATTGGGCTTTACCTCTAGATGTAGGGTTTTACATCTAGATATTTGTCTTTACCTCAAGACGTTCGGCTTTACCTCTAGATGTTGGGCTTTACCATCAGATATCTGGCTTTACGTCTAGATGTTGGGCTTTACCTCTAGATTTTGGGCCTTACCTCTAGAAGTTGGGGGTTACATCTATATGTTTGGCTTTAACTGTAGATGTCGGGCCTTAACACTTGATTTTGGAATTCACCTCTAGATGTTAGGCTTTACATCTAGATTCTGGGCTTTCCCTCTAGATGTGGGGCTTCAACTCTAGATTTTGGGCTTTACTCTACATGATGCGCTTTATATATTCGGCTTTACCTCTAGAAGTTGGGCTTTACATCTAGATTTTGGTCTTTACGTCTAGATATCGGGCTTTACCTCTATATTTTGGGTTTTAAATCTATATATTTGGCTTTTCCTCTAGATGTTGGGCTTTACCTCTAGATATCTGGCTTTAACTCTAGATTTTGGGCTCTACCACTAGGTCTTGGACTTTACCTCTAGATTTTGGACTTTACCTCTAGAAGTTAGGCTTTAGATCTAGAAGTTGGGCTTTACATCTAGATTTTGGGCTTTAAATCAATACATTTGGTTTTTCCTCTAGATGTTGGGCTTTACCTCTAGATATCTGGCTTTACGTCTAGATGTTGGGCTTTAGTTCTAGATTTTGGGCTCTACCACTAGGTCTTGGGCTTTACCTCTAGATTTTGGGTTTTCCATCTGGATTTTTGGCTTCTCTCTAGAATCTGGGCTTTTCCTCTAGATGTTGGGCTTTACCTCTAGATATCTGGATTTACTTCTAGATGTTGGGCTTTACCTCTAGATTTTGGAATTTACCTCTAGAAGTTGAGCTTTACCTCTAGAATTTGGCTTTACCTCAAGACGTTCAACTTTAACTCTGGATGTTGGGCTTTTCCTCTAGATGTTGGGCTTTACCTCTAGATATCTGGCTTTACCTCTAGATTTTGGGCTCTACCACTAGGTCTTGGGCTTTACCTCTAGATTTTGGACTTTACCTCTAGAAGTTAGGCTTTACATCTAGAAGTTGGGCTTTACATCCAGATTTTGGGCTTTACGTCTAGATATTGGGCTTTACCTCTAGATTTTGGGTTTTAAATCTATATATTTGGCTTTTCCTCTAGATGTTGGGCTTTAACCCTAGATATCTGGCTTTACCTCTAGATTTTGGGCTTTACCTCTAGATTTTGGGTTTTCCATCTGGATTTTTGGCTTCTCTCTAGAATCTGGGCTTTACCTCCAGATGTTGGGCTTTACCTCTAGATGTGGGGTTTTACCTCTAGATGTTGTTCTTTAAGTCTAGATATTGGACTTTACCTCTAGATGTCGGGGTTTACATCTAGATGTTTTGCTTTACATTTAGATGTTGGGCTTTATCTCTAGATTTTGGGTTTTAAATCTATATATTTGGCTTTTCCTATAGATGTTGGGTTTTACTGCTACATTTTGGGCTCTACCACTAGGTCTTGATCTTTACCTCTAGATTTTGGACTTTACCTCTAGAAGTTGGGCTTTACATCTAGACTTTGGGCTTTACCTCAAGACGTTCGGCTTTACCTCTAGATGTTGGGCTTTACCTCTATTTTTTGGGCCTTACGTCTAGAAGTTGGGGGTTACATCTATATGTTTGGATTTAACTGTAGATGTCGGGCCTTAACACTTGATTTTGGAATTCACCTCTAGATGTTAGGCTTTACCTCTAGATACTGGGCTTTCCCTCTAGATGTTGTTCTTTAACTCTAGATTTTGGGCTTTACTCTAAATGATGCGCTTTAACTCTAGATAATCGCCTTTACCTCTAGAAGTTGGGCTTTACATCTAGATTTTGGGCTTTAGATCTAGAAGTTGGGCTTTATATCTAGATATTAGTCTTTACATCTCGATATTGGGCTTTACCTGTAGATTTTGAGTTTTAAATCTATATATTTGGTTTTTCCTCTAGATGTTGGGCTTTACCCCTAGATATCTGGCTTTACGTCTAGATGTTGGGCTTTACCTCTAGATTTTGGGCTCTACCACTAGGTCTTGGGCTTTACCTCTAGATTTTGGGCCTTACCTCTAGAAGTTGGGGGTTACATCTATATGTTTGGCTTTAACTGTAGATGTTGGTCCTTAACTCTTGATTTTGGAATTCACCTCTAGATGTTAGGCTTTACATCTAGATTCTGGGCTTTCCCTCTAGATGTGGGGCTTCAACTCTAGATTTTGGGCTTTACTCTAAATGATGCGCTTTATATATTCGGCTTTACCTCTAGAAGTTGGGCTTTACATCTAGATTTTGGTCTTTACGTCTAGATATCGGGCTTTACCTCTATATTTTGGGTTTTAAATCTATATATTTGGCTTTTCCTCTAGATGTTGGGCTTTACCTCTAGATATCTGGCTTTACCTCTAGATTTTGGGCTCTACCACTAGGTCTTGGACTTTACCTCTAGATTTTGGACTTTACCTCTAGAAGTTAGGCTTTAGATCTAGAAGTTGGGCTTTACATCCAGATTTTGGGCTTTACGTCTAGATATTGGGCTTTACCTCTAGATTTTGGGTTTTAAATCTATATATTTGCCTTTTCCTCTAGATGTTGGGCTTTACCTCAAGATGTTGGGTTTTACCTCTAGATGTTGGTCTTTAAGTCTAGATATTGGACTTTACCTCTAGATGTAGGGTTTTACATCTAGATATTTTGCTTTACATTTAGATGTTGGGCTTTATCTCTAGATTTTGGGCTCTACCACTAGGTCTTGGGCTTTACCTCTAGATTTTGGACTTCACCTCCAGAAGTTGGGCTTTACCTCTAGATTTTGGGCCTTACTTCTAGAAGTTGGGGGTTACATATATATGTTTGGCTTTAACTGTAGATGTCGGGCCTTAACACTTGATTTTGGAATTCACCTCTAGATGTTAGGCTTTACCTCTAGGTTCTGGGCTTTACCTCTAGATGTTGGGCTTTAACACTAGATTTTGGGTTTTCCATCTGGATTTTTGGCTTCTCTCTAGAATCTGGGCTGTACCTCCATACGTTGGGCTTTACCTCAAGATGTTGGGTTTTACCTCTAGATGTTGGTCTTTAAGTCTAGATATTGGACTTTACCTCTAGATGTAGGGTTTTATATCTAGATATTTTGCTTTACATTTAGATGTTGGGCTTTATCTCTAGATTTTGGGCTCTACCACTAGGTCTTGGGCTTTACCTCTAGATTTTGGACTTCACCTCCAGAAGTTGGGCTTTACCTCTAGATTTTGGGCCTTACTTCTAGAAGTTGGGGGTTACATCTATATGTTTGGCTTTAACTGTAGATGTCGGGCCTTAACACTTGATTTTGGAATTCACCTCTAGATGTTAGGCTTTACATCTAGATTGTGGGCTTTCCCTCTAGATGTGGGGCTTCAACTCTAGATTTTGGGCTTTACTCTAAATGATGCGCTTTAACTCTAGATATTCGCCTTTACCTCTAGAAGTTGGGCTTTACATCTAGATTTTGGGCTTTACCTCTAGATTTTGGGTTTTAAATCTATATATTTGGCTTTTCCTCTAGATGTTGGGCTTTACCTCTAGATATCTGGCTTTACCTCTAGAATTTGGGCTTTACCTCTAGACTTTGGGCTTTACCTCAGGACGTTGGGCTTTAACTCTAGATGTTGGGCTTTACCTCTAGATTTTGGACTTTACCTCTAGAAGTTGGGGTTTACATCTATATGTTTGCCTTTAACTGTAGATGTCGGGCCTTAACACTAGATTTTGGAATTCACCACTAGATGTTAGGCTTTACCTCTAGATGTTGGGCTTTACCTCTAGATGTTTGGCTTAGATTTAGAAGTTGGGCTTTATCTCTAGATGTTGGGGTTTAAATCTAGATTTGGGGTTTTAGCTCTAGAAGTTGGTCATTACCTCTAGACATTGGGCTTTACCTCAAGATGTTGGTCTTTAAGTCTAGATTTTGGGCTCTACCTCTAGGTGTTGGGCTTTGCCTCCAGAATTTGGACTTTTCCTCTAGAAGTTGGGCTTTACGTCTAGATATTGGGCTTTACCTCTAGATGTTGGGTTTTAAATCTATATATTTGTCTTTACCTCAAGACGTTCGGCTTTACCTCTAGATGTTGGGCTTTACCATCAGATATCTGGCTTTACGTCTAGATGTTGGGCTTTACCTCTAGATTTTGGGCCTTACTTCTAGAAGTTGGGGGTTACATCTATATGTTTGGCTTTAACTGTAGATGTCGGGCCTTAACACTTGATTTTGGAATTCACCTCTAGATGTTAGGCTTTACCTCTAGATTCTGGGCTTTCCCTCTAGATGTGGGGCTTCAGCTCTAGATTTTGGGCTTTACGTCTAGATATCGGGCTTTACCTCTATATTTTGGGTTTTAAATCTATATATTTGGCTTTTCCTCTAGATGTTGGGCTTTACCTCTAGATATCTGGCTTTAACTCTAGATTTTGGGCTCTACCACTAGGTCTTGGACTTTACCTCTAGATTTTGGACTTTACCTCTAGAAGTTAGGCTTTAGATCTAGAAGTTGGGCTTTACATCTAGATTTTGGGCTTTAAATCAATACATTTGGTTTTTCCTCTAGATGTTGGGCTTTACCTCTAGATATCTGGCTTTACGTCTAGATGTTGGGCTTTAGTTCTAGATTTTGGGCTCTACCACTAGGTCTTGGGCTTTACCTCTAGATTTTGGGTTTTCCATCTGGATTTTTGGCTTCTCTCTAGAATCTGGGCTTTACCTCCAGATGTTGGGCTTTACCTCTAGATGTCGGGTTTTACCTATAGATGTTGGTCTTTAAGTCTAGATATAGGACTTTACCTCTAGATGTCGGGTTTTACATCTAGATGTTTTGCTTTACATTTAGATGTTGGGCTTTATCTCTAGATGTTGGGTTTTAAATCTATATATTTGGCTTTTCCTCTAGATGTTGGGCTTTACCTCTAGATATCTGGATTTACTTCTAGATGTTGGGCTTTACCTCTAGATTTTGGAATTTACCTCTAGAAGTTGAGCTTTACCTCTAGAATTTGGCTTTACCTCAAGACGTTCAACTTTAACTCTGGATGTTGGGCTTTTCCTCTAGATGTTGGGCTTTACCTCTAGATATCTGGCTTTACCTCTAGATTTTGGGCTCTACCACTAGGTCTTGGGCTTTACCTCTAGATTTTGGACTTTACCTCTAGAAGTTAGGCTTTACATCTAGAAGTTGGGCTTTACATCCAGATTTTGGGCTTTACGTCTAGATATTGGGCTTTACCTCTAGATTTTGGGTTTTAAATCTATATATTTGGCTTTTCCTCTAGATGTTGGGCTTTAACCCTAGATATCTGGCTTTACCTCTAGATTTTGGGCTTTACCTCTAGATTTTGGGTTTTCCATCTGGATTTTTGGCTTCTCTCTAGAATCTGGGCTTTACCTCCAGATGTTGGGCTTTACCTCTTGATGTGGGGTTTTACCTCTAGATGTTGGTCTTTAAGTCTAGATATTGGACTTTACCTCTAGATGTCGGGGTTTACATCTAGATGTTTTGCTTTACATTTAGATGTTGGGCTTTATCTCTAGATTTTGGGTTTTAAATCTATATATTTGGCTTTTCCTATAGATGTTGGGTTTTACTGCTACATTTTGGGCTCTACCACTAGGTCTTGATCTTTACCTCTAGATTTTGGACTTTACCTCTAGAAGTTGGGCTTTACATCTAGACTTTGGGCTTTACCTCAAGACGTTCGGCTTTACCTCTAGATGTTGGGCTTTACCTCTATTTTTTGGGCCTTACGTCTAGAAGTTGGGGGTTACATCTATATGTTTGGATTTAACTGTAGATGTCGGGCCTTAACACTTGATTTTGGAATTCACCTCTAGATGTTAGGCTTTACCTCTAGATACTGGGCTTTCCCTCTAGATGTTGTTCTTTAACTCTAGATTTTGGGCTTTACTCTAAATGATGCGCTTTAACTCTAGATAATCGCCTTTACCTCTAGAAGTTGGGCTTTACATCTAGATTTTGGGCTTTAGATCTAGAAGTTGGGCTTTATATCTAGATATTGGTCTTTACATCTCGATATTGGGCTTTACCTCTAGATTTTGAGTTTTAAATCTATATATTTGGCTTTTCCTCTAGATGTTGGGCTTTACCCCTAGATATCTGGCTTTACGTCTAGATGTTGGGCTTTACCTCTAGATTTTGGGCTCTACCACTAGGTCTTGGGCTTTACCTCTAGATTTTGGGCCTTACCTCTAGAAGTTGGGGGTTACATCTATATGTTTGGCTTTAACTGTAGATGTTGGTCCTTAACTCTTGATTTTGGAATTCACCTCTAGATGTTAGGCTTTACATCTAGATTCTGGGCTTTCCCTCTAGATGTGGGGCTTCAACTCTAGATTTTGGGCTTTACTCTAAATGATGCGCTTTATATATTCGGCTTTACCTCTAGAAGTTGGGCTTTACATCTAGATTTTGGTCTTTACGTCTAGATATCGGGCTTTACCTCTATATTTTGGGTTTTAAATCTATATATTTGGCTTTTCCTCTAGATGTTGGGCTTTACCTCTAGATATCTGGCTTTAACTCTAGATTTTGGGCTCTACCACTAGGTCTTGGACTTTACCTCTAGATTTTGGACTTTACCTCTAGAAGTTAGGCTTTAGATCTAGAAGTTGGGCTTTACATCTAGATTTTGGGCTTTAAATCAATACATTTGGGTTTTCCTCTAGATGTTGGGCTTTACCTCTAGATATCTGGCTTTACGTCTAGATGTTGGGCTTTAGTTCTAGATTTTGGGCTCTACCACTAGGTCTTGGGCTTTACCTCTAGATTTTGGGTTTTCCATCTGGATTTTTGGCTTCTCTCTAGAATCTGGGCTTTACCTCCAGATGTTGGGCTTTACCTCTAGATGTCGGGTTTTACCTATAGATGTTGGTCTTTAAGTCTAGATATAGGACTTTACCTCTAGGTGTCGGGTTTTACATCTAGATGTTTTGCTTTACATTTAGATGTTGGGCTTTATCTCTAGATGTTGGGTTTTAAATCTATATATTTGGCTTTTCCTCTAGATGTTGGGCTTTACCTCTAGATATCTGGATTTACTTCTAGATGTTGGGCTTTATCTCTAGATGTTGGGTTTTAAATCTATATATTTGGCTTTTCCTCTAGATGTTGGGCTTTACCTCTAGATATCTGGATTTACTTCTAGATGTTGGGCTTTACCTCTAGATTTTGGACTTTACCTCTAGAAGTTGGGCTTTACCTCTAGAATTTGGCTTTACCTCAAGACGTTCAACTTTAACTCTGGATGTTGGGCTTTTCCTCTAGATGTTGGGCTTTACCTCTAGATATCTGGCTTTACCTCTAGATTTTGGGCTCTACCACTAGGTCTTGGGCTTTACCTCTAGATTTTGGACTTTACCTCTAGAAGTTAGGCTTTACATCTAGAAGTTGGGCTTTACATCCAGATTTTGGGCTTTACGTCTAGATATTGGGCTTTACCTCTAGATTTTGGGTTTTAAATCTATATATTTGGCTTTTCCTCTAGATGTTGTGCTTTAACCCTAGATACCTGGCTTTACCTCTAGATGTTAGGCTTTACCTCTAGATTCTGGGCTTTCCCTCTAGATGTTGTTCTTTACCTCTAGATTTTGGGCTTTACTCTAAATGATGCGCTTTAACTCTAGATATTCGCCTTTACCTCCAGAAGTTGGGCTTTACATCTAGATTTTTGGCTTTACCTCTAGATTTTGGGTTTTAAATCTATATATTTGCCTTTTCCTCTAGATGTTGGGCTTTACCTCAAGATGTTGGGTTTTACCTCTAGATGTTGGTCTTTAAGTCTAGATATTGGACTTTACCTCTAGATGTAGGGTTTTACATCTAGATATTTTGCTTTACATTTAGATGTTGGGCTTTATCTCTAGATTTTGGGCTCTACCACTAGGTCTTGGGCTTTACCTCTAGATTTTGGACTTCACCTCCAGAAGTTGGGCTTTACCTCTAGATTTTGGGCCTTACTTCTAGAAGTTGGGGGTTACATCTATATGTTTGGCTTTAACTGTAGATGTCGGGCCTTAACACTTGATTTTGGAATTCACCTCTAGATGTTAGGCTTTACATCTAGATTGTGGGCTTTCCCTCTAGATGTGGGGCTTCAACTCTAGATTTTGGGCTTTACTCTAAATGATGCGCTTTAACTCTAGATATTCGCCTTTACCTCTAGAAGTTGGGCTTTACATCTAGATTTTGGGCTTTACCTCTAGATTTTGGGTTTTAAATCTATATATTTGGCTTTTCCTCTAGATGTTGGGCTTTACCTCTAGATATCTGGCTTTACCTCTAGAATTTGGGCTTTACCTCTAGACTTTGGGCTTTACCTCAGGACGTTGGGCTTTAACTCTAGATGTTGGGCTTTACCTCTAGATTTTGGACTTTACCTCTAGAAGTTGGGGTTTACATCTATATGTTTGCCTTTAACTGTAGATGTCGGGCCTTAACACTAGATTTTGGAATTCACCACTAGATGTTAGGCTTTACCTCTAGATGTTGGGCTTTACCTCTAGATGTTTGGCTTAGATTTAGAAGTTGGGCTTTATCTCTAGATGTTGGGGTTTAAATCTAGATTTGGGGTTTTAGCTCTAGAAGTTGGTCATTACCTCTAGACATTGGGCTTTACCTCAAGATGTTGGTCTTTAAGTCTAGATTTTGGGCTCTACCTCTAGGTGTTGGGCTTTGCCTCCAGAATTTGGACTTTTCCTCTAGAAGTTGGGCTTTACGTCTAGATATTGGGCTTTACCTCTAGATGTAGGGTTTTACATCTAGATATTTGTCTTTACCTCAAGACGTTCGGCTTTACCTCTAGATGTTGGGCTTTACCATCAGATATCTGGCTTTACGTCTAGATGTTGGGCTTTACCTCTAGATTTTGGGCCTTACCTCTAGAAGTTGGGGGTTACATCTATATGTTTGGCTTTAACTGTAGATGTCGGGCCTTAACACTTGATTTTGGAATTCACCTCTAGATGTTAGGCTTTACATCTAGATTCTGGGCTTTCCCTCTAGATGTGGGGCTTCAACTCTAGATTTTGGGCTTTACTCTACATGATGCGCTTTATATATTCGGCTTTACCTCTAGAAGTTGGGCTTTACATCTAGATTTTGGTCTTTACGTCTAGATATCGGGCTTTACCTCTATATTTTGGGTTTTAAATCTATATATTTGGCTTTTCCTCTAGATGTTGGGCTTTACCTCTAGATATCTGGCTTTAACTCTAGATTTTGGGCTCTACCACTAGGTCTTGGACTTTACCTCTAGATTTTGGACTTTACCTCTAGAAGTTAGGCTTTAGATCTAGAAGTTGGGCTTTACATCTAGATTTTGGGCTTTAAATCAATACATTTGGTTTTTCCTCTAGATGTTGGGCTTTACCTCTAGATATCTGGCTTTACGTCTAGATGTTGGGCTTTAGTTCTAGATTTTGGGCTCTACCACTAGGTCTTGGGCTTTACCTCTAGATTTTGGGTTTTCCATCTGGATTTTTGGCTTCTCTCTAGAATCTGGGCTTTTCCTCTAGATGTTGGGCTTTACCTCTAGATATCTGGATTTACTTCTAGATGTTGGGCTTTACCTCTAGATTTTGGAATTTACCTCTAGAAGTTGAGCTTTACCTCTAGAATTTGGCTTTACCTCAAGACGTTCAACTTTAACTCTGGATGTTGGGCTTTTCCTCTAGATGTTGGGCTTTACCTCTAGATATCTGGCTTTACCTCTAGATTTTGGGCTCTACCACTATGTCTTGGGCTTTACCTCTAGATTTTGGACTTTACCTCTAGAAGTTAGGCTTTACATCTAGAAGTTGGGCTTTACATCCAGATTTTGGGCTTTACGTCTAGATATTGGGCTTTACCTCTAGATTTTGGGTTTTAAATCTATATATTTGGCTTTTCCTCTAGATGTTGGGCTTTAACCCTAGATATCTGGCTTTACCTCTAGATTTTGGGCTTTACCTCTAGATTTTGGGTTTTCCATCTGGATTTTTGGCTTCTCTCTAGAATCTGGGCTTTACCTCCAGATGTTGGGCTTTACCTCTAGATGTGGGGTTTTACCTCTAGATGTTGGTCTTTAAGTCTAGATATTGGACTTTACCTCTAGATGTCGGGGTTTACATCTAGATGTTTTGCTTTACATTTAGATGTTGGGCTTTATCTCTAGATTTTGGGTTTTAAATCTATATATTTGGCTTTTCCTATAGATGTTGGGTTTTACTGCTACATTTTGGGCTCTACCACTAGGTCTTGATCTTTACCTCTAGATTTTGGACTTTACCTCTAGAAGTTGGGCTTTACATCTAGACTTTGGGCTTTACCTCAAGACGTTCGGCTTTACCTCTAGATGTTGGGCTTTACCTCTATTTTTTGGGCCTTACGTCTAGAAGTTGGGGGTTACATCTATATGTTTGGATTTAACTGTAGATGTCGGGCCTTAACACTTGATTTTGGAATTCACCTCTAGATGTTAGGCTTTACCTCTAGATACTGGGCTTTCCCTCTAGATGTTGTTCTTTAACTCTAGATTTTGGGCTTTACTCTAAATGATGCGCTTTAACTCTAGATAATCGCCTTTACCTCTAGAAGTTGGGCTTTACATGTAGATTTTGGGCTTTAGATCTAGAAGTTGGGCTTTATATCTAGATATTAGTCTTTACATCTCGATATTGGGCTTTACCTCTAGATTTTGAGTTTTAAATCTATATATTTGGCTTTTCCTCTAGATGTTGGGCTTTACCCCTAGATATCTGGCTTTACGTCTAGATGTTGGGCTTTACCTCTAGATTTTGGGCTCTACCACTAGGTCTTGGGCTTTACCTCTAGATTTTGGGCCTTACCTCTAGAAGTTGGGGGTTACATCTATATGTTTGGCTTTAACTGTAGATGTTGGTCCTTAACTCTTGATTTTGGAATTCACCTCTAGATGTTAGGCTTTACATCTAGATTCTGGGCTTTCCCTCTAGATGTGGGGCTTCAACTCTAGATTTTGGGCTTTACTCTAAATGATGCGCTTTATATATTCGGCTTTACCTCTAGAAGTTGGGCTTTACATCTAGATTTTGGTCTTTACGTCTAGATATCGGGCTTTACCTCTATATTTTGGGTTTTAAATCTATATATTTGGCTTTTCCTCTAGATGTTGGGCTTTACCTCTAGATATCTGGCTTTAACTCTAGATTTTGGGCTCTACCACTAGGTCTTGGACTTTACCTCTAGATTTTGGACTTTACCTCTAGAAGTTAGGCTTTAGATCTAGAAGTTGGGCTTTACATCTAGATTTTGGGCTTTAAATCAATACATTTGGTTTTTCCTCTAGATGTTGGGCTTTACCTCTAGATATCTGGCTTTACGTCTAGATGTTGGGCTTTAGTTCTAGATTTTGGGCTCTACCACTAGGTCTTGGGCTTTACCTCTAGATTTTGGGTTTTCCATCTGGATTTTTGGCTTCTCTCTAGAATCTGGGCTTTACCTCCAGATGTTGGGCTTTACCTCTAGATGTCGGGTTTTACCTATAGATGTTGGTCTTTAAGTCTAGATATAGGACTTTACCTCTAGGTGTCGGGTTTTACATCTAGATGTTTTGCTTTACATTTAGATGTTGGGCTTTATCTCTAGATGTTGGGTTTTAAATCTATATATTTGGCTTTTCCTCTAGATGTTGGGCTTTACCTCTAGATATCTGGATTTACTTCTAGATGTTGGGCTTTATCTCTAGATGTTGGGTTTTAAATCTATATATTTGGCTTTTCCTCTAGATGTTGGGCTTTACCTCTAGATATCTGGATTTACTTCTAGATGTTGGGCTTTACCTCTAGATTTTGGACTTTACCTCTAGAAGTTGGGCTTTACCTCTAGAATTTGGCTTTACCTCAAGACGTTCAACTTTAACTCTGGATGTTGGGCTTTTCCTCTAGATGTTGGGCTTTACCTCTAGATATCTGGCTTTACCTCTAGATTTTGGGCTCTACCACTAGGTCTTGGGCTTTACCTCTAGATTTTGGACTTTACCTCTAGAAGTTAGGCTTTACATCTAGAAGTTGGGCTTTACATCCAGATTTTGGGCTTTACGTCTAGATATTGGGCTTTACCTCTAGATTTTGGGTTTTAAATCTATATATTTGCCTTTTCCTCTAGATGTTGGGCTTTACCTCAAGATGTTGGGTTTTACCTCTAGATGTTGGTCTTTAAGTCTAGATATTGGACTTTACCTCTAGATGTAGGGTTTTACATCTAGATATTTTGCTTTACATTTAGATGTTGGGCTTTATCTCTAGATTTTGGGCTCTACCACTAGGTCTTGGGCTTTACCTCTAGATTTTGGACTTCACCTCCAGAAGTTGGGCTTTACCTCTAGATTTTGGGCCTTACTTCTAGAAGTTGGGGGTTACATATATATGTTTGGCTTTAACTGTAGATGTCGGGCCTTAACACTTGATTTTGGAATTCACCTCTAGATGTTAGGCTTTACCTCTAGGTTCTGGGCTTTACCTCTAGATGTTGGGCTTTAACACTAGATTTTGGGTTTTCCATCTGGATTTTTGGCTTCTCTCTAGAATCTGGGCTGTACCTCCATACGTTGGGCTTTACCTCAAGATGTTGGGTTTTACCTCTAGATGTTGGTCTTTAAGTCTAGATATTGGACTTTACCTCTAGATGTAGGGTTTTATATCTAGATATTTTGCTTTACATTTAGATGTTGGGCTTTATCTCTAGATTTTGGGCTCTACCACTAGGTCTTGGGCTTTACCTCTAGATTTTGGACTTCACCTCCAGAAGTTGGGCTTTACCTCTAGATTTTGGGCCTTACTTCTAGAAGTTGGGGGTTACATCTATATGTTTGGCTTTAACTGTAGATGTCGGGCCTTAACACTTGATTTTGGAATTCACCTCTAGATGTTAGGCTTTACATCTAGATTGTGGGCTTTCCCTCTAGATGTGGGGCTTCAACTCTAGATTTTGGGCTTTACTCTAAATGATGCGCTTTAACTCTAGATATTCGCCTTTACCTCTAGAAGTTGGGCTTTACATCTAGATTTTGGGCTTTACCTCTAGATTTTGGGTTTTAAATCTATATATTTGGCTTTTCCTCTAGATGTTGGGCTTTACCTCTAGATATCTGGCTTTACCTCTAGAATTTGGGCTTTACCTCTAGACTTTGGGCTTTACCTCAGGACGTTGGGCTTTAACTCTAGATGTTGGGCTTTACCTCTAGATTTTGGACTTTACCTCTAGAAGTTGGGGTTTACATCTATATGTTTGCCTTTAACTGTAGATGTCGGGCCTTAACACTAGATTTTGGAATTCACCACTAGATGTTAGGCTTTACCTCTAGATGTTGGGCTTTACCTCTAGATGTTTGGCTTAGATTTAGAAGTTGGGCTTTATCTCTAGATGTTGGGGTTTAAATCTAGATTTGGGGTTTTAGCTCTAGAAGTTGGTCATTACCTCTAGACATTGGGCTTTACCTCAAGATGTTGGTCTTTAAGTCTAGATTTTGGGCTCTACCTCTAGGTGTTGGGCTTTGCCTCCAGAATTTGGACTTTTCCTCTAGAAGTTGGGCTTTACGTCTAGATATTGGGCTTTACCTCTAGATGTTGGGTTTTAAATCTATATATTTGTCTTTACCTCAAGACGTTCGGCTTTACCTCTAGATGTTGGGCTTTACCATCAGATATCTGGCTTTACGTCTAGATGTTGGGCTTTACCTCTAGATTTTGGGCCTTACTTCTAGAAGTTGGGGGTTACATCTATATGTTTGGCTTTAACTGTAGATGTCGGGCCTTAACACTTGATTTTGGAATTCACCTCTAGATGTTAGGCTTTACCTCTAGATTCTGGGCTTTCCCTCTAGATGTGGGGCTTCAGCTCTAGATTTTGGGCTTTACGTCTAGATATCGGGCTTTACCTCTATATTTTGGGTTTTAAATCTATATATTTGGCTTTTCCTCTAGATGTTGGGCTTTACCTCTAGATATCTGGCTTTAACTCTAGATTTTGGGCTCTACCACTAGGTCTTGGACTTTACCTCTAGATTTTGGACTTTACCTCTAGAAGTTAGGCTTTAGATCTAGAAGTTGGGCTTTACATCTAGATTTTGGGCTTTAAATCAATACATTTGGTTTTTCCTCTAGATGTTGGGCTTTACCTCTAGATATCTGGCTTTACGTCTAGATGTTGGGCTTTAGTTCTAGATTTTGGGCTCTACCACTAGGTCTTGGGCTTTACCTCTAGATTTTGGGTTTTCCATCTGGATTTTTGGCTTCTCTCTAGAATCTGGGCTTTACCTCCAGATGTTGGGCTTTACCTCTAGATGTCGGGTTTTACCTATAGATGTTGGTCTTTAAGTCTAGATATAGGACTTTACCTCTAGATGTCGGGTTTTACATCTAGATGTTTTGCTTTACATTTAGATGTTGGGCTTTATCTCTAGATGTTGGGTTTTAAATCTATATATTTGGCTTTTCCTCTAGATGTTGGGCTTTACCTCTAGATATCTGGATTTACTTCTAGATGTTGGGCTTTACCTCTAGATTTTGGAATTTACCTCTAGAAGTTGAGCTTTACCTCTAGAATTTGGCTTTACCTCAAGACGTTCAACTTTAACTCTGGATGTTGGGCTTTTCCTCTAGATGTTGGGCTTTACCTCTAGATATCTGGCTTTACCTCTAGATTTTGGGCTCTACCACTAGGTCTTGGGCTTTACCTCTAGATTTTGGACTTTACCTCTAGAAGTTAGGCTTTACATCTAGAAGTTGGGCTTTACATCCAGATTTTGGGCTTTACGTCTAGATATTGGGCTTTACCTCTAGATTTTGGGTTTTAAATCTATATATTTGGCTTTTCCTCTAGATGTTGGGCTTTAACCCTAGATATCTGGCTTTACCTCTAGATTTTGGGCTTTACCTCTAGATTTTGGGTTTTCCATCTGGATTTTTGGCTTCTCTCTAGAATCTGGGCTTTACCTCCAGATGTTGGGCTTTACCTCTTGATGTGGGGTTTTACCTCTAGATGTTGGTCTTTAAGTCTAGATATTGGACTTTACCTCTAGATGTCGGGGTTTACATCTAGATGTTTTGCTTTACATTTAGATGTTGGGCTTTATCTCTAGATTTTGGGTTTTAAATCTATATATTTGGCTTTTCCTATAGATGTTGGGTTTTACTGCTACATTTTGGGCTCTACCACTAGGTCTTGATCTTTACCTCTAGATTTTGGACTTTACCTCTAGAAGTTGGGCTTTACATCTAGACTTTGGGCTTTACCTCAAGACGTTCGGCTTTACCTCTAGATGTTGGGCTTTACCTCTATTTTTTGGGCCTTACGTCTAGAAGTTGGGGGTTACATCTATATGTTTGGATTTAACTGTAGATGTCGGGCCTTAACACTTGATTTTGGAATTCACCTCTAGATGTTAGGCTTTACCTCTAGATACTGGGCTTTCCCTCTAGATGTTGTTCTTTAACTCTAGATTTTGGGCTTTACTCTAAATGATGCGCTTTAACTCTAGATAATCGCCTTTACCTCTAGAAGTTGGGCTTTACATCTAGATTTTGGGCTTTAGATCTAGAAGTTGGGCTTTATATCTAGATATTGGTCTTTACATCTCGATATTGGGCTTTACCTCTAGATTTTGAGTTTTAAATCTATATATTTGGCTTTTCCTCTAGATGTTGGGCTTTACCCCTAGATATCTGGCTTTACGTCTAGATGTTGGGCTTTACCTCTAGATTTTGGGCTCTACCACTAGGTCTTGGGCTTTACCTCTAGATTTTGGGCCTTACCTCTAGAAGTTGGGGGTTACATCTATATGTTTGGCTTTAACTGTAGATGTTGGTCCTTAACTCTTGATTTTGGAATTCACCTCTAGATGTTAGGCTTTACATCTAGATTCTGGGCTTTCCCTCTAGATGTGGGGCTTCAACTCTAGATTTTGGGCTTTACTCTAAATGATGCGCTTTATATATTCGGCTTTACCTCTAGAAGTTGGGCTTTACATCTAGATTTTGGTCTTTACGTCTAGATATCGGGCTTTACCTCTATATTCTGGGTTTTAAATCTATATATTTGGCTTTTCCTCTAGATGTTGGGCTTTACCTCTAGATATCTGGCTTTAACTCTAGATTTTGGGCTCTACCACTAGGTCTTGGACTTTACCTCTAGATTTTGGACTTTACCTCTAGAAGTTAGGCTTTAGATCTAGAAGTTGGGCTTTACATCTAGATTTTGGGCTTTAAATCAATACATTTGGTTTTTCCTCTAGATGTTGGGCTTTACCTCTAGATATCTGGCTTTACGTCTAGATGTTGGGCTTTAGTTCTAGATTTTGGGCTCTACCACTAGGTCTTGGGCTTTACCTCTAGATTTTGGGTTTTCCATCTGGATTTTTGGCTTCTCTCTAGAATCTGGGCTTTACCTCCAGATGTTGGGCTTTACCTCTAGATGTCGGGTTTTACCTATAGATGTTGGTCTTTAAGTCTAGATATAGGACTTTACCTCTAGGTGTCGGGTTTTACATCTAGATGTTTTGCTTTACATTTAGATGTTGGGCTTTATCTCTAGATGTTGGGTTTTAAATCTATATATTTGGCTTTTCCTCTAGATGTTGGGCTTTACCTCTAGATATCTGGATTTACTTCTAGATGTTGGGCTTTATCTCTAGATGTTGGGTTTTAAATCTATATATTTGGCTTTTCCTCTAGATGTTGGGCTTTACCTCTAGATATCTGGATTTACTTCTAGATGTTGGGCTTTACCTCTAGATTTTGGACTTTACCTCTAGAAGTTGGGCTTTACCTCTAGAATTTGGCTTTACCTCAAGACGTTCAACTTTAACTCTGGATGTTGGGCTTTTCCTCTAGATGTTGGGCTTTACCTCTAGATATCTGGCTTTACCTCTAGATTTTGGGCTCTACCACTAGGTCTTGGGCTTTACCTCTAGATTTTGGACTTTACCTCTAGAAGTTAGTCTTTACATCTAGAAGTTGGGCTTTACATCCAGATTTTGGGCTTTACGTCTAGATATTGGGCTTTACCTCTAGATTTTGGGTTTTAAATCTATATATTTGGCTTTTCCTCTAGATGTTGGGCTTTAACCCTAGATATCTGGCTTTACCTCTAGATGTTAGGCTTTACCTCTAGATTCTGGGCTTTCCCTCTAGATGTTGTTCTTTACCTCTAGATTTTGGGCTTTACTCTAAATGATGCGCTTTAACTCTAGATATTCGCCTTTACCTCCAGAAGTTGGGCTTTACATCTAGATTTTTGGCTTTACCTCTAGATTTTGGGTTTTAAATCTATATATTTGCCTTTTCCTCTAGATGTTGGGCTTTACCTCAAGATGTTGGGTTTTACCTCTAGATGTTGGTCTTTAAGTCTAGATATTGGACTTTACCTCTAGATGTAGGGTTTTACATCTCGATATTTTGCTTTACATTTAGATGTTGGGCTTTATCTCTAGATTTTGGGCTCTACCACTAGGTCTTGGGCTTTACCTCTAGATTTTGGACTTCACCTCCAGAAGTTGGGCTTTACCTCTAGATTTTGGGCCTTACTTCTAGAAGTTGGGGGTTACATCTATATGTTTGGCTTTAACTGTAGATGTCGGGCCTTAACACTTGATTTTGGAATTCACCTCTAGATGTTAGGCTTTACCTCTAGGTTCTGGGCTTTACCTCTAGATGTTGGGCTTTAACACTAGATTTTGGGTTTTCCATCTGGATTTTTGGCTTCTCTCTAGAATCTGGGCTGTACCTCCATACGTTGGGCTTTACCTCAAGATGTTGGGTTTTACCTCTAGATGTTGGTCTTTAAGTCTAGATATTGGACTTTACCTCTAGATGTAGGGTTTTACATCTAGATATTTTGCTTTACATTTAGATGTTGGGCTTTATCTCTAGATTTTGGGCTCTACCACTAGGTCTTGGGCTTTACCTCTAGATTTTGGACTTCACCTCCAGAAGTTGGGCTTTACCTCTAGATTTTGGGCCTTACTTCTAGAAGTTGGGGGTTACATCTATATGTTTGGCTTTAACTGTAGATGTCGGGCCTTAACACTTGATTTTGGAATTCACCTCTAGATGTTAGGCTTTACATCTAGATTGTGGGCTTTCCCTCTAGATGTGGGGCTTCAACTCTAGATTTTGGGCTTTACTCTAAATGATGCGCTTTAACTCTAGATATTCGCCTTTACCTCTAGAAGTTGGGCTTTACATCTAGATTTTGGGCTTTACCTCTAGATTTTGGGTTTTAAATCTATATATTTGGCTTTTCCTCTAGATGTTGGGCTTTACCTCTAGATATCTGGCTTTACCTCTAGAATTTGGGCTTTACCTCTAGACTTTGGGCTTTACCTCAGGACGTTGGGCTTTAACTCTAGATGTTGGGCTTTACCTCTAGATTTTGGACTTTACCTCTAGAAGTTGGGGTTTACATCTATATGTTTGCCTTTAACTGTAGATGTCGGGCCTTAACACTAGATTTTGGAATTCACCACTAGATGTTAGGCTTTACCTCTAGATGTTGGGCTTTACCTCTAGATGTTTGGCTTAGATTTAGAAGTTGGGCTTTATCTCTAGATGTTGGGGTTTAAATCTAGATTTGGGGTTTTAGCTCTAGAAGTTGGTCATTACCTCTAGACATTGGGCTTTACCTCAAGATGTTGGTCTTTAAGTCTAGATTTTGGGCTCTACCTCTAGGTGTTGGGCTTTGCCTCCAGAATTTGGACTTTTCCTCTAGAAGTTGGGCTTTACGTCTAGATATTGGGCTTTACCTCTAGATGTTGGGTTTTAAATCTATATATTTGTCTTTACCTCAAGACGTTCGGCTTTACCTCTAGATGTTGGGCTTTACCATCAGATATCTGGCTTTACGTCTAGATGTTGGGCTTTACCTCTAGATTTTGGGCCTTACCTCTAGAAGTTGGGGGTTACATCTATATGTTTGGCTTTAACTGTAGATGTCGGGCCTTAACACTTGATTTTGGAATTCACCTCTAGATGTTAGGCTTTACCTCTGGATTCTGGGCTTTCCCTCTAGATGTTGTTCTTTAACTCTAGATTTTGGGCTTTACTCTAAATGCTGCGCTTTATATATTCGGCTTTACATCTAGAGCTTGGGCTTTACATCTAGATTTTGGGCCTTAGATCTAGAAGTTGGGCTTTACATCTAGATTTTGGGCTTTAAGTCTAGATATTGGTCTTTACCTCTAGATTTTGGGTTTTAAATCTATATATTTGGCTTTTCCTCTAGATGTTGGGCTTTACCACTAGATATCTGGCTTAACGTCTAGATGTTGGGCTTTACCTCTAGATTTTGGGCTCTACCACTAGGTCTAGGGCTTTACCTCTAGGTATTGGACTTTACCTCTAGAAGTTGGGCTCTACCTCTAGATTTTGGGTCTTACCTCTAGAAGTGTGGGGTTGCATCTATATGGTTGGCTTTAACTGTAGATGTCGGGCCTTAACACTTGATTTTGGAATTCACCTCTAGATGTTAGGCTTTACATCTAGATTCTGGGCTTTCCCTCTAGATGTGGGGCTTCAACTCTAGATTTTGGGTTTTACTCTAAATGATGCGATATATATATTCAGCTTTACCTCTAGAAGTTGGGCTTTACATCTAGATTTTAGGCTTTAGATCTAGAAGTTGGGCTTTACATCTAGATTTTGGTCTTTATGTCTAAATATCGGGCTTTACCTCTATATTTTGCGTTATAAATCTATATATTTGGCTTTTCCTCTAGATGTTGGGCTTTACCTCTAGATATCTGGCTTTAACTCTAGATGTTGCTTTACCTCTAGATTTTGGGCTCTACCTCTAGGTGTTGGGCTTTGCCTCCAGAATTTGGACTTTTCCTCTAGATGTTGGGCTTTACGTCTAGATATTGGGCTTTACCTCTAGATGTTGGGTTTTAAATCTATATATTTGTCTTTACCTCAAGACGTTCGGCTTTACCTCTAGATGTTAGGCTTTACATCTAGATTCTGGGCTTTACCTCTAGATGTTGGGCTTTAACTCTAGATTTTGGGCTTTACTCTAAATGATGCGCTTTATATATTCGGCTTTACATCTAGAAGTTGGGCTTTACATATAGATTTTGGGCCTTACCTCTAGAAGTTGGGGGTTACATCTATATGTTTGGCTTTAACTGTAGATGTCGGGTCTTAAGACTTGATTTAAGAATTCACCTCTAGATATTAGGCTTTACCTTTAGATGCTGGGCTTTACCTCTAGATGTTGGGCTTTAACACTAGATTTTGGGTTTTCCATCTGGATTTTTGGCTTCTCTCTAGAATCTGGGCTGTACCTCCAGACGTTGGGCTTTACCTCAAGATGTTGGGTTTTACCTCTAGATGTTGGTCTTTAAGTCTAGATATTGGACTTTACCTCTAGATGTAGGGTTTTACATCTAGATGTTTTGCTTTACATTTAGATGTTGGGCTTTCTCTCTAGATTTTGGGTTTTAAATCTATATATTTGGCTTTTCCTCTAGATGTTGGACTTTACCTCTAGATATCTGGCTTTACGTCTAGATGTTGGGCTTTATTTCTAGATTTTGGGCTCTACCACTAGGTCTTGGGCTTTACCTCTAGATTTTGGACTTTACCTCTAGAAGTTAGGCTTTAGATCTAGAAGTTGGGCTTTACATCTAGATTTTGGGCTTTACCTCTAGATATTGGTCTTTACCTCTAGATTTTGGGTTTTAAATCTATATATTTGGCTTTTCCTCTAGATGTTGGGCTTTACCCCTAGATATCTGGCTTTACCTCTAGATGATGGGCTTTACCTCTAGATTTTGGTTTTCCATCTGGATTTTTGGCTTCTCTCTAGAATCTGGGCTTTACCTCCAGACGTTGGGCTTTACCTCTAGATGATGAGTTTTACCTCTGGATGTTGGTCTTTAAGTCTAGATATAGGACTTTACCTCTAGATGTCGGGTTTTACATCTAGAAATTTTGCTTTACATTTAGATGTTGGACTTTATCTCTAGATGTTGGGTTTTAAACCTATATATTTGGCTTTTCCTCTAGATGTTGGGCTTTACCTCTAGATTTTGGACTTTACCTCTAGAAGTTGGGCTTTACCTCTAGACTTTGGCTTTACCTCAAGACGTTCAACTTTAACTCTAGATGTTGGGCTTTACCTCTAGACTTTGGGTTTTCCATCTGGATTTTTGGCTTCTCTCTAGAATCTGGGCTGTACCTCTAGACGTTGGGCTTTACCTCTAGATGTTGGGTTTTACCTCTAGATGTTGGTCTTTAAGTCTAGATATTGGACTTTACATCTAGATGTAGGGTTTTACATCTTATGTTTTGCTTTACATTTAGATGTTAGGCTTTACCTCTAGATGTTGGGATTACATCTAGACGTTGGACTTTATCTCTAGAATTTGGGCTATACCTCTATATGTTGGGCTTTACCTCTAGAGTTTGGGTTTTACATCTAGATGTTTGCCTTTACCTCTGTAAATTATGCTTTACCTGCAGACTTTGGGCTGTAGGACTAGATGGTGTTCTTTACCTCTAGAAGTTGGGCTTTACATCTAGATTTTGGGCTTTACCTCTAAATGATGGGCTTAAACTCAAAATATTGGGCTTTACCACTAGTTGTTGGGCTTTAGAATAAGAAATTGTGCTCTACATCTATATATTTGGGCTTTAGATCTAGAAGTTGGGCTTTACATCTAGATATTGGTCTTTACGTCTAGATATTGGGCTTTACCTCTAGATTTTGGGTTTTAAATCTATATATTTGGCTTTTCCTCTAGATGTTGGTCTTTACCTCTAGATGTCGGGTTTTACATCTAGATGTTTTGCTTTACATTTAGATGTTGGGCTTTATCGCTAGATTTTGGGTTTTAAATCTATATATTTGGCTTTTCCTATAGATGTTGGGCTTTACCTCTACATATATGGCTTTACTTCTAGATGTGTGGCTTTACCTCTAGATTTTGGAATTTAGCTCTAGAAGTTGGGCTTTACCTCTAGACTTTGGCTTTACCTCAAGACGTTCAACTTTACCTCTAGATGTTGGGCTTTACCTCTATATTTGGGGCTTTACATCTAGATATTGGGCTTACCTCTAGATGTTGGGTTTTAAATCTATATATTTGTCTTTACCTCAAGACGTTGGGCTTTAACTCTAGATGTTGGGCTTTACCTCTATTTTTTGGGCCTTACGTCTAGAAGTTGGGGATTACATCTATATGTTTGGCTTTAACTGTAGATGTCGGGCCTTAACACTTGATTTTGGAATTCACCTCTAGATGTTAGGCTTTACCTCTAGATTCTGGGCTTTCCCTCTAGATGTTGTTCGTTAAGTCTAGATTTTGGGCTTTACTCTAAATGATGCGCTTTAACTCTAGATATTCGCCTTTACCTCTAGAAGTTGGGCTTTACATATAGATTTTGGGCTTTAGATCTAGAAGTTGGGCTTTACATCTAGATATTGGTCTTTACGTCTAGATATTGGGCTTTACCTCTAGATTTTGGGTTTTAAATCTATATATTTGGCTTTTCCTCTAGATGTTGGGCTTTACCTCTAGATATCTGGTTTTACGTCTAGATATTGGGCTTTACCTCTAGATTTTGGGCTCTACCACTAGGTCTTGGGCTTTACCTCTAGATTTTGGACTTTACCTCTAGAAGTTAGGCTTTAGATCTAGAAGATGGGCTTTACATCTAGATTTTGGGCTTTAAGTCTAGATATTGGTCTTTACCTCTAGATTTTGGGTTTTAAATCTATATATTTGGCTTTTCCTCTAGATGTTGGGCTTTACCACTAGATATCTGGCTTAACGTCTAGATGTTGGGCTTTACCTCTAGATTTTGGACTTTACCTCTAGAAGTTAGGGTTTAGATCTAGAAGTTGGGCTTTATATCTAGATTTTGGGCTTTAAGTCTAGATATTGGTCTTTACCTCTAGATTTTGGGTTTTAAATCTATATATTTGGCTTTTCCTCTAGATGTTGGGCTTTACCACTAGATATCTGGCTTAACGTCTAGATGTTGGGCTTTACCTCTAGATTTTGGGCTCTACCACTAGGTCTAGGGCTTTACCTCTAGGTATTGGACTTTACCTCTAGAAGTTGGGCTCTACCTCTAGATTTTGGGTCTTACCTCTAGAAGTGTGGGGTTGCATCTATATGGTTGGCTTTAACTGTAGATGTCGGGCCTTAACACTTGATTTTGGAATTCACCTCTAGATGTTAGGCTTTACATCTAGATTCTGGGCTTTCCCTCTAGATGTGGGGCTTCAACTCTAGATTTTGGGTTTTACTCTAAATGATGCGATATATATATTCAGCTTTACCTCTAGAAGTTTGGCTTTACATCTAGATTTTAGGCTTTAGATCTAGAAGTTGGGCTTTACATCTAGATTTTGGTCTTTATGTCTAAATATCGGGCTTTACCTCTATATTTTGCGTTATAAATCTATATATTTGGCTTTTCCTCTAGATGTTGGGCTTTACCTCTAGATATCTGGCTTTAACTCTAGATGTTGCTTTACCTCTAGATTTTGGGCTCTACCTCTAGGTGTTGGGCTTTGCCTCCAGAATTTGGACTTTTCCTCTAGATGTTGGGCTTTACGTCTAGATATTGGGCTTTACCTCTAGATGTTGGGTTTTAAATCTATATATTTGTCTTTACCTCACGACGTTCGGCTTTACCTCTAGATGTTAGGCTTTACATCTAGATTCTGGGCTTTACCTCTAGATGTTGGGCTTTAACTCTAGATTTTGGGCTTTACTCTAAATGATGCGCTTTATATATTCGGCTTTACATCTAGAAGTTGGGCTTTACATATAGATTTTGGGCCTTACCTCTAGAAGTTGGGGGTTACATCTATATGTTTGGCTTTAACTGTAGATGTCGGGTCTTAAGACTTGATTTAAGAATTCACCTCTAGATATTAGGCTTTACCTTTAGATGCTGGGCTTTACCTCTAGATGTTGGGCTTTAACACTAGATTTTGGGTTTTCCATCTGGATTTTTGGCTTCTCTCTAGAATCTGGGCTGTACCTCCAGACGTTGGGCTTTACCTCAAGATGTTGGGTTTTACCTCTAGATGTTGGTCTTTAAGTCTAGATATTGGACTTTACCTCTAGATGTAGGGTTTTACATCTAGATGTTTTGCTTTACATTTAGATGTTGGGCTTTCTCTCTAGATTTTGGGTTTTAAATCTATATATTTGGCTTTTCCTCTAGATGTTGGACTTTACCTCTAGATATCTGGCTTTACGTCTAGATGTTGGGCTTTATTTCTAGATTTTGGGCTCTACCACTAGGTCTTGGGCTTTACCTCTAGATTTTGGACTTTACCTCTAGAAGTTAGGCTTTAGATCTAGAAGTTGGGCTTTACATCTAGATTTTGGGCTTTACCTCTAGATATTGGTCTTTACCTCTAGATTTTGGGTTTTAAATCTATATATTTGGCTTTTCCTCTAGATGTTGGGCTTTACCCCTAGATATCTGGCTTTACCTCTAGATGATGGGCTTTACCTCTAGATTTTGGTTTTCCATCTGGATTTTTGGCTTCTCTCTAGAATCTGGGCTTTACCTCCAGACGTTGGGCTTTACCTCTAGATGATGAGTTTTACCTCTGGATGTTGGTCTTTAAGTCTAGATATAGGACTTTACCTCTAGATGTCGGGTTTTACATCTAGAAATTTTGCTTTACATTTAGATGTTGGACTTTATCTCTAGATGTTGGGTTTTAAACCTATATATTTGGCTTTTCCTCTAGATGTTGGGCTTTACCTCTAGATTTTGGACTTTACCTCTAGAAGTTGGGCTTTACCTCTAGACTTTGGCTTTACCTCAAGACGTTCAACTTTAACTCTAGATGTTGGGCTTTACCTCTAGAATTTGGGTTTTCCATCTGGATTTTTGGCTTCTCTCTAGAATCTGGGCTGTACCTCTAGACGTTGGGCTTTACCTCTAGATGTTGGGTTTTACCTCTAGATGTTGGTCTTTAAGTCTAGATATTGGACTTTACATCTAGATGTAGGGTTTTACATCTTATGTTTTGCTTTACATTTAGATGTTGGGCTTTATCTCTAGATTTTGGGTTTTAAATCTATATATTTGGCTTTTCCTCTAGATGTTGGGCTTTACCCCTAGATATCTGGCTTTACGTCTAGATGTTGGGCTTTACCTCTAGATTTTGGGCTCTACCACTAGGTCTTGGGCTTTACCTCTAGATTTTGGACTTCACCTCTAGAAGTTGGGCTTTACCTCTAGATTTTGGGCCTTACCTGTAGAAGTTGGGGGTTAAATCTATATGTTTGGCTTTAACTATAGATGTCGGGCCTTAACACTTGATTTTGGAATTCACCTCTAGATGTTAGGCTTTACATCTAGGTTCTGGGCTTTCCCTCTAGATGTGGGGCTTCAACTCTAGATTTTGGGATTTACTCTAAATGATGCGCTTTATATATTCGGCTTTACCTCTAGAAGTTGGGCTTTACATCTAGATTTTAGGCTTTAGATCTAGAAGTTGGGCTTTACATCTAGATTTTGGTCTTTCCGTCTAGATATCGGGCTTTACCTCTATATTTTGGGTTATAAATCTATATATTTGGCTTTTCCTCTAGATGTTGGGCTTTACCTCTAGATATCTGGCTTTAACTCTAGATGTTGCTTTACCTCTAGATTTTGGGCTCAACCTCTAGGTGTTGGGCTTTGCCTCCAGAATTTGGACTTTTCCTCTAGATGTTGGACTTTACGTCTAGATATTGGGCTTTACCTCTAGACGTTGGGTTTTAAATCTATATATTTGTCTTTACCTCAAGACGTTGGGCTTTAACTCTAGATGTTGGGCTTTACCTCTAGATTTTGGGCCTTACCTCTAGAAGTTGGGGTTTACATCTATATGTTTGCCTTTAACTGTAGATGTCGGGCCTTAACACTAGATTTTGGAATTCACCACTAGATGTTAGGCTTTACCTCTAGATGTTGGGCTTTACCTCTAGATGTTTGGCTTAGATCTAGAAGTTGGGCTTTATCTCTACATGTTGGGGTTTAAATCTAGATTTGGGGTTTTAGCTCTAGAAGTTGGTCATTACCTCTAGACATTGGGCTTTACCTCCAGATGTTTGTCTTTAAGTCTAGATTTTGGGCTCTACCTCTAGGTGTTGGGCTTTGCCTCCAGAATTTGGACTTTTCCTCTAGAAGTTGGGCTTTACGTCTAGATATTGGGCTTTACCTCTAGATTTTGGGTTTTAAATCTATATATTTGTCTTTTCTTCTAGATGTTGGGCTTTACCTCTAGATATTAGGCTTTACATCTAGATTCTGGGCTTTACCTCTAGATGTTGGGCTTTAACTCTAGATTTTGGGCTTTACTCTAAATGATGCGCTTTATATATTCGGCTTTACATCTAGAAGTTGGGCTTTACATCTAGATTTTGGGCCTTACCTCTAGAAGTTGGGGGTTACATCTATATCTTTGGCTTTAACTGTAGATGTCGGGCCGTAACACTTGATTTTGGAATTCACCTCTAGATGTTAGGCTTTACCTCTAGATTCTGGGCTTTACCTCTAGATGTTGGGCTTTAACACTAGATTTTGGGTTTTCCATCTGGATTTTTGGCTTCTCTCTAGAATCTGGGCTGTATCTCCAGACGTTGGGCTTTACCTCAAGATGTTGGGTTTTACCTCTAGATGTTGGTCTTTAAGTCTAGATATTGGACTTTACCTCTAGATGTAGGGTTTTACATCTAGATATTTTGCTTTACATTTAGATGTTGGGCTTTATCTCTAGATTTTGGGTTTTAAATCTATATATTTGGCTTATCCTCTAGATGTTGGGCTTTACCATCAGATATCTGGCTTTACGTCTAGATGTATGGCTTTACCTCTAGATTTTGGGCTCTACCACTAGGTCTTGGGCTTTACCTCTAGAAGTTGGGCTTTACATCTAGATGTTGGGCTTTACGTCTCGATATTGGACTTTACCTCTATATTTTGGGATTTAAATCTATATATTTGACGTTTCCTCTAGATGTTGGGCTTTACCCCTAGATATCTGGCTTTACCTCTAGATGTTGGGCTTTACCTCTACAGATTTTGGGTTTTCCATCTGGATTTTTGGCTTCTCTCTAGAAACTGGGCTTTACCTCCAGATGTTGGGCTTTACCTCTAGATCTTGGGTTTTACCTCTAGATGTTGGTCTTTAAGTCTAGATATTGGACTTTACCTCTAGATGTCGGGTTTTACATCTAGATGTTTTGCTTTACATTTAGATGTTGGGCTTTATCTCTAGATTTTGGGTTTTAAATCCATATATTTGGCGTTTCCTATAGATGTTGGGCTTTACCTCTACATTTTGGGCTCTACCACTAGGTCTTGATTTTTACCTCTAGATTTTGGACTTTACCCCTAGAAGTTGGGCTTTACCTTTAGATTTTGGGCCTTACCTCTAGAAGTTGGGGGTTGCATCTATATGTTTGGCTTTAACTGTAGATGTCGGGCCTTAACACTTGATTTTGGAATTCACCTCTAGATGTTAGGCTTTACATCTAGATTCTGGGCTTTGCCTCTAGATGTGGGGCTTTAACTCTAGATTTTGGGCTTTACTCTAAATGATGCGCTTTATATATTCGCCTTTACCTCTAGAAGTTGGGCTTTACATCTAGATTTTGGTCTTTACGTCTAGATATCGGGCTTTACCTCTATTTTTTGGGTTTTAAATCTATATATTTGGCTTTTCCTCTAGATGTTGGGCTTTACCTCTAGATATCTGGCTTTAACTCTAGATGTTGCTTTACCTCTAGATTTTGGGCTCAACCTCTAGGTGTTGGGCTTTGCCTCCAGAATTTGGACTTTTCCTCTAGATGTTGGGCTTTACGTCTGGATATTGGGCTTTACCTCTAGATTTTGGTTTTTAAATCTATATATTTGTCTTTACCTCAAGACGTTGGGCTTTAACTCTAGATGTTGGGCTTTACCTCTAGATTTTGGGCCTTACCTCTAGAAGTTGGGGTTTACATCTATATGTTTGCCTTTAACTGTAGATGTCGGGCCTTAACACTAGATTTTGGAATTCACCACTAGATATTAGGCTTTACCTCTAGATGTTGGGCTTTACCTCTAGATGTTTGGCTTAGATCTAGAAGTTGGGCTTTATCTCTACATGTTGGGGTTTAAATCTAGATTTGGGGTTTTAGCTCTAGAAGTTGGTCATTACCTCTAGACATTGGGCTTTACCTCCAGATGTTTGTCTTTAAGTCTAGATTTTGGGCTCTACCTCTAGGTGTTGGGCTTTGCCTCCAGAATTTGGACTTTTCCTCTAGAAGTTGGGCTTTACGTCTAGATATTGGGCTTTACCTCTAGATTTTGGGTTTTAAATCTATATATTTGTCTTTTCCTCTAGATGTTGGGCTTTGCCTCTAGATGTTAGGCTTTACATCTAGATTCTGGGCTTTACCTCCAGATGTTGGGCTTTAACTCTAGATTTTGGGCTTTACTCTAAATGATGCGCTTTATATATTCGGCTTTACATCTAGAAGTTGGGCTTTACATCTAGATTTTGGGCCTTACCTCTAGAAGTTGGGGGTTACATCTATATGTTTGACTTTAACTGTAGATGTCGGGCCTTAAGACTAGGTTTAAGAGTTCACCTCTAGATATTAGGCTTTACCTCTAGATTCTGGGCTGTACCTCCAGATGTTGGGCTTTAACACTAGATTTTGGGTTTTCCATCTGGATTTTTGGCTTCTCTCTAGAATCTGGGCTGTACCTCCAGACGTTGGGCTTTACCTCAAGATGTTGGTTTTTACCTCTAGATGTTGGTGTTTAAGTCTAGATATTGGAATTTACCTCTAGATGTCGGGTTTTACATCTAGATGTTTTCCTTTACATTTAGATATTGGGCTTTATCTCTAGATTTTGGGTTTTAAATCTATATATTTGGCTTTTCCTCTAGATGTTGGGCTTTACCATCAGATATCTGGCTTTACGTCTAGATGTATGGCTTTACCTCTAGATTTTGGGCTCTACCACTAGGTCTTGGGCTTTACCTCTAGATTTTGGACTTTACCTCTAGAAGTTGGGCTTTACCTCTAGATTTTGGGCCTTACCTCTAGAAGTTGGGGGTTACATGTATATGTTTGGCTTTAACTGTAGATGTCGGGCCTTAACACTTGATTTTGGAATTCACCTCTAGATGTTAGGCTTTACATCTAGATTCTGGGCTTTCCCTCTAGATGTGGGGCTTCAACTCTAGATTTTGGGCTTTACTCTACATGATGCGCTTTATATATTCGGCTTTACCTCTAGAAGTTGGGCTTTACATCTAGATTTTGGTCTTTACGTCTAGATATCGGGCTTTACCTCTATATTTTGGGTTTTAAATCTATATATTTGGCTTTTCCTCTAGATGTTGGGCTTTACCTCTAGATATCTGGCTTTACCTCTAGATGTTCCCTTACCTCTAGATTTTGGGCTCTACCTCTAGGTGTTGGGCTTTGCCTCCAGAATTTTGACTTTTCCTCTAGATGTTGGGCTTTACGTCTAGATATTGGGCTTTACCTCTAGATGTTGGGTTTTAAATCTATATATTTGTCTTTACCTCAAGACGTTGGGCTTTAACTCTAGATGTTGGGCTTTACCTCTAGATTTTGGGCCTTACCTCTAGAAGTTGGGGTTTACATCTATATGTTTGCCTTTAACTGTAGATGTCGGGCCTTAACACTAGATTTTGGAATTCACCACTAGATGTTAGGCTTTACATCTAGATGTTGCGCTTTACCTCTAGATGTTTGGCTTAGATCTAGAAGTTGGGCTTTATCTCTAGATGTTGGGGTTTAAATCTAGATTTGGGGTTTTAGCTCTAGAAGTTGGTCATTACCTCTAGACATTGGGCTTTACCTCCAGATGTTTGTCTTTAAGTCTAGATTTTGGGCTCTACCTCTAGGTGTTGGGCTTTGCCTCCAGAATTTGGACTTTTCCTCTAGAAGTTGGGCTTTACGTCTAGATATTGGGCTTTACCTCTAGATGTTGGGTTTTAAATCTGTATATTTGTCTTTACCTCAAGACGTTCGGATTTACCTCTAGATGTTAGGCTTTACATCTAGATTCTGGGCTTTACCTCTAGATGTTGGGCTTTAACTCTAGATTTTGGGCTTTACTCTAAATGATGCGCTTTATATATTCGGCTTTACCTCTAGAAGTTGGACTTTACATCTAGATTTCGGGCTTTAGATCTGGAAGTTGGGCTTTACATCTAGATTTTGGGCTTTACGTCTAGATATTGGGCTTTACCTCTAGATTTTGTGGTTTAAATCTATATATTTGGCTTTTCCTCTAGATGTTGGGCTTTACACCTAGATATCTGGCTTTACCTCTAGATGTTGGGCTTTACCTCTAGATTTTGGCTTTTCCATCTGGATTTTTGGCTTCTCTCTAGAATCTGGGCTTTACCTCCAGACGTTGGGCTTTACCACTAGATGTTTGGTTTTACCTCTAGATGTTGGTCTTTAGGTCTAGATATTGGACTTTACCTCTAGATGTAGGGTTTTACATCTAGATGTTTTGTTTTACATTTAGGTGTTGGTCTTTATCTCTACATGTTGGGTTATACCTCTATATGTTGTGCTTCACCTCTAGATGTTAGGCTTTACCTCTAGATGTTTGGATTACATCTAGATGTTTTGCTTTACATTTCGATGTTCGGCTTTATCTCTTTTTTTGGGGTTTAAATCCATATATTTGGCTTTTCCTCTAGATGTTGGGCTTTACCGTCTGATATCTGGCTTTACGTCTAGATGTTGGCCTTTACCTCTAGAAGTTGGGCTTTACCTCTAGACTTTGGGCTTTACCTCAAGACGTTCGGCTTTAACTCTAGCTGTTGGGCTTTACCTCTAGATTTTGGGCCTTACCTCTAGAAGTTGGGGGTTATATCTATATGGTTGGATTTAACTGTAGATGTCAGGCCTTAACACTTGATTTTGGAATTCACTTCTAGATGTTAGGCTTTACATCTAGATTCTGGGCTTTCCCTCTAGATGTTGGGCTTTAACTCTAGATTTTGGGCTTTACTCGAAAGGATGCGCTTTAACTCTAGATATTCGGCTTTACCTCTAGAAGTTGGGCTTTACATCTAGATTTTGGGCTTTACCTCTAGATATTGGTCTTTACCTCTAGATTTTGGGTTTTAAATCTATATATTTGGCTTTTCCTCTAGATGTTGGGCTTTACCCCTAGATATCTGGCTTTACCTCTAGATGATGGGCTTTACCTCTAGATTTTGGTTTTCCATCTGGATTTTTGGCTTCTCTCTAGAATCTGGGCTGTACCTCTAGACGTTGGGCTTTACCTCTAGATGTTGGGTTTTACCTCTAGATGTTGGTCTTTAAGTCTAGATATTGGACTTTACATCTAGATGTAGGGTTTTACATCTTATGTTTTGCTTTACATTTAGATGTTAGGCTTTACCTCTAGATGTTGGGATTACATCTAGACGTTGGACTTTATCTCTAGAATTTGGGCTATACCTCTATATGTTGGGCTTTACCTCTAGAGTTTGGGTTTTACATCTAGATGTTTGCCTTTACCTCTGTAAGTTATGCTTTACCTGCAGACTTTGGGCTGTAGGACTAGATGGTGTTCTTTACCTCTAGAAGTTGGGCTTTACATCTAGATTTTGGGCTTTACCTCTAAATGATGGGCTTAAACTCAAAATATTGGGCTTTACCACTAGTTGTTGGGCTTTAGAATAAGAAATTGTGCTCTACATCTATATATTTGGGCTTTAGATCTAGAAGTTGGGCTTTACATCTAGATATTGGTCTTTACGTCTAGATATTGGGCTTTACCTCTAGATTTTGGGTTTTAAATCTATATATTTGGCTTTTCCTCTAGATGTTGGTCTTTACCTCTAGATGTCGGGTTTTACATCTAGATGTTTTGCTTTACATTTAGATGTTGGGCTTTATCGCTAGATTTTGGGTTTTAAATCTATATATTTGGCTTTTCCTATAGATGTTGGGCTTTACCTCTACATATATGGCTTTACTTCTAGATGTGTGGCTTTACCTCTAGATTTTGGAATTTACCTCTAGAAGTTGGGCTTTACCTCTAGACTTTGGCTTTACCTCAAGACGTTCAACTTTACCTCTAGATGTTGGGCTTTACCTCTATATTTGGGGCTTTACATCTAGATATTGGGCTTACCTCTAGATGTTGGGTTTTAAATCTATATATTTGTCTTTACCTCAAGACGTTGGGCTTTAACTCTAGATGTTGGGCTTTACCTCTATTTTTTGGGCCTTACGTCTAGAAGTTGGGGATTACATCTATATGTTTGGCTTTAACTGTAGATGTCGGGCCTTAACACTTGATTTTGGAATTCACCTCTAGATGTTAGGCTTTACCTCTAGATTCTGGGCTTTCCCTCTAGATGTTGTTCGTTAAGTCTAGATTTTGGGCTTTACTCTAAATGATGCGCTTTAACTCTAGATATTCGCCTTTACCTCTAGAAGTTGGGCTTTACATATAGATTTTGGGCTTTAGATCTAGAAGTTGGGCTTTACATCTAGATATTGGTCTTTACGTCTAGATATTGGGCTTTACCTCTAGATTTTGGGTTTTAAATCTATATATTTGGCTTTTCCTCTAGATGTTGGGCTTTACCTCTAGATATCTGGTTTTACGTCTAGATATTGGGCTTTACCTCTAGATTTTGGGCTCTACCACTAGGTCTTGGGCTTTACCTCTAGATTTTGGACTTTACCTCTAGAAGTTAGGCTTTAGATCTAGAAGATGGGCTTTACATCTAGATTTTGGGCTTTAAGTCTAGATATTGGTCTTTACCTCTAGATTTTGGGTTTTAAATCTATATATTTGGCTTTTCCTCTAGATGTTGGGCTTTACCACTAGATATCTGGCTTAACGTCTAGATGTTGGGCTTTACCTCTAGATTTTGGGCTCTACCACTAGGTCTAGGGCTTTACCTCTAGGTATTGGACTTTACCTCTAGAAGTTGGGCTCTACCTCTAGATTTTGGGTCTTACCTCTAGAAGTGTGGGGTTGCATCTATATGGTTGGCTTTAACTGTAGATGTCGGGCCTTAACACTTGATTTTGGAATTCACCTCTAGATGTTAGGCTTTACATCTAGATTCTGGGCTTTCCCTCTAGATGTGGGGCTTCAACTCTAGATTTTGGGTTTTACTCTAAATGATGCGATATATATATTCAGCTTTACCTCTAGAAGTTTGGCTTTACATCTAGATTTTAGGATTTAGATCTAGAAGTTGGGCTTTACATCTAGATTTTGGTCTTTATGTCTAAATATCGGGCTTTACCTCTATATTTTGCGTTATAAATCTATATATTTGGCTTTTCCTCTAGATGTTGGGCTTTACCTCTAGATATCTGGCTTTAACTCTAGATGTTGCTTTACCTCTAGATTTTGGGCTCTACCTCTAGGTGTTGGGCTTTGCCTCCAGAATTTGGACTTTTCCTCTAGATGTTGGGCTTTACGTCTAGATATTGGGCTTTACCTCTAGATGTTGGGTTTTAAATCTATATATTTGTCTTTACCTCACGACGTTCGGCTTTACCTCTAGATGTTAGGCTTTACATCTAGATTCTGGGCTTTACCTCTAGATGTTGGGCTTTAACTCTAGATTTTGGGCTTTACTCTAAATGATGCGCTTTATATATTCGGCTTTACATCTAGAAGTTGGGCTTTACCTCTAGATTTTGGGCCTTACCTCTAGAAGTTGGGGGTTACATCTATATGTTTGGCTTTAACTGTAGATGTCGGGTCTTAAGACTTGATTTAAGAATTCACCTCTAGATATTAGGCTTTACCTTTAGATGCTGGGCTTTACCTCTAGATGTTGGGCTTTAACACTAGATTTTGGGTTTTCCATCTGGATTTTTGGCTTCTCTCTAGAATCTGGGCTGTACCTCCAGACGTTGGGCTTTACCTCAAGATGTTGGGTTTTACCTCTAGATGTTGGTCTTTAAGTCTAGATATTGGACTTTACCTCTAGATGTAGGGTTTTACATCTAGATGTTTTGCTTTACATTTAGATGTTGGGCTTTCTCTCTAGATTTTGGGTTTTAAATCTATATATTTGGCTTTTCCTCTAGATGTTGGACTTTACCTCTAGATATCTGGCTTTACGTCTAGATGTTGGGCTTTATTTCTAGATTTTGGGCTCTACCACTAGGTCTTGGGCTTTACCTCTAGATTTTGGACTTTACCTCTAGAAGTTAGGCTTTAGATCTAGAAGTTGGGCTTTACATCTAGATTTTGGGCTTTACCTCTAGATATTGGTCTTTACCTCTAGATTTTGGGTTTTAAATCTATATATTTGGCTTTTCCTCTAGATGTTGGGCTTTACCCCTAGATATCTGGCTTTACCTCTAGATGATGGGCTTTACCTCTAGATTTTGGTTTTCCATCTGGATTTTTGGCTTCTCTCTAGAATCTGGGCTTTACCTCCAGACGTTGGGCTTTACCTCTAGATGATGAGTTTTACCTCTGGATGTTGGTCTTTAAGTCTAGATATAGGACTTTACCTCTAGATGTCGGGTTTTACATCTAGAAATTTTGCTTTACATTTAGATGTTGGACTTTATCTCTAGATGTTGGGTTTTAAACCTATATATTTGGCTTTTCCTCTAGATGTTGGGCTTTACCTCTAGATTTTGGACTTTACCTCTAGAAGTTGGGCTTTACCTCTAGACTTTGGCTTTACCTCAAGACGTTCAACTTTAACTCTAGATGTTGGGCTTTACCTCTAGACTTTGGGTTTTCCATCTGGATTTTTGGCTTCTCTCTAGAATCTGGGCTGTACCTCTAGACGTTGGGCTTTACCTCTAGATGTTGGGTTTTACCTCTAGATGTTGGTCTTTAAGTCTAGATATTGGACTTTACATCTAGATGTAGGGTTTTACATCTTATGTTTTGCTTTACATTTAGATGTTGGGCTTTATCTCTAGAGTTTGGGTTTTAAATCTATATATTTGGCTTTTCCTCTAGATGTTGGGCTTTACCCCTAGATATCTGGCTTTACGTCTAGATGTTGGGCTTTACCTCTAGATTTTGGGCTCTACCACTAGGTCTTGGGCTTTACCTCTAGATTTTGGACTTCACCTCTAGAAGTTGGGCTTTACCTCTAGATTTTGGGCCTTACCTGTAGAAGTTGGGGGTTAAATCTATATGTTTGGCTTTAACTATAGATGTCGGGCCTTAACACTTGATTTTGGAATTCACCTCTAGATGTTAGGCTTTACATCTAGGTTCTGGGCTTTCCCTCTAGATGTGGGGCTTCAACTCTAGATTTTGGGCTTTACTCTAAAGGATGCGCTTTATATATTCGGCTTTACCTCTAGAAGTTGGGCTTTACATCTAGATTTTAGGCTTTAGATCTAGAAGTTGGGCTTTACATCTAGATTTTGGTCTTTCCGTCTAGATATCGGGCTTTACCTCTATATTTTGGGTTATAAATCTATATATTTGGCTTTTCCTCTAGATGTTGGGCTTTACCTCTAGATATCTGGCTTTAACTCTAGATGTTGCTTTACCTCTAGATTTTGGGCTCAACCTCTAGGTTTTGGGCTTTGCCTCCAGAATTTGGACTTTTCCTCTAGATGTTGGACTTTACGTCTAGATATTGGGCTTTACCTCTAGACGTTGGGTTTTAAATCTATATATTTGTCTTTACCTCAAGACGTTGGGCTTTAACTCTAGATGTTGGGCTTTACCTCTAGATTTTGGGCCTTACCTCTAGAAGTTGGGGTTTACATCTATATGTTTGCCTTTAACTGTAGATGTCGGGCCTTAACACTAGATTTTGGAATTCACCACTAGATGTTAGGCTTTACCTCTAGATGTTGGGCTTTACCTCTAGATGTTTGGCTTAGATCTAGAAGTTGGGCTTTATCTCTACATGTTGGGGTTTAAATCTAGATTTGGGGTTTTAGCTCTAGAAGTTGGTCATTACCTCTAGACATTGGGCTTTACCTCCAGATGTTTGTCTTTAAGTCTAGATTTTGGGCTCTACCTCTAGGTGTTGGGCTTTGCCTCCAGAATTTGGACTTTTCCTCTAGAAGTTGGGCTTTACGTCTAGATATTGGGCTTTACCTCTAGATTTTGGGTTTTAAATCTATATATTTGTCTTTTCTTCTAGATGTTGGGCTTTACCTCTAGATGTTAGGCTTTACATCTAGATTCTGGGCTTTACCTCTAGATGTTGGGCTTTAACTCTAGATTTTGGGCTTTACTCTAAATGATGCGCTTTATATATTCGGCTTTACATCTAGAAGTTGGGCTTTACATCTAGATTTTGGGCCTTACCTCTAGAAGTTGGGGGTTACATCTATATCTTTGGCTTTAACTGTAGATGTCGGGCCGTAACACTTGATTTTGGAATTCACCTCTAGATGTTAGGCTTTACCTCTAGATTCTGGGCTTTACCTCTAGATGTTGGGCTTTAACACTAGATTTTGGGTTTTCCATCTGGATTTTTGGCTTCTCTCTAGAATCTGGGCTGTATCTCCAGACGTTGGGCTTTACCTCAAGATGTTGGGTTTTACCTCTAGATGTTGGTCTTTCAGTCTAGATATTGGACTTTACCTCTAGATGTAGGGTTTTACATCTAGATATTTTGCTTTACATTTAGATGTTGGGCTTTATCTCTAGATTTTGGGTTTTAAATCTATATATTTGGCTTATCCTCTAGATGTTGGGCTTTACCATCAGATATCTGGCTTTACGTCTAGATGTATGGCTTTACCTCTAGATTTTGGGCTCTACCACTAGGTCTTGGGCTTTACCTCTAGAAGTTGGGCTTTACATCTAGATGTTGGGCTTTACGTCTCGATATTGGACTTTACCTCTATATTTTGGGATTTAAATCTATATATTTGACGTTTCCTCTAGATGTTGGGCTTTACCCCTAGATATCTGGCTTTACCTCTAGATGTTGGGCTTTACCTCTACAGATTTTGGGTTTTCCATCTGGATTTTTGGCTTCTCTCTAGAAACTGGGCTTTACCTCCAGATGTTGGGCTTTACCTCTAGATCTTGGGTTTTACCTCTAGATGTTGGTCTTTAAGTCTAGATATTGGACTTTACCTCTAGATGTCGGGTTTTACATCTAGATGTTTTGCTTTACATTTAGATGTTGGGCTTTATCTCTAGATTTTGGGTTTTAAATCCATATATTTGGCGTTTCCTATAGATGTTGGGCTTTACCTCTACATTTTGGGCTCTACCACTAGGTCTTGATTTTTACCTCTAGATTTTGGACTTTACCCCTAGAAGTTGGGCTTTACCTTTAGATTTTGGGCCTTACCTCTAGAAGTTGGGGGTTGCATCTATATGTTTGGCTTTAACTGTAGATGTCGGGCCTTAACACTTGATTTTGGAATTCACCTCTAGATGTTAGGCTTTACATCTAGATTCTGGGCTTTGCCTCTAGATGTGGGGCTTTAACTCTAGATTTTGGGCTTTACTCTAAATGATGCGCTTTATATATTCGCCTTTACCTCTAGAAGTTGGGCTTTACATCTAGATTTTGGTCTTTACGTCTAGATATCGGGCTTTACCTCTATTTTTTGGGTTTTAAATCTATATATTTGGCTTTTCCTCTAGATGTTGGGCTTTACCTCTAGATATCTGGCTTTAACTCTAGATGTTGCTTTACCTCTAGATTTTGGGCTCAACCTCTAGGTGTTGGGCTTTGCCTCCAGAATTTGGACTTTTCCTCTAGATGTTGGGCTTTACGTCTGGATATTGGGCTTTACCTCTAGATTTTGGTTTTTAAATCTATATATTTGTCTTTACCTCAAGACGTTGGGCTTTAACTCTAGATGTTGGGCTTTACCTCTAGATTTTGGGCCTTACCTCTAGAAGTTGGGGTTTACATCTATATGTTTGCCTTTAACTGTAGATGTCGGGCCTTAACACTAGATTTTGGAATTCACCACTAGATATTAGGCTTTACCTCTAGATGTTGGGCTTTACCTCTAGATGTTTGGCTTAGATCTAGAAGTTGGGCTTTATCTCTACATGTTGGGGTTTAAATCTAGATTTGGGGTTTTAGCTCTAGAAGTTGGTCATTACCTCTAGACATTGGGCTTTACCTCCAGATGTTTGTCTTTAAGTCTAGATTTTGGGCTCTACCTCTAGGTGTTGGGCTTTGCCTCCAGAATTTGGACTTTTCCTCTAGAAGTTGGGCTTTACGTCTAGATATTGGGCTTTACCTCTAGATTTTGGGTTTTAAATCTATATATTTGTCTTTTCCTCTAGATGTTGGGCTTTGCCTCTAGATGTTAGGCTTTACATCTAGATTCTGGGCTTTACCTCTAGATGTTGGGCTTTAACTCTAGATTTTGGGCTTTACTCTAAATGATGCGCTTTATATATTCGGCTTTACATCTAGAAGTTTGGCTTTACATCTAGATTTTGGGCCTTACCTCTAGAAGTTGGGGGTTACATCTATATGTTTGGCTTTAACTGTAGATGTCGGGCCTTAAGACTAGGTTTAAGAGTTCACCTCTAGATATTAGGCTTTACCTCTAGATTCTGGGCTGTACCTCCAGATGTTGGGCTTTACCTCAAGATGTTGGGTTTTACCTCTAGATGTTGGTCTTTAAGTCTATATATTGGACTTTACCTCTAGATGTCGGGTTTTACATCTAGATGTTTTGCTTTACATTTAGATGTTGGGCTTTATCTCTAGATTTTGGGTTTTAAATGTATATATTTGGCTTTTCCTCTAGATGTTGGGCTTTACCTCTACATTTTGGGCTCTACCACTAGGTCTTGATCTTTACCTCTAGATTTTGGACTTTACCTCTAGAAGTTGGGCTTTACATCTAGACTTTGGGCTTTACCTCAAGACGTTCGGCTTTACCTCTAGATGTTGCGCTTTACCTCTAGATTTTGGGCCTTACCTCTAGAAGTTGGGGTTTACATCTATATGTTTGCCTTTAACTGTAGATGTCGGGCCTTAACACTAGATTTTGGAATTCACCACTAGATGTTAGGCTTTACATCTAGATGTTACGCTTTACCTCTAGATGTTTGGCTTAGATCTAGAAGTTGGGCTTTATCTCTAGATGTTGGGGTTTAAATCTAGATTTGGGGTTTTAGCTCTAGAAGTTGGTCATTACCTCTAGACATTGGGCTTTACCTCCAGATGTTTGTCTTTAAGTCTAGATTTTGGGCTCTACCTCTAGGTGTTGGGCTTTGCCTCCAGAATTTGGACTTTTCCTCTAGAAGTTGGGCTTTACGTCTAGATATTGGGCTTTACCTCTAGATTTTGGGTTTTAAATCTATATATTTGTCTTTTCTTCTAGATGTTGGGCTTTACCTCTAGATGTTAGGCTTTACATCTAGATTCTGGGCTTTACCTCTAGATGTTGGGCTTTAACTCTAGATTTTGGGCTTTACTCTAAATGATGCGCTTTATATATTCGGCTTTACATCTAGAAGTTGGGCTTTACATCTAGATTTTGGGCCTTACCTCTAGAAGTTGGGGGTTACATCTATATCTTTGGCTTTAACTGTAGATGTCGGGCCGTAACACTTGATTTTGGAATTCACCTCTAGATGTTAGGCTTTACCTCTAGATTCTGGGCTTTACCTCTAGATGTTGGGCTTTAACACTAGATTTTGGGTTTTCCATCTGGATTTTTGGCTTCTCTCTAGAATCTGGGCTGTATCTCCAGACGTTGGGCTTTACCTCAAGATGTTGGGTTTTACCTCTAGATGTTGGTCTTTAAGTCTAGATATTGGACTTTACCTCTAGATGTAGGGTTTTACATCTAGATATTTTGCTTTACATTTAGATGTTGGGCTTTATCTCTAGATTTTGGGTTTTAAATCTATATATTTGGCTTATCCTCTAGATGTTGGGCTTTACCATCAGATATCTGGCTTTACGTCTAGATGTATGGCTTTACCTCTAGATTTTGGGCTCTACCACTAGGTCTTGGGCTTTACCTCTAGAAGTTGGGCTTTACATCTAGATGTTGGGCTTTACGTCTCGATATTGGACTTTACCTCTATATTTTGGGATTTAAATCTATATATTTGACGTTTCCTCTAGATGTTGGGCTTTACCCCTAGATATCTGGCTTTACCTCTAGATGTTGGGCTTTACCTCTACAGATTTTGGGTTTTCCATCTGGATTTTTGGCTTCTCTCTAGAAACTGGGCTTTACCTCCAGATGTTGGGCTTTACCTCTAGATCTTGGGTTTTACCTCTAGATGTTGGTCTTTAAGTCTAGATATTGGACTTTACCTCTAGATGTCGGGTTTTACATCTAGATGTTTTGCTTTACATTTAGATGTTGGGCTTTATCTCTAGATTTTGGGTTTTAAATCCATATATTTGGCGTTTCCTATAGATGTTGGGCTTTACCTCTACATTTTGGGCTCTACCACTAGGTCTTGATTTTTACCTCTAGATTTTGGACTTTACCCCTAGAAGTTGGGCTTTACCTTTAGATTTTGGGCCTTACCTCTAGAAGTTGGGGGTTGCATCTATATGTTTGGCTTTAACTGTAGATGTCGGGCCTTAACACTTGATTTTGGAATTCACCTCTAGATGTTAGGCTTTACATCTAGATTCTGGGCTTTGCCTCTAGATGTGGGGCTTTAACTCTAGATTTTGGGCTTTACTCTAAATGATGCGCTTTATATATTCGCCTTTACCTCTAGAAGTTGGGCTTTACATCTAGATTTTGGTCTTTACGTCTAGATATCGGGCTTTACCTCTATTTTTTGGGTTTTAAATCTATATATTTGGCTTTTCCTCTAGATGTTGGGCTTTACCTCTAGATATCTGGCTTTAACTCTAGATGTTGCTTTACCTCTAGATTTTGGGCTCAACCTCTAGGTGTTGGGCTTTGCCTCCAGAATTTGGACTTTTCCTCTAGATGTTGGGCTTTACGTCTGGATATTGGGCTTTACCTCTAGATTTTGGTTTTTAAATCTATATATTTGTCTTTACCTCAAGACGTTGGGCTTTAACTCTAGATGTTGGGCTTTACCTCTAGATTTTGGGCCTTACCTCTAGAAGTTGGGGTTTACATCTATATGTTTGCCTTTAACTGTAGATGTCGGGCCTTAACACTAGATTTTGGAATTCACCACTAGATATTAGGCTTTACCTCTAGATGTTGGGCTTTACCTCTAGATGTTTGGCTTAGATCTAGAAGTTGGGCTTTATCTCTACATGTTGGGGTTTAAATCTAGATTTGGGGTTTTAGCTCTAGAAGTTGGTCATTACCTCTAGACATTGGGCTTTACCTCCAGATGTTTGTCTTTAAGTCTAGATTTTGGGCTCTACCTCTAGGTGTTGGGCTTTGCCTCCAGAATTTGGACTTTTCCTCTAGAAGTTGGGCTTTACGTCTAGATATTGGGCTTTACCTCTAGATTTTGGGTTTTAAATCTATATATTTGTCTTTTCCTCTAGATGTTGGGCTTTGCCTCTAGATGTTAGGCTTTACATCTAGATTCTGGGCTTTACCTCTAGATGTTGGGCTTTAACTCTAGATTTTGGGCTTTACTCTAAATGATGCGCTTTATATATTCGGCTTTACATCTAGAAGTTTGGCTTTACATCTAGATTTTGGGCCTTACCTCTAGAAGTTGGGGGTTACATCTATATGTTTGGCTTTAACTGTAGATGTCGGGCCTTAAGACTAGGTTTAAGAGTTCACCTCTAGATATTAGGCTTTACCTCTAGATTCTGGGCTGTACCTCCAGATGTTGGGCTTTACCTCAAGATGTTGGGTTTTACCTCTAGATGTTGGTCTTTAAGTCTATATATTGGACTTTACCTCTAGATGTCGGGTTTTACATCTAGATGTTTTGCTTTACATTTAGATGTTGGGCTTTATCTCTAGATTTTGGGTTTTAAATGTATATATTTGGCTTTTCCTCTAGATGTTGGGCTTTACCTCTACATTTTGGGCTCTACCACTAGGTCTTGATCTTTACCTCTAGATTTTGGACTTTACCTCTAGAAGTTGGGCTTTACATCTAGACTTTGGGCTTTACCTCAAGACGTTCGGCTTTACCTCTAGATGTTGCGCTTTACCTCTAGATTTTGGGCCTTACCTCTAGAAGTTGGGGTTTACATCTATATGTTTGCCTTTAACTGTAGATGTCGGGCCTTAACACTAGATTTTGGAATTCACCACTAGATGTTAGGCTTTACATCTAGATGTTACGCTTTACCTCTAGATGTTTGGCTTAGATCTAGAAGTTGGGCTTTATCTCTAGATGTTGGGGTTTAAATCTAGATTTGGGGTTTTAGCTCTAGAAGTTGGTCATTACCTCTAGACATTGGGCTTTACCTCCAGATGTTTGTCTTTAAGTCTAGATTTTGGGCTCTACCTCTAGGTGTTGGGCTTTGCCTCCAGAATTTGGACTTTTCCTCTAGAAGTTGGGCTTTACGTCTAGATATTGGGCTTTACCTCTAGATGTTGGGTTTTAAATCTATATATTTGTCTTTACCTCAAGACGTTCGGCTTTACCTCCAGATGTTAGGCTTTACATCTAGATTCTGGGCTTTACCTCTAGATGTTGGGCTTGAACTCTAGATTTTGGGCTTTACTCTAAATGATGCGATTTATATATTGGGCTTTACCTCTAGAAGTTGGGGGTTACATCTATATCTTTGGCTTTAACTGTAGATGTCGGGCCTTAAGACTAGATTTAAGAATTCACCTCTAGATATTAGGCTTTACCTCTAGATTCTGGGCTTTACCTCTAGATGTTGGGCTTTAACACTAGATTTTGGGTTTTCCATCTGGATTTTTGGCTTCTCTCTAGAATCTGGGCTGTACCTCCAGACGTTGGGCTTTACCTCAAGATGTTGGGTTTTACCTCTAGATGTTGGTCTTTAAGTCTAGATATTGGAATTTACCTCTAGATGTCGGGTTTTACATCTAGATGTTTTACTTTACATTTAGATGTTGGGCTTTATCTCTAGATTTTGGGTTTTAAATCTATATATTTGGCTTTTCCTCTAGATGTTTGGCTTTACCCCTAGATATCTGGCTTTACGTCTAGATGTTGGGCTTTACCTCTAGATTTTGGGCTCTACCACTAGGTCTTGGGCTTTACCTCTAGATTTTGGACTTCACCTCTAGAAGTTGGGCTTTACCTCTAGATTTTGGGCCTTACCTGTAGAAGTTGGGGGTTACATCTATATCTTTGGCTTTAACTGTAGATGTCGGGCCTTAACACTTGATTTTGGAATTCACCTCTAGATGTTAGGCTTTACCTCTAGATTCTGGGCTTTACCTCTAGATGTTGGGCTTTAACACTAGATTTTGGGTTTTCCATCTGGATTTTTGGCTTCTCTCTAGAATCTGGGCTGTATCTCCAGACGTTGGGCTTTACCTCTAGATGTTGGGTTTTAAATCTATATATTTGCCTTTTCCTCTAGATGTTGGGCTTTACCTCAAGATGTTGGGTTTTACCTCTAGATGTTGGTCTTTAAGTCTAGATATTGGACTTTACCTCTAGATGTAGGGTTTTACATCCAGATATTTTGCTTTACATTTAGATGTTGGGCTTTATCTCTAGATTTTGGGTTTTAAATCTATATATTTGGCTTTTCGTCTAGATGTTGGGCTTTACCATCAGATATCTGGCTTTACGTCTAGATGTATGGCTTTACCTCTAGATTTTGGGCTCTACCACTAGGTCTTGGGCTTTACCTCTAGAAGTTGGGCTTTACATCTAGAAGTTGGGCTTTACGTCTCGATATTGGACTTTACCTCTAGATTTTGGGGTTTAAATCTATATATTTGACGTTTCCTCTAGATGTTGGGCTTTACCCCTAGATATCTGGCTTTACCTCTAGATGTTGGGCTTTACCTCTACAGATTTTGGGTTTTCAATCTGGATTTTTGGCTTCTCTCTAGAAACTGGGCTTTACCTCCAGATGTTGGACTTTACCTCTAGATCTTGGGTTTTACCTCTAGATGTTGGTCTTTAAGTCTAGATATTGGAATTTACCTCTAGATGTCGGGTTTTACATCTAGATGTTTTGCTTTACATTTAGATGTTGGGCTTTATCTCTAGATTTTGGGTTTTAAATCCATATATTTGGCGTTTCCTATAGATGTTGGGCTTTACCTCTACATTTTGGGCTCTACCACTAGGTCTTGATTTTTACCTCTAGATTTTGGACTTTACCTCTAGAAGTTGGGCTTTACCTCTAGATTTTGGGCCTTACCTCTAGAAGTTGGGGGTTGCATCTATATGTTTGGCTTTAACTGTAGATGTCGGGCCTTAACACTTGATTTTGGAATTCACCTCTAGATGTTAGGCTTTACATCTAGATTCTGGGCTTTGCCTCTAGATGTGGGGCTTTAACTCTAGATTTTGGGCTTTACTCTAAATGATGCGCTTTATATATTCGCCTTTACCTCTAGAAGTTGGGCTTTACATCTAGATTTTGGTCTTTACGTCTAGATATCGGGCTTTACCTCTATTTTTTGGGTTATAAATCTATATATTTGGCTTTTCCTCTAGATGTTGGGCTTTACCTCTAGATATCTGGCTTTAACTCTAGATGTTGCTTTACCTCTAGATTTTGGGCTCAACCTCTAGGTGTTGGGCTTTGCCTCCAGAATTTGGACTTTTCCTCTAGATGTTGGGCTTTACGTCTAGATATTGGGCTTTACCTCTAGATTTTGGTTTTTAAATCTATATATTTGTCTTTACCTCAAGACGTTGGGCTTTAACTCTAGATGTTGGGCTTTACCTCTAGATTTTGGGCCTTACCTCTAGAAGTTGGGGTTTACATCTATATGTTTGCCTTTAACTGTAGATGTCGGGCCTTAACACTAGATTTTGGAATTCACCACTAGATATTAGGCTTTACCTCTAGATGTTGGGCTTTACCTCTAGATGTTTGGCTTAGATCTAGAAGTTGGGCTTTATCTCTACATGTTGGGGTTTAAATCTAGATTTGGGGTTTTAGCTCTAGAAGTTGGTCATTACCTCTAGACATTGGGCTTTACCTCCAGATGTTTGTCTTTAAGTCTAGATTTTGGGCTCTACCTCTAGGTGTTGGGCTTTGCCTCCAGAATTTGGACTTTTCCTCTAGAAGTTCGGCTTTACGTCTAGATATTGGGCTTTACCTCTAGATTTTGGGTTTTAAATCTATATATTTGTCTTTTCCTCTAGATGTTGGGCTTTGCCTCTAGATGTTAGGCTTTACATCTAGATTCTGGGCCTTACCTCCAGATGTTGGGCTTTAACTCTAGATTTTGGGCTTTACTCTAAATGATGCGCTTTATATATTCGGCTTTACATCTAGAAGTTGGGCTTTACATCTAGATTTTGGGCCTTACCTCTAGAAGTTGGGGGTTACATCTATATGTTTGGCTTTAACTGTAGATGTCGGGCCTTAAGACTAGGTTTAAGAGTTCACCTCTAGATATTAGGCTTTACCTCTAGATTCTGGGCTGTACCTCCAGATGTTGGGCTTTAACACTAGATTTTGGGTTTTCCATCTGGATTTTTGGCTTCTCTCTAGAATCTGGGCTGTACCTCCAGACGTTGGGCTTTACCTCAAGATGTTGGTTTTTACCTCTAGATGTTGGTGTTTAAGTCTAGATATTGGAATTTACCTCTAGATGTCGGGTTTTACATCTAGATGTTTTCCTTTACATTTAGATGTTGGGCTTTATCTCTAGATTTTGGGTTTTAAATCTATATATTTGGCTTTTCGTCTAGATGTTGGGCTTTACCATCAGATATCTGGCTTTACGTCTAGATGTATGGCTTTACCTCTAGATTTTGGGCTCTACCACTAGGTCTTGGGCTTTACCTCTAGATTTTGGACTTTACCTCTAGAAGTTGGGCTTTACCTCTAGATTTTGGGCCTTACCTCTAGAAGTTGGGGGTTACATGTATATGTTTGGCTTTAACTGTAGATGTCGGGCCTTAACACTTGATTTTGGAATTCACCTCTAGATGTTAGGCTTTACATCTAGATTCTGGGCTTTCCCTCTAGATGTGGGGCTTCAACTCTAGATTTTGGGCTTTACTCTACATGATGCGCTTTATATATTCGGCTTTACCTCTAGAAGTTGGGCTTTACATCTAGATTTTGGTCTTTACGTCTAGATATCGGGCTTTACCTCTATATTTTGGGTTTTAAATCTATATATTTGGCTTTTCCTCTAGATGTTGGGCTTTACCTCTAGATATCTGGCTTTACCTCTAGATGTTCCCTTACCTCTAGATTTTGGGCTCTACCTCTAGGTGTTGGGCTTTGCCTCCAGAATTTTGACTTTTCCTCTAGATGTTGGGCTTTACGTCTAGATATTGGGCTTTACCTCTAGATGTTGGGTTTTAAATCTATATATTTGTCTTTACCTCAAGACGTTGGGCTTTAACTCTAGATGTTGGGCTTTACCTCTAGATTTTGGGCCTTACCTCTAGAAGTTGGGGTTTACATCTATATGTTTGCCTTTAACTGTAGATGTCGGGCCTTAACACTAGATTTTGGAATTCACCACTAGATGTTAGGCTTTACATCTAGATGTTGCGCTTTACCTCTAGATGTTTGGCTTAGATCTAGAAGTTGGGCTTTATCTCTAGATGTTGGGGTTTAAATCTAGATTTGGGGTTTTAGCTCTAGAAGTTGGTCATTACCTCTAGACATTGGGCTTTACCTCCAGATGTTTGTCTTTAAGTCTAGATTTTGGGCTCTACCTCTAGGTGTTGGGCTTTGCCTCCAGAATTTGGACTTTTCCTCTAGAAGTTGGGCTTTACGTCTAGATATTGGGCTTTACCTCTAGATGTTGGGTTTTAAATCTGTATATTTGTCTTTACCTCAAGACGTTCGGCTTTACCTCTAGATGTTAGGCTTTACATCTAGATTCTGGGCTTTACCTCTAGATGTTGGGCTTTAACTCTAGATTTTGGGCTTTACTCTAAATGATGCGCTTTATATATTAGGCTTTACCTCTAGAAGTTGGACTTTACATCTAGATTTCGGGCTTTAGATCTGGAAGTTGGGCTTTACATCTAGATTTTGGGCTTTACGTCTAGATATTGGGCTTTACCTCTAGATTTTGTGGTTTAAATCTATATATTTGGCTTTTCCTCTAGATGTTGGGCTTTACACCTAGATATCTGGCTTTACCTCTAGATGTTGGGCTTTACCTCTAGATTTTGGCTTTTCCATCTGGATTTTTGGCTTCTCTCTAGAATCTGGGCTTTACCTCCAGACGTTGGGCTTTACCACTAGATGTTTGGTTTTACCTCTAGATGTTGGTCTTTAGGTCTAGATATTGGACTTTACCTCTAGATGTAGGGTTTTACATCTAGATGTTTTGTTTTACATTTAGGTGTTGGTCTTTATCTCTACATTTTGGGTTATACCTCTATATGTTGTGCTTCACCTCTAGATGTTAGGCTTTACCTCTAGATGTTTGGATTACATCTAGATGTTTTGCTTTACATTTCGATGTTCGGCTTTATCTCTTTTTTTGGGGTTTAAATCCATATATTTGGCTTTTCCTCTAGATGTTGGGCTTTACCGTCTGATATCTGGCTTTACGTCTAGATGTTGGCCTTTACCTCTAGAAGTTGGGCTTTACCTCTAGACTTTGGGCTTTACCTCAAGACGTTCGGCTTTAACTCTAGCTGTTGGGCTTTACCTCTAGATTTTGGGCCTTACCTCTAGAAGTTGGGGGTTATATCTATATGGTTGGATTTAAATGTAGATGTCAGGCCTTAACACTTGATTTTGGAATTCACTTCTAGATGTTAGGCTTTACATCTAGTTTCTGGGCTTTCCCTCTAGATGTTGGGCTTTAACTCTAGATTTTGGGCTTTACTCGAAAGGATGCGCTTTAACTCTAGATATTCGGCTTTACCTCTAGAAGTTGGGTTTTACATCTAGATGTTTGGCTTTAACTGTAGGTGTCGGGCTTTAACACTAGATATTGGAATTCACCTCTAGATCTTAGTCTTTACCTCTACATGTTGGGCTTTACCTCTAGAGTATTTGGCTTTATATCTAGCAATTGGGCTTTACATCTAGATTTGGGGTTTTAGCTCTAGATGTTGGGCTTTACCTCCAGATTTTGGATTTTAAATCTATATATCTGGCTTTATCTCTAGATGTTGGGCTTTATCTCTAGATTTTGGGCTCAAACTCTAGGTATTGGTGTTTACCTCTAGATTTTGGACTTTAACTCTGGAAGTTGGGATTTACCTCTAGATGTTGGGATTCAACTCTAGAATTTGGGTTTGAAATCTATATATTTTGCTTTTCCTCTAGATGTTGGGCTTTACCTCAAGATATCTGGCTTTACCTCTAGCTGTTGGGTTTTACCTCTAGATAGTGGTCTTTACCTCGAGATTTTGGGTGTTAGATCTAGAATTTGGGCTTTACATCTAGATTTTGGGCTTTAGATCTAGAAGCTGGGCTTTACATCTAGATTTTGGGCTTTACGTCTAGATATTGGGCTTTACCTCTAGATTTTGGGTTTTAAATCTATATATTTGGCTTTTCCTCTAGATGTTGGGCTTTACCTCTAGATTTTGGGTTTTACATCTAGATGTTTGCCTTCACCTCTGTAAGTTGGGCTTTACCTGCAGACATTGGTCTGTAGTTCTAGATGATGGGCTTTACCTCTAGAAGTTGGGCTTTACATCTAGATTTTGGGCTTTACGTCTAGATATTGGGCTTCACCTCTAGATTTTGGGGTTTAGATCTATATAACTGGCTTTATATCTAGGTGTTGGGCTTTACCTCTACATTTTGAGCTCTACCTCTAGGTATTGGTATTTACATTTAGATTTTTGACTTTAAATCTGGAAGTTGAGCTTTACATCTAGATTTTGGGCTTTACCCCAAGATGTTGGGATTTAACTCTAGAAATTGGGTTTGAAATCTATATATTTTGCTTTTCCTCTAGATGTTGGGCTTTACCTCTAGATATCTGGCTTTACGTCTCGATGTTGTGTTTTACCTCTAGATATTGGTCTTCACCTATAGATGTTGGGCTTTCGATCTAGAATTTGTGCTTTACATCTAGATTTTGGGCTTTACGTCTAGATATTGGGCTTTACCTCTAGATTTTGGGTTTTATATCTATATATTTGGCTTTTCCTCTAGATGTTGGGCTTCACCCCTACATATCTGGATTTACCTGTAGATGTTGGGCTTTACCTCTAGATTTTGGGTTTTACATCTGGATTTTTGGCTTCTCTCTAGAATCTGGGCTTTACCTCCAGACGTTGAGCTTTACCACTAGATGTTGGGTTTTACCTCTAGATGTTGGTCTTTAGGTCTAGATATTGGACTTTACCTCTAGATGTAGGGTTTTACATCTAGATGTTTTGCTTTACATTTAGATGTTGGTCTTTATCTCTAGATGTTGGGTTATACCTCTATATGTTGTGCTTCATCTCTAGATGTTAGGCTTTACCTCTAGATGTTTGGATTACATCTAGATGTTTTGCTTTACATTTAGATGTTCGGCTTTATCTCTAGATTTTGGGTTTTAAATCTATATATTTGGCTCTTCCTCTAGATGTTGGGCTTTACCGTCAGATATCTGGCTTTACGTCTAGATGTTGGGCCATACCTCTAGAAGTTGAGCTTTAACTCTAGACTTTGGGCTTTACCTCAAGACGTTCGGCTTTAACTCTAGCTGTTGGGCTTTACCTCTAGATTTTGGGCCTTACCTCTAGAAGTTGGGGGTTACATCTATATGGTTGGATTTAACTGTAGATGTCAGACCTTAACACTTGATTTTGGAATTCACCTCTAGATGTTAGGCTTTACATCTAGATTGTGGGCTTTCCCTCTAGATGTTGGGCTTTACCTCTAGATATCTGGCTTTACCTCTAGATGTTGGGTTTTACCTCTAGATATTGGTCTTTACCTCTAGATTTTGGGCGTTAGATCTAGAATTTGGGCTTTACATCTAGATTTTGGGCTTTAGATCTAGAAGTTGGGCTTTACATCTAGATTTTGGGCTTTACGTCTAGATATTGGGCTTTACCTCTAGATTTTGGATTTTAAATCTATATATTTGGCTTTTCCTCTAGATGTTGGGCTTTACCCCTAGATATCTGTCTTTACCTCTAGATGTTGGGCTTTACCTCTAGATTTTGGGTTTTAAATATATATATATTTGGCTTTTCCTCTAGATGTTGGGCTTTACCTCTAGATTTGGGGTTTTACATGTAGATGTTTGCCTTCACCTCTGTAAGTTGGGCTTTACATGCAGACATTGGTCTGTAGGACTAGATGATGGGCTTTACCTCCAGACGTTGGGCTTTACCTCTAGATATCTGGCTTTACGTCTAGATGTTGGGTTTTACCTCTAGATATTGGTCTTTACCTCTAGATGTTGGGCTTTAGATCTAGAAGTTGTGCTTTTCATCGAGATTTTGGGCTTCACGTCTAGATATTGGGCTTTACCTCTAGATTTTGGGTTTTATATCTATATATTTGGATTTTCCTCTAGATGTTGGGCTTTACCCCTAGATATCTGGATTTTCCTGTAGATGTTGGGCTTTACCTCTAGATTTTGGGTTTTCCATCTGGATTTTTGGCTTCTCTCTAGAATCTGGGCTTTACCTCCAGATGTTGGGCTTTACCTCTAGATCTTGGGTTTTACATCTAGATGTTGGACTTTAAGTCTAGATATTGGACTTTACCTCTAGATGTCGGGTTTTACATCTAGATGTTTTGCTTTACATTTAGATGTTGGGCTTTATCTCTAGATTTTGGGTTTTAAATCTATATATTTGGCTTTTCCTATAGATGTTGGGCTTTACCTCTACATTTTGGGCTCTACCACTAGGTCTTGGGCTTTACCTCTAGATTTTGGACTTTACCTCTAGAAGTTGGGCTTTACCTCTAGATTTTGGGCCTTAACTCTAGAAGTTGGGGGTTGCATCTATATGTTTGGCTTTAACTGTAGATGTCGGTCCTTAACACTTGATTTTGGAATTCACCTCTAGATGTTAGGCTTTACATCTAGAAGTTGGGCTTTACATCTAGATTTTGGGTTTTACCTCTAGAAGTTGGGGGTTACATCTATATCTTTGGCTTTAACTGTAGATGTCGGGCCTTAACACTAGATTTTAGAATTCACCTCTAGATGTTAGGCTTTACCTGTAGATGTTGGGCTTTAGATCTAGAAGTTGGGCTTTACATCTAGATTTTGGTCTTTACGTCTAGATATTGGGCTTTACCTCTAGATTTTGGGTTTTAAATCTATATATTTGGATTTTCCTCTAGATGTTGGGCTTTACCTCTAGATATCTGGTTTTACGTCTAGATGTTGGGCTTTACCTCTAAAGTTTGGGCTCTACCACTAGGTCTTGGGCTTTACATCTAGATTTTGGACTTTACCTCTAGAAGTTAGGCTTTAGATCTAGAAGTTGGGCTTTACATCTAGATTTTGGGCTTTACCTCTCGATATTGGACTTTACCTCTAGATTTTGGGATTTAAATCTATATATTTGGCTTTTCCTCTAGATGTTGGTCTTTACCTCTAGATATCTGGCTTTACCTCTAGATTTTGGGCTCTACCACTAGGTCTTGGGCTTTACCTCTAGATTTTGGACTTTACCTCTAGAAGTTAGGCTTTAGATCTAGAAGTTGGGCTTTAAATCTAGATTTTGGGCTTTACGTCTAGATATTGGTCTTTTTGGGTTTTAAATCTATATATTTGGACTTTTCCTCTAGATGTTGGACTTTACGTCTAGATATTGTGCTTTACCTCTAGATGTTGGGTTTTAAATCTATATATTTGTCTTTACCTCAAGACGTTGGGCTTTACCTCTAGATTTTGGGCCTTACCTCTAGAAGTTGGGGTTTACATCTATATGTTTGCCTTTAACTGTAGATGTCGGGCCTTAACACTAGATTTTGGAATTCACCACTAGATGTTAGGCTTTACCTCTAGATGTTGGGCTTTACCTCTAGATGTTTGGCTTAGATCTAGAAGTTGGGCTTTATCTCTACATGTTGGGGTTTAAATCTAGATTTGGGGTTTTAGCTCTAGAAGTTGGTCATTACCTCTAGACATTGGGCTTTGCCTCCAGATGTTTGTCTTTAAGTCTAGTTTTTGGGCTCTACCTCTAGGTGTTGGGCTTTGCCTCCAGAATTTGGACTTTTCCTCTAGAAGTTCGGCTTTACGTCTAGATATTGGGCTTTACCTCTAGATGTTGGGTTTTAAATCTATATATTTGTCTTTACCTCAAGACGTTCGGCTTTACCTCTAGATGTTAGGCTTTACATCTAGATTCTGGGTTTACCTCTAGATGTTGGGCTTGAACTCTAGATTTTGGGCTTTACTCTAAATGATGCGCTTTATATATTCGGCTTTACATCTAGAAGTTGGGCTTTACATCTAGATTTTGGGCCTTACCTCTAGAAGTTGGGGGTTACATCTATATCTTTGGCTTTAACTGTAGATGTCGGGCCGTAACACTTGATTTTGGAATTCACCTCTAGATGTTAGGCTTTACCTCTAGATTCTGGGCTTTACCTCTAGATGTTGGGCTTTAACACTAGATTTTGGGTTTTCCATCTGGATTTTTGGCTTCTCTCTAGAATCTGGGCTGTACCTCCAGACGTTGGGCTTTACCTCAAGATGTTGGGTTTTACCTCTAGATGTTGGTCTTTAAGTCTAGATATTGGACTTTACCTCTAGATGTAGGGTTTTACATCTAGATGTTTTGCTTTACATTTAGATGTTGGGCTTTATCTCTAGATTTTGGGTTTTAAATCTATATATTTGGCTTATCCTCTAGATGTTGGGCTTTACCATCAGATATCTGGCTTTACGTCTAGATGTATGGCTTTACCTCTAGATTTTGGGCTCTACCACTAGGTCTTGGGCTTTACCTCTAAAAGTTGGGCTTTAATTCTAGACTTTGGCTTTACATCTAGATTTTGGGCCTTACCTCTAGAAGTTGGGGTTTATATCTATATGTTTGCCTTTAACTGTAGATGTCGGGCCTTAAGACTAGATTTTGGAATTCATCACTAGATGTTAGGCTTTACCTCTAGATGTTGGGCTTTAGATCTAGAAGTTGGGCTTTACATCTAGATATTGGGCTTTACGTCTAGATATTGGGCTTTACCTCTGGATTTTGTGTTTTAAATCTATATATTTGGCTTTTCCTATAGATGTTGGGCTTTACCTCTACAATTTGGTCTCTACCACTAGGTCTTGATTTTTACCTCTAGATTTTGGATTTTACCTCTAGAAGTTGGGCTTTACCTCTAGATTTTGGGCCTTACCTCTAGAAGTTGGGGGTTGCATCTATATGTTTGGCTTTAACTGTAGATGTCGGTCCTTAACACTTGATTTTGGAATTCACCTCTAGATGTTAGGCTTTACATCTAGATTCTGGGCTTTGCCTCTAGATGTGGGGCTTCTACTCTAGATTTTGGGCTTTACTCTAAATGACGCGCTTTATATATTCAGCTTTACCTCTAGAAGTTGGGCTTTACATCTAGATTTTAGGCTTTAGATCTAGAAGTTGGGCTTTACATCTAGATTTTGGTCTTTCCGTCTAGATATCGGGCTTTACCTCTATATTTTGGGTTATAAATCTATATATTTGGCATTTCCTCTAGATGTTGGGCTTTACCTCTAGATATCTGGCTTTAACTCTAGATGTTGCTTTACCTCTAGATTTTGGGCTCTACCTCTAGGTGTTGGGCTTTGCCTCCAGAATTTGGACTTTTCCTCTAGATGTTGGGCTTTACGTCTAGATATCTGGCTTTACCTCTAGATTTTGGGCTTTACCTCTAGATTTTGGGTTTTCCATCTGGACTTTTGGCTTCTCTCTAGAATCTGGGCTTTACCTCCAGATGTTGGGCTTTACCTCTAGATGTTGGGTTTTACCTCTAGATGTTGGTCTTTAAGTCTAGATATTGGACTTTACCTCTAGATGTCGGGTTTTACATCTAGATGTTTTGCTTTACATTTAGATATTGGGCTTTACCTCTAGATTTTGGGTTTTAAATCTATATATTTGTCTTTACCTCAAGACGTTGGGCTTTAACTCTAGATGTTGGGCTTTACCTCTAGATTTTGGGCCTTACCTCTAGAAGTTGGGGTTTACATCTATATGTTTGCCTTTAACTGTAGATGTCGGGCCTTAACACTAGATTTTGGAATTCACCACTAGATGTTAGGCTTTACCTCTAGATGTTGGGCTTTACCTCTAGATGTTTGGCTTAGATCTAGAAGTTGGGCTTTATCTCTACATGTTGGGGTTTAAATCTAGATTTGGGGTTTTAGCTCTAGAAGTTGGTCATTACCTCTAGACATTGGGCTTTACCCCCAGATATTTGTCTTTCAGTCTAGATTTTGGGCTCTACCTCTAGGTGTTGGGCTTTGCCTCCAGAATTTGGACTTTTCCTCTAGAAGTTCGGCTTTACGTCTAGATATTGTGCTTTACCTCTAGATGTTGGGTTTTAAATCTATATATTTGTCTTTACCTCAAGACGTTGGGCTTTAACTCTAGATGTTGGGCTTTACCTCTAGATTTTGGGCCTTACCTCTAGAAGTTGGGGTTTACATCTATATGTTTGCCTTTAACTGTAGATGTCGGGCCTTAACACTAGATTTTGGAATTCACCACTAGATGTTAGGCTTTACCTCTAGATGTTGGGCTTTACCTCTAGATGTTTGGCTTAGATCTAGAAGTTGGGCTTTATCTCTACATGTTGGGGTTTAAATCTAGATTTGGGGTTTTAGCTCTAGAAGTTGGTCATTACCTCTAGACATTGGGCTTTGCCTCCAGATGTTTGTCTTTAAGTCTAGTTTTTGGGCTCTACCTCTAGGTGTTGGGCTTTGCCTCCAGAATTTGGACTTTTCCTCTAGAAGTTCGGCTTTACGTCTAGATATTGGGCTTTACCTCTAGATGTTGGGTTTTAAATCTATATATTTGTCTTTACCTCAAGACGTTCGGCTTTACCTCTAGATGTTAGGCTTTACATCTAGATTCTGGGTTTACCTCTAGATGTTGGGCTTGAACTCTAGATTTTGGGCTTTACTCTAAATGATGCGCTTTATATATTCGGCTTTACATCTAGAAGTTGGGCTTTACATCTAGATTTTGGGCCTTACCTCTAGAAGTTGGGGGTTACATCTATATCTTTGGCTTTAACTGTAGATGTCGGGCCGTAACACTTGATTTTGGAATTCACCTCTAGATGTTAGGCTTTACCTCTAGATTCTGGGCTTTACCTCTAGATGTTGGGCTTTAACACTAGATTTTGGGTTTTCCATCTGGATTTTTGGCTTCTCTCTAGAATCTGGGCTGTACCTCCAGACGTTGGGCTTTACCTCAAGATGTTGGGTTTTACCTCTAGATGTTGGTCTTTAAGTCTAGATATTGGACTTTACCTCTAGATGTAGGGTTTTACATCTAGATGTTTTGCTTTACATTTAGATGTTGGGCTTTATCTCTAGATTTTGGGTTTTAAATCTATATATTTGGCTTATCCTCTAGATGTTGGGCTTTACCATCAGATATCTGGCTTTACGTCTAGATGTATGGCTTTACCTCTAGATTTTGGGCTCTACCACTAGGTCTTGGGCTTTACCTCTAAAAGTTGGGCTTTAATTCTAGACTTTGGCTTTACATCTAGATTTTGGGCCTTACCTCTAGAAGTTGGGGGTTACATCTATATGTTTGGCTTTAACTGTAGATGTCGGGCCTTAAGACTAGATTTTGGAATTCATCACTAGATGTTAGGCTTTACCTCTAGATGTTGGGCTTTAGATCTAGAAGTTGGGCTTTACATCTAGATATTGGGCTTTACGTCTAGATATTGGGCTTTACCTCTGGATTTTGTGTTTTAAATCTATATATTTGGCTTTTCCTATAGATGTTGGGCTTTACCTCTACAATTTGGTCTCTACCACTAGGTCTTGATTTTTACCTCTAGATTTTGGATTTTACCTCTAGAAGTTGGGCTTTACCTCTAGATTTTGGGCCTTACCTCTAGAAGTTGGGGGTTGCATCTATATGTTTGGCTTTAACTGTAGATGTCGGTCCTTAACACTTGATTTTGGAATTCACCTCTAGATGTTAGGCTTTACATCTAGATTCTGGGCTTTGCCTCTAGATGTGGGGCTTCTACTCTAGATTTTGGGCTTTACTCTAAATGATGCGCTTTATATATTCAGCTTTACCTCTAGAAGTTGGGCTTTACATCTAGATTTTAGGCTTTAGATCTAGAAGTTGGGCTTTACATCTAGATTTTGGTCTTTCCGTCTAGATATCGGGCTTTACCTCTATATTTTGGGTTATAAATCTATATATTTGGCATTTCCTCTAGATGTTGGGCTTTACCTCTAGATATCTGGCTTTAACTCTAGATGTTGCTTTACCTCTAGATTTTGGGCTCTACCTCTAGGTGTTGGGCTTTGCCTCCAGAATTTGGACTTTTCCTCTAGATGTTGGGCTTTACGTCTAGATATCTGGCTTTACCTCTAGATTTTGGGCTTTACCTCTAGATTTTGGGTTTTCCATCTGGACTTTTGGCTTCTCTCTAGAATCTGGGCTTTACCTCCAGATGTTGGGCTTTACCTCTAGATGTTGGGTTTTACCTCTAGATGTTGGTCTTTAAGTCTAGATATTGGACTTTACCTCTAGATGTCGGGTTTTACATCTAGATGTTTTGCTTTACATTTAGATATTGGGCTTTACCTCTAGATTTTGGGTTTTAAATCTATATATTTGTCTTTACCTCAAGACGTTGGGCTTTAACTCTAGATGTTGGGCTTTACCTCTAGATTTTGGGCCTTACCTCTAGAAGTTGGGGTTTACATCTATATGTTTGCCTTTAACTGTAGATGTCGGGCCTTAACACTAGATTTTGGAATTCACCACTAGATGTTAGGCTTTACCTCTAGATGTTGGGCTTTACCTCTAGATGTTTGGCTTAGATTTAGAAGTTGGGCTTTATCTCTACATGTTGGGGTTTAAATCTAGATTTGGGGTTTTAGCTCTAGAAGTTGGTCATTACCTCTAGACATTGGGCTTTACCCCCAGATATTTGTCTTTCAGTCTAGATTTTGGGCTCTACCTCTAGGTGTTGGGCTTTGCCTCCAGAATTTGGACTTTTCCTCTAGAAGTTCGGCTTTACGTCTAGATATTGTGCTTTACCTCTAGATGTTGGGTTTTAAATCTATATATTTGTCTTTACCTCAAGACGTTGGGCTTTAACTCTAGATGTTGGGCTTTACCTCTAGATTTTGGGCCTTACCTCTAGAAGTTGGGGTTTACATCTATATGTTTGCCTTTAACTGTAGATGTCGGGCCTTAACACTAGATTTTGGAATTCACCACTAGATGTTAGGCTTTACATCTAGATTCTGGGCTTTACCTCTAGATGTTGGGCTTTAACTCTAGATTTTGGGCTTTACTCTAAATGATGCGATTTATATATTAGGCTTTACATCTAGAACTTGGGCTTTACATCTAGATTTTGGGCCTTACCTCTAGAAGTCGGGGGTTACATCTATATGTTTGGCTTTAACTGTAGATGTCGGGCCTTAACACTTGATTTTGTAATTCACCTCTAGATGGTAGGCTTTACATCTAGATTCTGTGCTTTACCTCTAGATGTTGGGCTTTAACTCTGGATTTGGGGCTTTACTCTAAATGATGCGCTTTATATATTCGGCTTTACATCTAGAAGTTGGGCTTTACATCTAGATTTTGGGCCTTACCTCTGGAAGTTGGGGGTTACATCTATATGTTTGGCTTTAACTGTAGATGTCGGGCCGTAACACTTGATTTTGGAATTCACCTCTAGATGTTAGGCTTTACCTCTAGATTCTGGGCTTTACCTCTAGATGTTGGGCTTTAACACTAGATTTTGGGTTTTCCATCTGGATTTTTGGCTTCTCTCTAGAATCTGGGCTGTACCTCCAGACGTTGGGCTTTACCTCAAGATGTTGGGTTTTACCTCTAGATGTTGGTCTTTAAGTCTAGATATTGGACTTTACCTCTAGATGTAGGGTTTTACATCTAGATGTTTTGCTTTACATTTAGATGTTGGGCTTTATCTCTAGATTTTGGGTTTTAAATCTATATATTTGGCTTATCCTCTAGATGTTGGGCTTTACCATCAGATATCTGGCTTTACGTCTAGATGTATGGCTTTACCTCTAGATTTCGGGCTCTACCACTAGGTCTTGGGCTTTACCTCTAGAAGTTGGGCTTTAATTCTAGACTTTGGCTTTACCTCTAGATTTTGGGCCTTACCTCTAGAAGTTGGGGTTTATATCTATATGTTTGCCTTTAACTGTAGATGTCGGGCCTTAAGACTAGATTTTGGAATTCATCACTAGATGTTAGGCTTTACGTCTAGATGTTGGGCTTTAGATCTAGAAGTTGGGCTTTACATCTAGATTTTGGGCTTTACGTCTAGATATTGGGCTTTACCTCTGGATTTTGTGTTTTAAATCTATATATTTGGCTTTTCCTATAGATGTTGGGCTTTACCTCTAGATATCTGGCTTTAACTCTAGATGTTGCTTTACCTCTAGATTTTGGGCTCTACCTCTAGGTGTTGGGCTTTGCCTCCAGAATTTGGACTTTTCCTCTAGATTTTGGGCTTTACCTCTAGATATCTGGCTTTTCCTCTAGATGTTGGGCTTTACCTCTAGATATCTGGCTTTACCTCTAGATGTTGGGCTTTACCTCTAGATTTTGGACTTTACCTCTAGAAGTTGGACTTTACCTCTAGACTTTGGCTTTACCTCAAGACGTTCAACTTTAACTCTAGATGTTGGGATTTACCTCTAGATTTTGGGCTTTACGTCTAGATATTGGGCTTTACCTCTAGATTTTGGGTTTTAAATCTATATATTTGGCTTTTCCTCTAGATGTTGGGCTTTACCTCTAGATATCTGGCTTTACCTCTAGATTTTGGGTTTTACCTCTAGATTTTGGGTTTTCCATCTGGATTTTTGGCTTCTCTCTAGAATCTGGGCTGTACCTCCAGATGTTGGGCTTTACCTCTAGATGTTGGGTTTTACCTCTAGATGTTGGTCTTTAAGTCTAGATATTGGACTTTACCTCTAGATGTCGTGTTTTACATCTAGATGTTTTGCTTTACATTTAGATGTTGGGCTTTATCTCTAGATTTTGGGTTTTAAATCTATATATTTGGCTTTTCCTATAGATGTTGGGCTTTACCTCTACATTTTGGGCTCTACCACTAGGTCTTGATCTTTACCTCTAGATTTTGGACTTTACCTCTAGAAGTTGGGCTTTACATCTAGACTTTGGGCTTTACCTCAAGACGTTGGGCTTTAACTCTAGAAGTTGGGCTTTACCTCTAGATTTTGGGCCTTACCTCTAGAAGTTGGGGGTTACATCTATATGTTTGGCTTTAACTGTAGATGTCGGGCCTTAACACTTGATTTTGGAATTCACCTCTAGATGTTAGGCTTTACCTCTAGATTCTGGGCTTTCCCTCTAGATGTTGTTCTTTAACTCTAGATATGGGCTTTACTCTAAATGATGCGCTTTAACTCTAGATATTCGCCTTTACCACTAGAAGTTGGGCTTTACATCTAGATTTTGGGCTTTAGATCTAGAAGTTGGGCTTTACATCTAGATATTGGTCTTTACGTCTACATATTGGGCTTTACCTCTAGGTTTTGGGTTTTAAATCTATATATTTGGATTTTCCTCTAGATGTTGGGCTTTACCTCTAGATATCTGGTTTTACGTCTAGATGTTGGGCTTTACCTCTAAAGTTTGGGCTCTACCACTAGGTCTTGGGCTTTACATCTAGATTTTGGACTTTACCTCTAGAAGTTAGGCTTTAGATCTAGAAGTTGGGCTTTACATCTAGATTTTGGGCTTTACCTCTCGATATTGGACTTTACCTCTAGATTTTGGGATTTAAATCTATATATTTGGCTTTTCCTCTAGATGTTGGTCTTTACCTCTAGATATCTGGCTTTACCTCTAGATTTTGGGCTCTACCACTAGGTCTTGGGCTTTACCTCTAGATTTTGGACTTTACCTCTAGAAGTTAGGCTTTAGATCTAGAAGTTGGGCTTTAAATCTAGATTTTGGGCTTTACGTCTAGATATTGGTCTTTTTGGGTTTTAAATCTATATATTTGGACTTTTCCTCTAGATGTTGGACTTTACGTCTAGATATTGTGCTTTACCTCTAGATGTTGGGTTTTAAATCTATATATTTGTCTTTACCTCAAGACGTTGGGCTTTACCTCTAGATTTTGGGCCTTACCTCTAGAAGTTGGGGTTTACATCTATATGTTTGCCTTTAACTGTAGATGTCGGGCCTTAACACTAGATTTTGGAATTCACCACTAGATGTTAGGCTTTACCTCTAGATGTTGGGCTTTACCTCTAGATGTTTGGCTTAGATCTAGAAGTTGGGCTTTATCTCTACATGTTGGGGTTTAAATCTAGATTTGGGGTTTTAGCTCTAGAAGTTGGTCATTACCTCTAGACATTGGGCTTTGCCTCCAGATGTTTGTCTTTAAGTCTAGTTTTTGGGCTCTACCTCTAGGTGTTGGGCTTTGCCTCCAGAATTTGGACTTTTCCTCTAGAAGTTCGGCTTTACGTCTAGATATTGGGCTTTACCTCTAGATGTTGGGTTTTAAATCTATATATTTGTCTTTACCTCAAGACGTTCGGCTTTACCTCTAGATGTTAGGCTTTACATCTAGATTCTGGGTTTACCTCTAGATGTTGGGCTTGAACTCTAGATTTTGGGCTTTACTCTAAATGATGCGCTTTATATATTCGGCTTTACATCTAGAAGTTGGGCTTTACATCTAGATTTTGGGCCTTACCTCTAGAAGTTGGGGGTTACATCTATATCTTTGGCTTTAACTGTAGATGTCGGGCCGTAACACTTGATTTTGGAATTCACCTCTAGATGTTAGGCTTTACCTCTAGATTCTGGGCTTTACCTCTAGATGTTGGGCTTTAACACTAGATTTTGGGTTTTCCATCTGGATTTTTGGCTTCTCTCTAGAATCTGGGCTGTACCTCCAGACGTTGGGCTTTACCTCAAGATGTTGGGTTTTACCTCTAGATGTTGGTCTTTAAGTCTAGATATTGGACTTTACCTCTAGATGTAGGGTTTTACATCTAGATGTTTTGCTTTACATTTAGATGTTGGGCTTTATCTCTAGATTTTGGGTTTTAAATCTATATATTTGGCTTATCCTCTAGATGTTGGGCTTTACCATCAGATATCTGGCTTTACGTCTAGATGTATGGCTTTACCTCTAGATTTTGGGCTCTACCACTAGGTCTTGGGCTTTACCTCTAAAAGTTGGGCTTTAATTCTAGACTTTGGCTTTACATCTAGATTTTGGGCCTTACCTCTAGAAGTTGGGGTTTATATCTATATGTTTGCCTTTAACTGTAGATGTCGGGCCTTAAGACTAGATTTTGGAATTCATCACTAGATGTTAGGCTTTACCTCTAGATGTTGGGCTTTAGATCTAGAAGTTGGGCTTTACATCTAGATATTGGGCTTTACGTCTAGATATTGGGCTTTACCTCTGGATTTTGTGTTTTAAATCTATATATTTGGCTTTTCCTATAGATGTTGGGCTTTACCTCTACAATTTGGTCTCTACCACTAGGTCTTGATTTTTACCTCTAGATTTTGGATTTTACCTCTAGAAGTTGGGCTTTACCTCTAGATTTTGGGCCTTACCTCTAGAAGTTGGGGGTTGCATCTATATGTTTGGCTTTAACTGTAGATGTCGGTCCTTAACACTTGATTTTGGAATTCACCTCTAGATGTTAGGCTTTACATCTAGATTCTGGGCTTTGCCTCTAGATGTGGGGCTTCTACTCTAGATTTTGGGCTTTACTCTAAATGACGCGCTTTATATATTCAGCTTTACCTCTAGAAGTTGGGCTTTACATCTAGATTTTAGGCTTTAGATCTAGAAGTTGGGCTTTACATCTAGATTTTGGTCTTTCCGTCTAGATATCGGGCTTTACCTCTATATTTTGGGTTATAAATCTATATATTTGGCATTTCCTCTAGATGTTGGGCTTTACCTCTAGATATCTGGCTTTAACTCTAGATGTTGCTTTACCTCTAGATTTTGGGCTCTACCTCTAGGTGTTGGGCTTTGCCTCCAGAATTTGGACTTTTCCTCTAGATGTTGGGCTTTACGTCTAGATATCTGGCTTTACCTCTAGATTTTGGGCTTTACCTCTAGATTTTGGGTTTTCCATCTGGACTTTTGGCTTCTCTCTAGAATCTGGGCTTTACCTCCAGATGTTGGGCTTTACCTCTAGATGTTGGGTTTTACCTCTAGATGTTGGTCTTTAAGTCTAGATATTGGACTTTACCTCTAGATGTCGGGTTTTACATCTAGATGTTTTGCTTTACATTTAGATATTGGGCTTTACCTCTAGATTTTGGGTTTTAAATCTATATATTTGTCTTTACCTCAAGACGTTGGGCTTTAACTCTAGATGTTGGGCTTTACCTCTAGATTTTGGGCCTTACCTCTAGAAGTTGGGGTTTACATCTATATGTTTGCCTTTAACTGTAGATGTCGGGCCTTAACACTAGATTTTGGAATTCACCACTAGATGTTAGGCTTTACCTCTAGATGTTGGGCTTTACCTCTAGATGTTTGGCTTAGATCTAGAAGTTGGGCTTTATCTCTACATGTTGGGGTTTAAATCTAGATTTGGGGTTTTAGCTCTAGAAGTTGGTCATTACCTCTAGACATTGGGCTTTACCCCCAGATATTTGTCTTTCAGTCTAGATTTTGGGCTCTACCTCTAGGTGTTGGGCTTTGCCTCCAGAATTTGGACTTTTCCTCTAGAAGTTCGGCTTTACGTCTAGATATTGTGCTTTACCTCTAGATGTTGGGTTTTAAATCTATATATTTGTCTTTACCTCAAGACGTTGGGCTTTAACTCTAGATGTTGGGCTTTACCTCTAGATTTTGGGCCTTACCTCTAGAAGTTGGGGTTTACATCTATATGTTTGCCTTTAACTGTAGATGTCGGGCCTTAACACTAGATTTTGGAATTCACCACTAGATGTTAGGCTTTACCTCTAGATGTTGGGCTTTACCTCTAGATGTTTGGCTTAGATCTAGAAGTTGGGCTTTATCTCTACATGTTGGGGTTTAAATCTAGATTTGGGGTTTTAGCTCTAGAAGTTGGTCATTACCTCTAGACATTGGGCTTTGCCTCCAGATGTTTGTCTTTAAGTCTAGTTTTTGGGCTCTACCTCTAGGTGTTGGGCTTTGCCTCCAGAATTTGGACTTTTCCTCTAGAAGTTCGGCTTTACGTCTAGATATTGGGCTTTACCTCTAGATGTTGGGTTTTAAATCTATATATTTGTCTTTACCTCAAGACGTTCGGCTTTACCTCTAGATGTTAGGCTTTACATCTAGATTCTGGGTTTACCTCTAGATGTTGGGCTTGAACTCTAGATTTTGGGCTTTACTCTAAATGATGCGCTTTATATATTCGGCTTTACATCTAGAAGTTGGGCTTTACATCTAGATTTTGGGCCTTACCTCTAGAAGTTGGGGGTTACATCTATATCTTTGGCTTTAACTGTAGATGCCGGGCCGTAACACTTGATTTTGGAATTCACCTCTAGATGTTAGGCTTTACCTCTAGATTCTGGGCTTTACCTCTAGATGTTGGGCTTTAACACTAGATTTTGGGTTTTCCATCTGGATTTTTGGCTTCTCTCTAGAATCTGGGCTGTACCTCCAGACGTTGGGCTTTACCTCAAGATGTTGGGTTTTACCTCTAGATGTTGGTCTTTAAGTCTAGATATTGGACTTTACCTCTAGATGTAGGGTTTTACATCTAGATGTTTTGCTTTACATTTAGATGTTGGGCTTTATCTCTAGATTTTGGGTTTTAAATCTATATATTTGGCTTATCCTCTAGATGTTGGGCTTTACCATCAGATATCTGGCTTTACGTCTAGATGTATGGCTTTACCTCTAGATTTTGGGCTCTACCACTAGGTCTTGGGCTTTACCTCTAAAAGTTGGGCTTTAATTCTAGACTTTGGCTTTACATCTAGATTTTGGGCCTTACCTCTAGAAGTTGGGGTTTATATCTATATGTTTGCCTTTAACTGTAGATGTCGGGCCTTAAGACTAGATTTTGGAATTCATCACTAGATGTTAGGCTTTACCTCTAGATGTTGGGCTTTAGATCTAGAAGTTGGGCTTTACATCTAGATATTGGGCTTTACGTCTAGATATTGGGCTTTACCTCTGGATTTTGTGTTTTAAATCTATATATTTGGCTTTTCCTATAGATGTTGGGCTTTACCTCTACAATTTGGTCTCTACCACTAGGTCTTGATTTTTACCTCTAGATTTTGGATTTTACCTCTAGAAGTTGGGCTTTACCTCTAGATTTTGGGCCTTACCTCTAGAAGTTGGGGGTTGCATCTATATGTTTGGCTTTAACTGTAGATGTCGGTCCTTAACACTTGATTTTGGAATTCACCTCTAGATGTTAGGCTTTACATCTAGATTCTGGGCTTTGCCTCTAGATGTGGGGCTTCTACTCTAGATTTTGGGCTTTACTCTAAATGATGCGCTTTATATATTCAGCTTTACCTCTAGAAGTTGGGCTTTACATCTAGATTTTAGGCTTTAGATCTAGAAGTTGGGCTTTACATCTAGATTTTGGTCTTTCCGTCTAGATATCGGGCTTTACCTCTATATTTTGGGTTATAAATCTATATATTTGGCATTTCCTCTAGATGTTGGGCTTTACCTCTAGATATCTGGCTTTAACTCTAGATGTTGCTTTACCTCTAGATTTTGGGCTCTACCTCTAGGTGTTGGGCTTTGCCTCCAGAATTTGGACTTTTCCTCTAGATGTTGGGCTTTACGTCTAGATATCTGGCTTTACCTCTAGATTTTGGGCTTTACCTCTAGATTTTGGGTTTTCCATCTGGACTTTTGGCTTCTCTCTAGAATCTGGGCTTTACCTCCAGATGTTGGGCTTTACCTCTAGATGTTGGGTTTTACCTCTAGATGTTGGTCTTTAAGTCTAGATATTGGACTTTACCTCTAGATGTCGGGTTTTACATCTAGATGTTTTGCTTTACATTTAGATATTGGGCTTTACCTCTAGATTTTGGGTTTTAAATCTATATATTTGTCTTTACCTCAAGACGTTGGGCTTTAACTCTAGATGTTGGGCTTTACCTCTAGATTTTGGGCCTTACCTCTAGAAGTTGGGGTTTACATCTATATGTTTGCCTTTAACTGTAGATGTCGGGCCTTAACACTAGATTTTGGAATTCACCACTAGATGTTAGGCTTTACCTCTAGATGTTGGGCTTTACCTCTAGATGTTTGGCTTAGATTTAGAAGTTGGGCTTTATCTCTACATGTTGGGGTTTAAATCTAGATTTGGGGTTTTAGCTCTAGAAGTTGGTCATTACCTCTAGACATTGGGCTTTACCCCCAGATATTTGTCTTTCAGTCTAGATTTTGGGCTCTACCTCTAGGTGTTGGGCTTTGCCTCCAGAATTTGGACTTTTCCTCTAGAAGTTCGGCTTTACGTCTAGATATTGTGCTTTACCTCTAGATGTTGGGTTTTAAATCTATATATTTGTCTTTACCTCAAGACGTTGGGCTTTAACTCTAGATGTTGGGCTTTACCTCTAGATTTTGGGCCTTACCTCTAGAAGTTGGGGTTTACATCTATATGTTTGCCTTTAACTGTAGATATCGAGCCTTAACACTAGATTTTGGAATTCACCACTAGATGTTAGGCTTTACATCTAGATTCTGGGCTTTACCTCTAGATGTTGGGCTTTAACTCTAGATTTTGGGCTTTACTCTAAATGATGCGATTTATATATTAGGCTTTACATCTAGAACTTGGGCTTTACATCTAGATTTTGGGCCTTACCTCTAGAAGTCGGGGGTTACATCTATATGTTTGGCTTTAACTGTAGATGTCGGGCCTTAACACTTGATTTTGTAATTCACCTCTAGATGGTAGGCTTTACATCTAGATTCTGTGCTTTACCTCTAGATGTTGGGCTTTAACTCTGGATTTGGGGCTTTACTCTAAATGATGCGCTTTATATATTCGGCTTTACATCTAGAAGTTGGGCTTTACATCTAGATTTTGGGCCTTACCTCTGGAAGTTGGGGGTTACATCTATATGTTTGGCTTTAACTGTAGATGTCGGGCCGTAACACTTGATTTTGGAATTCACCTCTAGATGTTAGGCTTTACCTCTAGATTCTGGGCTTTACCTCTAGATGTTGGGCTTTAACACTAGATTTTGGGTTTTCCATCTGGATTTTTGGCTTCTCTCTAGAATCTGGGCTGTACCTCCAGACGTTGGGCTTTACCTCAAGATGTTGGGTTTTACCTCTAGATGTTGGTCTTTAAGTCTAGATATTGGACTTTACCTCTAGATGTAGGGTTTTACATCTAGATGTTTTGCTTTACATTTAGATGTTGGGCTTTATCTCTAGATTTTGGGTTTTAAATCTATATATTTGGCTTATCCTCTAGATGTTGGGCTTTACCATCAGATATCTGGCTTTACGTCTAGATGTATGGCTTTACCTCTAGATTTCGGGCTCTACCACTAGGTCTTGGGCTTTACCTCTAGAAGTTGGGCTTTAATTCTAGACTTTGGCTTTACCTCTAGATTTTGGGCCTTACCTCTAGAAGTTGGGGTTTATATCTATATGTTTGCCTTTAACTGTAGATGTCGGGCCTTAAGACTAGATTTTGGAATTCATCACTAGATGTTAGGCTTTACCTCTAGATGTTGGGCTTTAGATCTAGAAGTTGGGCTTTACATCTAGATTTTGGGCTTTACGTCTAGATATTGGGCTTTACCTCTGGATTTTGTGTTTTAAATCTATATATTTGGCTTTTCCTATAGATGTTGGGCTTTACCTCTAGATATCTGGCTTTAACTCTAGATGTTGCTTTACCTCTAGATTTTGGGCTCTACCTCTAGGTGTTGGGCTTTGCCTCCAGAATTTGGACTTTTCCTCTAGATTTTGGGCTTTACATCTAGATATCTGGCTTTAACTCTAGATGTTGCTTTACCTCTAGATTTTGGGCTCTACCTCTAGGTGTTGGGCTTTGCCTCCAGAATTTGGACTTTTCCTCTAGATGTTGGGCTTTACGTCTAGATATTGGGCTTTACCTCTAGATGTTGGGTTTTAAATCTATATATTTGTCTTTACCTCAAGACGTTGGGCTTTAACTCTAGATGTTGGGCTTTACCTCTAGATTTTGGGCCTTACCTCTAGAAGTTGGCGTTTACATCTATATGTTTGCCTTTAACTGTAGATGTCGGGCCATAACACTAGATTTTGGAATGCACCACTAGATGTTAGGCTTTACCTCTAGATGTTGGGCTTTACCTCTAGATGTTTGGCTTAGATCTAGAAGTTGGGCTTTATCTCTACATGTTGGGGTTTAAATCTAGATTTGGGGTTTTAGCTCTAGAAGTTGGTCATTACCTCTAGACATTGGGCTTTACCCCCAGATTTTTGTCTTTAAGTCTAGATTTTGGGCTCTACCTCTAGGTGTTGGGCTTTGCCTCCAGAATTTGGACTTTTCCTCTAGAAGTTCGGCTTTACGTCTAGATATTGGGCTTTACATCTAGATGTTGGGTTTTAAATCTATATATTTGTCTTTACCTCAAGACTTTCGGCTTTACCTCTAGATGTTAGGCTTTACATCTAGATTCTGGGCTTTACCTCTAGATGTTGGGCTTTAACTCTAGATTTTGGGCTTTACTCTAAATGATGCGCTTTATATATTCGGCTTTACATCTAGAAGTTGGGCTTTACATCTAGATTTTGGGCCTTACCTCTAGAAGTTGGGGGTTACATCTATATGTTTGGCTTTAACTGTAGATGTCGGGCCTTAAGACTAGATTTAAGAATTCACCTCTAGATATTAGGCTTTACCTCTAGATTCTGGGCTTTACCTCTAGATGTTGGGCTTTAACACTAGATTTTGGGTTTTCCATCTGGATTTTTGGCTTCTCTCTAGAATCTGGGCTGTACCTCCAGACGTTGGGCTTTACCTCTAGATGTTGGGTTTTACCTCTAGATGTTGGTCTTTAAGTTTAGATATTGGACTTTACTCCTAGATGTCGGGTTTTACATCTAGATGTTTTGCTTTACTTTTAGATGTTGGGCTTTATCTCTAGATTTTGGGTTTTAAATCTATATATTTGGCTTTTCCTCTAGCTGTTGGGCTTTACCATCAGATATCTGGCTTTACGTCTAGATGTATGGCTTTACCTCTAGATTTTGGGCTCTACCACTAGGTCTTGGGCTTTACCTCTAGATTTTGGACTTTACCTCTAGAAGTTGGGCTTTACCTCTAGATTTTGGGCCTTACCTCTAGAAGTTGGGGGTTACATCTATATGTTTGGCTTTAACTGTAGATGTCGGGCCTTAACACTTGATTTTGGAATTCACCTCTAGATGTTAGGCTTTACATCTAGATTCTGGGCTTTCCCTCTAGATGTGGGGCTTCAACTCTAGATTTTGGGCTTTTCTCTAAATGATGCGCTTTATATATTCGGCTTTACCTCTAGAAGTTGGGCTTTACATCTAGATTTTGGTCTTTACGTCTAGATATCGGGCTTTACCTCTATATTTTGGGTTTTAAATCTATATATTTGGCTTTTCCTCTAGATGTTGGGCTTTACCTCTAGATATCTGGCTTTACCTCTAGATGTTCCTTTACCTCTAGATTTTGGGCTCTACCTCTAGGTGTTGGGCTTTGACTCTAGAATTTGGACTTTTCTTCTAGAAGTTGGGCTTTACGTCTAGATATTGGGCTTTACCTCTAGATGTTGGGTTTTAAATCTATATATTTGTCTTTACCTCTAGATGTTGGGCTTTACCCCTAGATATCTGGCTTTACCTCTAGATGTTCGGCTTTACCTCTAGATTTTGGGTTTTCCATCTGGATTTTTGGCTTCTCTCTAGAATCTGGGCTTTAACTCCAGATGTTGGGCTTTACCTCTAGATCTTGGGTTTTACCTCTTGATGTTGGTCTTTAAGTCTAGATATTGGACTTTACCTCTAGATGTCGGGTTTTACATCTAGATGTTTTGCTTTACATTTAGATGTTGGGCTTTATCTCTAGATTTTGGGTTTTAAATCTATATATTTGGCTTTTGCTATAGATGTTGGGCTTTACCTCTACATTTTGGGCTCTACCACTAGGTCTTGATCTTTACCTCTAGATTTTGGACTTTACCTCTAGAAGTTGGGCTTTACATCTAGACTTTGGGGTTTACCTCAAGATGTTCGGCTTTACCTCTAGATATTGCGCTTTAACTCTAGTTTTTGGGCCTTAGGTCTGGAAGTTGGGGGTTACATCTATATGTTTGGCTTTAACTGTAGATGTCGGGCCTTAACACTTGATTTTGGAATTCACCTCTAGATGTTCGGCTTTACCTCTGGATTCTGGGCTTTCCCTCTAGATGTTGTTTTTTAACTCTAGATTTTGGGCTTTACTCTAAATGATGCGCTTTAACTCTAGATATTCGCCTTTACCTCTAGAAGTTGGGCTTTACATCTAGATTTTGGGCTTTAGATCTAGAAGTTGGGCTTTACATCTAGATATTGGTCTTTATGTCTAGATATTGGTCTTTACCTCTAGATTTTGGGTTTTAAGTCTATATATTTGGCTTTTCCTCTAGATTTTGCCTTTACCTCTAGATATCTGGTTTTACCTCTAGATGTTGGGCTTTACCTCTAGATTTTGGACTTCACCACTAGAAGGTAGGCGTTAGATCTAGAAGTTGGGCTTTACCTCTAGATTTTGGGCCTTACCTCTAGAAGTTGGGGGTTGCATCTATATGTTTGGCTTTAACTGTAGATGTCGGGCCTTAACACTTGATTTTGGAATTCACCTCTAGATGTTAGGCTTTACATCTAGATTCTGGGCTTTCCCTCTAGATGTGGGGCTTCAACTCTAGATTTTGGGCTTTACTCTAAAGGATGCGCTTTATATATTCGGCTTTACCTCTAGAAGTTGGGCTTTACATCTAGATTTTGGTCTTTACGTCTAGATATCGGGCTTTACCTCTATATTTTGGGTTTTAAATCTATATATTTGGCTTTTCCTCTAGATGTTGGGCTTTACCTCTAGATATCTGGCTTTAACTCTAGATGTTCCTTTACCTCTAGATTTTGGGCTCAACCTCTAGGTGTTGGGCTTTGCCTCCAGAATTTGGACTTTTCCTCTAGATGTTGGACTTTACGTCTAGATATTGTGCTTTACCTCTAGATGTTGGGTTTTAAATCTATATATTTGTCTTTACCTCAAGACGTTGGGCTTTACCTCTAGATTTTGGGCCTTACCTCTAGAAGTTGGGGTTTACATCTATATGTTTGCCTTTAACTGTAGATGTCGGGCCTTAACACTAGATTTTGGAATTCACCACTAGATGTTAGGCTTTACCTCTAGATGTTGGGCTTTACCTCTAGATGTTTGGCTTAGATCTAGAAGTTGGGCTTTATCTCTACATGTTGGGGTTTAAATCTAGATTTGGGGTTTTAGCTCTAGAAGTTGGTCATTACCTCTAGACATTGGGCTTTGCCTCCAGATGTTTGTCTTTAAGTCTAGTTTTTGGGCTCTACCTCTAGGTTTTGGGCTTTGCCTCCAGAATTTGGACTTTTCCTCTAGAAGTTCGGCTTTACGTCTAGATATTGGGCTTTACCTCTAGATGTTGGGTTTTAAATCTATATATTTGTCTTTACCTCAAGACTTTCGGCTTTACCTCTAGATGTTAGGCTTTACATCTAGATTCTGGGCTTTACATCTAGATGTTGGGCTTTAACTCTAGATTTTGGGCTTTACTCTAAATGATGCGCTTTATATATTCGGCTTTACATCTAGAAGTTGGGCTTTACATCTAGATTTTGGGCCTTACCTCTAGAAGTTGGGGGTTACATCTATATCTTTGGCTTTAACTGTAGATTTCGGGCCGTAACACTTGATTTTGGAATTCACCTCTAGATGTTAGGCTTTACCTCTAGATTCTGGGCTTTACCTCTAGATGTTGGGCTTTAACACTAGATTTTGGGTTTTCCATCTGGATTTTTGGCTTCTCTCTAGAATCTGGGCTGTACCTCCAGACGTTGGGCTTTACCTCAAGATGTTGGTTTTTACCTCTAGATGTTGGTCTTTAAGTCTAGATATTGGACTTTACCTGTAGATGTAGGGTTTTACATCTAGATGTTTTGCTTTACATTTAGATGTTGGGCTTTATCTCCAGATTTTGGGTTTTAAATCTATATATTTGGCTTATCCTCTAGATGTTGGGCTTTACCATCAGATATCTGGCTTTACGTCTAGATGCATGGCTTTACCTCTAGATTTTGGGCTCTACCACTAGGTCTTGGGCTTTACCTCTAGAACTTGGGCTTTAATTCTAGACTTTGGCTTTACCTCTAGATTTTGGGCCTTACCTCTAGAAGTTGGGGTTTATATCTATATGTTTGCCTTTAACTGTAGATGTCGGGCCTTAAGACTAGATTTTGGAATTCATCACTAGATGTTAGGCTTTACCTCTAGATGTTGGGCTTTAGATCTAGAAGTTGGGCTTTACATCTAGATTTTGGGCTTTACGTCTAGATATTGGGCTTTACCTCTGGATTTTGTGTTTTAAATCTATATATTTGGCTTTTCCTATAGATGTTGGGCTTTACCTCTACAATTTGGTCTCTACCACTAGGTCTTGATTTTTACCTCTAGATTTTGGACTTTACCTCTAGAAGTTGGGCTTTACCTCTAGATTTTGGGCCTTACCTCTAGAAGTTGGGGGTTGCATCTATATGTTTGGCTTTAACTGTAGATGTCGGTCCTTAACACTTGATTTTGGAATTCACCTCTAGATGTTAGGCTTTACATCTAGATTCTGGGCTTTACCTCTAGATGTTGGGCTTTAACACTAGATTTTGGGTTTTCCATCTGGATTTTTGGCTTCTCTCTAGAATCTGGGCTGTACCTCCAGACGTTGGGCTTTACCTCAAGATGTTGGGTTTTACCTCTAGATGTTGGTCTTTAAGTCTAGATATTGGAATTTACCTCTAGATGTCGGGTTTTACATCTAGATGTTTTGCTTTACATTTAGATGTTGGGCTTTATCTCTAGATTTTGGGTTTTAAATCTATATATTTGGCTTTTCCTCTAGCTGTTGGGCTTTACCATCAGATATCTGGCTTTACGTCTAGATGTATGGCTTTACCTCTAGATTTTGGGCTCTACCACTAGGTCTTGGGCTTTACCTCTAGATTTTGGACTTTACCTCTAGAAGTTGGGCTTTACATCTAGATTTTGGGCTTTAAGTCTAGATATTGGACTTTACCTCTGGATTTTCTGTTTTAAATCTATATATTTGGCTTTTCCTATAGATGTTGGGCTTTACCTCTACAATTTGGTCTCTACCACTAGGTCTTGATTTTTACCTCTAGATTTTGGACTTTACATCTAGAAGTTGGGCTTTACCTCTAGATTTTGGGCCTTACCTCTAGAAGTTGGGGGTTGCATCTATATGTTTGGCTTTAACTGTAGATGTCGGTCCTTAACACTTGATTTTGGAATTCACCTCTAGATATTAGGCTTTACATCTAGATTCTGGGCTTTGCCTCTAGATGTGGGGCTTCTACTCTAGATTTTGGGCTTTACTCTAAATGATGCGCTTTATATATTCAGCTTTACCTTTAGAAGTTGGGCTTTACATCTAGATTTTAGGCTTTAGATCTAGAAGTTGGGCTTTACATCTAGATTTTGGTCTTTACGTCTAGATATCGGGCTTTACCTCTATATTTTGGGTTATAAATCTATATATTTGGCTTTTCCTCTAGATGTTGGGCTTTACCTCTAGATATCTGGCTTTAACTCTAGATGTTGCTTTACCTCTAGATTTTGGGCTCTACCTCTAGGTGTTGGGCTTTGCCTCCAGAATTTGGACTTTTCCTCTAGATGTTGGGCTTTACGTCTAGATATTGGGCTTTACCTCTAGATGTTGGGTTTTAAATATATATATTTGTCTTTACCTCAAGACGTTGGGCTTTAACTCTAGATGTTGGGCTTTACCTCTAGATTTTGGGCCTTACCTCTAGAAGTTGGGGTTTACATCTATATGTTTGCCTTTAACTGTAGATGTCGGGCCTTAACACTAGATTTTGGAATTCACCACTAGATGTTAGGCTTTACCTCTAGATGTTGGGCTTTACCTCTAGATGTTTGGCTTAGATCTAGAAGTTGGGCTTTATCTCTACATGTTGGGGTTTAAATCTAGATTTGGGGTTTTAGCTCTAGAAGTTGGTCATTACCTCTAGACATTGGGCTTTACCCCCAGATGTTTGTCTTTAAGTCTAGATTTTGGGCTCTACCTCTAGGTGTTGGGCTTTGCCTCCAGAATTTGGACTTTTCCTCTAGAAGTTCGGCTTTACGTCTAGATATTGGGCTTTACATCTAGATGTTGGGTTTTAAATCTATATATTTGTCTTTACCTCAAGACTTTCGGCTTTACCTCTAGATGTTAGGCTTTACATCTAGATTCTGGGCTTTACCTCTAGATGTTGGGCTTTAACTCTAGATTTTGGGCTTTACTCTAAATGATGCGCTTTATATATTCGGCTTTACATCTAGAAGTTGGGCTTTACATCTAGATTTTGGGCCTTACCTCTAGAAGTTGGGGGTTACATCTATATGTTTGGCTTTAACTGTAGATGTCGGGCCTTAAGACTAGATTTAAGAATTCACCTCTAGATATTAGGCTTTACCTCTAGATTCTGGGCTTTACCTCTAGATGTTGGGCTTTAACACTAGATTTTGGGTTTTCCATCTGGATTTTTGGCTTCTCTCTAGAATCTGGGCTGTACCTCCAGACGTTGGGCTTTACCTCAAGATGTTGGGTTTTACCTCTAGATGTTGGTCTTTAAGTCTAGATATTGGAATTTACCTCTAGATGTCGGGTTTTACATCTAGATGTTTTGCTTTACATTTAGATGTTGGGCTTTATCTCTAGATTTTGGGTTTTAAATCTATATATTTGGCTTTTCCTCTAGCTGTTGGGCTTTACCATCAGATATCTGGCTTTACGTCTAGATGTATGGCTTTACCTCTAGATTTTGGGCTCTACCACTAGGTCTTGGGCTTTACCTCTAGATTTTGGACTTTACCTCTAGAAGTTGTGCTTTACCTCTAGATTTTGGGCCTTACCTCTAGATGTTGGGGGTTACATCTATATGTTTGGCTTTAACTGTAGATGTCGGGCCTTAACACTTGATTTTGGAATTCACCTCTAGATGTTAGGCTTTACATCTAGATTCTGGGCTTTCCCTCTAGATGTGGGGCTTCAACTCTAGATTTTGGGCTTTTCTCTAAATGATGCGCTTTATATATTCGGCTTTACCTCTAGAAGTTGGGCTTTACATCTAGATTTTGGTCTTTACGTCTAGATATCGGGCTTTACCTCTATATTTTGGGTTTTAAATCTATATATTTGGCTTTTCCTCTAGATGTTGGGCTTTACCTCTAGATATCTGGCTTTACCTCTAGATGTTCCTTTACCTCTAGATTTTGGGCTCTACCTCTAGGTGTTGGGCTTTGCCTCTAGAATTTGGACTTTTCTTCTAGAAGTTGGGCTTTACGTCTAGATATTGGGCTTTACCTCTAGATGTTGGGTTTTAAATCTATATATTTGCCTTTTCCTCTAGATGTTGGGCTTTACCCCTAGATATCTGGCTTTACCTCTAGATGTTGGGCTTTACCTCTAGATTTTGGGTTTTCCATCTGGATTTTTGGCTTCTCTCTAGAATCTGGGCTTTAACTCCAGATGTTGGGCTTTACCTCTAGATCTTGGGTTTTACCTCTTGATGTTGGTCTTTAAGTCTAGATATTGGACTTTACCTCTAGATGTCGGGTTTTACATCTAGATGTTTTGCTTTACATTTAGATGTTGGGCTTTATCTCTAGATTTTGGGTTTTAAATCTATATATTTGGCTTTTCCTATAGATGTTGGGCTTTACCTCTACATTTTGGGCTCTACCACTAGGTCTTGATCTTTACCTCTAGATTTTGGACTTTACCTCTAGAAGTTGGGCTTTACTTCTAGACTTTGGGGTTTACCTCAAGATGTTCGGCTTTACCTCTAGATATTGCGCTTTAACTCTAGTTTTTGGGCCTTAGGTCTGGAAGTTGGGGGTTACATCTATATGTTTGGATTTAACTGTAGATGTCGGGCCTTAACACTTGATTTTGGAATTCACCTCTAGATGTTCGGCTTTACCTCTGGATTCTGGGCTTTCCCTCTAGATGTTGTTTTTTAACTCTAGATTTTGGGCTTTACTCTAAATGACGCGCTTTAACTCTAGATATTCGCCTTTACCTCTAGAAGTTGGGCTTTACATCTAGATTTTGGGCTTTAGATCTAGAAGTTGGGCTTTACATCTAGATATTGGTCTTTATGTCTAGATATTGGTCTTTACCTCTAGATTTTTAGTTTTAAATCTATATATTTGGCTTTTCCTCTAGATTTTGCCTTTACCTCTAGATATCTGGTTTTACCTCTAGATGTTGGGCTTTACCTCTAGATTTTGGGCTTTACCACTAGGTCTTGGGCTTTACCTCTAGATTTTGGACTTCACCACTAGAAGGTAGGCGTTAGATCTAGAAGTTGGGCTTTACCTCTAGATTTTTTTTGCCTTACCTCTAGAAGTTGGTGGTTGCATCTATATGTTTGGCTTTAACTGTAGATCTCGGGCCTTAACACTTGATTTTGGAATTCACCTCTAGATGTTAGGCTTTACCTCTAGATTCTGGGCTTTCCCTCTAGATGTGGGGCTTCAACTCTAGATTTTGGGCTTTACTCTAAATGATGCGCTTTATATATTCGGCTTTACCTCTAGAAGTTGGGCTTTACATCTAGATTTTGGTCTTTACGTCTAGATATCGGGCTTTACCTCTATATTTTGGGTTTTAAATCTATATATTTGGCTTTTCCACTAGATGTTGGGCTTTACCTCTAGATGTTCCTTTACCTCTAGATTTTGGGCTCTACCTCTAGGTGTTTGGCTTTGCCTCTAGAATTTGGACTTTTCCTCTAGAAGTTGGGCTTTACGTCTAGATATTGGGCTTTACGTCTAGATGTTGGGTTTTAAATCTATATATTTGTCTTTACCTCTAGAAGTTGGGCTTTAATTCTAGACTTTGGATTTACCTCTAGATTTTGGGCCTTACCTCTAGAAGTTGGGGTTTACATCTATATGTTTGCCTTTAACTGTAGATGTCGGGCCTTAACACTAGATTTTGGAATTCACCACTAGATGTTAGGCTTTACCTGTAGATGTTGGGCTTTAGATCTAGAAGTTGGGCTTTACATCTAGATTTTGGGCTTCATGTCTAGATATTGGTCTTTACCTCTAGATTTTGGGTTTTAAATCTATATATTTGGCTTTTTCTCTAGATGTTGGGCTTTACCTCTAGATTTTGGGTTTTCCATCTGGATTTTTGGCTTCTCTCTAGAATCTGGGCTTTACCTCCAGATGTTGGGCTTTACCTCTAGATCTTGGGTTTTACCTCTAGATGTTGGTCTTTAAGTCTAGATATTGGACTTTACCTCTAGATGTCGGGTTTTACATCTAGATGTTTTGCTTTACATTTAGATGTTGGGCTTTATCTCTAGATTTTGGGTGCTAAATCTATATATTTGGCTTTTCCTCTAGATGTTGGGCTTTACCGTCAGATATCTGGCTTTACGTCTAGATGTATGGCTTTACCTCTAGATTTTAGGCTTTACCACTAGGTCTTGGGCTTTACCTCTAGAATTTGGACTTTTCCTCTAGAAGTTGGGCTTTACGTCTAGATATTGGGCTTTACCTCTAGCTGTTGGGTTTTAAATCTATATATTTGTCTTTACCTCTAGAAGTTGGGCTTTAATTCTAGACTTTGGCTTTACCTCTAGATTTTGGGCCTTACCTCTAGAAGTTGGGGTTTACATCTATATGTTTGCCTTTAACTGTAGATGTCGGGCCTTAAGACTAGATTTTGGAATTCACCACTAGATGTTAGGCTTTACCTCTAGATGTTGGGCTTTAGATCTAGAAGTTGGGCTTTACATCTAGAATTTGGGCTTTACGTCTAGATATTGGGCTTTACCTCTAGATTTTGGGTTTTAAATCTATATATTTGGCTTTTCCTCTAGATGTTGGGCTTTACCCCTAGATATCTGGCTTTACCTCTAGATGTTGGGCTTTACCTCTAGATTTTGGGTTTTCCATCTGGATTTTTGGCTTCTCTCTAGAATCTGGGCTTTACCTCCAGATGTTGGGCTTTACCTCTAGATGTTGGGTTTTACCTCTAGATGTTGGTCTTTAAGTCTAGATATTGGACTTTACCTCTAGAATTTGGGTTTTAAATCTATATATTTGGCTTTTCCTCTAGATGTTGGGCTTTACCCCTAGATATCTGGCTTTACGTCTAGATGTTGGGCTTTACCTCTAGATTTTGGACTTTACCTCTAGAAGTTGGGCTTTACCTCTAGATTTTCGGCCTTACCTCTAGAAGTTGGGGGTTACATCTATATGTTTGGCTTTAACTGTAGATGTCGGGCCTTAACACTTGATTTTGGAATTCACCTCTAGATGTTAGGCTTTACATCTAGATTCTGGGCTTTCCCTCTGGATGTGGGGCTTCAACTCTAGATTTTGGGCTTTACTCTAAATGATGCGCTTTATATATTCGGCTTTACCTCTAGAAGTTGGGCTTTACATCTAGATTTTAGGCTTTAGATCTAGAAGTTGGGCTTTACATCTAGATTTTGGTCTTTCCGTCTAGATATCGGGCTTTACCTCTATATTTTGGGTTTTAAATCTATATATTTGGCTTTTCCTCTAGATGTTGGGCTTTACCTCTAGATATCTGGCTTTAACTCTAGATGTTGCTTTACCTCTAGATTTTGGGCTCAACCTCTAGGTGTTGGGCTTTGCCTCCAGAATTTGGACTTTTCCTCTAGATGTTGGACTTTACGTCTAGATATTGTACTTTACCTCTAGATGTTGGGTTTTAAATCTATATATTTGTCTTTACCTCAAGACGTTGGGCTTTACCTCTAGATTTTGGGCCTTACCTCTAGAAGTTGGGGTTTACATCTATATGTTTGCCTTTAACTGTAGATGTCGGGCCTTAACACTAGATTTTGGAATTCACCACTAGATGTTAGGCTTTACCTCTAGATGTTGGGCTTTACCTCTAGATGTTTGGCTTAGATCTAGAAGTTGGGCTTTATCTCTACATGTTGGGGTTTAAATCTAGATTTGGGGTTTTAGCTCTAGAAGTTGGTCATTACCTCTAGACATTGGGCTTTGCCTCCAGATGTTTGTCTTTAAGTCTAGTTTTTGGGCTCTACCTCTAGGTTTTGGGCTTTGCCTCCAGAATTTGGACTTTTCCTCTAGAAGTTCGGCTTTACGTCTAGATATTGGGCTTTACCTCTAGATGTTGGGTTTTAAATCTATATATTTGTCTTTACCTCAAGACGTTCGGCTTTACCTCTAGATGTTAGGCTTTACATCTAGATTCTGGGCTTTACCTCTAGATGTTGGGCTTTAACTCTAGATTTTGGGCTTTACTCTAAATGATGCGATTTATATATTCGGCTTTACATCTAGAACTTGGGCTTTACAACTAGATTTTGGGCCTTACCTCTAGAAGTCGGGGGTTACATCTATATGTTTGGCTTTAACTGTAGATGTCGGGCCTTAATACTTGATTTTGTAATTCACCTCTAGATGGTAGTCTTTACATCTAGATTCTGGGCTTTACCTCTAGATGTTGGGCTTTAACTCTGGATTTGGGGCTTTACTCTAAATGATGCGCTTTATATATTCAGCTTTACCTTTAGAAGTTGGGCTTTACATCTAGATTTTAGGCTTTAGATCTAGAAGTTGGGCTTTACATCTAGATTTTGGTCTTTACGTCTAGATATCGGGCTTTACCTCTATATTTTGGGTTATAAATCTATATATTTGGCTTTTCCTCTAGATGTTGGGCTTTACCTCTAGATATCTGGCTTTAACTCTAGATGTTGTTTTACCTCTAGATTTTGGGCTCTACATCTAGGTGTTGGCTTTGCCTCCAGAATTTGGACTTTTCCTCTAGATGTTGGGCTTTACGTCTAGATATTGGGCTTTACCTCTAGATTTTGGGCCTTACCTCTAGAAGTTGGGGTTTACATCTATATGTTTGCCTTTAACTGTAGATGTCGGGCCTTAACACTAGATTTTGGAATTCACCACTAGATGTTAGGCTTTACCTCTAGATGTTGGGCTTTACCTCTAGATGTTTGGCTTAGATCTAGAAGTTGGGCTTTATCTCTACATGTTGGGGTTTAAATCTAGATTTGGGGTTTTAGCTCTAGAAGTTGGTCATTACCTCTAGACATTGGGCTTTACCCCCAGATGTTTGTCTTTAAGTCTAGATTTTGGGCTCTACCTCTAGGTGTTGGGCTTTGCCTCCAGAATTTGGACTTTTCCTCTAGAAGTTCGGCTTTACGTCTAGATATTGGGCTTTACATCTAGATGTTGGGTTTTAAATCTATATATTTGTCTTTACCTCAAGACTTTCGGCTTTACCTCTAGATGTTAGGCTTTACATCTAGATTCTGGGCTTTACCTCTAGATGTTGGGCTTTAACTCTAGATTTTGGGCTTTACTCTAAATGATGCGCTTTATATATTCGGCTTTACATCTAGAAGTTGGGCTTTACATCTAGATTTTGGGCCTTACCTCTAGAAGTTGGGGGTTACATCTATATGTTTGGCTTTAACTGTAGATGTCGGGCCTTAAGACTAGATTTAAGAATTCACCTCTAGATATTAGGCTTTACCTCTAGATTCTGGGCTTTACCTCTAGATGTTGGGCTTTAACACTAGATTTTGGGTTTTCCATCTGGATTTTTGGCTTCTCTCTAGAATCTGGGCTGTACCTCCAGACGTTGGGCTTTACCTCAAGATGTTGGGTTTTACCTCTAGATGTTGGTCTTTAAGTCTAGATATTGGAATTTACCTCTAGATGTCGGGTTTTACATCTAGATGTTTTGCTTTACATTTAGATGTTGGGCTTTATCTCTAGATTTTGGGTTTTAAATCTATATATTTGGCTTTTCCTCTAGCTGTTGGGCTTTACCATCAGATATCTGGCTTTACGTCTAGATGTATGGCTTTACCTCTAGATTTTGGGCTCTACCACTAGGTCTTGGGCTTTACCTCTAGATTTTGGACTTTACCTCTAGAAGTTGTGCTTTACCTCTAGATTTTGGGCCTTACCTCTAGAAGTTGGGGGTTACATCTATATGTTTGGCTTTAACTGTAGATGTCGGGCCTTAACACTTGATTTTGGAATTCACCTCTAGATGTTAGGCTTTACATCTAGATTCTGGGCTTTCCCTCTAGATGTGGGGCTTCAACTCTAGATTTTGGGCTTTTCTCTAAATGATGCGCTTTATATATTCGGCTTTACCTCTAGAAGTTGGGCTTTACATCTAGATTTTGGTCTTTACGTCTAGATATCGGGCTTTACCTCTATATTTTGGGTTTTAAATCTATATATTTGGCTTTTCCTCTAGATGTTGGGCTTTACCTCTAGATATCTGGCTTTACCTCTAGATGTTCCTTTACCTCTAGATTTTGGGCTCTACCTCTAGGTGTTGGGCTTTGCCTCTAGAATTTGGACTTTTCTTCTAGAAGTTGGGCTTTACGTCTAGATATTGGGCTTTACCTCTAGATGTTGGGTTTTAAATCTATATATTTGCCTTTTCCTCTAGATGTTGGGCTTTACCCCTAGATATCTGGCTTTACCTCTAGATGTTGGGCTTTACCTCTAGATTTTGGGTTTTCCATCTGGATTTTTGGCTTCTCTCTAGAATCTGGGCTTTAACTCCAGATGTTGGGCTTTACCTCTAGATCTTGGGTTTTACCTCTTGATGTTGGTCTTTAAGTCTAGATATTGGACTTTACCTCTAGATGTCGGGTTTTACATCTAGATGTTTTGCTTTACATTTAGATGTTGGGCTTTATCTCTAGATTTTGGGTTTTAAATCTATATATTTGGCTTTTCCTATAGATGTTGGGCTTTACCTCTACATTTTGGGCTCTACCACTAGGTCTTGATCTTTACCTCTAGATTTTGGACTTTACCTCTAGAAGTTGGGCTTTACTTCTAGACTTTGGGGTTTACCTCAAGATGTTCGGCTTTACCTCTAGATATTGCGCTTTAACTCTAGTTTTTGGGCCTTAGGTCTGGAAGTTGGGGGTTACATCTATATGTTTGGATTTAACTGTAGATGTCGGGCCTTAACACTTGATTTTGGAATTCACCTCTAGATGTTCGGCTTTACCTCTGGATTCTGGGCTTTCCCTCTAGATGTTGTTTTTTAACTCTAGATTTTGGGCTTTACTCTAAATGATGCGCTTTAACTCTAGATATTCGCCTTTACCTCTAGAAGTTGGGCTTTACATCTAGATTTTGGGCTTTAGATCTAGAAGTTGGGCTTTACATCTAGATATTGGTCTTTATGTCTAGATATTGGTCTTTACCTCTAGATTTTGGGTTTTAAATCTATATATTTGGCTTTTCCTCTAGATTTTGCCTTTACCTCTAGATATCTGGTTTTACCTCTAGATGTTGGGCTTTACCTCTAGATTTTGGGCTTTACCACTAGGTCTTGGGCTTTACCTCTAGATTTTGGACTTCACCACTAGAAGGTAGGCGTTAGATCTAGAAGTTGGGCTTTACCTCTAGATTTTTTTTGCCTTACCTCTAGAAGTTGGTGGTTGCATCTATATGTTTGGCTTTAACTGTAGATCTCGGGCCTTAACACTTGATTTTGGAATTCACCTCTAGATGTTAGGCTTTACCTCTAGATTCTGGGCTTTCCCTCTAGATGTGGGGCTTCAACTCTAGATTTTGGGCTTTACTCTAAATGATGCGCTTTATATATTCGGCTTTACCTCTAGAAGTTGGGCTTTACATCTAGATTTTGGTCTTTACGTCTAGATATCGGGCTTTACCTCTATATTTTGGGTTTTAAATCTATATATTTGGCTTTTCCACTAGATGTTGGGCTTTACCTCTAGATGTTCCTTTACCTCTAGATTTTGGGCTCTACCTCTAGGTGTTTGGCTTTGCCTCTAGAATTTGGACTTTTCCTCTAGAAGTTGGGCTTTACGTCTAGATATTGGGCTTTACGTCTAGATGTTGGGTTTTAAATCTATATATTTGTCTTTACCTCTAGAAGTTGGGCTTTAATTCTAGACTTTGGATTTACCTCTAGATTTTGGGCCTTACCTCTAGAAGTTGGGGTTTACATCTATATGTTTGCCTTTAACTGTAGATGTCGGGCCTTAACACTAGATTTTGGAATTCACCACTAGATGTTAGGCTTTACCTGTAGATGTTGGGCTTTAGATCTAGAAGTTGGGCTTTACATCTAGATTTTGGGCTTCATGTCTAGATATTGGTCTTTACCTCTAGATTTTGGGTTTTAAATCTATATATTTGGCTTTTTCTCTAGATGTTGGGCTTTACCTCTAGATTTTGGGTTTTCCATCTGGATTTTTGGCTTCTCTCTAGAATCTGGGCTTTACCTCCAGATGTTGGGCTTTACCTCTAGATCTTGGGTTTTACCTCTAGATGTTGGTCTTTAAGTCTAGATATTGGACTTTACCTCTAGATGTCGGGTTTTACATCTAGATGTTTTGCTTTACATTTAGATGTTGGGCTTTATCTCTAGATTTTGGGTGCTAAATCTATATATTTGGCTTTTCCTCTAGATGTTGGGCTTTACCGTCAGATATCTGGCTTTACGTCTAGATGTATGGCTTTACCTCTAGATTTTAGGCTTTACCACTAGGTCTTGGGCTTTACCTCTAGAATTTGGACTTTTCCTCTAGAAGTTGGGCTTTACGTCTAGATATTGGGCTTTACCTCTAGCTGTTGGGTTTTAAATCTATATATTTGTCTTTACCTCTAGAAGTTGGGCTTTAATTCTAGACTTTGGCTTTACCTCTAGATTTTGGGCCTTACCTCTAGAAGTTGGGGTTTACATCTATATGTTTGCCTTTAACTGTAGATGTCGGGCCTTAAGACTAGATTTTGGAATTCACCACTAGATGTTAGGCTTTACCTCTAGATGTTGGGCTTTAGATCTAGAAGTTGGGCTTTACATCTAGAATTTGGGCTTTACGTCTAGATATTGGGCTTTACCTCTAGATTTTGGGTTTTAAATCTATATATTTGGCTTTTCCTCTAGATGTTGGGCTTTACCCCTAGATATCTGGCTTTACCTCTAGATGTTGGGCTTTACCTCTAGATTTTGGGTTTTCCATCTGGATTTTTGGCTTCTCTCTAGAATCTGGGCTTTACCTCCAGATGTTGGGCTTTACCTCTAGATGTTGGGTTTTACCTCTAGATGTTGGTCTTTAAGTCTAGATATTGGACTTTACCTCTAGAATTTGGGTTTTAAATCTATATATTTGGCTTTTCCTCTAGATGTTGGGCTTTACCCCTAGATATCTGGCTTTACGTCTAGATGTTGGGCTTTACCTCTAGATTTTGGACTTTACCTCTAGAAGTTGGGCTTTACCTCTAGATTTTCGGCCTTACCTCTAGAAGTTGGGGGTTACATCTATATGTTTGGCTTTAACTGTAGATGTCGGGCCTTAACACTTGATTTTGGAATTCACCTCTAGATGTTAGGCTTTACATCTAGATTCTGGGCTTTCCCTCTGGATGTGGGGCTTCAACTCTAGATTTTGGGCTTTACTCTAAATGATGCGCTTTATATATTCGGCTTTACCTCTAGAAGTTGGGCTTTACATCTAGATTTTAGGCTTTAGATCTAGAAGTTGGGCTTTACATCTAGATTTTGGTCTTTCCGTCTAGATATCGGGCTTTACCTCTATATTTTGGGTTTTAAATCTATATATTTGGCTTTTCCTCTAGATGTTGGGCTTTACCTCTAGATATCTGGCTTTAACTCTAGATGTTGCTTTACCTCTAGATTTTGGGCTCAACCTCTAGGTGTTGGGCTTTGCCTCCAGAATTTGGACTTTTCCTCTAGATGTTGGACTTTACGTCTAGATATTGTACTTTACCTCTAGATGTTGGGTTTTAAATCTATATATTTGTCTTTACCTCAAGACGTTGGGCTTTACCTCTAGATTTTGGGCCTTACCTCTAGAAGTTGGGGTTTACATCTATATGTTTGCCTTTAACTGTAGATGTCGGGCCTTAACACTAGATTTTGGAATTCACCACTAGATGTTAGGCTTTACCTCTAGATGTTGGGCTTTACCTCTAGATGTTTGGCTTAGATCTAGAAGTTGGGCTTTATCTCTACATGTTGGGGTTTAAATCTAGATTTGGGGTTTTAGCTCTAGAAGTTGGTCATTACCTCTAGACATTGGGCTTTGCCTCCAGATGTTTGTCTTTAAGTCTAGTTTTTGGGCTCTACCTCTAGGTTTTGGGCTTTGCCTCCAGAATTTGGACTTTTCCTCTAGAAGTTCGGCTTTACGTCTAGATATTGGGCTTTACCTCTAGATGTTGGGTTTTAAATCTATATATTTGTCTTTACCTCAAGACGTTCGGCTTTACCTCTAGATGTTAGGCTTTACATCTAGATTCTGGGCTTTACCTCTAGATGTTGGGCTTTAACTCTAGATTTTGGGCTTTACTCTAAATGATGCGATTTATATATTCGGCTTTACATCTAGAACTTGGGCTTTACAACTAGATTTTGGGCCTTACCTCTAGAAGTCGGGGGTTACATCTATATGTTTGGCTTTAACTGTAGATGTCGGGCCTTAATACTTGATTTTGTAATTCACCTCTAGATGGTAGTCTTTACATCTAGATTCTGGGCTTTACCTCTAGATGTTGGGCTTTAACTCTGGATTTGGGGCTTTACTCTAAATGATGCGCTTTATATATTCAGCTTTACCTTTAGAAGTTGGGCTTTACATCTAGATTTTAGGCTTTAGATCTAGAAGTTGGGCTTTACATCTAGATTTTGGTCTTTACGTCTAGATATCGGGCTTTACCTCTATATTTTGGGTTATAAATCTATATATTTGGCTTTTCCTCTAGATGTTGGGCTTTACCTCTAGATATCTGGCTTTAACTCTAGATGTTGTTTTACCTCTAGATTTTGGGCTCTACATCTAGGTGTTGGCTTTGCCTCCAGAATTTGGACTTTTCCTCTAGATGTTGGGCTTTACGTCTAGATATTGGGCTTTACCTCTAGATGTTGGGTTTTAAATCTATATATTTGTTTTTACCTCAAGACGTTGGGCTTTAACTCTAGATGTTGGGCTTTACCTCTAGATTTTGGGCCTTACCTCTAGAAGTTGGGGTTTACATCTATATGTTTTCCTTTAACTGTAGATGTCGGGCCTTAACACTAGATTTTGGAATTCACCACTAGATGTTAGGCTTTACCTCTAGATGTTGGGCTTTACCTCTAGATGTTTGGCTTAGATCTAGAAGTTGGGCTTTATCTCTACATGTTGGGGTTTAAATCTAGATTTGGGGTTTTAGCTCTAGAAGTTGGTCATTACCTCTAGACATTGGGCTTTACCCCCAGATGTTTGTCTTTAAGTCTAGATTTTGGGCTCTACCTCTAGGTGTTGGGCTTTGCCTCCAGAATTTGGACTTTTCCTCTAGAAGTTCGGCTTTACGTCTAGATATTGGGCTTTACATCTAGATGTTGGGTTTTAAATCTATATATTTGTCTTTACCTCAAGACTTTCGGCTTTACCTCTAGATGTTAGGCTTTACATCTAGATTCTGGGCTTTACCTCTAGATGTTGGGCTTTAACTCTAGATTTTGGGCTTTACTCTAAATGATGCGCTTTATATATTCGGCTTTACATCTAGAAGTTGGGCTTTACATCTAGATTTTGGGCCTTACCTCTAGAAGTTGGGGGTTACATCTATATGTTTGGCTTTAACTGTAGATGTCGGGCCTTAAGACTAGATTTAAGAATTCACCTCTAGATATTAGGCTTTACCTCTAGATTCTGGGCTTTACCTCTAGATGTTGGGCTTTAACACTAGATTTTGGGTTTTCCATCTGGATTTTTGGCTTCTCTCTAGAATCTGGGCTGTACCTCCAGACGTTGGGCTTTACCTCAAGATGTTGGGTTTTACCTCTAGATGTTGGTCTTTAAGTCTAGATATTGGAATTTACCTCTAGATGTCGGGTTTTACATCTAGATGTTTTGCTTTACATTTAGATGTTGGGCTTTATCTCTAGATTTTGGGTTTTAAATCTATATATTTGGCTTTTCCTCTAGCTGTTGGGCTTTACCATCAGATATCTGGCTTTACGTCTAGATGTATGGCTTTACCTCTAGATTTTGGGCTCTACCACTAGGTCTTGGGCTTTACCTCTAGATTTTGGACTTTACCTCTAGAAGTTGGGCTTTACCTCTAGATTTTGGGCCTTACCTCTAGAAGTTGGGGGTTACATCTATATGTTTGGCTTTAACTGTAGATGTCGGGCCTTAACACTTGATTTTGGAATTCACCTCTAGATGTTAGGCTTTACATCTAGATTCTGGGCTTTCCCTCTAGATGTGGGGCTTCAACTCTAGATTTTGGGCTTTTCTCTACATGATGTGCTTTATATATTCGGCTTTACCTCTAGAAGTTGGGCTTTACATCTAGATTTTGGTCTTTACGTCTAGATATCGGGCTTTACCTCTATATTTTGGGTTTTAAATCTATATATTTGGCTTTTCCTCTAGATGTTGGGCTTTACCTCTAGATATCTGGCTTTACCTCTAGATGTTGGGCTTTACCTCTAGATTTTGGGCTCTACCTCTAGGTGTTGGGCTTTGCCTCTAGAATTTGGACTTTTCTTCTAGAAGTTGGGCTTTACGTCTAGATATTGGGCTTTACCTCTAGATGTTGGGTTTTAAATCTATATATTTGCCTTTTCCTCTAGATGTTGGGCTTTACCCCTAGATATCTGACTTTACCTCTAGATGTTGGGCTTTACCTCTAGATTTTGGGTTTTCCATCTGGATTTTTGGCTTCTCTCTAGAATCTGGGCTTTAACTCCAGATGTTGGGCTTTACCTCTAGATCTTGGGTTTTACCTCTTGATGTTGGTCTTTAAGTCTAGATATTGGACTTTACCTCTAGATGTCGGGTTTTACATCTAGATGTTTTGCTTTACATTTACATGTTGGACTTTATCTCTAGATTTTGGGTTTTAAATCTATATATTTGGCTTTTCCTATAGATGTTGGGCTTTACCTCTACATTTTGGGCTCTACCACTAGGTCTTGATCTTTACCTCTAGATTTTGGACTGTACTTCTAGAAGTTGGGCTTTACATCTAGACTTTGGGGTTTACCTCAAGATGTTCGGCTTTACCTCTAGATATTGCGCTTTAACTCTAGTTTTTGGGCCTTAGGTCTGGAAGTTGGGGGTTACATCTATATGTTTGGATTTAACTGTAGATGTCGGGACTTAACACTTGATTTTGGAATTCACCTCTAGATGTTCGGCTTTACCTCTGGATTCTGGGCTTTCCCTCTAGATGTTGTTTTTTAACTCTAGATTTTGGGCATTACTCTAAATGATGCGCTTTAACTCTAGATATTCGCCTTTACCTCTAGAAGTTGGGCTTTACATCTAGATTTTGGGCTTTAGATCTAGAAGTTGGGCTTTACATCTAGATATTGGTCTTTATGTCTAGATATTGGTCTTTACCTCTAGATTTTGGGTTTTAAATCTATATATTTGGCTTTTCCTCTAGATTTTGCCTTTACCTCTAGATATCTGGTTTTACCTCTAGATGTTGGACTTTACCTCTAGATTTTGGGCTCTACCACTAGGTCTTGGGCTTTACCTCTAGATTTTGGACTTCACCACTAGAAGGTAGGCTTTAGATCTAGAAGTTGGGCTTTACATCTAGATTTTGGGCTTTAAGTCTAGATATTGGTCTTTACCTCTAGATTTTGGGTTTTAAATCTATATATTTGCTTTTCCTCTAGATGTTGGGCTTTACCCATAGATATCTGGCTTTACCTCTAGAAGTTGGGCTTTACCTCTAGATTTTGGGCTCTACCACTAGGTCTTGGGCTTTACCTCTATATTTTGGACTTTACCTCTAGAAGGTGGGCTTTACCTCTAGATTTTGGGCCTTACCTCTCGAAGTTGGTGGTTGCATCTATATGTTTGGCTTTAACTGTAGATGTCGGGCCTTAACACTTGATTTTGGAATTCACCTCTAGATGTTAGGCTTTATATCTAGATTCTGGGCTTTCCCTCTAGATGTGGGGCTTCAACTCTAGATTTTGGGCTTTACTCTAAATGATGCGCTTTATATATTCGGCTTTACCTCTAGAAGTTGGGCTTTACATCTAGATTTTGGTCTTTACGTCTAGATATCGGGCTTTACCTCTATATTTTGGGTTTTAAATCTATATATTTGGCTTCTCCTCTAGATGTTGGGCTTTATCTCTAGATATCTGGCTTTACCTCTAGATGTTCCTTTACCTCTAGATTTTGGGCTCTACCTCTAGGTGTTGGGCTTTGCCTCTAGAATTTGGACTTTTCCTCTAGAAGTTGGGCTTTACGTCTAGATATTGGGCTTTACCTCTAGATGTTGGGTTTTAAATCTATATATTTGTCTTTACCTCTAGAAGTTGGGCTTTAATTCTAGACTTTGGCTTTACCTCTAGATTTTGGGCCTTACCTCTAGAAGTTGGGGTTTACATCTATATGTTTGCCTTTAACTGTAGATGTCGGGCCTTAACACTAGATTTTGGAATTCACCACTAGATGTTAGGCTTTACCTGTAGATGTTGGGCTTTACCTCTAGATTTTGGGCCTTACCTCTAGAAGTTGGGGGTTACATCTATATGTTTGGCTTTAACTGTAGATGTCGGGCCTTAACACTTGATTTTGGAATTCACCTCTAGATGTTAGGCTTTACATCTAGATTCTGGGCTTTCCCTCTAGATGTGGGGCTTCAACTCTAGATTTTGGGCTTTTCTCTAAATGATGCGCTTTATATATTCGGCTTTACCTCTAGAAGTTGGGCTTTACATCTAGATTTTGGTCTTTACGTCTAGATATCGGGCTTTACCTCTATATTTTGGGTTTTAAATCTATATATTTGGCTTTTCCTCTAGATGTTGGGCTTTACCTCTAGATATCTGGCTTTACCTCTAGATGTTGGGCTTTACCTCTAGATTTTGGGCTCTACCTCTAGGTGTTGGGCTTTGCCTCTAGAATTTGGACTTTTCTTCTAGAAGTTGGGCTTTACGTCTAGATATTGGGCTTTACCTCTAGATGTTGGGTTTTAAATCTATATATTTGTCTTTACCTCTAGATGTTGGGCTTTACCCCTAGATATCTGGCTTTACCTCTAGATGTTGGGCTTTACCTCTAGATTTTGGGTTTTCCATCTGGATTTTTGGCTTCTCTCTAGAATCTGGGTTTTAAATCCAGATGTTGGGCTTTACCTCTAGATCTTGGGTTTTACCTCTTGATGTTGGTCTTTAAGTCTAGATATTGGACTTTACCTCTAGATGTCGGGTTTTACATCTAGATGTTTTGCTTTACATTTAGATGTTGGGCTTTATCTCTAGATTTTGGGTTTTAAATCTATATATTTGGCTTTTCCTATAGATGTTGGGCTTTACCGTCAGATATCTGGCTTTACGTCTAGATGTATGGCTTTACCTCTAGATTTAAGGCTTTACCACTAGGTCTTGGGCTTTACCTCTAGAATTTGGACTTTTCCTCTAGAAGTTGGGCTTTACCTCTAGATATTGGGCTTTACCTCTAGATGTTGGGTTTTAAATCTATATATTTGTCTTTACCTCTAGACGTTGGGCTTTAATTCTAGACTTTGGCTTTACCTCTAGATTTTGGGCCTTACCTCTAGAAGTTGGGGTTTACATCTATATGTTTGCCTTTAACTGTAGATGTCGGGCCTTAAGACTAGATTTTGGAATTCACCACTAGATGTTAGGCTTTACCTCTTGATGTTGGGCTTTAGATCTAGAAGTTGGGCTTTACATCTAGAATTTGGGCTTTACGTCTAGATATTGGGCTTTACCTCTAGATTTTGGGTTTTAAATCTATATATTTGGCTTTTCCTCTAGATGTTGGGCTTTACCCCTAGATATCTGGCTTTACCTCTAGATGATGGGCTTTACCTCTAGATGTTGGGCTTTAACTCTAGATTTTGCGCTTTACTCTAAATGATGCGCTTTATATATTCGGCTTTACATCTAGAAGTTGGGCTTTACATCTAGATTTTGGGCCTTAGATCTAGACGTTGGGCTTTACATCTAGATTTTTGGCTTTACGTCTAGATATTGGGCTTTACCTCTAGATGTTGGGTTTTAAATCTATATATTTGTCTTTACCTCAAGACGTTCGGCTTTACCTCTAGATGTTAGGCTTTACATCTAGATTCTGGGCTTTACCTCTAGATGTTGGGCTTTAACTCTAGATTTTGGGCTTTACTCTAAATGATGCGCTATATATATTCGGCTTTACATCTAGAAGTTGGGCTTTACATCTAGAGTTTGGGCCTTAGATCTAGAAGTTGGGCTTTACATCTAGATTTTGGGCTTTACGTCTAGATATTGGGCTTTACCTCTAGATGTTGGGTTTTACATCTCTATATTTGGCTTTTCCTCTAGATGTTGGGCTTTACCTCTAGATATCTGGCTTTACCTCTAGATGTTGGGCTTTAACTCTAGATTTTGGGCTCTGCCTCTAGGTGTTGGGCTTTGCCTCTAGCATTTGGACTTTGCCTCTACATGTTGGGCTTTATATCTGCAATTTGGGCTTCACCTGTAGATTTTGGGAATTAAATCTAGATATTTGGCTTTACCTCTAGAATTTGGGCTTCACCTCTAGACTTTGGACTTTACCTCAGGACGTTGGGCTTTAACTCTAGATGTTGGGCTTTACCTCTAGATTTTCGGCCTTACCTCTAGAAGTTGGGTTTTACATCTATATGTTTGGCTTTAACTGTAGATGTCGGGCATTAACACTAGATTTTGGAATTCACCACTAGATGTTAGGCTTTACCTCTGGATGTTGGGCTTTACCTCTAGATGTTTGGCTTAGATCTAGAAGTTGGGCTTTATCTCTAGATGTTGGGGTTTAAATCTAGATTTGGGGTTTTAGCTCTGGAAGTTGGTCATTACCTCTAGATATTGGGCTTTACCTCCAGATGTTGGTCTTTAAGTCTAGATATTGGACTTTCCCTCTAGATGTAGGGTTTTACATCTAGATGTTTTACTTTACATTTAGATGTTGGTCTTTATCTCTAGATGTTGGGTTATACCTCTATATGTTGTTCTTCACCTCTAGATGTTAGGCTTTACCTCTAGATGTTGGGATTACATCTAGACGTTGGACTTTATCTCTAGAATTTGGGCTATACCTCTATATGTTGGGCTTTACCTCTAGAGTTTGGGTTTTACATCTAGATGTTTGCCTTTACCTCTGTAAGTTATGCTTTACCTGCAGACATTGGGCTGTAGGACTAGATGATGGGCTTTACCTCTAGAAGTTTGGCTTTACATCTAGATTTTGGGGTTTACCTCTAAATGATGAGCTTAAACTCTAAATATTGGGCTTTACCTCTAGATGTTGGGCTTTAGAATTAGAAGTTGTCGTTTACATCTATATGTTTGGGCTTTAGATCTAGAAGTTGGGCTTTACATCTAGATATTGGTCTTTACGTCTAGATATTGGGCTTTACCTCTAGATTTTGGGTTTTAAATCTATATATTTGGCTTTTCCTCTTATGTTGGGCTTTACCTCTAGATATCGGGCTTTACCTCTAGATTTTGAGCTCTACCACTAGGTCTTGGGCTTTACCTCTAGATTTTGGACTTTACCTCTAGAAGTTAGGATTTAGATCTAGAAGTTGGGCTTTACATCTAGATTTTGGGCTTTACGTCTAGATATTGGTCTTTACCTCTAGATTTTGGGTTTTAAATCTATATATTTGGCTTTTCCTCTAGATGTTGGGCTTTACCCCTAGTTATCTCGCTTTACCTCTAGATGTTGGGCTTTACCTCTAGATTTTGGGTTTTCCATCTGGATTTTTGGCTTCTCTCTAGAATCTGGGCTTTACCTCCAGACGTTGGGCTTTACCTCTAGATGTTGGGTTTTACCTCTAGATGTTGGTCTTTAAGTCTAGATATTGGACTTTACCTCTAGATGTCGGGTTTTACATCTAGATGTTTTGCATTACATTTAGATGTTGGGCTTTATCTCTAGATTTGGGTTTTAAATCTATATATTTGGATTTTCCTATAGATGTTTGGCTTTACCTCTACATTTTGGGCTCTACCACTATGTCTTGATCTTTACCTCTAGATTTTGGACTTTACATCTAGAAGTTGGGCTTTACATCTAGACTTTGGGCTTTACCTCAAGACGTTCGGCTTTACCACTAGATGTTGCGCTTTACCTCTAGTTTTTGGGCCTTACGTCTAGAAGTTGGGGGTTACATCTATATGTTTGGATTTAACTGTAGATGTCGGGCCTTAACACTTGATTTTGGAATTCACCTCTAGATGTTAGGCTTTACCTCTAGATTCTGGGCTTTCCCTCAAGATGTTGTTCTTTAACTCTAGATTTTGGGCTTTACTCTAAATGATGCGCTTTAACTCTAGATATTCGCCTTTACCTCTAGAAGTTGGGCTTTACATCTAGATTTTGGGCTTTAGATCTAGAAGTTGGGCTTTACATCTAGATATTGGTCTTTACGTCTAGATATTGGGCTTTACCTCTAGATTTTGGGTTTTAAATCTATATATTTGTCTTTTCCTCTAGATGTTGGGCTTTACCTCTAGATATCTGGTTTTACCTCTAGATGTTGGGCTTTACCTCTATTTTTTTTTGCTCTACCACTAGGTCTTGGGCTTTACCTCTAGATTTTGGACTTTACCTCTAGAAGTAAGGCCTTAGATCTAGAAGTTGGGCTTTACATCTAGATTTTGGGCTTTAAGTCTAGATATTGGTCTTTACCTCTAGATTTTGGGTTTTAAATCCATATATTTGGCTTTTCCTCTAGATGTTCGGATTTATCCCTAGATATCTGTCTTTACGTCTAGATGTTCGGCTTTACCTCTAGATTTTGGGCTCTACCACTAGGTCTTGGACTTTACCTCTAGATTTTGGATTTTACCTCTAGAAGTTGGGCTTTACCTCTAGATTTTGGGCCTTACCTCTAGAAGTTGGGGGTTACATCTATATGTTTGGCTTTAACTGTAGATGTCGGGCCTTAACACTTGATTTTGGAATTCACCTCTAGATGTTAGGCTTTACCTCTGGATTCTGGGCTTTCCCTCTAGATGTTGTTCTTTAACTCTAGATTTTGGGCTTTACTCTAAATGCTGCGCTTTATATATTCGGCTTTACCTCTAGAAGTTGGGCTTTACATCTAGATATTGGTCTTTACGTCTAGATATCGGGCTTTACCTCTATATTTTGGGTTTTAAATCTATATATTTGGCTTCTCCTCTAGATGTTGGGCTTTACCTCTAGATATCTGGCTTTACCTCTAGATGTTCCTTTACCTCTAGATTTTGGGCTCTACCTCTAGGTGTTGGGCTTTGCCTCTAGAATTTGGACTTTTCCTCTAGAAGTTGGGCTTTACGTCTAGATATTGGGCTTTACCTCTAGATGTTGGGTTTTAAATCTATATATTTGTCTTTACCTCTAGAAGTTGGGCTTTAATTCTAGACTTTGGCTTTACCTCTAGATTTTGGGCCTTACCTCTAGAAGTTGGGGTTTACATCTATATGTTTGCCTTTAACTGTAGATCTCGGGCCTTAAGACTAGATTTTGGAATTCACCACTAGATGTTAGGCTTTACCTGTAGATGTTGGGCTTCAGATCTAGAACTTGGGCTTTACATCTAGATTTTGGGCTTTACGTCTAGATATTGGGCTTTACCTCTAGATTTTGGGTTTTAAATCTATATATTTGGCTTTTCCTCTTATGTTGGGCTTTACCTCTAGATATCGGGCTTTACCTCTAGATTTTGAGCTCTACCACTAGGTCTTGGGCTTTACCTCTAGATTTTGGACTTTACCTCTAGAAGTTAGGATTTAGATCTAGAAGTTGGGCTTTACATCTAGATTTTGGGCTTTACGTCTAGATATTGGTCTTTACCTCTAGATTTTGGGTTTTGAATCTATATATTTGGCTTTTCCTCTAGATGTTGGGCTTTACCCCTAGTTATCTCGCTTTACCTCTAGATGTTGGGCTTTACCTCTAGATTTTGGGTTTTCCATCTGGATTTTTGGCTTCTCTCTAGAATCTGGGCTTTACCTCCAGACGTTGGGCTTTACCTCTAGATGTTGGGTTTTACCTCTAGATGTTGGTCTTTAAGTCTAGATATTGGACTTTACCTCTAGATGTCGGGTTTTACATCTAGATGTTTTGCATTACATTTAGATGTTGGGCTTTATCTCTAGATTTTGGGTTTTAAATCTATATATTTGGATTTTCCTATAGATGTTTGGCTTTACCTCTACATTTTGGGCTCTACCACTATGTCTTGATCTTTACCTCTAGATTTTGGACTTTACATCTAGAAGTTGGGCTTTACATCTAGACTTTGGGCTTTACCTCAAGACGTTCGGCTTTACCACTAGATGTTGCGCTTTACCTCTAGTTTTTGGGCCTTACGTCTAGAAGTTGGGGGTTACATCTATATGTTTGGATTTAACTGTAGATGTCGGGCCTTAACACTTGATTTTGGAATTCACCTCTAGATGTTAGGCTTTACCTCTAGATTCTGGGCTTTCCCTCTAGATGTTGTTCTTTAACTCTAGATTTTGGGCTTTACTCTAAATGATGCGCTTTAACTCTAGATATTAGCCTTTACCTCTAGAAGTTGGGCTTTACATCTAGATTTTGGGCTTTAGATCTAGAAGTTGGGCTTTACATCTAGATATTGGTCTTTACGTCTAGATATTGGGCTTTACCTCTAGATTTTGGGTTTTAAATCTATATATTTGTCTTTTCCTCTAGATGTTGGGCTTTACCTCTAGATATCTGGTTTTACCTCTAGATGTTGGGCTTTACCTCTAGATTTTGGGCTCTACCACTAGGTCTTGGGCTTTACCTCTAGATTTTGGACTTTACCTCTAGAAGTTAGGCCTTAGATCTAGAAGTTGGGCTTTACATCTAGATTTTGGGCTTTAAGTCTAGATATTGGTCTTTACCTCTAGATTTTGGGTTTTAAATCCATATATTTGGCTTTTCCTCTAGATGTTGGGATTTATCCCTAGATATCTGTCTTTACGTCTAGATGTTCGGCTTTACCTCTAGATTTTGGGCTCTACCACTAGGTCTTGGACTTTACCTCTAGATTTTGGATTTTACCTCTAGAAGTTGGGCTTTACCTCTAGATTTTGGGCCTTACCTCTAGAAGTTGGGGGTTACATCTATATGTTTGGCTTTAACTGTAGATGTCGGGCCTTAACACTTGATTTTGGAATTCACCTCTAGATGTTAGGCTTTACCTCTGGATTCTGGGCTTTCCCTCTAGATGTTGTTCTTTAACTCTAGATTTTGGGCTTTACTCTAAATGCTGCGCTTTATATATTCGGCTTTACCTCTAGAAGTTGGGCTTTACATCTAGATATTGGTCTTTACGTCTAGATATCGGGCTTTACCTCTATATTTTGGGTTTTAAATCTATATATTTGGCTTCTCCTCTAGATGTTGGGCTTTACCTCTAGATATCTGGCTTTACCTCTAGATGTTCCTTTACCTCTAGATTTTGGGCTCTACCTCAAGGTGTTGGGCTTTGCCTCTAGAATTTGGACTTTTCCTCTAGAATTTGGGCTTTACGTCTAGATATTGGGCTTTACCTCTAGATGTTGGGTTTTAAATCTATATATTTGTCTTTACCTCTAGAAGTTGGGCTTTAATTCTAGACTTTGGCTTTACCTCTAGATTTTGGGCCTTACCTCTAGAAGTTGGGGTTTACATCTATATGTTTGCCTTTAACTGTAGATCTCGGGCCTTAAGACTAGATTTTGGAATTCACCACTAGATGTTAGGCTTTACCTGTAGATGTTGGGCTTCAGATCTAGAAGTTGGGCTTTACATCTAGATTTTAGGCTTTACGTCTAGATATTGGGCTTTACCTCTAGATTTTGGGTTTTAAATCTATATATTTGGCTTTTCCTCTAGATGTTAACTTTACCTCTAGATATCTGGCTTTACGTCTAGATGTTGGGCTTTACTTCTAGATTTTGGGCTCTAACACTAGGTCTTGGGCTTTACCTCTAGATTTAGGACTTTACCTCTAGAAGTTAGGCTTTAGATCTAGAAGTTGGGCTTTACATCTAGATTTTGGGATTTACGTCTAGATATTGGGCTTTACCTCTAGATTTTGGGTTTTAAATCTATATATTTGGCTTTTCCTCTAGATGTTGGGCTTTACCCCTAGATATGTGGCTTTACCTCTAGATGATGGGCTTTACCTCTAGATTTTGGGTTTTCCATCTGGATTTTTGGCTTCTCTCTAGAATCTGGGCTTTACCTCCAGACGTTGGGCTTTACCTCTAGATGTTGAGTTTTACCTCTAGATGTTGGACTTTAAGTCTAGATATAGGACTTTACCTCTAGATGTTGGGTTTTACATCTAGATGTTTTGCTTTACATTTAGATGTTGGGCTTTATCTCTAGATGTTGGGTTTTAAATCTATATATTTGGCTTTTCCTCTAGATGTTGGGCTTTACCTCTAGATATCTGGCTTTACCTCTAGATGTTGGGCTTTACCTCTAGATTTTGGACTATATCTCTAGAAGTTGGGCTTTACCTCTAGACTTTGGCTTTACCACAAGACGTTCAAATTTACCTCTAGATGTTGGGCTTTACCTCTAGATTTTGGGCTTTACGTCTAGATATTGGGCTTTACCTCTAGATTTTGGGTTTTAAATCTATATATTTGGCTTTTCCTCTAGATGTTGGGCTTTACCCCTAGATATCTGGCTTTACGTCTAGATGTTGGGCTTTACCTTTAGATTTTGGGCTCTACCACTAGGTCTTGATCTTTACCTCTACATTTTGGACTTTACCTCTAGAAGTTGGGCTTTACATCTAGACTTTGGGCTTTACCTCAAGACGTTCGGCTTTACCTCTAGATGTTGGGCTTTACCTCTATTTTTTGGGCCTTACGTCTAGAAGTTGGGGGTTACATCTATATGTTTGCATTTAACTGTAGATGTCGGGCCTTAACACTGTGTTTTGGAATTCACCTCTAGATGTTAGGCTTTACCTCTAGATTCTGGGCTTTCCCTCTAGATGTTGTTCTTTAACTCTAGATATGGGCTTTACTCTAAACGATGCGCTTTAACTCTAGATATTCGCCTTTACCTCTAGAAGTTGGGCTTTACATCTAGATTTTGGGCTTTAGATGTAGAAGTTGGGCTTTACCTCTAGATTTTGGGCTTTACGTCTAGATATTGGGCTTTACCTCTAGATTTTGGGTTTTAAATCTATATATTTGGCTTTTCCTCTAGATGTTGGGCTTTACCCCTAGATATCTGGCTTTACGTCTAGATGTTGGGCTTTACCTCTAGATTTTGGGCTCTACCACTAGGTCTTGGGCTTTACATCTAGATTTTGGACTTTACCTCTAGAAGTTGGGCTTTACCTCTAGATTTTGGTCCTTACCTCTAGAAGTTGGGGGTTGCATCTATATGTATGGCTTTAACTGTAGATGTCGGGCCTTAACACTTGATTTTGGAATTCACCTCTAGATGTTAGGCTTTACATCTAGATTCTGGGCTTTCCCTCTAGATGTGGGGCTTCAACTCTAGATTTTGGGCTTTACTCTAAATGATGCGCTTTATATATTCGGCTTTACCTCTAGAAGTTGGGCTTTACATCTAGATTTTAGGCTTTTGGTCTAGAAGTTGGGCTTTACATATAGATTTTGGTCTTTAGATCTAGAAGTTGGGCTTTATATCTAGATATTGGTCTTTACGTCTAGATATTGGGCTTTACCTCTAGATTTTGGGTTTTAAATCTATATATTTGGCTTTTCCTCTAGATGTTGGGCTTTACCTCTAGATATCTGGTTTTACCTCTAGATGTTGGGCTTTACCTCTAGATTTTGGGCTCTACCACTAGGTCTTGGGCTTTACCTCTAGATTTTGGACTTTACCTCTAGAAGTTAGGCTTTAGATCTAGAAGTTGGGCTTTACATCTAGATTTTGGGCTTTAAGTCTAGATATCGGACTTTACCTCTAGATGTTGGGTTTTACATCTAGATGTTTTGCTTTACATTTAGATGTTGGGCTTTATCTCTAGATTTTGGGGTTTAAATCTATATATTTGGCTTTTCCTCTAGCTGTTGGGCTTTACCATCAGATATCTGGCTTTACGTCTAGATGTATGGCTTTACATCTAGATTTTGGGCTCTACCACTAGGTCTTGGGCTTTACATCTAGATTTTGGACTTTACCTCTAGAAGTTGGGCTTTACCTCTAGATTCTGGGCTTTCCCTCTAGATGTGGGGCTTCAACTCCAGATTTTGGGCTTTACTCTAAATGATGCGCTTTATATATTCGGCTTTACCTCTAGAAGTTGGGCTTTACATCTAGATATTGGTCTTTACGTCTAGATATCGGGCTTTACCTCTATATTTTGGGTTTTAAATCTATATATTTGGCTTCTCCTCTAGATGTTGGGCTTTACCTCTAGATATCTGGCTTTACCTCTAGATGTTCCTTTACCTCTAGATTTTGGGCTCTACCTCTAGGTGTTGGGCTTTGCCTCTAGAATTTGGACTTTTCCTCTAGAAGTTGGGCTTTACGTCTAGATATTGGGCTTTACCTCTAGATGTTGGGTTTTAAATCTATATATTTGTCTTTACCTTTAGAAGTTGGGCTTTAATTCTAGACTTTGGATTTACCTCTAGATTTTGGGCCTTACCTCTAGAAGTTGGGGTTTACATCTATATGTTTGCCTTTAACTGTAGATCTCGGGCCTTAAGACTAGATTTTGGAATTCACCACTAGATGTTAGGCTTTACCTGTAGATGTTGGGCTTTAGATCTAGAAGTTGGGCTTTACATCTAGATTTTAGGCTTTACGTCTAGATATTGGGCTTTACCTCTAGATTTTGGGTTTTAAATCTATATATTTGGCTTTTCCTCTAGATGTTAACTTTACCTCTAGATATCTGGCTTTACGTCTAGATGTTGGGCTTTACTTCTAGATTTTGGGCTCTAACACTAGGTCTTGGGCTTTACCTCTAGACTTAGGACTTTACCTCTAGAAGTTAGGCTTTAGATCTAGAAGTTGGGCTTTACATCTAGATTTTGGGATTTACGTCTAGATATTGGGCTTTACCTCTAGATTTTGGGTTTTAAATCTATATATTTGGCTTTTCCTCTAGATGTTGGGCTTTACCCCTAGATATGTGGCTTTACCTCTAGATGATGGGCTTTACCTCTAGATTTTGGGTTTTCCATCTGGATTTTTGGCTTCTCTCTAGAATCTGGGCTTTACCTCCAGACGTTAGGCTTTACCTCTAGATGTTGAGTTTTACCTCTAGATGTTGGTCTTTAAGTCTAGATATAGGACTTTACCTCTAGATGTTGGGTTTTACATCTAGATGTTTTGCTTTACATTTAGATGTTGGGCTTTATCTCTAGATGTTGGGTTTTAAATCTATTTATTTGGCTTTTCCTCTAGATGTTGGGCTTTACCTCTAGATATCTGGCTTTACCTCTAGATGTTGGGCTTTACCTCTAGATTTTGGACTATATCTCTAGAAGTTGGGCTTTACCTCTAGACTTTGGCTTTACCACAAGACGTTCAAATTTACCTCTAGATGTTGGGCTTTACCTCTAGATTTTGGGCTTTACGTCTAGATATTGGGCTTTACCTCTAGATTTTGGGTTTTAAATCTATATATTTGCCTTTTCCTCTAGATGTTGGGCTTTACCCCTAGATATCTGGCTTTACGTCTAGATGTTGGGCTTTACCTTTAGATTTTGGGCTCTACCACTAGGTCTTGATCTTTACCTCTACATTTTGGACTTTACCTCTAGAAGTTGGGCTTTACATCTAGACTTTGGGCTTTACCTCAAGACGTTCGGCTTTACCTCTAGATGTTGGGCTTTACCTCTATTTTTTGGGCCTTACGTCTAGAAGTTGGGGGTTACATCTATATGTTTGCATTTAACTGTAGATGTCGGGCCTTAACACTTGATTTTGGAATTCACCTCTAGATGTTAGGCTTTACCTCTAGATTCTGGGCTTTCCCTCTAGATATTGTTCTTTAACTCTAGATATGGGCTTTACTCTAAACGATGCGCTTTAACTCTAGATATTCGCCTTTACCTCTAGAAGTTGGGCTTTACATCTAGATTTTGGGCTTTAGATGTAGAAGTTGGGCTTTACCTCTAGATTTTGGTCCTTACCTCTAGAAGTTGGGGGTTGCATCTATATGTATGGCTTTAACTGTAGATGTCGGGCCTTAACACTTGATTTTGGAATTCACCTCTAGATGTTAGGCTTTACATCTAGATTCTGGGCTTTCCCTCTAGATGTGGGGCTTCAACTCTAGATTTTGGGCTTTACTCTAAATGATGCGCTTTATATATTTGGCTTTTCCTCTAGATGTTGGGCTTTACCTCTAGATATCTGGTTTTACCTCTAGATGTTGGGCTTTACCTCTAGATTTTGGGCTCTACCACTAGGTCTTGGGTTTTACCTCTAGATTTTGGACTTTACCTCTAGAAGTTAGGCTTTAGATCTAGAAGTTGGGCTTTACATCTAGATTTTGGGCTTTAAGTCTAGATATTGGACTTTACCTCTAGATGTCGGGTTTTACATCTAGATGTTTTTCTTTACTTTTAGATTTTGGGCTTTTTCTCTAGATTTTGGGTTTTAAATCTATATATTTGGCTTTTCCTCTAGATGTTGGTCTTTACCATCAGATATCTGGCTTTACGTCTAGATGTTGGGATTTAGCTCTAGAGTTTGGGCTCTACCACTAGGTCTTGGGCTTTACCTCTACATTTTGGACTTTACCTCTAGAAGTTGGGCTTTACCTCTAGATTTTGGGCTTTACCTCAAGATGTTGGGTTTTAAATCTATATATTTGTCTTTACCTCAAGACGTTGGGCTTTAACTCTAGATGTTGGGCTTTACCTCTAGATTTTGGGCCTTACCTCTAGAAGTTGGCGTTTACATCTATATGTTTGGCTTTAACTGTAGAAGTCGGGCCTTAAGACTAGATTTTGGAATTCACCTCCAGATGTAAGGCTTTACCTCTAGATTCTGGGCTTTACCTCTAGATGTTGGGCTTTAACACTAGATTTTGGGTTTTCCATCTGGATTTTTGGCTTCTCTCTAGAATCTGGGCTGTACCTCCAGACGTTGGGCTTTACCTCAAGATGTTGGGTTTTACCTCTAGATGTTGGTCTTTAAGTCTAGATATTGGACTTTACCTCTAGATGTCGGGTTTTACATCTAGATGTTTTGCTTTACATTTAGATGTTGGGCTTTATCTCTAGATTTTGGGTTTTAAATCTATATATTTGGCTTTTCCTCTAGCTGTTGGGCTTTACCATCAGATATCTGGCTTTACGTCTAGATGTATGGCTTTACCTCTAGATTTTGGGCTCTACCACTAGGTCTTGGGCTTTACCTCTAGATTTTGGACTTTACCTCTAGAAGTTGGGCTTTACCTCTAGATTCTGGGCCTTAGCTCTAGAAGTTGGGGGTTACATCTATATGTTTGGCTTTAACTGTAGATGTCGGGCCTTAACACTTGATTTTGGAATTCACCTCTAGATGTTAGGCTTTACATCTAGATTCTGGGCTTTCCCTCTAGACTTTGGCTTTAACTCTAGATTTTGGGCTTTAAATCTATATATTTGGCTTTTCCTCTAGCTGTTGGGCTTTACCATCAGATATCTGGCTTTACGTCTAGATGTATGGCTTTACCTCTAGATTTTGGGCTCTACCACTAGGTCTTGGGCTTTACCTCTAGATTTTGGACTTTACCTCTAGAAGTTGGGCTTTACCTCTAGATTCTGGGCCTTAGCTCTAGAAGTTGGGGGTTACATCTATATGTTTGGCTTTAACTGTAGATGTCGGGCCTTAACACTTGATTTTGGAATTCACCTCTAGATGTTAGGCTTTACATCTAGATTGTGGGCTTTCCCTCTAGACTTTGGCTTTAACTCTAGATTTTGGGCTTTACTCTAAATGATGCGCTTTATATATTCGTCTTTACATCTAGAAGTTGGGCTTTACATCTAGATTTTGGTCTTTACGTCTAGATATCGGGCTTTACCTCTAGATTTTGGGTTTTAAATCTATATATTTGGCTTTTCCTCTAGATGTTGGGCTTTACCTCTAGATATCTGGTTTTACCTCTAGATGTTGGGCTTTACCTCTAGATTTTGGACTTTACCTCTAGAAGTTAGGCTTTAGGTCTAGAAGTTGGGCTTTACGTCTAGATTTTGGGTTTTAAATCTATATATTTGTCTTTTCCTCTAGATGTTGGGCTTTACCTCTAGATATCTGGCTTTACCTCTAGATGTTGGGCTTTAACTCTAGATTTTGGGCTCTGCCTCTAGGTGTTGGGCTTTGCATCTAACATTTGGACTTTGCCTCTAGATGTTGGGCTTTACCTCTAGATTTTGGGCCTTACCTCTAGAAGTTGGTGGTTGCATCTATATGTTTGGCTTTAACTGTAGATGTCGGGCCTTAACACTTGATTTTGGAATTCACCTCTAGATGTTAGGCTTTACATCTAGATTCTGGGCTTTCCCTCTAGATGTGGGGCTTCAACTCTAGATTTTGGGCTTTACTCTAAATGATGCGCTTTATATATTCGGCTTTACCTCTAGAAGTGTGGCTTTACATCTAGATTTCGGGCTTTAGATTTAGAAGTTGGGCTTTACATCTATATTTTGGGCTTTAGATCTAGAAGTTGGGCTTTACATCTAGATATTGGTCTTTACGTCTAGATATTGGGCTTTACCTCTAGGTTTTGCGTTTTAAATCTATATATTTGGCTTTTCCTCTAGATGTTGGGCTTTACCCCTAGATATCTGGCTTTACGTCTAGATGTTGGGCTTTACCTCTAGATTTTGGGCTCTACCACTAGGTCTTGGGCTTTACCTCTAGATTTTGGGCCTTACCTCTAGAAGTTGGTGTTTACATCTATATGTTTGCCTTTAACTGTAGATGTTGGGCATTAACACTAGATTTTGGAATTCACCACTAGATGTTAGGCTTAACCTCTAGATGTTGGGCTTTATATCTAGAAGTTGGGCTTTACGTCTAGATTTTGGGATTTACGTCTAGATATTGGTCTTTACCTCTAGATTTTGGGTTTTAAATCTATATATTTGGCTTTTCCTCTAGATGTTGGGCTTTACCCCTAGATATCTGGCTTTACCTCTAGATGTTGGGCTTTACCTCTAGATTTTGGGTTTTCCATCTGGATTTTTGGCTTCTCTCTAGAATCTGGGCTTTACCTCCAGATGTTGTGTCTTACCTCTAGATGTTGGTCTTTAAGTCTAGATATTGGACTTTACCTCTAGATGTCGGGTTTTACATCTAGATGTTTTGCTTTACATTTAGATTTTGGGCTTTATCTCTAGATTTTGGGTTTTAAATCTATATATTTGGCTTTTCCTATAGATGTTGGGCTTTACATCTGCATTTTCGGCTCTACCACTAGGTCTTGATCTTTACCTCTAGATTTTGGACTTTACCTCTAGAAGTTGGGCTTTACATCTAGACTTTGGGCTTTACCTCAAGACGTTCGGCTTTACCTCTAGATGTTGCGCTTTACCTCTAGTTTTTGGGCCTTACGTCTAGAAGTTGGGGGTTACATCTATATGTTTGGATTTAACTGTAGATGTCGGGCCTTAACACTTGATTTTGGAATTCACCTCTAGATGTTAGGCTTTACCTTTAGATTCTGGGCTTTCCCTCTAGATGTTGTCCTTTAACTCTAGATTTTGGGCTTTACTCTAAATGATGCGATTTATACTCTAGATATTCGTCTTTACATCTAGAATTTGAGCTTTACATCTAGATTTTGGGATTTAGATCTAGAAGTTGGGCTTTACATCTAGATATTGGTCCTTACGTCTAGATATTGGGCTTTACCTCTAGATTTTGGGTTTTAAATCTATATATTTGGCTTTTCCTCTAGATGTTGGGCTTTACCCCTAGATATCTGGCTTTACGTCTAGATGTTGGGCTTTACCTCTAGATTTTGTTCTCTACCACTAGGTCTTGGGCTTTACCTCTAGATTTTGGACTTTGCCTCTAGAAGTTGGGTTTACCTCTAGATTTTGGGCCTTACCTCTAGAAGTTGGGGGTTGCATCTATATGTTTGGCTTTAACTGTAGATGTCGGTCCTTAACACTTGATTTTGGAATTCACCTCTAGATGTTAGGCTTTACCTCTAGATTCTGGGCTTTACCTCTAGATGTTGGGCTTTACCTCTAGATTTTGGGTTTACCATCTGGATTTTTGGCTTCTCTCCAGAATCTGGGCTGTACCTCCAGACGTTGGGCTTTACCTCTAGATGTTGGGTTTTACCTCTAGATGTTGGTCTTTAAGTTTAGATATTGGACTTTACCTCTAGATGTCGGGTTTTACATCTAGATGTTTTGCTTTACTTTTAGATGTTGGGCTTTATCTCTAGATTTTGGGTTTTAAATCTATATATTTGGCTTTTCCTCTAGATGTTGGGCTTTACCATCAGATATCTGGCTTTACGTCTAGATGTTGGGCTTTAGCTCTAGATTTTGGGCTCTACCACTAGGTCTTGGGCTTTACCTCCAGATTTTGGACTTTACCTCTAGAAGTTGGGCTTTACCTCTAGAGTTTGGGCTTTACCTCAAGACCTTCGGCTTTAACTCTAGCTGTTGGGCTTTACCTCTAGATTTTGGGCCTTACCTCTAGAAGTTGGGGGTTACATTTATATGGTTGGCTTTAACTGTAGATGTCGGACCTTAACACTTGATTTTGGAATTCACCTCTAGATGTTAGGCTTTACCTCTAGATTCTGGGCTTTCCCTCTAGACGTTGGGCTTTAACTCTAGATTTTGGGCTTTACTCTAAAGGATGCGCTTTGACTCTAGATATTCGGCTTTACCTCTAGAATTGGGTTTTACATCTAGATGTTTGGCTTTAACTGTAGGTGTCGGGCTTTAACAGTAGATATTGGAATTCACCTCTAGATCTTAGTCTTTACCTCTACATGTTGGGCTTTACCTCTAGATGATTAGGCTTTAAACCTAGAAATTGGGCTTTACATCTAGATTTGGGGTTTTAGCTCTAGATGTTGGGCTTTACCTCCAGATTTTGCGTTTTAAATCTATATATCTGGCTTTATCTCTAGATGTTGGGCTTTATCTCTAGATTTTGGGCTCTACCTCTAGGTATTGGTGTTTACCTCTAGATTTTGGACTTTAACTCTGGAAGTTGGGCTTTACATCTAGACTTTGGGCTTTACCTCCAGATGTTGGTCTTTAAGTCTAGATACTGGACTTTACCTCTAGATGTAGGGTTTTACATCTAGATGTTTTGCTTTACATTTAGATGTTGGTCTTTATCTCTAGATGTTGGGTTATACCTCTATATGTTGTGCGTCACCTCTAGATGTTGGGCTTTACCTCTAGATTTTGGGTTTTACATCTAGATGTTTGCCTTCACCTCTGTAAGTTGGGCTTTACCTGCAGACATTGGGCTGTAGGACTAGATGATGCGCTTTACCTCTAGAAGTTGGGCTTTACATCTAGATTTTGGGCTTTACCTCTAAATGATGGGCTTAAACTCTAAATATTGGGCTTTACCTCTAGATGTTCGGCTTTAGATTTAGAAGTTGGGCTTTACATCTATATTTTGGGCTTTAGATCTAGAAGTTGGGCTTTACATCTAGATATTGGTCTTTACGTCTAGATATTGGGCTTTACCTCTAGGTTTTGCGTTTTAAATCTATATATTTGGCTTTTCCTCTAGATGTTGGGCTTTACCATCAGATATCTGGCTTTACGTCTAGATGTTGGGCTTTACCTCTAGAATTTGGGCTCTACCACTAGATCTTGGGCTTTACCTCTAGATTTTGGACTTTACCTCTAGAAGTTGGGATTTACCTCTAGATTTTGGGCTTTACCTCAAGACGTTCGGCTTTAACTCTAGATGTTGGGCTTTACCTCTAGATTTTGGGCCTTTCCTCTAGAAGTTGGTGTTTACATCTATATGTTTGGCTTTAATTGTAGATGTCGGGCCTTAAGACTAGATTTTGCCATTCACCTCTAGATGTTAGGCTTTACCTCTAGATTCCCGGCTTTACCTCTAGATGTTGGGCTTTACCTCTAGATTTTGGAATTCACCTCTAGATGTTAGGCTTTACCTCTAGATTCTGGGCTTTACCTCTAGATGTTGGGCTTTACCTCTAGATGTTGGGTTTTACCTCTAGATGTTGGGCTTTAAGTCTAGATATTGGACTTTACCTCTAGATGTAGGGTTTTACATCTAAATGTTTTCCTTTACATTTAGATGTTGGGCTTTATCTCTAGATTTTGGGGTTTAAATCTATATATTTGGCTTTTCCTCTAGATGTTGGGCTTTACCATCAGATATCTGGCTTTACGTCTAGATGTTGGGATTTAGCTCTAGAGTTTGGGCTCTACCACTAGGTCTTGGGCTTTACCTCTAGATTTTGGACTTTACCTCTAGAAGTTGGGCTTTACCTCTAGACTTTGGGTTTTCCATCTGGATTTTTGGCTTCTCTCTAGAATCTGGGCTTTACCTCCAGACGTTGGGCTTTACCTCTAGATGTTGGGTTTTACCTCTAGATGTTGGTCTTTAAGTCTAGATATTGGACTTTACCTCTAGATGTAGGGTTTTACATCTAGATGTTTTGCTTTACATTTAGATGTTTGGCTTTATCTCTAGATTTTGGGTTTCAAATCTATATATTTGTCTTTTCCTCTAGATGTTGGGCTTTACCTCTAGATATCTGGCTTTACGTCTAGATGTTGGGCTTTACCTCTAGATTATTTGGATTTAGATCTGGAAATTGGGCTTTACATCTAGATTTGGGGCTTTAGCTCTAGATGTTGGGCTTTACCTCCAGATTTTGGGTTTCAAATCTATATATTTCTCTTTTCCTCTAGATGTTGGGCTTTACCTCTAGATAGCTGGCTTTACGTGTAGATGTTGGGCTTCACCTCTACATTTTGGGCTCTACCACTAGGTCTTTGGCTTTAACTCTAGATTTTGGACTTTACCTCTAGAAGTTGCGCTTTACCTCTAGACTTTGGGCTTTACCTCAAGACGTTCGGCTTTAACTCTAGCTGTTGGGCTTTACCTCTAGATTTTGGACTTTACCTCTAGAAGTTAGGCTTTAGATCTAGAAGTTGGGCTTTACATCTAGATTTTGGGCTTTACGTCTAGATATTGGTCTTTACCTCTAGATTTTGGGTTTTAAATCTATATATTTGGCTATTCCTCTAGATGTTGGGCTTTACCCCTAGATATCTGGCTTTACGTCTAGATGTTGGGCTTTACCTCTAGATTTTGTTCTCTACCACTAGGTCTTGGGCTTTACCTCTAGATTTTGGACTTTACCTCTAGAAGTTGGGCTTTACCTCTAGATTTTGGGCCTTACCTCTAGAAGTTGGGGGTTGCATCTATATGTTTGGCTTTAACTGTAGATGTCGGTCCTTAACACTTGATTTTGGAATTCACCTCTAGATGTTAGGCTTTACCTCTAGATTTTGGGTTTACCATCTGGATTTTAGGCTTCTCTCTAGAATCTGGGCTGTACCTCCAGACGTTGGGCTTTACCTCTAGATGTTGGGTTTTACCTCTAGATGTTGGTCTTTAAGTCTAGATATTGGACTTTACCTCTAGATGTCGGGTTTTACATCTAGATGTTTTGCTTTACTTTTAGATGTTGGGCTTTATCTCTAGATTTTGGGTTTTAAATCTATATATTTGGCTTTTCCTCTAGCTGTTGGGCTTTACCATCAGATATCTGGCTTTACGTCTAGATGTTGGGCTTTAGCTCTAGATTTTGGGCTCTACCACTAGGTCTTGGGCTTTACCTCCAGATTTTGGACTTTACCTCTAGAAGTTGGGCTTTACCTCTAGAGTTTGGGCTTTACCTCAAGACGTTCGGCTTTAACTCTAGGTGTTGGGCTTTACCTCTAGATTTTGGGCCTTACCTCTAGAAGTTGGGGGTTACATCTATATGGTTGGCTTTAACTGTAGATGTCAAACCTTAACACTTGATTTTGGAAATCACCTCTAGATGTTAGGCTTTACCTCTAGATTCTGGGCTTTCCCTCTAGACGTTGGGCTTTAACTCTAGATTTTGGGCTTTACTCTAAAGGATGCGCTTTGACTCTAGATATTCGGCTTTACCTCTAAAATTGGGTTTTACATCTAGATGTTTGGCTTTAACTGTAGGTGTCGGGCTTTAACAGTAGATATTGGAATTCACCTCTAGATCTTAGTCTTTACCTCTACATGTTGGGCTTTACCTCTAGATGATTAGGCTTTAAACCTAGAAATTGGGCTTTACATCTAGATTTGGGGCTTTAGCTCTAGATGTTGGGCTTTACCTCCAGATTTTGCGTTTTAAATCTATATATCTGGCTTTATCTCTAGATGTTGGGCTTTACCTCTAGATTTTGGGCTCTACCACTAGGTCTTGGGCTTTACCTCTAGATTTTGGACTTTACCTCTAGAAGTTGGGCTTTACCTCTAGACTTTGGCTTTACCTCAAGACGTTCAACTTTAACTCTAGATGTTGGGCTTTACCTCTAGATTTTGGGCTTTACGTCTAGTTATTGAGCTTTACATCTAGATTTTGGGTTTTAAATCTATACATTTGGCTTTTCCTCTAGATGTTTGGCTTTACCTCTAGATATCTGGCTTTACCTCTAGATTTTGGGCTCTACCACTAGGTCTTGGACTTTACCTCTAGATTTTGGATTTTACCTCTAGAAGTTGGGCTTTACCTCTAGATTTTGGGCCTTACCTCTAGAAGTTGGGGGTTACATCTATATGTTTGGCTTTAACTGTAGATGTCGGGCCTTAACACTTGATTTTGGAATTCACCTCTAGATGTTAGGCTTTACCTCTGGATTCTGGGCTTTCCCTCTAGATGTTGTTCTTTAACTCTAGATTTTGGGCTTTATTCTAAATGCTGCGCTTTATATATTCGGCTTTACATCTAGAACTTGGGCTTTACATCTAGATTTTGGGCCTTAGATCTAGAAGTTGGGCTTTACATCTAGATTTTGGTCTTTACGTCCAGATATTGGGCTTTACCTCTAGATATTGGGTTTTAAATCTATATATTTGGCTTTTTTCTAGATGTTGGGCTTACCCCTAGATATCTGGCTTTACCTCTAGATGTTGGGCTTTACCTCTAGATTTTGGGTTTTCCATCTGGATTTTTGGCTTCTCTCTAGAATCTGGGCTTTACCTCCAGATGTTGGGCTTTACCTCTAGATGTTGGGTTTTACCTCTAGATGTTGGTCTTTATGTCTAGATATTGGACTTTACCTCTAGATGTCGGGTTTTACATCTAGATGTTTTGCTTTACATTCAGATGTTGGGCTTTATCTCTAGATTTTGGGTTTTAAATCTATATATTTGGCTTTTCCTATAGATGTTGGGCTTTACCTCTACATTTTGGGCTCTACCACTAGGTCTTGATCTTTACCTCTAGATTTTGGACTTTACCTCTAGAAGTTGGGCTTTACATCTTGACTTTGGGCTTTACCTCAAGACGTTCGGCTTTACCTCTAGATGTTGCGCTTTACCTCTAGTTTTTGGGCCTTACGTCTGGAAGTTGGGGGTTACATCTATATGTTTGGCTTTAACTGTAGATGTCGGGCCTTAAGACTAGATTTAAGAATTCACCTCTAGATATTAGGCTTTACCTCTAGATTCTGGGCTTTACCTCTAGATGTTGGGCTTTAACACTAGATTTTGGGTTTTCATCTGGATTTTTGGCTTCTCTCTAGAATCTGGGCTGTACCTCCAGACGTTGGGCTTTACCTCTAGATGTTGGGTTTTACCTCTAGATGTTGGTCTTTAAGTTTAGATATTGGACTTTACTCCTAGATGTCGGGTTTTACATCTAGATGTTTTGCTTTACTTTTAGATGTTGGGCTTTATCTCTAGATTTTGGGTTTTAAATCTATATATTTGGCTTTTCCTCTAGCTGTTGGGCTTTACCATCAGATATCTGGCTTTACGTCTAGATGTTGGGCTTTACCTCTAGATTTTGGGTTTTCCATCTGGATTTTTGGCTTCTCTCTAGAATCTGGGCTTTACCTCCAGATGTTGTGTCTTACCTCTAGATGTTGGTCTTTAAGTCTAGATATTGGACTTTACCTCTAGATGTCGGGTTTTACATCTAGATGTTTTGCTTTACATTTAGATTTTGGGCTTTATCTCTAGATTTTGGGTTTTAAATCTATATATTTGGCTTTTCCTATAGATGTTGGGCTTTACATCTGCATTTTCGGCTCTACCACTAGGTCTTGATCTTTACCTCTAGATTTTGGACTTTACCTCTAGAAGTTGGGCTTTACATCTAGACTTTGGGCTTTACCTCAAGACGTTCGGCTTTACCTCTAGATGTTGCGCTTTACCTCTAGTTTTTGGGCCTTACGTCTAGAAGTTGGGGGTTACATCTATATGTTTGGATTTAACTGTAGATGTCGGGCCTTAACACTTGATTTTGGAATTCACCTCTAGATGTTAGGCTTTACCTTTAGATTCTGGGCTTTCCCTCTAGATGTTGTCCTTTAACTCTAGATTTTGGGCTTTACTCTAAATGATGCGATTTATACTCTAGATATTCGTCTTTACATCTAGAATTTGAGCTTTACATCTAGATTTTGGGATTTAGATCTAGAAGTTGGGCTTTACATCTAGATATTGGTCCTTACGTCTAGATATTGGGCTTTACCTCTAGATTTTGGGTTTTAAATCTATATATTTGGCTTTTCCTCTAGATGTTGGGCTTTACCCCTAGATATCTGGCTTTACGTCTAGATGTTGGGCTTTACCTCTAGATTTTGTTCTCTACCACTAGGTCTTGGGCTTTACCTCTAGATTTTGGACTTTGCCTCTAGAAGTTGGGTTTACCTCTAGATTTTGGGCCTTACCTCTAGAAGTTGGGGGTTGCATCTATATGTTTGGCTTTAACTGTAGATGTCGGTCCTTAACACTTGATTTTGGAATTCACCTCTAGATGTTAGGCTTTACCTCTAGATTCTGGGCTTTACCTCTAGATGTTGGGCTTTACCTCTAGATTTTGGGTTTACCATCTGGATTTTTGGCTTCTCTCCAGAATCTGGGCTGTACCTCCAGACGTTGGGCTTTACCTCTAGATGTTGGGTTTTACCTCTAGATGTTGGTCTTTAAGTTTAGATATTGGACTTTACCTCTAGATGTCGGGTTTTACATCTAGATGTTTTGCTTTACTTTTAGATGTTGGGCTTTATCTCTAGATTTTGGGTTTTAAATCTATATATTTGGCTTTTCCTCTAGATGTTGGGCTTTACCATCAGATATCTGGCTTTACGTCTAGATGTTGGGCTTTAGCTCTAGATTTTGGGCTCTACCACTAGGTCTTGGGCTTTACCTCCAGATTTTGGACTTTACCTCTAGAAGTTGGGCTTTACCTCTAGAGTTTGGGCTTTACCTCAAGACCTTCGGCTTTAACTCTAGCTGTTGGGCTTTACCTCTAGATTTTGGGCCTTACCTCTAGAAGTTGGGGGTTACATTTATATGGTTGGCTTTAACTGTAGATGTCGGACCTTAACACTTGATTTTGGAATTCACCTCTAGATGTTAGGCTTTACCTCTAGATTCTGGGCTTTCCCTCTAGACGTTGGGCTTTAACTCTAGATTTTGGGCTTTACTCTAAAGGATGCGCTTTGACTCTAGATATTCGGCTTTACCTCTAGAATTGGGTTTTACATCTAGATGTTTGGCTTTAACTGTAGGTGTCGGGCTTTAACAGTAGATATTGGAATTCACCTCTAGATCTTAGTCTTTACCTCTACATGTTGGGCTTTACCTCTAGATGATTAGGCTTTAAACCTAGAAATTGGGCTTTACATCTAGATTTGGGGTTTTAGCTCTAGATGTTGGGCTTTACCTCCAGATTTTGCGTTTTAAATCTATATATCTGGCTTTATCTCTAGATGTTGGGCTTTATCTCTAGATTTTGGGCTCTACCTCTAGGTATTGGTGTTTACCTCTAGATTTTGGACTTTAACTCTGGAAGTTGGGCTTTACATCTAGACTTTGGGCTTTACCTCCAGATGTTGGTCTTTAAGTCTAGATACTGGACTTTACCTCTAGATGTAGGGTTTTACATCTAGATGTTTTGCTTTACATTTAGATGTTGGTCTTTATCTCTAGATGTTGGGTTATACCTCTATATGTTGTGCGTCACCTCTAGATGTTGGGCTTTACCTCTAGATTTTGGGTTTTACATCTAGATGTTTGCCTTCACCTCTGTAAGTTGGGCTTTACCTGCAGACATTGGGCTGTAGGACTAGATGATGCGCTTTACCTCTAGAAGTTGGGCTTTACATCTAGATTTTGGGCTTTACCTCTAAATGATGGGCTTAAACTCTAAATATTGGGCTTTACCTCTAGATGTTCGGCTTTAGATTTAGAAGTTGGGCTTTACATCTATATTTTGGGCTTTAGATCTAGAAGTTGGGCTTTACATCTAGATATTGGTCTTTACGTCTAGATATTGGGCTTTACCTCTAGGTTTTGCGTTTTAAATCTATATATTTGGCTTTTCCTCTAGATGTTGGGCTTTACCATCAGATATCTGGCTTTACGTCTAGATGTTGGGCTTTACCTCTAGAATTTGGGCTCTACCACTAGATCTTGGGCTTTACCTCTAGATTTTGGACTTTACCTCTAGAAGTTGGGATTTACCTCTAGATTTTGGGCTTTACCTCAAGACGTTCGGCTTTAACTCTAGATGTTGGGCTTTACCTCTAGATTTTGGGCCTTTCCTCTAGAAGTTGGTGTTTACATCTATATGTTTGGCTTTAATTGTAGATGTCGGGCCTTAAGACTAGATTTTGCCATTCACCTCTAGATGTTAGGCTTTACCTCTAGATTCCCGGCTTTACCTCTAGATGTTGGGCTTTACCTCTAGATTTTGGAATTCACCTCTAGATGTTAGGCTTTACCTCTAGATTCTGGGCTTTACCTCTAGATGTTGGGCTTTACCTCTAGATGTTGGGTTTTACCTCTAGATGTTGGGCTTTAAGTCTAGATATTGGACTTTACCTCTAGATGTAGGGTTTTACATCTAAATGTTTTCCTTTACATTTAGATGTTGGGCTTTATCTCTAGATTTTGGGGTTTAAATCTATATATTTGGCTTTTCCTCTAGATGTTGGGCTTTACCATCAGATATCTGGCTTTACGTCTAGATGTTGGGATTTAGCTCTAGAGTTTGGGCTCTACCACTAGGTCTTGGGCTTTACCTCTAGATTTTGGACTTTACCTCTAGAAGTTGGGCTTTACCTCTAGACTTTGGGTTTTCCATCTGGATTTTTGGCTTCTCTCTAGAATCTGGGCTTTACCTCCAGACGTTGGGCTTTACCTCTAGATGTTGGGTTTTACCTCTAGATGTTGGTCTTTAAGTCTAGATATTGGACTTTACCTCTAGATGTAGGGTTTTACATCTAGATGTTTTGCTTTACATTTAGATGTTTGGCTTTATCTCTAGATTTTGGGTTTCAAATCTATATATTTGTCTTTTCCTCTAGATGTTGGGCTTTACCTCTAGATATCTGGCTTTACGTCTAGATGTTGGGCTTTACCTCTAGATTATTTGGATTTAGATCTGGAAATTGGGCTTTACATCTAGATTTGGGGCTTTAGCTCTAGATGTTGGGCTTTACCTCCAGATTTTGGGTTTCAAATCTATATATTTCTCTTTTCCTCTAGATGTTGGGCTTTACCTCTAGATAGCTGGCTTTACGTGTAGATGTTGGGCTTCACCTCTACATTTTGGGCTCTACCACTAGGTCTTTGGCTTTAACTCTAGATTTTGGACTTTACCTCTAGAAGTTGCGCTTTACCTCTAGACTTTGGGCTTTACCTCAAGACGTTCGGCTTTAACTCTAGCTGTTGGGCTTTACCTCTAGATTTTGGACTTTACCTCTAGAAGTTAGGCTTTAGATCTAGAAGTTGGGCTTTACATCTAGATTTTGGGCTTTACGTCTAGATATTGGTCTTTACCTCTAGATTTTGGGTTTTAAATCTATATATTTGGCTATTCCTCTAGATGTTGGGCTTTACCCCTAGATATCTGGCTTTACGTCTAGATGTTGGGCTTTACCTCTAGATTTTGTTCTCTACCACTAGGTCTTGGGCTTTACCTCTAGATTTTGGACTTTACCTCTAGAAGTTGGGCTTTACCTCTAGATTTTGGGCCTTACCTCTAGAAGTTGGGGGTTGCATCTATATGTTTGGCTTTAACTGTAGATGTCGGTCCTTAACACTTGATTTTGGAATTCACCTCTAGATGTTAGGCTTTACCTCTAGATTTTGGGTTTACCATCTGGATTTTAGGCTTCTCTCTAGAATCTGGGCTGTACCTCCAGACGTTGGGCTTTACCTCTAGATGTTGGGTTTTACCTCTAGATGTTGGTCTTTAAGTCTAGATATTGGACTTTACCTCTAGATGTCGGGTTTTACATCTAGATGTTTTGCTTTACTTTTAGATGTTGGGCTTTATCTCTAGATTTTGGGTTTTAAATCTATATATTTGGCTTTTCCTCTAGCTGTTGGGCTTTACCATCAGATATCTGGCTTTACGTCTAGATGTTGGGCTTTAGCTCTAGATTTTGGGCTCTACCACTAGGTCTTGGGCTTTACCTCCAGATTTTGGACTTTACCTCTAGAAGTTGGGCTTTACCTCTAGAGTTTGGGCTTTACCTCAAGACGTTCGGCTTTAACTCTAGGTGTTGGGCTTTACCTCTAGATTTTGGGCCTTACCTCTAGAAGTTGGGGGTTACATCTATATGGTTGGCTTTAACTGTAGATGTCAAACCTTAACACTTGATTTTGGAAATCACCTCTAGATGTTAGGCTTTACCTCTAGATTCTGGGCTTTCCCTCTAGACGTTGGGCTTTAACTCTAGATTTTGGGCTTTACTCTAAAGGATGCGCTTTGACTCTAGATATTCGGCTTTACCTCTAAAATTGGGTTTTACATCTAGATGTTTGGCTTTAACTGTAGGTGTCGGGCTTTAACAGTAGATATTGGAATTCACCTCTAGATCTTAGTCTTTACCTCTACATGTTGGGCTTTACCTCTAGATGATTAGGCTTTAAACCTAGAAATTGGGCTTTACATCTAGATTTGGGGCTTTAGCTCTAGATGTTGGGCTTTACCTCCAGATTTTGCGTTTTAAATCTATATATCTGGCTTTATCTCTAGATGTTGGGCTTTACCTCTAGATTTTGGGCTCTACCACTAGGTCTTGGGCTTTACCTCTAGATTTTGGACTTTACCTCTAGAAGTTGGGCTTTACCTCTAGACTTTGGCTTTACCTCAAGACGTTCAACTTTAACTCTAGATGTTGGGCTTTACCTCTAGATTTTGGGCTTTACGTCTAGTTATTGAGCTTTACATCTAGATTTTGGGTTTTAAATCTATACATTTGGCTTTTCCTCTAGATGTTTGGCTTTACCTCTAGATATCTGGCTTTACCTCTAGATTTTGGGCTCTACCACTAGGTCTTGGACTTTACCTCTAGATTTTGGATTTTACCTCTAGAAGTTGGGCTTTACCTCTAGATTTTGGGCCTTACCTCTAGAAGTTGGGGGTTACATCTATATGTTTGGCTTTAACTGTAGATGTCGGGCCTTAACACTTGATTTTGGAATTCACCTCTAGATGTTAGGCTTTACCTCTGGATTCTGGGCTTTCCCTCTAGATGTTGTTCTTTAACTCTAGATTTTGGGCTTTATTCTAAATGCTGCGCTTTATATATTCGGCTTTACATCTAGAACTTGGGCTTTACATCTAGATTTTGGGCCTTAGATCTAGAAGTTGGGCTTTACATCTAGATTTTGGTCTTTACGTCCAGATATTGGGCTTTACCTCTAGATATTGGGTTTTAAATCTATATATTTGGCTTTTTTCTAGATGTTGGGCTTACCCCTAGATATCTGGCTTTACCTCTAGATGTTGGGCTTTACCTCTAGATTTTGGGTTTTCCATCTGGATTTTTGGCTTCTCTCTAGAATCTGGGCTTTACCTCCAGATGTTGGGCTTTACCTCTAGATGTTGGGTTTTACCTCTAGATGTTGGTCTTTATGTCTAGATATTGGACTTTACCTCTAGATGTCGGGTTTTACATCTAGATGTTTTGCTTTACATTCAGATGTTGGGCTTTATCTCTAGATTTTGGGTTTTAAATCTATATATTTGGCTTTTCCTATAGATGTTGGGCTTTACCTCTACATTTTGGGCTCTACCACTAGGTCTTGATCTTTACCTCTAGATTTTGGACTTTACCTCTAGAAGTTGGGCTTTACATCTTGACTTTGGGCTTTACCTCAAGACGTTCGGCTTTACCTCTAGATGTTGCGCTTTACCTCTAGTTTTTGGGCCTTACGTCTGGAAGTTGGGGGTTACATCTATATGTTTGGCTTTAACTGTAGATGTCGGGCCTTAAGACTAGATTTAAGAATTCACCTCTAGATATTAGGCTTTACCTCTAGATTCTGGGCTTTACCTCTAGATGTTGGGCTTTAACACTAGATTTTGGGTTTTCATCTGGATTTTTGGCTTCTCTCTAGAATCTGGGCTGTACCTCCAGACGTTGGGCTTTACCTCTAGATGTTGGGTTTTACCTCTAGATGTTGGTCTTTAAGTTTAGATATTGGACTTTACTCCTAGATGTCGGGTTTTACATCTAGATGTTTTGCTTTACTTTTAGATGTTGGGCTTTATCTCTAGATTTTGGGTTTTAAATCTATATATTTGGCTTTTCCTCTAGCTGTTGGGCTTTACCATCAGATATCTGGCTTTACGTCTAGATGTTGGGCTTTAGCTCTAGATTTTGGGCTCTACCACTAGGTCTTGGGCTTTACCTCCAGATTTTGGACTTTACCTCTAGAAGTTGGGCTTTACCTCTAGAGTTTGGGCTTTACCTCAAGACCTTCGGCTTTAACTCTAGGTGTTGGGCTTTACCTCTAGATTTTGGGCCTTACCTCTAGAAGTTGGGGGTTACATCTATATGGTTGGCTTTAACTGTAGATGTCAAACCTTAACACTTGATTTTGGAAATCACCTCTAGATGTTAGGCTTTACCTCTAGATTCTGGGCTTTCCCTCTAGACGTTGGGCTTTAACTCTAGATTTTGGGCTTTACTCTAAAGGATGCGCTTTGAACCTAGATATTCGGCTTTACCTCTAAAATTGGGTTTTACATCTAGATGTTTGGCTTTAACTGTAGGTGTCGGGCTTTAACAGTAGATATTGGAATTCACCTCTAGATCTTAGTCTTTACCTCTACATGTTGGGCTTTACCTCTAGATGATTAGGCTTTAAACCTAGAAATTGGGCTTTACATCTAGATTTGGGGCTTTAGCTCTAGATATTGGTCTTTACCTCTAGATGTTGGGCTTTAGATCTAGAAGTTGGGCTTTACATCTAGATATTGGTCCTTACGTCTAGATATTGGGCTTTACCTCTAGATTTTGGGTTTTAAATCTATATATTTGGCTTTTCCTCTAGATGTTGGGCTTTACCTCTAGATATCTGGTTTTACCTCTAGATGTTGGGCTTTACCTCTAGATTTTGGGCTCTACCACTAGGTCTTGGGCTTTACCTCTAGATTTTGGACTTTACCTCTAGAAGTTAGGCTTTAGATCTAGAAGTTGGGCTTTACATCTACATTTTGGGCTTTAAGTCTAGATATTGGTCTTTACCTCTAGATTTTGGGTTTTAAATCTATATATTTGGCTATTCCTCTAGATGTTGGGCTTTACCCCTAGATATCTGGCTTTACGTCTAGATGTTGGGCTTTACCTCTAGATTTTGTTCTCTACCACTAGGTCTTGGGCTTTACCTCTAGATTTTGGACTTTGCCTCTAGAAGTTGGGTTTACCTCTAGATTTTGGGCCTTACCTCTAGAAGTTGGGGGTTGCATCTATATGTTTGGCTTTAACTGTAGATGTCGGTCCTTAACACTTGATTTTGGAATTCACCTCTAGATGTTAGGCTTTACCTCTAGATTCTGGGCTTTACCTCTAGATGTTGGGCTTTACCTCTAGATTTTGGGTTTACCATCTGGATTTTTGGCTTCTCTCCAGAATCTGGGCTGTACCTCCAGACGTTGGGCTTTACCTCTAGATGTTGGGTTTTACCTCTAGATGTTGGTCTTTAAGTCTAGATATTGGACTTTACCTCTAGATGTCGGGTTTTACATCTAGATGTTTTGCTTTCCTTTTAGATGTTGGGCTTTATCTCTAGATTTTGGGTTTTAAATCTATATATTTGGCTTTTCCTCTAGCTGTTGGGCTTTACCATCAGATATCTGGCTTTACGTCTAGATGTTGGGCTTTAGCTCTAGATTTTGGGCTCTACCACTAGGTCTTGGGCTTTACCTCCAGATTTTGGACTTTACCTCTAGAAGTTGGGCTTTACCTCTAGAGTTTGGGCTTTACCTCAAGACCTTCGGCTTTAACTCTAGCTGTTGGGCTTTACCTCTAGATTTTGGGCCTTACCTCTAGAAGTTGGGGGTTACATTTATATGGTTGGCTTTAACTGTAGATGTCGGACCTTAACACTTGATTTTGGAATTCACCTCTAGATGTTAGGCTTTACCTCTAGATTCTGGGCTTTCCCTCTAGACGTTGGGCTTTAACTCTAGATTTTGGGCTTTACTCTAAAGGATGCGCTTTGACTCTAGATATTCGGCTTTACCTCTAGAATTGGGTTTTACATCTAGATGTTTGGCTTTAACTGTAGGTGTCGGGCTTTAACAGTAGATATTGGAATTCACCTCTAGATCTTAGTCTTTACCTCTACATGTTGGGCTTTACCTCTAGATGATTAGGCTTTAAACCTAGAAATTGGGCTTTACATCTAGATTTGGGGCTTTAGCTCTAGATGTTGGGCTTTACCTCCAGATTTTGCGTTTTAAATCTATATATCTGGCTTTATCTCTAGATGTTGGGCTTTATCTCTAGATTTTGGGCTCTACCTCTAGGTATTGGTGTTTACCTCTAGATTTTGGACTTTAACTCTGGAAGTTGGGCTTTACATCTAGACTTTGGGCTTTACCTCCAGATGTTGGTCTTTAAGTCTAGATACTGGACTTTACCTCTAGATGTAGGGTTTTACATCTAGATGTTTTGCTTTACATTTAGATGTTGGTCTTTATCTCTAGATGTTGGGTTATACCTCTATATGTTGTGCTTCACCTCTAGATGTTGGGCTTTACCTCTAGATTTTGGGTTTTACATCTAGATGTTTGCCTTCACCTCTGTAATTTGGGCTTTACCTGCAGACATTGGGCTGTAGGACTAGATGATGCGCTTTACCTCTAGAAGTTGGGCTTTACATCTAGATTTTGGGCTTTACCTCTAAATGATGGGCTTAAACTCTAAATATTGGGCTTTACCTCTAGATGTTCGGCTTTAGATTTAGAAGTTGGGCTTTACATCTATATTTTGGGCTTTAGATCTAGAAGTTGGGCTTTACATCTAGATATTGGTCTTTACGTCTAGATATTGGGCTTTACCTCTAGGTTTTGCGTTTTAAATCTATATATTTGGCTTTTCCTCTAGATGTTGGGCTTTACCATCAGATATCTGGCTTTACGTCTAGATGTTGGGCTTTACATCTAGAATTTGGGCTCTACCACTAGATCTTGGGCTTTACCTCTAGATTTTGGACTTTACCTCTAGAAGTTGGGCTTTACCTCTAGATTTTGGGCTTTACCTCAAGACGTTCGGCTTTAACTCTAGATGTTGGGCTTTACCTCTAGATTTTGGGCCTTTCCTCTAGAAGTTGGTGTTTACATCTATATGTTTGGCTTTAATTGTAGATGTCGGGCCTTAAGACTAGATTTTGCCATTCACCTCTAGATGTTAGGCTTTACCTCTAGATTCCCGGCTTTACCTCTAGATGTTGGGCTTTACCTCTAGATTTTGGAATTCACCTCTAGATGTTAGGCTTTACCTCTAGATTCTGGGCTTTACCTCTAGATGTTGGGCTTTACCTCTAGATGTTGGGTTTTACCTCTAGATGTTGGGCTTTAAGTCTAGATATTGGACTTTACCTCTAGATGTAGGGTTTTACATCTAAATGTTTTCCTTTACATTTAGATGTTGGGCTTTATCTCTAGATTTTGGGGTTTAAATCTATATATTTGGCTTTTCCTCTAGATGTTGGGCTTTACCATCAGATATCTGGCTTTACGTCTAGATGTTGGGATTTAGCTCTAGAGTTTGGGCTCTACCACTAGATCTTGGGCTTTACCTCTAGATTTTGGACTTTACCTCTAGAAGTTGGGCTTTACCTCTAGACTTTGGGTTTTCCATCTGGATTTTTGGCTTCTCTCTAGAATCTGGGCTTTACCTCCAGACGTTGGGCTTTACCTCTAGATGTTGGGTTTTACCTCTAGATGTTGGTCTTTAAGTCTAGATATTGGACTTTACCTCTAGATGTAGGGTTTTACATCTAGATGTTTTGCTTTACATTTAGATGTTTGGCTTTATCTCTAGATTTTGGGTTTCAAATCTATATATTTGTCTTTTCCTCTAGATGTTGGGCTTTACCTCTAGATATCTGGCTTTACGTCTAGATGTTGGGCTTTACCTCTAGATTATTTGGATTTAGATCTGGAAATTGGGCTTTACATCTAGATTTGGGGCTTTAGCTCTAGATGTTGGGCTTTACCTCCAGATTTTGGGTTTCAAATCTATATATTTCTCTTTTCCTCTAGATGTTGGGCTTTACCTCTAGATAGCTGGCTTTACGTGTAGATGTTGGGCTTCACCTCTACATTTTGGGCTCTACCACTAGGTCTTTGGCTTTAACTCTAGATTTTGGACTTTACCTCTAGAAGTTGCGCTTTACCTCTAGACTTTGGGCTTTACCTCAAGACGTTCGGCTTTAACTCTAGCTGTTGGGCTTTACCTCTAGATTTTGGACTTTACCTCTAGAAGTTAGGCTTTAGATCTAGAAGTTGGGCTTTACATCTAGATTTTGGGCTTTACGTCTAGATATTGGTCTTTACCTCTAGATTTTGGGTTTTAAATCTATATATTTGGCTATTCCTCTAGATGTTGGGCTTTACCCCTAGATATCTGGCTTTACGTCTAGATGTTGGGCTTTACCTCTAGATTTTGTTCTCTACCACTAGGTCTTGGGCTTTACCTCTAGATTTTGGACTTTACCTCTAGAAGTTGGGCTTTACCTCTAGATTTTGGGCCTTACCTCTAGAAGTTGGGGGTTGCATCTATATGTTTGGCTTTAACTGTAGATGTCGGTCCTTAACACTTGATTTTGGAATTCACCTCTAGATGTTAGGCTTTACCTCTAGATTTTGGGTTTACCATCTGGATTTTAGGCTTCTCTCTAGAATCTGGGCTGTACCTCCAGACGTTGGGCTTTACCTCTAGATGTTGGGTTTTACCTCTAGATGTTGGTCTTTAAGTTTAGATATTGGACTTTACTCCTAGATGTCGGGTTTTACATCTAGATGTTTTGCTTTACTTTTAGATGTTGGGCTTTATCTCTAGATTTTGGGTTTTAAATCTATATATTTGGCTTTTCCTCTAGCTGTTGGGCTTTACCATCAGATATCTGGCTTTACGTCTAGATGTTGGGCTTTAGCTCTAGATTTTGGGCTCTACCACTAGGTCTTGGGCTTTACCTCCAGATTTTGGACTTTACCTCTAGAAGTTGGGCTTTACCTCTAGAGTTTGGGCTTTACCTCAAGACGTTCGGCTTTAACTCTAGGTGTTGGGCTTTACCTCTAGATTTTGGGCCTTACCTCTAGAAGTTGGGGGTTACATCTATATGGTTGGCTTTAACTGTAGATGTCAAACCTTAACACTTGATTTTGGAAATCACCTCTAGATGTTAGGCTTTACCTCTAGATTCTGGGCTTTCCCTCTAGACGTTGGGCTTTAACTCTAGATTTTGGGCTTTACTCTAAAGGATGCGCTTTGACTCTAGATATTCGGCTTTACCTCTAGAATTGGGTTTTACATCTAGATGTTTGGCTTTAACTGTAGGTGTCGGGCTTTAACAGTAGATATTGGAATTCACCTCTAGATCTTAGTCTTTACCTCTACATGTTGGGCTTTACCTCTAGATGATTAGGCTTTAAACCTAGAAATTGGGCTTTACATCTAGATTTGGGGCTTTAGCTCTAGATGTTGGGCTTTACCTCCAGATTTTGCGTTTTAAATCTATATATCTGGCTTTATCTCTAGATGTTGGGCTTTACCTCTAGATTTTGGGCTCTACCACTAGGTCTTGGGCTTTACCTCTAGATTTTGGACTTTACCTCTAGAAGTTGGGCTTTACCTCTAGACTTTGGCTTTACCTCAAGACGTTCAACTTTAACTCTAGATGTTGGGCTTTACCTCTAGATTTTGGGCTTTACGTCTAGTTATTGAGCTTTACATCTAGATTTTGGGTTTTAAATCTATACATTTGGCTTTTCCTCTAGATGTTTGGCTTTACCTCTAGATATCTGGCTTTACCTCTAGATTTTGGGCTCTACCACTAGGTCTTGGGCTTTACATCTAGATTTTGGATTTTACCTCTAGAAGTTGGGCTTTACCTCTAGATTTTGGGCCTTACGTCTAGAAGTTGGGGGTTACATCTATATGTTTGGCTTTAACTGTAGATGTCGGGCCTTAACACTTGATTTTGGAATTCACCTCTAGATGTTAGGCTTTACCTCTGGATTCTGGGCTTTCCCTCTAGATGTTGTTCTTTAACTCTAGATTTTGGGCTTTACTCTAAATGCTGCGCTTTATATATTCGGCTTTACATCTAGAACTTGGGCTTTACATCTAGATTTTGGGCCTTAGATCTAGAAGTTGGGCTTTACATCTAGATTTTGGTCTTTACGTCCAGATATTGGGCTTTACCTCTAGATATTGGGTTTTAAATCTATATATTTGGTTTTTTTCTAGATGTTGGGCTTACCCCTAGATATCTGGCTTTACCTCTAGATGTTGGGCTTTACCTCTAGATTTTGGGTTTTCCATCTGGATTTTTGGCTTCTCTCTAGAATCTGGGCTTTACCTCCAGATGTTGGGCTTTACCTCTAGATGTTGGGTTTTACCTCTAGATGTTGGGTTTTACCTCTAGATGTTGGTCTTTATGTCTAGATATTGGACTTTACCTCTAGATGTCGGGTTTTACATCTAGATGTTTTGCTTTACATTCAGATGTTGGGCTTTATCTCTAGATTTTGGGTTTTAAATCTATATATTTGGCTTTTCCTATAGATGTTGGGCTTTACCTCTACATTTTGGGCTCTACCACTAGGTCTTGATCTTTACCTCTAGATTTTGGACTTTACCTCTAGAAGTTGGGCTTTACATCTTGACTTTGGGCTTTACCTCAAGACGTTCGGCTTTACCTCTGGATGTTGCGCTTTACCTCTAGTTTTTGGGCCTTACGTCTGGAAGTTGGGGGTTACATCTATATGTTTGGCTTTAACTGTAGATGTCGGGCCTTAAGACTAGATTTAATAATTCACCTCTAGATATTAGGCTTTACCTGTAGATTCTGGGCTTTACCTCTAGATGTTGGGCTTTAACACTAGATTTTGGGTTTTCATCTGGATTTTTGGCTTCTCTCTAGAATCTGGGCTGTACCTCCAGACGTTGGGCTTTACCTCTAGATGTTGGGTTTTACCTCTAGATGTTGGTCTTTAAGTTTAGATATTGGACTTTACTCCTAGATGTCGGGTTTTACATCTAGATGTTTTGCTTTACTTTTAGATGTTGGGCTTTATCTCTAGATTTTGGGTTTTAAATCTATATATTTGGCTTTTCCTCTAGCTGTTGGGCTTTACCATCAGATATCTGGCTTTACGTCTAGATGTTTGGCTTTAGCTCTAGATTTTGGGCTCTACCACTAGGTCTTGGGCTTTACCTCCAGATTTTGGACTTTACCTCTAGAAGTTGGGCTTTACCTCTAGAGTTTGGGCTTTACCTCAAGACGTTCGGCTTTAACTCTAGGTGTTGGGCTTTACCTCTAGATTTTGGGCCTTACCTCTAGAAGTTGGGGGTTACATCTATATGGTTGGCTTTAACTGTAGATGTCAAACCTTAACACTTGATTTTGGAAATCACCTCTAGATGTTAGGCTTTACCTCTAGATTCTGGGCTTTCCCTCTAGACGTTGGGCTTTAACTCTAGATTTTGGGCTTTACTCTAAAGGATGCGCATTGAACCTAGATATTCGGCTTTACCTCTAAAATTGGGTTTTACATCTAGATGTTTGGCTTTAACTGTAGGTGTCGGGCTTTAACAGTAGATATTGGAATTCACCTCTAGATCTTAGTCTTTACCTCTACATGTTGGGCTTTACCTCTAGATGATTAGGCTTTAAACCTAGAAATTGGGCTTTACATCTAGATTTGGGGCTTTAGCTCTAGATGTTGGGCTTTACCTCCAGATTTTGCGTTTTAAATCTATATATCTGGCTTTATCTCTAGATGTTGGGCTTTACCTCTAGATTTTGGGCCTTACCTCTAGATGTTTGGCTTCGATCTAGAAGTTGCGCTTTACCTCTAGATTTTGGGCTCTACCACTAGGTCTTGGGCTTTACCTCTAGATTTTGGACTTTACCTCTAGAAGTTGGGCTTTACCTCTAGACTTTGGCTTTACCTCAAGACGTTCAACTTTAACTCTAGATGTTGGGCTTTACCTCTAGATTTTGGGCTTTACGTCTAGTTATTGAGCTTTACATCTAGATTTTGGGTTTTAAATCTATACATTTGGCTTTTCCTCTAGATATCTGGCTTTACCTCTAGATTTTGGGCTCTACCACTAGGTCTTGGACTTTACCTCTAGATTTTGGATTTTACCTCTAGAAGTTGGGCTTTACCTCTAGATTTTGGGCCTTACCTCTAGAAGTTGGGGGTTACATCTATATGTTTGGCTTTAACTGTAGATGTCGGGCCTTAACACTTGATTTTGGAATTCACCTCTAGATGTTAGGCTTTACCTCTGGATTCTGGGCTTTCCCTCTAGATGTTGTTCTTTAACTCTAGATTTTGGGCTTTACTCTAAATGCTGCGCTTTATATATTCGGCTTTACATCTAGAACTTGGGCTTTACATCTAGATTTTGGGCCTTAGATCTAGAAGTTGGGCTTTACATCTAGATTTTGGTCTTTACGTCCAGATATTGGGCTTTACCTCTAGATATTGGGTTTTAAATCTATATATTTGGCTTTTCCTCTAGATGTTGGGCTTACCCCTAGATATCTGGCTTTACCTCAAGACGTTCGGCTTTACCTCTAGATGTTGGGCTTTACCTCTATTTTTTGGGCCTTACGTCTGGAAGTTGGGGGTTACATCTATATGTTTGGCTTTAACTGTAGATGTCGGGCCTTAAGACTAGATTTAAGAATTCACCTCTAGATATTAGGCTTTACCTCTAGATTCTGGGCTTTACCTCTAGATGTTGGGCTTTAACACTAGATTTTGGGTTTTCATCTGGATTTTTGGCTTCTCTCTAGAATCTGGGCTGTACCTCCAGACGTTGGGCTTTACCTCAAGATGTTGGGTTTTACCTCTAGATGTTGGTCTTTAAGTCTAGATATTGGACTTTACCTCTAGATGTCGGGTTTTACATCTAGAACTTTTGCTTTACATTTAGATGTTGGGCTTTATCTCTAGATTTTGGGTTTTAAATCTATATATTTGGCTTTTCCTCTAGCTGTTGGGCTTTACCATCAGATATCTGGCTTTACGTCTAGATGTATGGCTTTACATCTAGATTTTGGGCTCTACCACTAGGTCTTGGGCTTTACATCTAGATTTTGGACTTTACCTCTAGAAGTTGGGTTTTACCTCTAGATTCTGGGCTTTCCCTCTAGATGTGGGGCTTCAACTCCAGATTTTGGGCTTTACTCTAAATGATGCGCTTTATATATTCGGCTTTACCTCTAGAAGTTGGGCTTTACATCTAGATATTGGTCTTTACGTCTAGATATCGGGCTTTACCTCTATATTTTGGGTTTTAAATCTATATATTTGGCTTTTCCTCTAGATGTTAACTTTACCTCTAGATATCTGGCTTTACGTCTAGATTTTGGGCTTTACTTCTAGATTTTGGGCTCTAACACTAGGTCTTGGGCTTTACCTCTAGATTTAGGACTTTACCTCTAGAAGTTAGGCTTTAGATCTAGAAGTTGGGCTTTACATCTAGATTTTGGGATTTACGTCTAGATATTGGGCTTTACCTCTAGATTTTGGGTTTTAAATCTATATATTTGGCTTTTCCTCTAGATGTTGGTTCTTTACCCCTAGATATGTGGCTTTACCTCTAGATGATGGGCTTTACCTCTAGATTTTGGGTTTTCCATCTGGATTTTTGGCTTCTCTCTAGAATCTGGGCTTTACCTCCAGACGTTGGGCTTTACCTCTAGATGTTGAGTTTTACCTCTAGATGTTGGTCTTTAAGTCTAGATATAGGACTTTACCTCTAGATGTTGGGTTTTACATCTAGATGTTTTGCTTTACATTTAGATGTTGGGCTTTATCTCTAGATGTTGGGTTTTAAATCTATATATTTGGCTTTTCCTCTAGCTGTTGGGCTTTACCTCTAGATATCTGGCTTTACCTCTAGATGTTGGGCTTTACCTCTAGATTTTGGACTATATCTCTAGAAGTTGGGCTTTACCTCTAGACTTTGGCTTTACCACAAGACGTTCAAATTTACCTCTAGATGTTGGGCTTTACCTCTAGATTTTGGGCTTTACGTCTAGATATTGGGCTTTACCTCTAGATTTTGGGTTTTAAATCTATATATTTGCCTTTTCCTCTAGATGTTGGGCTTTACCCCTAGATATCTGGCTTTAAGTCTAGATGTTGGGCTTTACCTTTAGATTTTGGGCTCTACCACTAGGTCTTGATCTTTACCTCTACATTTTGGACTTTACCTCTAGAAGTTGGGCTTTACATCTAGACTTTGGGCTTTACCTCAAGACGTTCGGCTTTACCTCTAGATGTTGGGCTTTACCTCTATTTTTTGGGCCTTACGTCTAGAAGTTGGGGGTTACATCTATATGTTTGCATTTAACTGTAGATGTCGGGCCTTAACACTGGATTTTGGAATTCACCTCTAGATGTTAGGCTTTACCTCTAGATTCTGGGCTTTCCCTCTAGATGTTGTTCTTTAACTCTAGATATGGGCTTTACTCTAAACGATGCGCTTTAACTCTAGATATTTGCCTTTACCTCTAGAAGTTGGGCTTTACATCTAGATTTTGGGCTTTAGATGTAGAAGTTGGGCTTTACCTCTAGATTTTGGGCTTTACGTCTAGATATTGGGCTTTACCTCTAGATTTTGGGTTTTAAATCTATATATTTGGCTTTTCCTCTAGATGTTGGGCTTTACCCCTAGATATCTGGCTTTACGTCTAGATGTTGGGCTTTACCTCTAGATTTTGGGCTCTACCACTAGGTCTTGGGCTTTACATCTAGATTTTGGACTTTACCTCTAGAAGTTGGGCTTTACCTCTAGATTTTGGTCCTTACCTCTAGAAGTTGGGGGTTGCATCTATATGTATGGCTTTAACTGTAGATGTCGGGCCTTAACACTTGATTTTGGAATTCACCTCTAGATGTTAGGCTTTACATCTAGATTCTGGGCTTTCCCTCTAGATGTGGGGCTTCATCTCTAGATTTTGGGCTTTACTCTAAATGATGCGCTTTATATATTCGGCTTTACCTCTAGAAGTTGGGCTTTACATCTAGATTTTAGGCTTTTGGTCTAGAAGTTGGGCTTTACATATAGATTTTGGTCTTTAGATCTAGAAGTTGGGCTTTAAATCTAGATATTGGTCTTTACGTCTAGATATTGGGCTTTACCTCTAGATTTTGGGTTTTAAATCTATATATTTGGCTTTTCCTCTAGATGTTGGGCTTTACCTCTAGATATCTGGTTTTACCTCTAGATGTTGGGCTTTACCTCTAGATTTTGGGCTCTACCACTAGGTCTTGGGCTTTACCTCTAGATTTTGGACTTTACCTCTAGAAGTTAGGCTTCAGATCTAGAAGTTGGGCTTTACATCTAGATTTTGGGCTTTAAGTCTAGATATTGGTTTTTACCTCTAGATTTTGCGTTTTAAATCTATATATTTGGCTATTCCTCTAGATGTTTGGCTTTACCTCTAGATATCTGGCTTTACCTCTAGATTTTGGGCTCTACCACTAGATATCTGGCTTTACCCCTAGATGTTGGTCTTTAAGTCTAGATATTGGACTTTACCTCTAGATGTCGGGTTTTACATCTAGATGTTTTGCTTTACTTTTAGATGTTGGGCTTTATCTCTAGATTTTGGGTTTTAAATCTATATATTTGGCTTTTCCTCTAGATGTTGGGCTTTACCATCAGATATCTGGCTTTACGTCTAGATGTTGGGATTTAGCTCTAGAGTTTGGGCTCTACCACTAGGTCTTGGGCTTTACCTCTACATTTTGGACTTTACCTCTAGAAGTTGGGCTTTACCTCTAGATTTTGGGCTTTACCTCAAGATGTTGGGTTTTAAATCTATATATTTGTCTTTACCTCAAGACGTTGGGCTTTAACTCTAGATGTTGGGCTTTACCTCTAGATTTTGGGCCTTACCTCTAGAAGTTGGCGTTTACATCTATATGTTTGGCTTTAACTGTAGATGTCGGGCCTTAAGACTAGATTTTGGAATTCACCTCCAGATGTAAGGCTTTACCTCTAGATTCTGGGCTTTACCTCTAGATGTTGGGCTTTAACACTAGATTTTGGGTTTTCCATCTGGATTTTTGGCTTCTCTCTAGAATCTGGGCTGTACCTCCAGACGTTGGGCTTTACCTCAAGATGTTGGGTTTTACCTCTAGATGTTGGTCTTTAAGTCTAGATATTGGACTTTACCTCTAGGTGTAGGGTTTTACATCTAGATGTTTTGCTTTACATTTAGATGTTGGGCTTTATCTCTAGATGTTGGGTTTTAAATCTATATATTTGGCTTTTCCTCTAGCTGTTGGGCTTTACCATCAGATATCTGGCTTTACGTCTAGATGTTGGGCTTTAGCTCTAGATTTTGGGCTCTACCACTAGGTCTTGGGCTTTACCTCCAGATTTTGGACTTTACCTCTAGAAGTTGGGCTTTACCTCTAGAGTTTGGGCTTTACCTCAAGACGTTCGGCTTTAACTCTAGCTGTTGGGCTTTACCTCTAGATTTTGGGCCTTACCTCTAGAAGTTGGGGGTTACATCTATATGGTTGGCTTTAACTGTAGATGTCAAACCTTAACACTTGATTTTGGAAATCACCTCTAGATGTTAGGCTTTACCTCTAGATTCTGGGCTTTCCCTCTAGACGTTGGGCTTTAACTCTAGATTTTGGGCTTTACTCTAAAGGATGCGCTTTGACTCTAGATATTCGGCTTTACCTCTAGAATTGGGTTTTACATCTAGATGTTTGGCTTTAACTGTAGGTGTCGGGCTTTAACAGTAGATATTGGAATTCACCTCTAGATCTTAGTCTTTACCTCTACATGTTGGGCTTTACCTCTAGATGATTAGGCTTTAAACCTAGAAATTGGGCTTTACATCTAGATTTGGGGCTTTAGCTCTAGATGTTGGGCTTTACCTCCAGATTTTGCGTTTTAAATCTATATATCTGGCTTTATCTCTAGATGTTGGGCTTTATCTCTAGATTTTGGGCTCTACCTCTAGGTATTGGTGTTTACCTCTAGATTTTGGACTTTAACTCTGGAAGTTGGCTTTACATCTAGACTTTGGGCTTTACCTCCAGATGTTGGTCTTTAAGTCTAGATACTGGACTTCACCTCTAGATGTAGGGTTTTACATCTAGATGTTTTGCTTTACATTTAGATGTTGGTCTTTATCTCTAGATGTTGGGTTATACCTCTATATGTTGTGCTTCACCTCTAGATGTTGGGCTTTACCTCTAGATTTTGGGTTTTACATCTAGATGTTTGCCTTCACCTCTGTAAGTTGGGCTTTACCTGCAGACCTTGGGCTGTAGGACTAGATGATGGGCTTTACTTCTAGAAGTTGGGCTTTACATCTAGATTTTGGGCTTTACCTCTAAATGATGGGCTTAAACTCTAAATATTGGGCTTTACCTCTAGATGTTGGGCTTTAGATTTAGAAGTTGGGCTTTACATCTATATTTTGGGCTTTAGATCTAGAAGTTGGGCTTTACATCTAGATATTGGTCTTTACGTCTAGATATTGGGCTTTACCTATAGGTTTTGCGTTTTAAATCTATATATTTGGCTTTTCCTCTAGATGTTGGGCTTTACCATCAGATATCTGGCTTTACGTCTAGATGTTGGGCTTTACCTCTAGAATTTGGGCTCTACCACTAGATCTTGGGCTTTACCTCTAGATTTTGGACTTTACCTCTAGAAGTTGGGCTTTACCTCTAGATTTTGGGCCTTTCCTCTAGAAGTTGGTGTTTACATCTATATGTTTGGCTTTAATTGTAGATGTCGGGCCTTAAGACTAGATTTTGCCATTCACCTCTAGATGTTAGGCTTTACCTCTAGATTCCCGGCTTTACCTCTAGATGTTGGGCTTTACCTCTAGATTTTGGAATTCACCTCTAGATGTTAGGCTTTACCTCTAGATTCTGGGCTTTACCTCTAGATGTTGGGCTTTACCTCTAGATGTTGGGTTTTACCTCTAGATGTTGGGCTTTAAGTCTGGATATTGGACTTTACCTCTAGATGTAGGGTTTTACATCTAAATGTTTTCCTTTACATTTAGATGTTGGGCTTTATCTCTAGATTTCGGGGTTTAAATCTATATATTTGGCTTTTCCTCTAGATGTTGGGCTTTACCATCAGATATCTGGCTTTACGTCTAGATGTTGGGATTTAGCTCTAGAGTTTGGGCTCTACCACTAGGTCTTGGGCTTTACCTCTAGATTTTGGACTTTACCTCTAGAAGTTGGGCTTTACCTCTAGACTTTGGGTTTTCCATCTGGATTTTTGGCTTCTCTCTAGAATCTGGGCTTTACCTCCAGGCGTTGGGCTTTACCTCTAGATGTTGGGTTTTACCTCTAGATGTTGGTCTTTAAGTCTAGATATTGGACTTTACCTCTAGATGTAGGGTTTTACATCTAGATGTTTTGCTTTACATTTAGATGTTGGGCTTTATCTCTAGATGTTGGGTTTTAAATCTATATATTTGGCTTTTCCTCTAGCTGTTCGGCTTTACCATCAGATATCTGGCTTTACGTCTAGATGTATGGCTTTACCTCTAGATTTTGGGCTCTACCACTAGGTCTTGGGCTTTACCTCTAGACTTTGGCTTTACCACAAGACGTTCAAATTTACCTCTAGATGTTGGGCTTTACCTCTAGATTTTGGGCTTTACGTCTAGATATTGGGCTTTACCTCTAGATTTTGGGTTTTAAATCTATATATTTGCCTTTTCCTCTAGATGTTGGGCTTTACCCCTAGATATCTGGCTTTAAGTCTAGATGTTGGGCTTTACCTTTAGATTTTGGGCTCTACCACTAGGTCTTGATCTTTACCTCTACATTTTGGACTTTACCTCTAGAAGTTGGGCTTTACATCTAGACTTTGGGCTTTACCTCAAGACGTTCGGCTTTACCTCTAGATGTTGGGCTTTACCTCTATTTTTTGGGCCTTACGTCTAGAAGTTGGGGGTTACATCTATATGTTTGCATTTAACTGTAGATGTCGGGCCTTAACACTGGATTTTGGAATTCACCTCTAGATGTTAGGCTTTACCTCTAGATTCTGGGCTTTCCCTCTAGATGTTGTTCTTTAACTCTAGATATGGGCTTTACTCTAAACGATGCGCTTTAACTCTAGATATTTGCCTTTACCTCTAGAAGTTGGGCTTTACATCTAGATTTTGGGCTTTAGATGTAGAAGTTGGGCTTTACCTCTAGATTTTGGGCTTTACGTCTAGATATTGGGCTTTACCTCTAGATTTTGGGTTTTAAATCTATATATTTGGCTTTTCCTCTAGATGTTGGGCTTTACCCCTAGATATCTGGCTTTACGTCTAGATGTTGGGCTTTACCTCTAGATTTTGGGCTCTACCACTAGGTCTTGGGCTTTACATCTAGATTTTGGACTTTACCTCTAGAAGTTGGGCTTTACCTCTAGATTTTGGTCCTTACCTCTAGAAGTTGGGGGTTGCATCTATATGTATGGCTTTAACTGTAGATGTCGGGCCTTAACACTTGATTTTGGAATTCACCTCTAGATGTTAGGCTTTACATCTAGATTCTGGGCTTTCCCTCTAGATGTGGGGCTTCATCTCTAGATTTTGGGCTTTACTCTAAATGATGCGCTTTATATATTCGGCTTTACCTCCAGAAGTTGGGCTTTACATCTAGATTTTAGGCTTTTGGTCTAGAAGTTGGGCTTTACATATAGATTTTGGTCTTTAGATCTAGAAGTTGGGCTTTAAATCTAGATATTGGTCTTTACGTCTAGATATTGGGCTTTACCTCTAGATTTTGGGTTTTAAATCTATATATTTGGCTTTTCCTCTAGATGTTGGGCTTTACCTCTAGATATCTGGTTTTACCTCTAGATGTTGGGCTTTACCTCTAGATTTTGGGCTCTACCACTAGGTCTTGGGCTTTACCTCTAGATTTTGGACTTTACCTCTAGAAGTTAGGCTTCAGATCTAGAAGTTGGGCTTTACATCTAGATTTTGGGCTTTACGTCTAGACATCTGGCTTTACCTCTAGATTTTGGGTTTTAAATCTATATATTTGGCTATTCCTCTAGATGTTTGGCTTTACCTCTAGATATCTGGTTTTACCTCTAGATGTTGGGCTTTACCTCTAGATTTTGGACTTTACCTCTAGAAGTTAGGCTTTAGGTCTAGAAGTTGGGCTTTACATCTAGATTTCGGGTTTTAAATCTATATATTTGTCTTTTCCTCTAGATGTTGGGCTTTACCTCTAGATATCTGGCTTTACCTCTAGATGTTGGGCTTTAACTCTAGATTTTGGGCTCTGCCTCTAGGTGTTGGGCTTTGCCTCTAACATTTGGACTTTGCCTCTAGATGTTGGGCTTTACATCTGCAATTTGGGCTTCACCTGTAGATTTTGGGATTTAAATCTAGATATTTGGCTTTATCTCTAGAATTTGGTCTTTACCTCTAGATATTGGGTTTTAAATCTATATATTTGGCTTTTCCTCTAGATGTTGGGCTTTACCCCTAGGTATCTGGCTTTACGTCTAGATGTTGGGCTTTACCTCTAGATTTTGGGCTCTACCACTAGGTCTTGGGCTTTACCTCTAGATTTTGGGCCTTACCTCTAGAAGTTGGGGTTTACATCTATATGTTTGCCTTTAACTGTAGATGTTGGGCATTAACACTAGATTTTGGAATTCACCACTAGATGTTAGGCTTAACCTCTAGATGTTGGGCTTTAGATCTAGAAGTTGGGCTTTACGTCTAGATTTTGGGATTTACGTCTAGATATTGGTCTTTACCTCTAGATTTTGGGTTTTAAATCTATATATTTGGCTTTTCCTCTAGATGTTGGGCTTTACCCCTAGATATCTGGCTTTACCTCTAGATGTTGGGCTTTACCTCTAGATTTTGGGTTTTCCATCTGGATTTTTGGCTTCTCTCTAGAATCTGGGCTTTACCTCCAGATGTTGTGTCTTACCTCTAGATGTTGGTCTTTAAGTCTAGATATTGGACTTTACCTCTAGATGTCGGGTTTTACATCTAGATGTTTTGCTTTACATTTAGATTTTGGGCTTTATCTCTAGATTTTGGGTTTTAAATCTATATATTTGGCTTTTCCTATAGATGTTGGGCTTTACCTCTGCATTTTGGGCTCTACCACTAGGTCTTGATCTTTACCTCTAGATTTTGGACTTTACCTCTAGAAGTTGGGCTTTACATCTAGACTTTGGGCTTTACCTCAAGACGTTCGGCTTTACCTCTAGATGTTGCGCTTTACCTCTAGTTTTTGGGCCTTACGTCTAGAAGTTGGGGGTTACATCTATATGTTTGGATTTAACTGTAGATGTCGGGCCTTAACACTTGATTTTGGAATTCACCTCTAGATGTTAGGCTTTACCTTTAGATTCTGGGCTTTCCCTCTAGATGTTGTCCTTTAACTCTAGATTTTGGGCTTTACTCCAAATGATGCGATTTATACTCTAGATATTCGTCTTTACATCTAGAATTTGAGCTTTACATCTAGATTTTGGGATTTAGATCTAGAAGTTGGGCTTTACATCTAGATATTGGTCCTTATGTCTAGATATTGGGCTTTACCTCTAGATTTTGGGTTTTAAATCTATATATTTGGCTTTTCCTCTAGATGTTGGGCTTTACCTCTAGATATCTGGTTTTACCTCTAGATGTTGGGCTTTACCTCTAGATTTTGGGCTCTACCACTAGGTCTTGGGCTTTACCTCTAGATTTTGGACTTTACCTCTAGAAGTTGGGCTTTACCTCTAGATTTTGGGCCTTACCTCTAGAAGTTGGGGGTTGCATCTATATGTTTGGCTTTAACTGTAGATGTCGGTCCTTAACACTTGATTTTGGAATTCACCTCTAGATGTTAGGCTTTACCTCTAGATTCTGGGCTTTACCTCTAGATGTTGGGCTTTACCTCTAGATTTTGGGTTTACCATCTGGACTTTTGGCTTCTCTCCAGAATCTGGGCTGTACCTCCAGACGTTGGGCTTTACCTCTAGATGTTGGGTTTTACCTCTAGAGGTTGGTCTTTAAGTTTAGATATTGGACTTTACCTCTAGATGTCGGGTTTTACATCTAGATGTTTTGCTTTACTTTTAGATGTTGGGCTTTATCTCTAGATTTTGGGTTTTAAATCTATATATTTGGCTTTTCCTCTAGCTGTTGGGCTTTACCATCAGATATCTGGCTTTACGTCTAGATGTTGGGCTTTAGCTCTAGATTTTGGGCTCTACCACTAGGTCTTGGGCTTTACCTCCAGATTTTGGACTTTACCTCTAGAAGTTGGGCTTTACCTCTAGAGTTTGGGCTTTACCTCAAGACCTTCGGCTTTAACTCTAGCTGTTGGGCTTTACCTCTAGATTTTGGGCCTTACCTCTAGAAGTTGGGGGTTACATCTATATGGTTGGCTTTAACTGTAGATGTCAAACCTTAACACTTGATTTTGGAAATCACCTCTAGATGTTAGGCTTTACCTCTAGATTCTGGGCTTTCCCTCTAGACGTTGGGCTTTAACTCTAGATTTTGGGCTTTACTCTAAAGGATGCGCTTTGACTCTAGATATTCGGCTTTACCTCTAGAATTGGGTTTTACATCTAGATGTTTGGCTTTAACTGTAGGTGTCGGGCTTTAACAGTAGATATTGGAATTCACCTCTAGATCTTAGTCTTTACCTCTACATGTTGGGCTTTACCTCTAGATGATTAGGCTTTAAACCTAGAAATTGGGCTTTACATCTAGATTTGGGGCTTTAGCTCTAGATGTTGGGCTTTACCTCCAGATTTTGCGTTTTAAATCTATATATCTGGCTTTATCTCTAGATGTTGGGCTTTATCTCTAGATTTTGGGCTCTACCTCTAGGTATTGGTGTTTACCTCTAGATTTTGGACTTTAACTCTGGAAGTTGGCTTTACATCTAGACTTTGGGCTTTACCTCCAGATGTTGGTCTTTAAGTCTAGATACTGGACTTCACCTCTAGATGTAGGGTTTTACATCTAGATGTTTTGCTTTACATTTAGATGTTGGTCTTTATCTCTAGATGTTGGGTTATACCTCTATATGTTGTGCTTCACCTCTAGATGTTGGGCTTTACCTCTAGATTTTGGGTTTTACATCTAGATGTTTGCCTTCACCTCTGTAAGTTGGGCTTTACCTGCAGACCTTGGGCTGTAGGACTAGATGATGGGCTTTACTTCTAGAAGTTGGGCTTTACATCTAGATTTTGGGCTTTACCTCTAAATGATGGGCTTAAACTCTAAATATTGGGCTTTACCTCTAGATGTTGGGCTTTAGATTTAGAAGTTGGGCTTTACATCTATATTTTGGGCTTTAGATCTAGAAGTTGGGCTTTACATCTAGATATTGGTCTTTACGTCTAGATATTGGGCTTTACCTATAGGTTTTGCGTTTTAAATCTATATATTTGGCTTTTCCTCTAGATGTTGGGCTTTACCATCAGATATCTGGCTTTACGTCTAGATGTTGGGCTTTACCTCTAGAATTTGGGCTCTACCACTAGATCTTGGGCTTTACCTCTAGATTTTGGACTTTACCTCTAGAAGTTGGGCTTTACCTCTAGATTTTGGGCCTTTCCTCTAGAAGTTGGTGTTTACATCTATATGTTTGGCTTTAATTGTAGATGTCGGGCCTTAAGACTAGATTTTGCCATTCACCTCTAGATGTTAGGCTTTACCTCTAGATTCCCGGCTTTACCTCTAGATGTTGGGCTTTACCTCTAGATTTTGGAATTCACCTCTAGATGTTAGGCTTTACCTCTAGATTCTGGGCTTTACCTCTAGATGTTGGGCTTTACCTCTAGATGTTGGGTTTTACCTCTAGATGTTGGGCTTTAAGTCTGGATATTGGACTTTACCTCTAGATGTAGGGTTTTACATCTAAATGTTTTCCTTTACATTTAGATGTTGGGCTTTATCTCTAGATGTTGGGTTTTAAATCTATATATTTGGCTTTTCCTCTAGCTGTTGGGCTTTACCATCAGATATCTGGCTTTACGTCTAGATGTATGGCTTTACCTCTAGATTTTGGGCTCTACCACTAGGTCTTGGGCTTTACCTCTAGACTTTGGCTTTACCACAAGACGTTCAAATTTACCTCTAGATGTTGGGCTTTACCTCTAGATTTTGGGCTTTACGTCTAGATATTGGGCTTTACCTCTAGATTTTGGGTTTTAAATCTATATATTTGCCTTTTCCTCTAGATGTTGGGCTTTACCCCTAGATATCTGGCTTTAAGTCTAGATGTTGGGCTTTACCTTTAGATTTTGGGCTCTACCACTAGGTCTTGATCTTTACCTCTACATTTTGGACTTTACCTCTAGAAGTTGGGCTTTACATCTAGACTTTGGGCTTTACCTCAAGACGTTCGGCTTTACCTCTAGATGTTGGGCTTTACCTCTATTTTTTGGGCCTTACGTCTAGAAGTTGGGGGTTACATCTATATGTTTGCATTTAACTGTAGATGTCGGGCCTTAACACTGGATTTTGGAATTCACCTCTAGATGTTAGGCTTTACCTCTAGATTCTGGGCTTTCCCTCTAGATGTTGTTCTTTAACTCTAGATATGGGCTTTACTCTAAACGATGCGCTTTAACTCTAGATATTTGCCTTTACCTCTAGAAGTTGGGCTTTACATCTAGATTTTGGGCTTTAGATGTAGAAGTTGGGCTTTACCTCTAGATTTTTGGCTTTATGTCTAGATATTGGGCTTTACCTCTAGATTTTGGGGTTTATATCTATATATTTGGCTTTTCCTCTAGATGTTGGGCTTTACCCCTAGATATCTGGCTTTACGTCTAGATGTTGGGCTTTACCTCTAGATTTTGGGCTCTACCACTAGGTCTTGGGCTTTACATCTAGATTTTGGACTTTACCTCTAGAAGTTGGGCTTTACCTCTAGATTTTGGGCCTTACCTCTAGAAGTTGGGGGTTGCATCTATATGTATGGCTTTAACTGTAGATGTCGGGCCTTAACACTTGATTTTGGAATTCACCTCTAGATGTTAGGCTTTACATCTAGATTCTGGGCTTTCCCTCTAGATGTGGGGCTTCATCTCTAGATTTTGGGCTTTACTCTAAATGATGCGCTTTATATATTCGGCTTTACCTCTAGAAGTTGGGCTTTACATCTAGATTTTAGGCTTTTGGTCTAGAAGTTGGGCTTTACATATAGATTTTGGTCTTTAGATCTAGAAGTTGGGCTTTAAATCTAGATATTGGTCTTTACGTCTAGATATTGGGCTTTACCTCTAGATTTTGGGTTTTAAATCTATATATTTGGCTTTTCCTCTAGATGTTGGGCTTTACCTCTAGATATCTGGTTTTACCTCTAGATGTTGGGCTTTACCTCTAGATTTTGGGCTCTACCACTAGGTCTTGGGCTTTACCTCTAGATTTTGGACTTTACCTCTAGAAGTTAGGCTTCAGATCTAGAAGTTGGGCTTTACATCTAGATTTTGGGCTTTACGTCTAGATATTGGTTTTTACCTCTAGATTTTGGGTTTTAAATCTATATATTTGGCTATTCCTCTAGATGTTTGGCTTTACCTCTAGATATCTGGCTTTACCTCTAGATTTTGGGCTCTACCACTAGATATCTGGCTTTACCCCTAGATGTTGGTCTTTAAGTCTAGATATTGGACTTTACCTCTAGATGTCGGGTTTTACATCTAGATGTTTTGCTTTACTTTTAGATGTTGGGCTTTATCTCTAGATTTTGGGTTTTAAATCTATATATTTGGCTTTTCCTCTAGATGTTGGGCTTTACCATCAGATATCTGGCTTTACGTCTAGATGTTGGGATTTAGCTCTAGAGTTTGGGCTCTACCACTAGGTCTTGGGCTTTACCTCTACATTTTGGACTTTACCTCTAGAAGTTGGGCTTTACCTCTAGATTTTGGGCTTTACCTCAAGATGTTGGGTTTTAAATCTATATATTTGTCTTTACCTCAAGACGTTGGGCTTTAACTCTAGATGTTGGGCTTTACCTCTAGATTTTGGGCCTTACCTCTAGAAGTTGGCGTTTACATCTATATGTTTGGCTTTAACTGTAGATGTCGGGCCTTAAGACTAGATTTTGGAATTCACCTCCAGATGTAAGGCTTTACCTCTAGATTCTGGGCTTTACCTCTAGATGTTGGGCTTTAACACTAGATTTTGGGTTTTCCATCTGGATTTTTGGCTTCTCTCTAGAATCTGGGCTGTACCTCCAGACGTTGGGCTTTACCTCAAGATGTTGGGTTTTACCTCTAGATGTTGGTCTTTAAGTCTAGATATTGGACTTTACCTCTAGGTGTAGGGTTTTACATCTAGATGTTTTGCTTTACATTTAGATGTTGGGCTTTATCTCTAGATTTTGGGTTTTAAATCTATATATTTGGCTTTTCCTCTAGCTGTTGGGCTTTACCATCAGATATCTGGCTTTACGTCTAGATGTATGGCTTTACCTCTAGATTTTGGGCTCTACCACTAGGTCTTGGGCTTTACCTCTAGATTTTGGACTTTACCTCTAGAAGTTGGGCTTTACCTCTAGATTCTGGGCCTTACCTCTAGAAGTTGGGGGTTACATCTATATGTTTGGCTTTAACTGTAGATGTCGGGCCTTAACACTTGATTTTGGAATTCACCTCTAGATGTTAGGCTTTACATCTAGATTCTGGGCTTTCCCTCTAGACTTTGGCTTTAACTCTAGATTTTGGGCTTTACTCTAAATGATGCGCTTTATATATTCGGCTTTACATCTAGAAGTTGGGCTTTACATCTAGATTTTGGTCTTTACGTCTAGACATCTGGCTTTACCTCTAGATTTTGGGTTTTAAATCTATATAATTGGCTTTTCCTCTAGATGTTGGGCTTTACCTCTAGATATCTGGTTTTACCACTAGATGTTGGGCTTTACCTCTAGATTTTGGACTTTACCTCTAGAAGTTAGGCTTTAGGTCTAGAAGTTGGGCTTTACATCTAGATTTTGGGTTTTAAATCTATATATTTGTCTTTTCCTCTAGATGTTGGGCTTTACCTCTAGATATCTGGCTTTACCTCTAGATGTTGGGCTTTAACTCTAGATTTTGGGCTCTGCCTCTAGGTGTTGGGCTTTGCCTCTAACATTTGGACTTTGCCTCTAGATGTTGGGCTTTACATCTGCAATTTGGGCTTCACCTGTAGATTTTGGGATTTAAATCTAGATATTTGGCTTTATCTCTAGAATTTGGTCTTTACCTCTAGATATTGGGTTTTAAATCTATATATTTGGCTTTTCCTCTAGATGTTGGGCTTTACCCCTAGGTATCTGGCTTTACGTCTAGATGTTGGGCTTTACCTCTAGATTTTGGGCTCTACCACTAGGTCTTGGGCTTTACCTCTAGATTTTGGGCCTTACCTCTAGAAGTTGGGGTTTACATCTATATGTTTGCCTTTAACTGTAGATGTTGGGCATTAACACTAGATTTTGGAATTCACCACTAGATGTTAGGCTTAACCTCTAGATGTTGGGCTTTAGATCTAGAAGTTGGGCTTTACGTCTAGATTTTGGGATTTACGTCTAGATATTGGTCTTTACCTCTAGATTTTGGGTTTTAAATCTATATATTTGGCTTTTCCTCTAGATGTTGGGCTTTACCCCTAGATATCTGGCTTTACCTCTAGATGTTGGGCTTTACCTCTAGATTTTGGGTTTTCCATCTGGATTTTTGGCTTCTCTCTAGAATCTGGGCTTTACCTCCAGATGTTGTGTCTTACCTCTAGATGTTGGTCTTTAAGTCTAGATATTGGACTTTACCTCTAGATGTCGGGTTTTACATCTAGATGTTTTGCTTTACATTTAGATTTTGGGCTTTATCTCTAGATTTTGGGTTTTAAATCTATATATTTGGCTTTTCCTATAGATGTTGGGCTTTACCTCTGCATTTTGGGCTCTACCACTAGGTCTTGATCTTTACCTCTAGATTTTGGACTTTACCTCTAGAAGTTGGCCTTTACATCTAGACTTTGGGCTTTACCTCAAGACGTTCGGCTTTACCTCTAGATGTTGCGCTTTACCTCTAGTTTTTGGGCCTTACGTCTAGAAGTTGGGGGTTACATCTATATGTTTGGATTTAACTGTAGATGTCGGGCCTTAACACTTGATTTTGGAATTCACCTCTAGATGTTAGGCTTTACCTTTAGATTCTGGGCTTTCCCTCTAGATGTTGTCCTTTAACTCTAGATTTTGGGCTTTACTCCAAATGATGCGATTTATACTCTAGATATTCGTCTTTACATCTAGAATTTGAGCTTTACATCTAGATTTTGGGATTTAGATCTAGAAGTTGGGCTTTACATCTAGATATTGGTCCTTATGTCTAGATATTGGGCTTTACCTCTAGATTTTGGGTTTTAAATCTATATATTTGGCTTTTCCTCTAGATGTTGGGCTTTACCTCTAGATATCTGGTTTTACCTCTAGATGTTGGGCTTTACCTCTAGATTTTGGGCTCTACCACTAGGTCTTGGGCTTTACCTCTAGATTTTGGACTTTACCTCTAGAAGTTGGGCTTTACCTCTAGATTTTGGGCCTTACCTCTAGAAGTTGGGGGTTGCATCTATATGTTTGGCTTTAACTGTAGATGTCGGTCCTTAACACTTGATTTTGGAATTCACCTCTAGATGTTAGGCTTTACCTCTAGATTCTGGGCTTTACCTCTAGATGTTTGGCTTTACCTCTAGATTTTGGGTTTACCATCTGGACTTTTGGCTTCTCTCCAGAATCTGGGCTGTACCTCCAGACGTTGGGCTTTACCTCTAGATGTTGGGTTTTACCTCTAGAGGTTGGTCTTTAAGTTTAGATATTGGACTTTACCTCTAGATGTCGGGTTTTACATCTAGATGTTTTGCTTTACTTTTAGATGTTGGGCTTTATCTCTAGATTTTGGGTTTTAAATCTATATATTTGGCTTTTCCTCTAGCTGTTGGGCTTTACCATCAGATATCTGGCTTTACGTCTAGATGTTGGGCTTTAGCTCTAGATTTTGGGCTCTACCACTAGGTCTTGGGCTTTACCTCCAGATTTTGGACTTTACCTCTAGAAGTTGGGCTTTACCTCTAGAGTTTGGGCTTTACCTCAAGACGTTCGGCTTTAACTCTAGCTGTTGGGCTTTACCTCTAGATTTTGGGCCTTACCTCTAGAAGTTGGGGGTTACATCTATATGGTTGGCTTTAACTGTAGATGTCAAACCTTAACACTTGATTTTGGAAATCACCTCTAGATGTTAGGCTTTACCTCTAGATTCTGGGCTTTCCCTCTAGACGTTGGGCTTTAACTCTAGATTTTGGGCTTTACTCTAAAGGATGCGCTTTGACTCTAGATATTCGGCTTTACCTCTAGAATTGGGTTTTACATCTAGATGTTTGGCTTTAACTGTAGGTGTCGGGCTTTAACAGTAGATATTGGAATTCACCTCTAGATCTTAGTCTTTACCTCTACATGTTGGGCTTTACCTCTAGATGATTAGGCTTTAAACCTAGAAATTGGGCTTTACATCTAGATTTGGGGCTTTAGCTCTAGATGTTGGGCTTTACCTCCAGATTTTGCGTTTTAAATCTATATATCTGGCTTTATCTCTAGATGTTGGGCTTTATCTCTAGATTTTGGGCTCTACCTCTAGGTATTGGTGTTTACCTCTAGATTTTGGACTTTAACTCTGGAAGTTGGCTTTACATCTAGACTTTGGGCTTTACCTCCAGATGTTGGTCTTTAAGTCTAGATACTGGACTTCACCTCTAGATGTAGGGTTTTACATCTAGATGTTTTGCTTTACATTTAGATGTTGGTCTTTATCTCTAGATGTTGGGTTATACCTCTATATGTTGTGCTTCACCTCTAGATGTTGGGCTTTACCTCTAGATTTTGGGTTTTACATCTAGATGTTTGCCTTCACCTCTGTAAGTTGGGCTTTACCTGCAGACCTTGGGCTGTAGGACTAGATGATGGGCTTTACTTCTAGAAGTTGGGCTTTACATCTAGATTTTGGGCTTTACCTCTAAATGATGGGCTTAAACTCTAAATATTGGGCTTTACCTCTAGATGTTGGGCTTTAGATTTAGAAGTTGGGCTTTACATCTATATTTTGGGCTTTAGATCTAGAAGTTGGGCTTTACATCTAGATATTGGTCTTTACGTCTAGATATTGGGCTTTACCTATAGGTTTTGCGTTTTAAATCTATATATTTGGCTTTTCCTCTAGATGTTGGGCTTTACCATCAGATATCTGGCTTTACGTCTAGATGTTGGGCTTTACCTCTAGAATTTGGGCTCTACCACTAGATCTTGGGCTTTACCTCTAGATTTTGGACTTTACCTCTAGAAGTTGGGCTTTACCTCTAGATTTTGGGCCTTTCCTCTAGAAGTTGGTGTTTACATCTATATGTTTGGCTTTAATTGTAGATGTCGGGCCTTAAGACTAGATTTTGCCATTCACCTCTAGATGTTAGGCTTTACCTCTAGATTCCCGGCTTTACCTCTAGATGTTGGGCTTTACCTCTAGATTTTGGAATTCACCTCTAGATATTAGGCTTTACCTCTAGATTCTGGGCTTTACCTCTAGATGTTGGGCTTTACCTCTAGATGTTGGGTTTTACCTCTAGATGTTGGGCTTTAAGTCTGGATATTGGACTTTACCTCTAGATGTAGGGTTTTACATCTAAATGTTTTCCTTTACATTTAGATGTTGGGCTTTATCTCTAGATTTCGGGGTTTAAATCTATATATTTGGCTTTTCCTCTAGATGTTGGGCTTTACCATCAGATATCTGGCTTTACGTCTAGATGTTGGGATTTAGCTCTAGAGTTTGGGCTCTACCACTAGGTCTTGGGCTTTACCTCTAGATTTTGGACTTTACCTCTAGAAGTTGGGCTTTACATCTAGACTTTGGGCTTTACCTCAAGACGTTCGGCTTTACCTCTAGATGTTGGGCTTTACCTCTATTTTTTGGGCCTTACGTCTAGAAGTTGGGGGTTACATCTATATGTTTGCATTTAACTGTAGATGTCGGGCCTTAACACTGGATTTTGGAATTCACCTCTAGATGTTAGGCTTTACCTCTAGATTCTGGGCTTTCCCTCTAGATGTTGTTCTTTAACTCTAGATATGGGCTTTACTCTAAACGATGCGCTTTAACTCTAGATATTTGCCTTTACCTCTAGAAGTTGGGCTTTACATCTAGATTTTGGGCTTTAGATGTAGAAGTTGGGCTTTACCTCTAGATTTTGGGCTTTATGTCTAGATATTGGGCTTTACCTCTAGATTTTGGGGTTTATATCTATATATTTGGCTTTTCCTCTAGATGTTGGGCTTTACCCCTAGATATCTGGCTTTACGTCTAGATGTTGGGCTTTACCTCTAGATTTTGGGCTCTACCACTAGGTCTTGGGCTTTACATCTAGATTTTGGACTTTACCTCTAGAAGTTGGGCTTTACCTCTAGATTTTGGGCCTTACCTCTAGAAGTTGGGGGTTGCATCTATATGTATGGCTTTAACTGTAGATGTCGGGCCTTAACACTTGATTTTGGAATTCACCTCTAGATGTTAGGCTTTACATCTAGATTCTGGGCTTTCCCTCTAGATGTGGGGCTTCATCTCTAGATTTTGGGCTTTACTCTAAATGATGCGCTTTATATATTCGGCTTTACCTCTAGAAGTTGGGCTTTACATCTAGATTTTAGGCTTTTGGTCTAGAAGTTGGGCTTTACATATAGATTTTGGTCTTTAGATCTAGAAGTTGGGCTTTAAATCTAGATATTGGTCTTTACGTCTAGATATTGGGCTTTACCTCTAGATTTTGGGTTTTAAATCTATATATTTGGCTTTTCCTCTAGATGTTGGGCTTTACCTCTAGATATCTGGTTTTACCTCTAGATGTTGGGCTTTACCTCTAGATTTTGGGCTCTACCACTAGGTCTTGGGCTTTACCTCTAGATTTTGGACTTTACCTCTAGAAGTTAGGCTTCAGATCTAGAAGTTGGGCTTTACATCTAGATTTTGGGCTTTACGTCTAGATATTGGTTTTTACCTCTAGATTTTGGGTTTTAAATCTATATATTTGGCTATTCCTCTAGATGTTTGGCTTTACCTCTAGATATCTGGCTTTACCTCTAGATTTTGGGCTCTACCACTAGATATCTGGCTTTACCCCTAGATGTTGGTCTTTAAGTCTAGATATTGGACTTTACCTCTAGATGTCGGGTTTTACATCTAGATGTTTTGCTTTACTTTTAGATGTTGGGCTTTATCTCTAGATTTTGGGTTTTAAATCTATATATTTGGCTTTTCCTCTAGATGTTGGGCTTTACCATCAGATATCTGGCTTTACGTCTAGATGTTGGGATTTAGCTCTAGAGTTTGGGCTCTACCACTAGGTCTTGGGCTTTACCTCTACATTTTGGACTTTACCTCTAGAAGTTGGGCTTTACCTCTAGATTTTGGGCTTTACCTCAAGATGTTGGGTTTTAAATCTATATATTTGTCTTTACCTCAAGACGTTGGGCTTTAACTCTAGATGTTGGGCTTTACCTCTAGATTTTGGGCCTTACCTCTAGAAGTTGGCGTTTACATCTATATGTTTGGCTTTAACTGTAGATGTCGGGCCTTAAGACTAGATTTTGGAATTCACCTCCAGATGTAAGGCTTTACCTCTAGATTCTGGGCTTTACCTCTAGATGTTGGGCTTTAACACTAGATTTTGGGTTTTCCATCTGGATTTTTGGCTTCTCTCTAGAATCTGGGCTGTACCTCCAGACGTTGGGCTTTACCTCAAGATGTTGGGTTTTACCTCTAGATGTTGGTCTTTAAGTCTAGATATTGGACTTTACCTCTAGGTGTAGGGTTTTACATCTAGATGTTTTGCTTTACATTTAGATGTTGGGCTTTATCTCTAGATTTTGGGTTTTAAATCTATATATTTGGCTTTTCCTCTAGCTGTTGGGCTTTACCATCAGATATCTGGCTTTACGTCTAGATGTATGGCTTTACCTCTAGATTTTGGGCTCTACCACTAGGTCTTGGGCTTTACCTCTAGATTTTGGACTTTACCTCTAGAAGTTGGGCTTTACCTCTAGATTCTGGGCCTTACCTCTAGAAGTTGGGGGTTACATCTATATGTTTGGCTTTAACTGTAGATGTCGGGCCTTAACACTTGATTTTGGAATTCACCTCTAGATGTTAGGCTTTACATCTAGATTCTGGGCTTTCCCTCTAGACTTTGGCTTTAACTCTAGATTTTGGGCTTTACTCTAAATGATGCGCTTTATATATTCGGCTTTACATCTAGAAGTTGGGCTTTACATCTAGATTTTGGTCTTTACGTCTAGACATCTGGCTTTACCTCTAGATTTTGGGTTTTAAATCTATATAATTGGCTTTTCCTCTAGATGTTGGGCTTTACCTCTAGATATCTGGTTTTACCTCTAGATGTTGGGCTTTACCTCTAGATTTTGGACTTTACCTCTAGAAGTTAGGCTTTAGGTCTAGAAGTTGGGCTTTACATCTAGATTTTGGGTTATAAATCTATATATTTGTCTTTTCCTCTAGATGTTGGGCTTTACCTCTAGATATCTGGCTTTACCTCTAGATGTTGGGCTTTAACTCTAGATTTTGGGCTCTGCCTCTAGGTGTTGGGCTTTGCCTCTAACATTTGGACTTTGCCTCTAGATGTTGGGCTTTACATCTGCAATTTGGGCTTCACCTGTAGATTTTGGGATTTAAATCTAGATATTTGGCTTTATCTCTAGAATTTGGTCTTTACCTCTAGATATTGGGTTTTAAATCTATATATTTGGCTTTTCCTCTAGATGTTGGGCTTTACCCCTAGGTATCTGGCTTTACGTCTAGATGTTGGGCTTTACCTCTAGATTTTGGGCTCTACCACTAGGTCTTGGGCTTTACCTCTAGATTTTGGGCCTTACCTCTAGAAGTTGGGGTTTACATCTATATGTTTGCCTTTAACTGTAGATGTTGGGCATTAACACTAGATTTTGGAATTCACCACTAGATGTTAGGCTTAACCTCTAGATGTTGGGCTTTAGATCTAGAAGTTGGGCTTTACGTCTAGATTTTGGGATTTACGTCTAGATATTGGTCTTTACCTCTAGATTTTGGGTTTTAAATCTATATATTTGGCTTTTCCTCTAGATGTTGGGCTTTACCCCTAGATATCTGGCTTTACCTCTAGATGTTGGGCTTTACCTCTAGATTTTGGGTTTTCCATCTGGATTTTTGGCTTCTCTCTAGAATCTGGGCTTTACCTCCAGATGTTGTGTCTTACCTCTAGATGTTGGTCTTTAAGTCTAGATATTGGACTTTACCTCTAGATGTCGGGTTTTACATCTAGATGTTTTGCTTTACATTTAGATTTTGGGCTTTATCTCTAGATTTTGGGTTTTAAATCTGTATATTTGGCTTTTCCTATAGATGTTGGGCTTTACCTCTGCATTTTGGGCTCTACCACTAGGTCTTGATCTTTACCTCTAGATTTTGGACTTTACCTCTAGAAGTTGGCCTTTACATCTAGACTTTGGGCTTTACCTCAAGACGTTCGGCTTTACCTCTAGATGTTGCGCTTTACCTCTAGTTTTTGGGCCTTACGTCTAGAAGTTGGGGGTTACATCTATATGTTTGGATTTAACTGTAGATGTCGGGCCTTAACACTTGATTTTGGAATTCACCTCTAGATGTTAGGCTTTACCTTTAGATTCTGGGCTTTCCCTCTAGATGTTGTTCTTTAACTCTAGATTTTGGGCTTTACTCCAAATGTTGCGATTTATACTCTAGATATTCGTCTTTACATCTAGAATTTGAGCTTTACATCTAGATTTTGGGATTTAGATCTAGAAGTTGGGCTTTACATCTAGATATTGGTCCTTATGTCTAGATATTGGGCTTTACCTCTAGATTTTGGGTTTTAAATCTATATATTTGGCTTTTCCTCTAGATGTTGGGCTTTACCTCTAGATATCTGGTTTTACCTCTAGATGTTGGGCTTTACCTCTAGATTTTGGGCTCTACCACTAGGTCTTGGGCTTTACCTCTAGATTTTGGACTTTACCTCTAGAAGTTGGGCTTTACCTCTAGATTTTGGGCCTTACCTCTAGAAGTTGGGGGTTGCATCTATATGTTTGGCTTTAACTGTAGATGTCGGTCCTTAACACTTGATTTTGGAATTCACCTCTAGATGTTAGGCTTTACCTCTAGATTCTGGGCTTTACCTCTAGATGTTGGGCTTTACCTCTAGATTTTGGGTTTACCATCTGGACTTTTGGCTTCTCTCCAGAATCTGGGCTGTACCTCCAGACGTTGGGCTTTACCTCTAGATGTTGGGTTTTACCTCTAGAGGTTGGTCTTTAAGTTTAGATATTGGACTTTACCTCTAGATGTCGGGTTTTACATCTAGATGTTTTGCTTTACTTTTAGATGTTGGGCTTTATCTCTAGATTTTGGGTTTTAAATCTATATATTTGGCTTTTCCTCTAGCTGTTGGGCTTTACCATCAGATATCTGGCTTTACGTCTAGATGTTGGGCTTTACCTCTAGATTTTGGGCTCTACCACTAGGTCTTGGGCTTAACCTCCAGATTTTGGACTTTACCTCTAGAAGTTGGGCTTTACCTCTAGAGTTTGGGCTTTACCTCAAGACGTTCGGCTTTAACTCTAGCTGTTGGGCTTTACCTCTAGATTTTGGGCCTTACCTCTAGAAGTTGGGGGTTACATCTATATGGTTGGCTTTAACTGTAGATGTCAAACCTTAACACTTGATTTTGGAAATCACCTCTAGATGTTAGGCTTTACCTCTAGATTCTGGGCTTTCCCTCTAGACGTTGGGCTTTAACTCTAGATTTTGGGCTTTACTCTAAAGGATGCGCTTTGACTCTAGATATTCGGCTTTACCTCTAGAATTGGGTTTTACATCTAGATGTTTGGCTTTAACTGTAGGTGTCGGGCTTTAACAGTAGATATTGGAATTCACCTCTAGATCTTAGTCTTTACCTCTACATGTTGGGCTTTACCTCTAGATGATTAGGCTTTAAACCTAGAAATTGGGCTTTACATCTAGATTTGGGGCTTTAGCTCTAGATGTTGGGCTTTACCTCCAGATTTTGCGTTTTAAATCTATATATCTGGCTTTATCTCTAGATGTTGGGCTTTATCTCTAGATTTTGGGCTCTGCCTCTAGGTATTGGTGTTTACCTCTAGATTTTGGACTTTAACTCTGGAAGTTGGCTTTACATCTAGACTTTGGGCTTTACCTCCAGATGTTGGTCTTTAAGTCTAGATACTGGACTTCACCTCTAGATGTAGGGTTTTACATCTAGATGTTTTGCTTTACATTTAGATGTTGGTCTTTATCTCTAGATGTTGGGTTATACCTCTATATGTTGTGCTTCACCTCTAGATGTTGGGCTTTACCTCTAGATTTTGGGTTTTACATCTAGATGTTTGCCTTCACCTCTGTAAGTTGGGCTTTACCTGCAGACCTTGGGCTGTAGGACTAGATGATGGGCTTTACTTCTAGAAGTTGGGCTTTACATCTAGATTTTGGGCTTTACCTCTAAATGATGGGCTTAAACTCTAAATATTGGGCTTTACCTCTAGATGTTGGGCTTTAGATTTAGAAGTTGGGCTTTACATCTATATTTTGGGCTTTAGATCTAGAAGTTGGGCTTTACATCTAGATATTGGTCTTTACGTCTAGATATTGGGCTTTACCTCTAGGTTTTGCGTTTTAAATCTATATATTTGGCTTTTCCTCTAGATGTTGGGCTTTACCATCAGATATCTGGCTTTACGTCTAGATGTTGGGCTTTACCTCTAGAATTTGGGCTCTACCACTAGATCTTGGGCTTTACCTCTAGACTTTGGGCTTTACCTCAAGACGTTCAAATTAACTCTGGATGTTGGGCTTTACCTCTAGATTTTGGGCCTTACCTCTAGATGTTTGGCTTCGATCTAGAAGTTGCGCTTTACCTCTAGATTTTGGGCTCTACCACTAGGTCTTGGGCTTTACCTCTAGATTTTGGACTTTACCTCTAGAAGTTGGGCTTTACCTCTAGACTTTGGCTTTACCTCAAGACATTCAACTTTAACTCTAGATGTTGGGCTTTACCTCTAGATTTTGGGCTTTACGTCTACTTATTGAGCTTTACCTCTAGATTTTGTGTTTTAAATCTATATATTTGGCTTTTCCTCTAGATGTTGGGCTTTACTCCTAGATATCTGGCTTTACCTCTAGATGTTGGGCTTTAACACTAGATTTTGGGTTTTCCATCTGGATTTTTGTCTTCTCTCTAGAATCTGGGTTGTACCCCCAGACGTTGGGCTTTACCTCAAGATGTTGGGTTTTACCTCTAGATGTTGGTCTTTAAGTCTAGATATTGGACTTTACCTCTAGATGTAGGGTTTTACATCTAGATGTTTTGCTTTACATTTAGATGTTGGGCTTTATCTCTAGATTTCGGGTTTTAAATCTATATATTTGGCTTATCCTCTAGATGTTGGGCTTTACCTCTAGATATCTGGCTTTACGTCTAGATGTATGGCTTTACCTCTAGATTTTGGGCTCTACCACTAGGTCTTGGGCTTTACCTCTAGATTTTGGACTTTACCTCTAGAAGTTGGGCTTTACCTCTAGATTTTGGGCCTTACCTCTAGAAGTTGGGGGTTACATCTATATGTTTGGCTTTAACTGTAGATGTCGGGCCTTAACACTTGATTTTGTAATTCACCTCTAGATATTAGGCTTTACCTCTAGATTCTGGGCTTTCCCTCTAGATGTTGGGCTTTAACACTAGATTTTGGGCTTTACCACTAGATTTTTGGCTTTACTCTAAGTGATGCGCTTTATATATTCAGCTTTACCTCTAGAAGTTGGGTTTTACATCTAGATTTCGCGCTTTAGATCTAGAAGTTGGGCTTTACATCTAGATTTTGGTCTTTACGTCTAGATATCGGGCTTTACCTCTATATTTTGTGGTTTAAATCTATATATTTGGCTTTTCCTCTAGATGTTGGGCTTTACCTCTAGATATCTGGCTTTACCTCTAGATGTTCCTTTACCTCTAGATTTTGGGCTCTACCTCTAGGTGTTGGGCTTTGCCTCTAGAATTTGGACTTTTCCTCTAGAAGTTGAGCTTTACGTCTGGATATTGGGCTTTACCTCTAGATGTTGGGTTTTAAATCTATATATTTGTCTTTACCTCTAGAACTTCGCTTTAATTCTAGACTTTGGCTTTAACTCTAGATTTTGGGCTTTACTCTAAATGATGCGCTTTATATATTCGGCTTTACATCTAGAAGTTGGGCTTTACATCTAGATTTTGGTCTTTACATCTAGATATTGGGCTTTACCTCTAGATTTTGGGTTTTAAATCTATATATTTTTCTTTTCCTCTAGATGTTGGGCTTTACCTCTAGATATCTGGTTTTACCTCTAGATGTTGGGCTTTACCTCTAGATTTTGGACTTTACCTCTAGAAGTTAGGCTTTAGGTCTAGAAGTTGGGCTTTACATCTAGATTTTTGGGCTTTACGTCTAGATATTCGGCTTTACCTCTAGATTTTGGGTTTTAAATCTATATATTTGGCTTTTCCTCTAGATGTTGGGCTTTACTCCTAGATATCTGGCTTTTCCTCTAGATGTTGGGCTTTACTCCTAGATATCTGGCTGTACCTCTAGATGTTGGGCTTTACATCTGCAATTTGGGCTTCACCTGTAGATTTTGGGAGTTAAATCTAGATATTTGGCTTTACCTCTAGAATTTGGTCTTTACCTCTAGATATTGGGTTTTAAATCTATATATTTGGCTTTTCCTCTAGATGTTGGGCTTTACCCCTAGGTATCTGGCTTTACGTCTAGATGTTGGGCTTTACCTCTAGATTTTGGGCTCTACCACTAGGTCTTGGGCTTTACCTCTAGATTTGGGTCTTTACCTCTAGAAGTTGGGCTTTACCTCTAGATTTTGGGCCTTACCTCTAGAAGTTGGGGGTTACATCTATATGTTTGGCTTTAACTGTAGATGTCGGGCCTTAACACTTGATTTTGGAATTCACCTCTAGATGTTAGGCTTTACATCTAGATTCTGGGCTTTCCCTCTAGATGTGGGGCTTCAACTCTAGATTTTGGGCTTTACTCTAAATGATGCGCTTTATATATTCGGCTTTACCTCTAGAAGTTGGGCTTTACATCTAGATTTCGGGCTTTAAGTCTAGATGTTGGTCTTTACCTCTAGATTTTGGGTTTTAAATCTATATATTTGGCTTTTCCTCTAGATGTTGGGCTTTACCATCATATATCTGGCTTTACGTCTAGATGATGGGCTTTACCTCTAGATTTTGGGCTCTACCACTAGGTCTTGGGCTTTACCTCTAGATTTTGGACTTTACCTCTAGAAGTTAGGCTTTAGATCTAGAAGTTGGGCTTTACATCTAGATTTTGGTCTTTACGTCTAGATATTGGGCTTTACCTCTAGATTTTGGGTTTTAAATCTATATATTTGGCTTTTCCTCTAGATGTTGTCTTTACCTCTAGATATCTGGCTTTACGTCTAGATGTTGGGCTTTACCTCTAGATTTTGGGCTCTACCACTGGGTCTTGGGCTTTACCTCTAGATTTTGGACTTTACCTCTAGAAGTTGGGCTTTACCTCTAGATTTTGGGCTTTACCTCAAGACGTTCGGCTTTAACTCTAGCTGTTGGGGTTTACCTCTAGATTTTGGGCCTTTCCTCTAGAAGTTGGGGTTTACATCTATATGTTGGGCTTTAATTGTAGATGTCGGGCCTTAAGACTAGATTTTGGAATTCACCTCTAGATGTTAGCCTTTACCTCTATATTCTGGGCTTTACCTCTAGATGTTGGGCTTTACCTCTAGAGTTTGGGTTTTCCATCTGGATTTTTTGCTTCTCTCTAGAATCTGGGCTGTACCTCCAGACGTTGGGCTTTAACTCTAGATGTCGGGTTTTACCTCTAGATGTTGGTCTTTAAGTCTAGATATTGGACTTTACCTCTAGATGTAGGGTTTTACATCTTATGTTTTGCTTTACAGTTAGATGTTGGGCTTTACCTCTAGATTTTGGGTTTTAAATCTTTATATCTGGCTTTATCTCTAGATGTTGGGCTTTATCTCTAGATTTTGGGCTTTACTCGAAAGGATGCGCTTTACCTCTAGATATTCGTCTTTACCTCTAGAAGTTGGGTTTTACATCTAGATGTTTGGCTTTAACTGTAGGTGTCGGGCTTTAACACTAGATATTGGAATTCACCTCTAGATCTTAGTCTTTACCTCTGCATGTTGGGTTTTACATCTAGATTATTTGGCTTTAGATCTAGAAATTGGGCTTTACATCTAGATTTGGGGCTTTAGCTCTAGATGTTGGGCTTTAGCTCCAGATTTTGGGTTTTAAATCTATATATCTGGCTTTATCTCTAGATGTTGGGCTTTATCTCTAGATTTTGGGCTCTACCTCTAGGTATTGGTGTTTACCTCTAGATTTTGGACTTTAACTCTGGAAGTTGGGCTTTACATCTAGACTTTGGGCTTTACCTCCAGATGTTGGTCTTTAAGTCTAGATACTGGACTTTACCTCTAGAAGTCGGGTTTTACATCTAGATGTTTTGCTTCACATTTAGATGTTGGGCTTTATCTCTAGATTTTGGGTTTTAAATCTATATATTTGGCTTTTCCTCTAGATGTTGGGCTTTACCTCTAGATATCTGGCTTTACGTCTAGATGTTGGGCTTTACCTCTAGATTTTGGACTTTACCTCTAGAAGTTGGGCTTTACCTCTAGACTTTGGGCTTTACCTCAAGACGTTCGGCTTTAACTCTAGCTGTTGGGCTTTACCTTTAGATTATGGGCCTTTCCTCTAGAAGTTGGGGGTTACAGCTATATGTTTGTCTTTAATTTTAGATGTCGGGCCTTAACACTTGATTTTGGAATTCACCTCTAGCTGTTAGGCTTTACATCTAGATTCTGGGCTTTCCATCTAGATGTTGGGCTTTAACTCTAGATTTTGGGCTTTACTCTAAAGGATGCGCTTTAACTCTAGATATTCGACTTTACCTCTAGAAGTTGGGTTTTACATCTAGATGTTTGGCTTTAACTGTAGGTGCCGGGCTTTAACACTAGATATTGGAATTCACCTCTAGATCTTAGTCTTTACCTCTACATGTTGGGCTTTACCTCTAGAGTATTTGGCTTTAGATCTAGCAATTGGGCTTTACACCTAGATTTGGGGCTTTACCTCTAGATGTTGGGCTTTACCTCTTGATTTTGCGTTTTAAATCTATATATTTGGCTTTTCCTCTAGATGTTGGGCTTTACCTCTAGATATCTGGCTTTACGTCTAGATGTTGGGCTTTACCTCTAGATTTTGGGCTCTACCACTGGGTCTTGGGCTTTACCTCTAGATTTTGGACTTTACCTCTAGAAGTTGGGCTTTACCTCTAGATTTTGGGCTTTACCTCAAGACGTTCGGCTTTAACTCTAGCTGTTGGGGTTTACCTCTAGATTTTGGGCCTTTCCTCTAGAAGTTGGGGTTTACATCTATATGTTTGGCTTTAATTGTAGATGTCGGGCCTTAAGACTAGATTTGGGAATTCACCTCTAGATGTTAGCCTTTACCTCTATATTCTGGGCTTTACCTCTAGATGTTAGGCTTTACCTCTAGAGTTTGGGTTTTCCATCTGGATTTTTTGCTTCTCTCTAGAATCTGGGCTGTACCTCCAGATGTTGGGCTTTACCTCTAGATGTCGGGTTTTACATCTTATGTTTTGCTTTACATTTAGATGTTGGGCTTTACCTCTAGTTTTTGGGTTTTAAATCTTTATATCTGGCTTTATCTCTAGATGTTGGGCTTTATCTCTAGATGTTGGGTTATACCTCTATATGTTGTGCTTCACCTCTAGATGTTGGGCTTTACCTCTAGAGTTTGGGTTTTACATCTAGATGTTTGCCTTCACCTCTGTAAGTTGGGCTTTACCTGCAGACCTTGGGCTGTAGGACTAGATGATGGGCTTTACCTCTAGAAGTTGGGCTTTACATCTAGATTTTGGGCTTTACCTCTAAATGATGTGCTTAAACTCTAAATATTGGGCTTTACCTCTAGATGTTGGGCTTTAGATTTAGAAGTTGGGCTTTACATCTATATTTTGGGCTTTAGATCTAGAAGTTGGGCTTTACATCTAGATTTTGGTCTTTACGTCTAGATATTGGGCTTTACCTCTAGATTTTGGGTTTTAAAACTATATATTTGGCTTTTCCTCTAGATGTTGGGCTTTACCTCTAGATATCTGGCTTTACGTCTAGATGTTGGGCTTTATCTCTAGATTTTGGGCTCTACCACTAGGTCTTGGGCTTTACCTCTAGATTTTGGACTTTCCCTCTAGAAGTTGGGCTTTCCCTGTAGACTTTGGGTTTTCCATCTGGATTTTTGGCTTCTCTCTAGAATCTGGGCTGTACCTCCTGACGTTGGGCTTTAACTCTAGATGTTGGGTTTTACCTCTAGATGTTGGTCTTTAAGTCTAGATATTGGACTTTACCTCTAGATGTAGGGTTTTACATCTTATGTTTTGCTTTACATTTAGATGTTGGGCTTTACCTCTAGATTTTGGGTTTTAAATCTTTATATCTGGCTTTATCTCTAGATGTTGGGCTTTATCTCTAGATTTTGGGCTTTACTCGAAAGGATGCGCTTTAACTCTAGATATTCGGCTTTACCTCTAGAAGTTGGGTTTTACATCTAGATGTTTGGCTTTAACTGTAGGTGTCGGGCTTTAACACTAGATATTGGAATTCACCTCTAGATCTTAGTCTTTACCTCTGCATGTTGGGTTTTACATCTAGATTATTTTGCTTTAGATCTAGAAATTGGGCTTTACATCTAGATTTGGGGCTTTAGCTCTAGATGTTGGGCTTTAGCTCCAGATTTTGGGTTTTAAATCTATATATCTGGCTTTATCTCTAGATGTTGGGCTTTATCTCTAGATTTTGGGCTCTACCTCTAGGTATTGGTGTTTACCTCTAGATTTTGGACTTTAACTCTGGAGGTTGGGCTTTACATCTAGATTTGGGGCTTTAGCTCTAGATGTTGGGCTTTAGCTCCAGTTTTTGGGTTTTAAATCTATATATCTGGCTTTATCTCTAGATGTTGGGCTTTATCTCTAGATTTTGGGCTCTACCTCTAGGTATTGGTGTTTACCTCTAGATTTTGGACTTTAACTCTGGAAGTTGGGCTTTACATCTAGACTTTGGGCTTTACCTCCAGATGTTGGTCTTTAAGTCTAGATACTGGACTTTACCTCTAGATGTAGGGTTTTACATCTAGATGTTTTGCTTTACATTTAGATGTTCGGCTTTATCTCTAGATTTTGGGTTTTAAATCTATATATTTGGCTTTTCCTCTAGATGTTGGGCTTTACCGTCAGATATCTGGCTTTACGTCTAGATGTTGGGCTTTACCTCTAGAAGTTGGGCTTTAACTCTAGACTTTGGGCTTTACCTCAAGACGTTCGTGTTTAACTCTAGCTGTTGGGCTTTACCTCTAGATTTTGGGCCTTACCTCTAGAAGTTGGGGGTTATACCTATATGGTTGGATTTAACTGTAGATGTCAGGCCTTAACACTTGATTTTGGAATTCACCTCTAGATGTTAGGCTTTACATCTAGATTCTGGGCTTTCCCTCTAGATGTTGGGCTTTACCTCTAGATTTTGGGCTTTACTCTAAAAGATGCGCTTTAACTCTAGATATTCGTCTTTACCTCTAGAAGTTGGGTTTTACATCTAGATGTTCGGCTTTAACTGTAGGTGTCGGGCTTTAACACTAGATATTGGAATTCACCTCTAGATCTTAGTCTTTACCTCTGCATGTTGGGTTTTACATCTAGATTATTTGGCTTTAGATCTAGAAATTGGTCTTTACATCTAGATTTGGGGCTTTAGCTCTAGATGTTGGGCTTTAGCTCCAGATTTTGGGTTTTAAATCTATATATCTGGCTTTATCTCTAGATGTTGGGCTTTATCTCTAGATTTTGGGCTCTACCTCTAGGTATTGGTGTTTACCTCTAGATTTTGGACTTTAACTCTGGAGGTTGGGCTTTACATCTAGATTTGGGGCTTTAGCTCTAGATGTTGGGCTTTAGCTCCAGATTTTGGGTTTTAAATCTATATATCTGGCTTTATCTCTAGATGTTGGGCTTTATCTCTAGATTTTGGGCTCTACCTCTAGGTATTGGTGTTTACCTCTAGATTTTGGACTTTAACTCTGGAAGTTGGGCTTTACATCTAGACTTTGGGCTTTACCTCCAGATGTTGGTCTTTAAGTCTAGATACTGGACTTTAACTCTAGATGTAGGGTTTTACATCTAGATGTTTTGCTTTACATTTAGATGTTGGTCTTTATCTCTAGATGTTGGGTTATACCTCTATATGTTGTGCTTCACCTCTAGATGTTGGGCTTTACCTCTAGATTTTGGGTTTTAAATCTTTATATCTGGCTTTATCTCTAGATGTTGTGCTTTACCTCTAGATTTTGGGTTTTAAATCTATATATTTGGCTTTTCCTCTAGATGTTTGGCTTCACCTCTAGATATCTGGCTTTACGTCTAGATGTTGGCCTTTACCTCTAGATTTTTGGCTCTACCACTAGGTCTTGGGCTTTACCTCTAGATTTTGGACTTTACCTCTTGAAGTTGGGCGTTACCTCTAGATTTTGGGCTTTACCTCAAGACGTTCGGCTTTAACTCTAGCTGTTGGGGTTTACCTCTAGATTTTGGGTCTTCCCTCTAGAAGTTGGGCTTTACATCTATATGTTTGGCTTTAATTGTAGATATCGGGCCTTAAGACTAGATTTTGGAATTCACCTCTAGATGTTAGCCTTTACCTCTATATTCTGGGCTTTTCCTCTAGATGTTGGGCTTTACCTCTAGATATCTGGCTTTACCTCTAGATGTTGGGCTTTAACTCTAGATTTTGGGCTCTGCCTCTAGGGTTTGGGCTTTGCCTCTAGCATTTGGACTTTGCCTCTACATGTTGGGCTTTATATCTGCAATTTGGGCTTTACCTCTAGATTTTGGTATTTAAATCTATATATTTGGCTTTACCTCTAGAATTTGGGCTTTACCTCTAGACTTTGGGATTTACCTCAATACTTTGGGCTTGAACTCTAGATGTTGGGCTTTACCTCTAGATTTTCGG